>NW_026555201.1:32687500-33433099 GCF_021234165.1 Pteronotus mesoamericanus
TAAAACACTTCTTAGAGGGCTCCGAGTAGTTCTGCGGCCACTCCCGCCTGCCTTCGTGCCCGACGGTGCAGATTTCTGGGATCCCGACGTCAGCCCGGCAGTCAAGAGTCGCTCAGCTTGCCTTCAGGGATCCAAGAAGCAACCAGGCCGGGATCAGGCTCCGCCCCCGCGCCCCAGCTCGCTTCTGCTCCGGAGTTAACCTCCAGCTCGGTGCCTCACAGTGAACTGTCTTCAGGTTGTAACTAGGCTTGGAAGAAAAGGGACTAGCTTTTGGGAACGTCAGTTATAGGCCAGGGGTTGAAATATGGTAGAGGTTTCAGCCTTTAGAAATAGGTGGTAGAGGAAATAGGCACCGTCCCCCGGCCCCGTGTTTGTTAAGTGCCTGGGTTTGGGTTTTCATTCTCACTACATTGGGAAGCACATTTTTTTACCCCCAAGGTTAACATTTTGGGGGGCTGTCGTTAAATTACAAAGGCAACTGAGATAAATTTGTATACAAGTTTTAAAAAAAGTCAGCTGAGATATGGCTGTTTTGTTGAAATGAGCAAAGGAGAGCAATTAGATGTGGCAGGGAATTTAGTAATGGGTTGTTAATAGATGAATCACATAGATATGGGACTTACAGCAGTGAAGAGAATCAGAAATAAACTGCTGTGTATGTATGAGTGTTTAATAGTAATAGCTCACATTTACTGAGCTTTTGCTTGTCAAGTTCTGTAACACTTTTTCGGGTTATCTTATTTAACCCTCTAATTATCTCAATTTTACAGCGTTACCCAGAATCCTTACTGGTAAATGTGGAAACCAGGCAGTCTGACTGAAAAATCAGTAAACTACACATTACAAATCATTGGTCAGTGGAAAAAAGATGACCTGAAAATGACTAACGATTGGTGACAGGCTTTACATATAATTTCTCAAATAAGTACCAGATGGATCAAGAATTTAAAGAATGAAAACATAAAAATACTTTTAAAAATTGAGATGAATATCTTCATAATCTTGAATGGAGACAGACCTTTTCTAAGTGAAACAAAACAGAAACCATATATTTAAAAAACAGGTAAAAATTAACCAAACATACAAATAATGAACCAGTGGAAAATAAATGCCTATCATATGGAAACAGAAGGAAAAATATTCCTAATATATAACAAGCTCATAAAATACCAATTTTAAAACATCAAAATAAATAATTGGCAAAGGGTAGCAATAGGACATTTCTAAAGAAGAACATCTAGTTAACAAGTGAGATGTTCATCTTCCAAACACTATTGTTTGTCTGTCTGTAGATAGGAGTATGGCAATACAATTACTATTTACTGCGCTATTGGTAGGAAGTTGAATTTGGTCCTTATTTGCCAAAATTTAACATAAGCATTAACTTTTGCCCCAATAATCTCATTTCATAGTCTGAGGAAAAGCAAAAACTAAACAGGTTCACAAGGATATTCCATACTCCCTTTTTTATGTCAGGTGCTTCTAGAAACAACTGACATCACTAAGACATTAAATTATGGTGCGTGCATACAATAGAATACCCTTGAGCCATTAGAAACAATGATGTAATTCCCTTTTTACATGAAAATGTGACCATAGCATATATGTTGGGTATTTTTCCCAGAAAAAAGAAAGGTCAGTATGAATAGTGTCAATACCAACATGATTATGTGTATATGTAGACGTAAGAATACAAAATGATCTGGAAGTCTGTTGGCCAAAATGCAAGTGACTTTTTACCTTTTGAACTTGTCTGCGTTGTTTGAATTTTAAATAATGAATGTATCATTTTTACAAAACCAGAGTTGTGGTTTTTTTGTTTTGTTTTTTTTATTCCTTACCAGTGAATATCTTCATTGATTTTAGAGAGGGGAAGACGGGGCAAGAGAAAGAAACATCAATGTGAGAGAGAAACACTGATTAGTTGCCTTCCATGTGTACCCAGACCAGGGATCAAACCTGCAACCTTTTGGTTATGAGACAATGCTCCAGTCAACCTAGCCACCTGTCCAGGACCTTGTGTTTTATTTTTTAATTAAAGATATGCCAGTGAAAGAGGATATATCCAGCCCTTACAGGTAGATAACCAATGTGAAGTAATTATATCTGAGACCTAAGTCTAAGCTTTTTAGGTGTACATAAGTTTGATTATATTAATTTACCTAGATTTGAATGATCTAACTCATCACTTGAACATCATGATTCTGATTCCCCAAATCGGGCTGTGCGTCCTTCTTATTGTTACACTGAACTGTAATTCCCTTTTTCTGTCATTAGACTGTTTGTTCCTACCATATATATGTATATACACACACACGTTTTTTTCTGCCTTTTGGTATGTATTTCTTTTCTCCTGATTCATCATTTATCTTAGACTTCATTTTTGGGGGGCAAAAATTTTAATATAATGAAGCCAAAATGTTAATAAAATTGTACAAATATTAAAGGGATAGTTTCAACAACTTTATGTCAATAAATTCAACAGCTTAAGTGAAATGGACAAATTCCTGAAAAATATTTTACAAACAACACAAAAAGAAAAAAAATCTAAATGGCCCAATACCAAAGAAATTGAATTTGTAATCAAAAACCTCCCCACAAATAAAACTTTCAGGCCCAGGTGGCTTTACCAGTACATTTCATCAGACATTTAAAGAAGATAAAATACCAATGCTACATTATTTTAGAGAAAAAAGAGCAGGAGGGAACACTTCCAAACATGGGAGGCCAAAATAATCTAACCCTCATGAATATATCAAGATATTTTAAAATTCTTAACAATTGAAGCTTGCAAAAGAGAGGATACCATAGCAAAGCAAAGTACAGTTTAACATTGAAAAGTTAGTGTAATTTACCACATTAACATGATAAAAGGGAAAAAACAAAATGATAGTCTCAATAGATGCAGAAAAATAGTTTGTCAAAATTTAACACCCATTCATGTTAAAAACTCCCAACAAGCTAGAAACAGAAGGGAACTTTCTCAATATAACAAACATCTTTCTAAAAAGTAATGGTGGCAGTAGCCAGCGTGGCTCTGTTGGAGTGTCCTGTGCACCAAGAAGTTGCAAGTTCAATTCCCAGTCAGGGCATGGGAGGCAATCTGTTTCTCTCCCCTCCCCTTTCTTTTCTCAAATCAATAAACATACCGTTGGGTGAGGATTAGAAAAAAAATGAAAGAAAGTGAAAAGATACCTACAGAATAGGAGAAAATATTTGCAATTTACCCAATAAGGGACTTGTAAAGATATATAAAACCTCTTCTAATTCAACAATAAAATAACCTAATTTAAAAAGGGACAAAGGATAAATTGAGATTTCTCCAAAGAAGATATACAAATGGCCAATAAGTACATGAGAAGATGATCAACATTCATCATTAGGGAAATTCAAATCTATAATCAAAGAGATGGACAATAACAAGTGTCAGCATGTGGAAAATTGGAACCCTTATGCCCCAGTGGCAGCAATGAAAAATTGTGCTTTGGGAATAGTTTGGCAGTTCCTCAAGAAGTTAAACAGTTACCAAATGACTCAGCAGTTCCACTCCTAGATACATGTATACCCAAGGGAATTGGAAAATATGTGTTCACGCAAAAAGCTCTACACAATTATTCATAGCAACATTATTCATAATTACCAAAGGTAGAAAACACAAATGCCTATCAATTAATAAATGAATAAACAAAATGCACTATATCTATGCAATGGAATATTCAGCCATAAAGAGAAATGTAATGATTCATGCTACTGCCTGGATGAATGTTGAACACATTATATGCTAAGTAAAAGCCACATATTTTATGACTCAATTTATATGAAATCAGAATAGGTAAATCCTAGGGAAAGAAAGTAGATTAGTAGTTGTCAGGAGATGAGGGTGAGGACAATGGGGAATGACTGCTAGTGAGTATAGGGTTTATTTTTGGAGTTGTGAAAATATTCTGAAATGGAACTCATACATTGCTAGTGTGAGTGTAAAATATACTCACTTTGGAAAACAATTTGTTTATAGTTCAAGATTCATCTACCATATTCATGACCCAAAAATTTCACTTTTAGATAGTTACCAAAGACAAATGAAAACATAAGTTCACAAAAAGAGTAATGCAAAGGATGTTTAGTGCAAACTTATTCATAAAAGTAAAAACTGGAATCAGCCCAAATGTACATCAATAGGAGCATAGATAAGCAAATTACATAGTTATGCAATAGAGTAAAACTCAGCAATAAAAAGGAAGTGTCAGCATGCCTAACAACGTGGATAAGTCGTAGATATTTGATAAGCCAGGAACAACGGAGTGCGTGCTATATGGGTCTATTTACATGAAATTAAAAAAAGACAATGATAATTTTATCCAAAAGTTGCAGAGGACAATGACAAGAGACACAGAGAACTTTCTGGAGTGCATTAGGTTCTATATATTTTTTGCGAGTGGTGGTTATTATACTTATTATACAGGCATATACAGTTGTCATAGTCAAATGTCTGACAAGACAAAGTTGGAGGAATGATGCTACCGCATACTTTGAGATTTACTATAAAGGAATTGTAATTCAGACAGTGTAGTATGGACAAAATGACAGACAAATAGGTCAATGAACAGAATAGAGCCCAGAAACAGACAGCCATGAATATAGTCACCTGCTCTTTGACAAAGGAGCAATGGAGCAAGAATAGTCACTTCAACAAATACTGTTTGATCCATATACAAACATGAATCTAGACATAGACCTTGCACCCTTCATAAAAAATAAAATGGATCATAGACCTAAATACAAAATGCAAAACTATCTCCAAGTAAATAACAGGAGTAAACCTAGATGACCTTGGGTATGATAATGCCTTTTTAGATACAACACCAAAGACATCCATGAAAGATAATTTTTAAGTTTGGACTTCATTAAAATTAAAAAACGTGCTCCACAAAAGACAATGTCAAGAGAATTAGAAGACAAGCCACAGACTGGAAGAAAATATTTCCAAAAGATACACCTGTTACCCAAGATATACAATGAACTCAATAATAAGAAAATAGCACAATTTAAAAAATGGGTTGACGATCTTAACAGATACCTCACGAAAGATAATATATAGATAGCAATAGAGATTATGAAAAGATGCTCCACATCGTAAGTTATCAGGGAAGCACAAACGAAAATATCAGTGAGATATCATTCTACACCTATTAGAATGGCCAAAATTTAGAACACTGCCAATACCAAATGCTGGGAAGGATGTGGGTCAGGAGGAACTCTCATACATTGGTGGTGGGAATGCAAAATGGTACAGCTTCTTGGGAAGACAGTTTGGCATTTGCTTACAAAACTGTATATACTCTTACCATATGACTCAGCAATCACAGATGTTTCTAGCTGCTTAATAATTGCCAAAACATGGAAGCAAACAAGATACCCTTCAGCAGGTGAATTGATAAATAAACTGTGGTACATTCAGATAGTGAAATATTATTCAGCACTAAAAGGAAATAAACTATCAAGCCATGAAAAAGACATAGAGGACTCTTAAATGCATGTTTACTAAGTAAAAGAAGCCAATCTGAAAAGGCAAAACTATGGAGAGAATAAAAAGATGAATGGTTGCCAGGTCAGGGGAATGGGGCTGAGGTGAATAGAGCACAGGATTTTTAGGGCTGGAATTACATTCTGTATGATTTAATAATTATGGATGTATGTCATTATACATTTATCCAAACCCATAGAATTTATAACACCAAAGGTAAACGATAGACTTTGAATGACTATGATGTGTCAATGTCAGTTCATCCTTGGTTAAAAAAAAAAAATACTGGTTCGGTGAATAATGTTGATAATGGGGGAGGACATGCATGTGTAGAGCAGGAAGTATATGGGAAATTCCTGTACCTTCATCTCAATTTTGTTGTAAACCCAAAACTGCTCTAAAAAATAAAGTTTAAAAAGTATATATCTAAGATGTGGGCATTTTATTCTGTTTATTATCCCACATATATATAATGGGATTAAAAGTGCTGATAAAGATGATAACCTTTCTATTAACTGAAATACCAATGTCTGTTACCAAGGTCACTTTCCTTCTGATATCAGGATACTGGAGAAATAAAACATCATAATCAGAAAGTAGCCAGGGACACCCATACTCAGGGCAAAGGAAAGTATATTGTCCTAAGATAAATTCAAGTGGCAGAAAAGCTTGATAAGCTATCAAACAACCACAAATGGGTTTGTCTACTATGTCAAATAAACAAAACTGAAAGTTCTGATATTGTGGAGCTAAAAATGTTCACATTACAAATTAGTGAAATAATGGGGTCCTTGGGGAACTAATAGGAAATTGTTTTACAAGTTTAAATTTCAAATGAGAAAAAGTGAGGATATTTGGAGTATTTGAGCAAGAAAAGAATGTTGTAGAATAGTGATTTTCACTGGTATGCCACAAAAATTGTTTAAAACATGCAACTGATTATTTAGTCAGGGGTACTGACCTTTTTTGTCTTAGATCAGTGATGTTCAAACTTTTTCATCTTATGGCACACATAAAGTAATTACTAAGATTCTGTGGCACACCAAAAATACTTCTTGCTGGTGCCAATCTGACAAAAAAAATAGATATAATTTTGATTCATTCACACAGGACAGCTATTGTTATGTTGGCTGCTGTCATATTTTAATGACAATCTTAGGGAATAGAGGTCAGTGCCCCTGACTAAATAGTCAGGTATTACATGATTTAAAAATCCTTGAGGTGCTGTGGCCAATCGGCTCAGTTGGTTAGAATGTCTTCCCATACACCAAAAAGGTGCAGGTTCTCTCTCTCTCTCTTTCTCTCTCTCTCTCTGCCTTCTTCCCTCCCTCTATCTTCCTCTCTCTGAAATAAGTAAAAAGAAAATATCCTTAGATAAGGATTTAATAAACAAATAAGTAAATAAATAAAAATTCTTGCGACTCACCAGTGTGTCTCTTGCATCACAGCAGTGTTTTAGAATGTCAAATACAAAAAATAAATAAATAAATAAATAATTACAACAGCTAACACAACAATAGCCATCTGGTATGAATGTCCTGTCTTGAATCATAAATATATGTCATATAACAGAGTTTCATCTTATTGATCATGTTGCATAATAAAGTTGTGTCTGATTAGTTAATTCTTGGTACCAGAAATCCTTATATACAAGTATAGGGTTTTTTAAAAAGTTACTTTGGAGCAAAAAGGTAGGTAATTATATTTTTTTTGTAAATCAAAATAATACCTATTTTTTTGTCAGACTGGCAAAATATGTATTTTTTGGTGTGCCATAGAATTTTAGTAATTAGTTTAGGTGTGCCATGAAATGAAAAAGGTTGAAAATCACTGCTGTAGGATATGGGAATTATTTTAATAAGCAGGCATTCCAATATTGCTTTTCACATTTAATACTATTTTTTTTACTATTTGTCTCCTGTTTATTTCACTTACTGATATATCATAAACTATTCCCTATATTAATTGTCCTTCTATGATGTAATCTCAAGGATTGTCTAGAATTTACTGTTGGATAGTTGTTTCTATTAGAAATAACAGTAGTAATAAAAGATATTGTACATAAATCTCTTTGTGCATCTCTACTTATTAGTTCCTTAAGATAAATTTCTTAAGGCAAAGTCTGAGGATAAATGTTTTTAAGCTTTCAGGTTATCTTAACGCATTGAAATTGGGCACATTTATAGAATATGCCCTATTCTTTGCAGGTTTGCCAATACTGGGCTTGTCTGTTACTTTGCCAATTTAACAGCTAAAATTTGGAGTTCCCTCTTTTAATTGGAATTTCTTTGTTTATTTGGTGAGATTAAAATTTTATCATGTTTTTGGACATTTACTTAAATATTTTTAACTTTAACCATTTTTAAAATTCTAGTATTTATCTTTTATTAATTTGCAAGAGCTTTTTTTATGCATTAAAATATCCATATTTGGTCTATCATATTTGTTGCCAATATTTCCCACAGGCTATCATTTGCTTTTTAATATAATTTAGCTATTTTTGCATTAGTTACAGTTCTTTTTTTATTTGTTTAATTTAATCTTTATTGTAATTTTTTCATTACCATTGAGTCTGCTTATACTCCCCTCCCCTACAATCACCACACTGTTGTCCCTGTCCATGAGTCCTTTCTCCCCCCCAACCTCTTCCACCCCCAACCTACTAGATGTCACCCCCTAACCTCTCCCTCCCCACCTACTAGATGTCACCTGCTCTCCATCAATGAATCTGTCTCTGTTTTTCTCATTAGTTCAATTTGTTCATTAAAATTAGATTCCACATATGAGTGAAATCATATGGTATTTGTCTTTCTCTGACTGGCTTATTTCACTTAGCATAATGTTCTCCAGGTCCATCCATACTGTTGCAAAGGGTAAGAGTTTCTTCTTTTCTACAGCTAAGTAGTATTCCATTGTGTAAATGTCCCACAGTTGTTTTGTCCATTCATCTACTGATGGATACTTGGGCTGCTTCCATATAGTGACAATTGTAAATAACACTGCAATGAACATAGGAGTGCTTATGTGCTTTCAAATTAGTGTTTTGGGTTCCTTTGGGTATATTCCCAGAAGTGTGATCACTGAATCAAAAGGCAGATCCATTTTTAATTATTTGAGGTATCTCCACACTGCTTTCCACAGTGGCTGCGCCAGTCTGCATTCCCACCAACAGCGCAAAATGGTTCCTTTCCTCCTCTCTCCACATCCTTGGCCAGCACTTGTTGTTTATTGATTTATTAACAATGGTATCTCACTGTGGTTTTAATTTGCATTTCTCTGATGATTAGTGATGTTGAGCACCTTTTCAAATGTCTATTGGCCATCATCCTCTTTGGAGAACTGTCTATCCAGGTCCTTTGCCCATTTTTTAATTGGGTTGTTTGATTTTTTGGTGTTGAGTTCTGTAAGTACTTTATGAATTTTGGATATTAACCCCTTATCAGGTATATCAGCGAATATGTTCTCCTATTCTATGGGTTGCCTTTTTATTTTGTTACCAGAGCCAGTAATAATGTAAGAGAAATAAACTTGTATTTCAGAATGTCAAGGAAAAAAGTTATGTCATATCGCTCAATGGTAAAAAAAAAAGTCTTAAAATTTTTGTCATCTCTTCTCTCCTCCTTTCCTATTTCTCTTTCATCATTCTACATTTCTTTTCCTTCCTGGTCACTTTCTTTTATCCTCTTCATTGTTTTATTATTTTTCCTCTTCTAGATCAGCTTTCTCAACCTTATTATTTTTGTGATTGACCTGGTAAGAAGTCATTTTAGGTGCTTTTTTTCCTAATTGCTCCCCCTGACTCCTAGGAGATCTTAAGGACAGGTATCCTGTACGTTTATGTACTGTGGCTCTTTGTAGTGGCACAAATCATTGTAATATCTAAGATTTTTGCCCATTGAGAATGCATGCTCCAGATAATAAGCTCTTTGAAGGGAGGATCATGTTCATTTTATCATTGTATGCTCTATATTTCATATAATGCTTGGGACATTCTAGGCAGTCTATAAATATATTTATTTATGCTTATCTGCTTATTAAAATAAATATGAGTATTTATTGAATTAAAATTGAAAAATGATCTCTGCTACAAACTTACTGGACAAAAATGCACCCCCTTTGGGGGCCAGGACTCCTAAAGCTGCAAAGCCCAGAGTTGTAGGAACAGGAAGCACATAATTCTCCCAATGACTCATTGAGATAGTAAGTGAGGTCATTTCTGCTCCCTCCTCATACATTCTTCCTATTATAGTCAGTGCCATTCTAAGGTCTCTGATTTAGTGTGTGTATATATATATATATACACATTTATATATATACATCTTTTATATATATATCATCTTTTAGTGAAAGATGGCACTCCATCCTTATAGAATATTGCCTCTAAACTGACACTTCAGCTGTGCCTTCAGTAGACTGCTCAGTTTTTATAAGGCTGGCAACTTCTGAATAGTCCTGTAGGTGATACAGCCAGTAGTTGCCTTGGTCATGAGCTCATACACATATCACAGTTACTGTGAAGTGGTTCCCCTATTTGGATGCTATGTTGATTTGGATCCCCTGCCAATGGATCAAGCCCTTTGTATGCTCTTAGAAAGTCATACAGACTGAGGCTCTGCAGGCTAAAAAGGCAAACCCATACATAGAATAAGTATTCATCCCTGTGAGGATGAACCACTGGTCCCTCTAGAATGGAAAGGGCTTAGTGTTACTTACCACCAAGTGGCTGGTTTAATCTCCTCAAGTAATAGTGCCATATCAGGGATTTGTTGTTGGTCTCTGTTGCTAGCAAGTTAGACCTTCAGAGACAGAATTAGCCAGCTAGATTGGCCTTGGTGAGTGGAAATTCATGCCATTGGACTAATGTGTTGCCTATCTCTACAAACATGTCCATTCTATTCATGTGCCCATTGCACCAGTTCTGGGCTCATGACAAAGCTTGTCTAACATTGTTTACTTGGGTGTTCTGTTTCCTTTGCAAGGTGGATGCTTTCTGGTTGGAATGAACATGTGATACAAAAGTCTTCACCATTTGTACCCACTCTTGCCTATATGTCAATTCACATGCCTCTACTCCAGACCTGCCTGTCTCTAGTCTTCAGTTTTTTCCTTCCAGATACCGACCAACTGAGCAGGCCATTGCCACAGCCCAGGTGTCTGTATAAATTCTCACCAAAAGTCACTTGTTCCCTTCTTCCACACAATGTGGATGACCAGCTACACTGCTTAAAGCTATTTCCATAAGAAGCTTTTCCCTATCCAGTGTCTTGTAGGGATGCCACTGAGTGTGACTGCAACCTGCTACCCTTCACTGAAGCTTCCACCTACATACCAAGCCAACCCATTTATAATTGAGCTGGAGCTTTTTTACCTTCCTCAGCTGGCCATGTATGAGCCCCGTGTGGCCATACAGCCCCAGGGAGGGGCACTGGGACAGCATAGTGGGTGATACAGGGGTCTAGGCTCCTAGCTCATGCAGTTTATGCATACCTTTTGGTCCTACTGGTGTTCGATTTTGAATGCACCATTTCCATACCATGATGAACTGCTGCTGGGCCCATCAATGTTATGACTGGGTATGTCTGGCAGAACTCAGCACTTCCAAACACATGGTAACTTTTTGCTCCATAGTCAAGCTTTCTGTCTGTATTAGGTCCCAGTGCCATGTCAGGAGTTAAATCTTTCTCTTGAAAGGAGTAAAATCCTCTGCTACAGGGGCCTATATTATGATCTCCAACTGGGACTTGCTGTAAATTCCACACTGACTGCTGCAGAGACCATTGCTGTCCCAGGCTGCACTCAGAACTGGCAAATGTCCACGTTACCCAGGATTTGAGCCAGAGCAGTATTCCTAGGTGTGAGATTTGTGCTTCTAGAACTAAAAGTGACTCACCAACCATCATGTTTCATTGTAGTAGGAGATGCAAGAAACAGAAATATGTCTTTTACTCTAGCTGGGGATGTTTCTACGTGCCATTGACTACTGGACCTCTAAAAACTTTACAGAAGTGGAAGATCTCTGAATCTTTTAAGGGTTTATTTCCCACCCTGTGGATGCATGTAACTTCCCAAGGCCTATAGCATACAAGCCACCTCTTGCTTATCCTACCCAGCAGTATATTATGGGTATAACATATCTGTGTGATGTTCTGCAGGATGTCCAGACAGTCTAGGCCTCTTTAGACTGTATTGTAATAGAAGATAGAATAATTAATTTAGTCCTTGGACAAAACTGGAAATGAATATTATCTTTTTCACATGAATGCGAACTGCTTATCGTTATTTCTGATGGAATATAAAACAATGCATTCACCAAATCAATGGCCACATACCATGTGCCTGAACCTCATTAATCTGCCCTGGCAAGGATGCCATGTCCAACACAGCTTGAATTGGGACTACTTGGTTAAGCTCGCTGTGGTAGTCTGCATTCATTCTGTAGGATCCAGAGTGGTGCTAAATCACCACCATCTCCCCTGGGACACAATATCATTTTTTTATTATCTTAGTTGGGGTGGGGAACAATTTCAAAGTTTCTAGTTGGTCTTCCTCACTATGATAGTTCTTAGGTAACAGTCTGAGGATCCATAACTTCAACTGCCAGGTGTGCCTACTACAATTATATCCTCAGGGACCAGGGAAACAATCAGCAGGTGGGTTTGCCAACCTAGTGAGTTCTTTATAAACCAGACTTTAGCTAGATCTCTCTTAGCTGCTTCTGTAAGCGCCTGATCTAACAGGAGTTGGGGGCAGGGGACATGATGACACTTTGGGTCTCCAAAAAGTCTATCAAAGGTATCAAAGTGTGCCTGGGTTCACAGCTTCTTGAAATGCCTGGGCATCCCCTTTCGCCATGGTGAATGCCCTACCCAAATAACCATCCTGGGTCCCTTTGGGGGAATGGCTGGAACAATCATTGCAATATATACTTTTCACAATATCACAGAGTCCTTCTCTACAAAAGAGGGAACCCAGCCACTTCTTTAGTCAGTGGACTCCAGATCTGAAAATTGGCTCAAATTTAGGAACTGAGCAATGTACTGTGACTTTTGGAGATGATTATCTCTAGCTTTCTTTTCCTCCATTCTGGCTGCCTTCTGATTGTAGATGTTAAACAGCACCCTTATTAGCTACCTATCTATTTTGCCCCTGAGGTAAAATGATCACTTGCCTTAGTTTTTTTTCCCTAAGTTCCAAGAGACACCTTCCTGTTCTCATATTTAGGCTTTAACTGTTCATCAACAGCCCTTAGTTTCTCATTCTCTTTCTGCAGGACATCAAAACAGCTTAGTAACAGTCAGCCAACTCCACTGTCCTTCTGAATGTTGTTCTCCCAAAGTCTTTCAAATATCTGAATCATTCATCATACAGTCAAGGATGTTCCCCACACTAGGATAAAATTGTAATTTTGTTTCAACTTTACCAGTTTTTGCCATTTTGAAAAATTACATCACCAGCAGCAACACTGACCTAATATTTGAATCACCAATACAATATGCTTGTATCTGAATTTGTGCTGATCTCATGTACATATATGAATATACCTCCATAACCCTCATTTTAAAATGTAAATATAAAAAATCACCAACAATATATTCTTTGAATATTATTTTCTCTAAAATCCTAATCTTAAGCATATGAAATTCTCACACATTGTTCATGGGACTATAAAATGGCATAACTTCTATAGGGAGAATGACAATATTTAGCAAAATTAAAGGTCCACTTACCTTTGACTCAGAATCCTACTTCTAGGAATCTATCCCAAAGGAAACATGACAAAAACAAGTTATGAATATGCAGAATATCTTTATGACAATATTTGTAACATAATAAGACTTCTTTTAATCCAAATTTTAATCACTGAGGGAATACATTGTACTATACCCATGCAGTTCAGTACTATGCAGCTGTAAATAGGTAATAACTATATATTGTTATGAAATGACCCTAGGACACGTTATTAAAAGAAAGGCATAAAACAAGGGTACATAGCATGTTCCTTTTAGATAAGAAAGGAAAGACAAAAAAAGAACCACAAGGAAATGTTAAACTTTATTCAGTAATAATTTTTTATTAATAATACTAATATTGTTATTTGGAAATAGTTTTATGTATATAGAGATAAAGCAAATGATTATGTTAGCATCATTAGGAACAAGAATTTTGGTGTTAGGTGAAAAATACAGAAACGTAAAATCAAAGAGGCAAAAATCCTGTGATCTAACATTTAAATTAGAAGCATTAGTATGTTCTCAAGACGTCATTTACTATCTAGGTTACCTTCTAGAAACTATTCCACATGAAAAGGAGATGAAGAGTATCAGAATACGCCACCCCACAAGGTTGGATTATTCACCCCAAAAGCGTGAGGATTACTTTTAGGTGAAGACAATTAAGGAGATACAAGAAAAGCTCTCTGTACTTCCCCTACCTGCCTAAAGCAGAACATAAAATTATAGAGGTGTCCCCTATCCCTTCTCTACCAGGAGGGACATAAGTTAATTACCAGAGACAACCCTAAACCCTCATCAGCCCAGAGTAAGCACAAGAGGAATTTATTTAACAGTCCGTGTTAAAAGGACTTGGTAGCCCTTATCTACCATTAGTTTCCCTATATATTTGCCTGTTTGCAATTTTCTGCCCTTGAAGCTTAAAGTCCTTTTCCTTTGTGTTATCACTTCTCTACAAATTATTGTTCTTTGCTAAGATGTTATATAAGCTCAAATTCCAAATATCCCCTTTGAGTTACTCATTACTGAGTACTTTCCTATAGATGTGTGATGCACATGTTAATAAACTTCTGTTTCTCTTTCTCTTGTTAATCTGTGTTTTGTCCGTCTAAATTTGCCAGGCCCCAGTCAATAAACCTAAGATGAGAAGAAGAAAATCCTCCCTTACAGAATTAAGCCTATTTTGAGAAATAGTTGACTTCAGGGTTGGAGCAGGAAATATATAATAAGCATGAACTGTCTTTTCATTCCTGAAAACAAGGAAGGCAGTTAAGACTTCTGTCAGAAGAACTCAGGAGCCAGCTTGAAGAGGCTCCATCTGGCCAAAAATGAGAAGTGGAATATCATAATGAATGATGACTGAGGCAAATGAAAAATATCAAATATATTTAAACCTCATAAGTACATAATGATATTCAAAACTAAAAATTTACCATACAGATTCATTTAAAGACTAGTTTATAAAGAAAAGGAATTAAATTGAGTACTTAGATTGCCTTTCTTGTGCAAATTGTATCTCCTATACAAAAATTTGAAGAGAGAAAATTTATTATATTTCAAGTAATAAATGCAGGAAAACATTATAAAAATTAGAATATCACCATTTGCATCTCTTAATGAAATAGACTGAAGCAATGACCATTAGCGTTGCTAAGACTGTTAGGTAGAAGGCTGCTAGGAAACTTTTACTAAGGATAGATCATCCTGTCGACACTCAACCCCACTAATCAAATTTTACGTCAGAAAAATAGAACCTGCCAGATATTTATGTGCTTTCCATCATGATGCAATGAGAAGGGCAAAACACCACCTAATATTCCTGCCAAAAAAAATCAAACCCGAATACGATCAACAGCCAGATTATAGGAAGTATGGAGGTAAAAGAAAACGTGACCAAACGACGACATAGAGACACTATTAGCAAAATCCCGAGTATGGGAAACTGTGACAAATGACTCAGTTTCTTCAACAAATAAATGGCAGGAAATAAAAAAGAGAAGAATTGTTATAGATTGGTAGAGATTTAAGAGACATAGCAACCTAAAGCAGTCTCTGAACTGATTCAGATGAATCAACTTAAAAAGATATAAATATCTGAGAACATTTTAGCCCTGGCTGGTGTGGCTCAGTGGATTGAGTGCTGGCCTGTGAACCAAAGAGTTGCCAGTTTGATTCCCAGTCATGGCACAGGCCTGGGTTGTGGGCCAGCTCCCCCTTAGGGTGCTTGCTAGAAGAAAACACACACTGATGTTTCTCTCCCTCTCTTTCTCCCTCCCTTTCCCTCTCTCTAGAAACAAATAAAATCTTTAAAAAAAATTTTTTTATAAAATCTGAGAAAACTGTGAACTGAATATTTAATGACATTCAGAAATTATAGCTAAACTTTTGTTAGGTGATATGGTGGTATATGATTATGATTTTTAAATAATTAAGAGTGAAAAAATATAGCTGGATGCTATCTGGGATTTGCCCTCGAATAATCTGAGAAAGAGGGGATGTTGTATAGATCAATGGTTCTCAAACATTAGTGGATCTACAAATCAGCTGGAGAGACCGTTAAAGCAGATTCCTGGGCCCCACCACAGAGACATTGATACAGTGGTCTGATGTGAAGCCAATTAATTTGCATTTCTAACAAACTCTCAGTTGATGGGGATGTTGTGAATCCAGGGACCACATTGCAAGTCGCACTGGTAAGGATGAGAAAGGTTGGCTATGGTAACTGATCATTGCTGAATATGGGTGCTGAGTAGGCATGTACTTTACATAATATAATTCTGAACCCAATTTCAGTGTGTATGGGGGGGTGGGGTGTGACGGTTCCCCCATCATCAAGCAATTCTCTGGATACCATAAGAACCACAATTCAGCTCAATTCTGACACTATCCACCCAGAGATAACATCACATTCCACAGGTGAAGGGCTCAGTCCTGCAAGACTGTACCTCACGCTCTCCTTCAGACACCAATTCCATGCCCAGGTTATCACCCATGCTTCGGGCCAACAGGCTACATATTAGAGGTCCCACTGACTCATCGGAACCCATCCTAGGGTTTGATCAATTTGCTGTATCAGCTCACAGAATTCAGAGAAACAATTTTCTTATGAGATTATAAGTTTTATAAAAGTACATAACTCAGAAATGACCAGATGGAAGAGATACATAGAGCATGGTATAGGGCAGGGGCTTGGAGTTTCCGTGCTCTCTCAAAGTGCCACTCGCCCCAAATCTCCACACGTTCAACAGCCTGGAGTTTCCGAACCCCATCCTTTTGGGTTTTTATGGAGGCCTCATTACATGGGCACGAATGATTAAGTCATTGGCCATTGGCAAGCCAGAGGTGGGAGGGGCCTGTCTGATTAAATCATCAGCCATTCATTAGTGGCCAGATGTGGGGGAGGGACTGAAAGTTCCAACTCTCTAATAATGTACTTAGTTCCTCTGGTGACCTGCCCCCGTCCTTAGGTCATTTCCCAAAGTCACCTCATTAATATAACAAAAGACACCTTTGCCACTGTCCACACTTTAGTTCCAAGGTTTGTAAGAGCTCTGTGCCACAAACAGGATGAAAACCAAATACCTTTCTTGTTTTTTTAATTTATTGGGTGACACTGGTTAATACAATTATATAGGTTTCAGGCAAGCAATTTTACAACATCATCTGTGTATTGTATTTGTTCAACACCCCAAGTCAAGTCTCCTTCCATCACCATTTATCCCCCTTTACCTTCTTCTACCTTCCCCCATTCCCCTCTCCCCTTTCTCGCTGGTAATCACCATACTGCTGTCTGTGTCTATGAGGCTTTTTTTTTTTTTGTAATCCTCATCAGAGAACATACTCATTGATTTTAGGGAGAAGAGAAGGGAGGGAGAGAAAGAGAGAGAAAAACATCAATGTGAGAAACATCAATCTGTTGCCTCTCCTATGTACCTCCGACCCACAGGGGACTGAACCGGCAACTTAGGTGTGGGCCCTGACGACCAGGAATCAAACCTGCGACCTTTCTGTTTCCAGGGCAACACTCCAACCAACTGAGTTACCCTGGCCAGAGCTCTGCAGTTTTTTTCTCTTGCTCGGTCCTTTCACCTTTTTCACCCAGCCCCCAACCCTCTTCCCCTCTGACAGTTGCTGGAGGTCTGTTCTCTGTATCTGAGTCTATTCCTGTTTTGTTTTGTTACTTTATTTTGTTCATTAGATTCCACATATAAGTGAAACCATATGGAACTTGTCTTTCTCTAACAATAAATCTTATGAATCATAATATTACAATAATATCTTCCCTACTTCAGCATACGTCTGAAAATTTTTATGCCAGAAATAACAAGTGTTGGCGAAGAGGTGGAGAAAAGGGAACACTTGTACACTGTTAGTGGGACTGTAAACTGGTGTAGCCACTGTCAAAAACAGTATGAAAGTTCCTCAAAAAATTAAAAATAGAACTACCTTAAGATTTGGCAATTCCACTTCTGGGTATATATTTAGCCAAAGAAAATAAAAACACTAATTCAAAAACATAAATGCGCTGAACGCTCCCTACCATGTTTATTACAGGGCTATTTATAATAGCCAAGATATGGAACAACCTAAGTGTCTATGAATGGATAAAGAAAATGTGTGTGTGTGTGTGTGTGTGTGTGTACACTAGAATATTATTCAACCATGAAAAATAATCAAATGTTGTCATTTGCGACAACATGGACGAAACTTGAGGGCATTATGCTAAGTGAAACAAGTTAGGGAAACACAAATACCATATGATCTTATATCTTATCTTCCACTTACATGTGAAATCTAAAAAAACAAACGCACAAAACAAGCTCATAGATACAGAGAATACATTGGGGGTTGGTTCCCAGAGGGTGGAGGCTGGAGGGAGTGGGCCAATAGGAGAATAAAGTCAAAAGGTACAAACTTACAGTTATAAAGAAAGTCCTGTAGATGCAATGGACAGAATGGAGATAACAGTTAATACTAAGAGAGTAAATCTTCAAAGTCCTCATAACAAAAAAATATATAACTATGTATGATAACGAATGTTAACTAGACTTATAGTGGTGAGCATTTCAAAATACATTCAAATATCGAGGTAGTATATTGTACACATAAAACTAATAATAACATTTTCTGTCAATTATAACTCGTTTTTAAAAACTCATATACCAACAGTTGACAACTTCACTATGTCTGCCACTTTTTCCCAGGCATTTATATATTGCAATATGTATTTTTATGATAAATTCACCTCATTGTATTTATTCTTTATAATACAGATAGGGAATTATGTTAATTTTTTAATGATGTATGTAGGGAGATTGCATTATATTATGTTTCATTTGAGGATGCTATATGAGCATTAAAATATAAAGTGGTGATGATAGACATTTATCATTACAATGGTAAGAGCGCTAATCTAGGACAGAATGTGGAGAAATGGAAGTTGTGGAAAAAAACAAGCCCGGGCAGCTGATGGGGGCGCTTCAGTGGTAACCAAACTGGAGACGTCATCAGACCCACCAGGATTTCCCCTTTCCTAAAAGAAAAGCTTAACTAAACTATTCTTGAGTTCTCCTAGACATTTTCTTGTTCACCTTTTGGGATTTTCTGACTCTTCATGTTGGGGGAGTGATGCTGAAAACACACTGATTTTTCTCCAATCGCCAGCACGCTAGCTGTTAGCACTCCGGGAACTTGTCAGAGAACTCCATTTTCAATAGGCCACTGTCGACTACCGGCTAAGGCCGTAGGCTGAGAACTCTTTGAGAAAGATAACCTTTGGAATCAGGGTTTTTTAAAAAAAAATACTGATATCTGGGTCCCTCCTTCAGAGATTCTGACTTAATTGATCAAGGGTAAGGAGGCATTGGAGATTTTGGGCTACCCAGGTGGTTGTAACGTGCAACCAAGACTGAGAACCATTGCTTTCAGACTGAAGAAACGGTTCTCAAGCTTTAGAGGGAACTGGAATCACTGGGAGGGCAGTAAAACGCAGACTGCCGGCCCCCACCCTCAAAGTTTCTGACTCATTAGGTCTGGAGTGGGGCCCAATAATTTGCACTTTTGAAAAAGTTCCCAGGCGATGCTGATGCTGCTGGTCTGTTCACATTTCAAGGACTGCTCCATGCCCTAAGCACAATGGTGGTCTCAAGGAAAAGCACTTGTGCAATCGAGTTGCTGAACCTGTCATTTTTCTTTTAACACCATTTTTTCTTGAAAGAATGCTAACATTCAGTGGATATCCAGACTTGGGTATTTGGGAGACATTTTTTCAAAAATAAGGTTAGCTGGTCACTTTATGGAAAATAACTGACACTATTTGTTGCCAATCACAAAATCTGAGATTTCAGGTAAAAACTAAAAATTTGGAAACCTTGTGTCCACAATCATGAGCTTGACTATATACAAATACTTAAATATTTCTGGGGTAATGGTGATAGCAATATTAGTAAATATGACTTTTGGGATATTTTATAATGAAATGTGTTAACATTTGGAAACTGCATAACTCAGTGAAACAGTATTTTTTAAATGAACAGTGCATAATGTTACAAAATCTTACATGGGTGACAGCCATTCAAATAACAAGTTAGTCCAATTGATTTTAATGTAACAGAATATGGCATGGTTTCAGATTTCACATTGCAACTAACCTTTAGAAACCTCTGAAGTTCTGGTGTAGTACAAAGAATATCCAGGTATCAGGAAATGCCACTAAGATGCCCCCACCCCTTTTTGAACTTCATCTCTGTGGGGTCAGGTTTTCTTCATATACTTAACTCAAAGCAACAACATACCACAGTAGGCTGAATGCAGAATCAGGTATGAGAATCTAGTTGTCTTCTGTTAAACTGGACACTGAAGAGATTTGAAAAAAATGTGCAATGTTACTCTGCTCAATAATTTTTTGTTTTGGCAAGTATTTAATTTTCATAGTTTTATTTACACTGACATGCAGTCATTTCAGGGTTCTTGTCAAGATGGCAGATCAGGGGGGGACACTGCACTCACCTTCTCCTATTACCACATAAAATCACAACTGAAAGACAAATACCATATGATTTCACTGATATGTGGACCCTAAAGAACAAAATAAATGAGCAAAATTGTAACAGCGTCTTAGACGCAGAGAGCAGATTCATGGTTGCTAGGGGGGAGGGGGTTGGGGGGATGAGTGAAAGAGGAGATGGGATTAAGTACAGATTGGTAGTTACAAATAGTCACAGGGGTGTAAAGTACAGCATAGGGAATATAGTCAATAATACTGTAATAATTATGTATGGGGTCAGGTACTAGATTTATTGGAATGATCACTTTGTAAGTTGTTTGAATGTCTAATCACTATGGTATATACCTGACTCTAATATATTGTATGTTGACTGTGATAAAAATTATTTTTTTAAAGACTTTATTTATTTTTAGAGAGAGGGGAACGGAGGGAGAAAGAGAGGGAGAAAAACATCAATGTGTGGTTGCCTCTCACATGCCCCCTACTGGGGCTCTGGCCCTCAACCCCGGCATGTGCTCTGACTGGGAATCAAACCAGCAGCTCCCTGGTTTGCAGACCAGCACTCAATCCACTGAGCCGCACCCACCAGGTAAAAAATTATTTTTAAAAATTACAACTAAATTATAGAACAATCAGCCTAGATAGCCATCTGAAGACAAGCTGAACAGAAGTCCCATAACTGAGGATAGCTAAAGGAAGCCACATGAAGTCTGGTAGGCAGGGTGAAGATATAAAATGGGCTGGCTCTCCACCCATGTGTGGCAGTTGAGAATCCAGAACAAAATTTCACCTGAGGAGTGAGGAGGTCTTAGTCCCATGCTGGACTTTGAAGTGCTGAACCAGTGCTGGAAAAAGGAGCCCACATAACATCTGGCTATGAAATTCAGCAGGGATGGAGTCTGTCTGAGTGAGAGAGGAGGCTGCTGGATGTTCAGGAATTATCTTAAAGAGCCAATGCACAATCTCCCACTCACAGGTAGGCATCTTGGGAGCTGGCAGATGAACGGCAGTGGGGGTGGTAGAGGTACCAGAGACATACAGGAAGTAACTGAGTTACGTGGCTTCAGAGTGAGGGGTGGAGGTTTGGCACCATTGTCACTGTGTTGAGCCTCTTCTCCCACACAGCCAGCAGGGAGGTGCTGTCTTTTTGTGTTTAGCCTGCCCCAGGCCCAGTTTGCACGCTCCCTCCCATACACATGCAGACCTAGCACAGGCAGCTACAATTACAGATTGCTTTGTAACTCCTCACAGGTAGCCCTGAGCCAGCCACAAGCAATGTCTGCCATTAATCTTCCCTGAGTCACCCACAAGAGGACCCAGAACCAACACGCCTACTGGTCACCTTCAGAGCATAACAGAACACCACCGATTAAGTCCCACAAGCAGCACATCAAAAAGGGGGTGTTGGTAGGCACCAGAACCCACTGTGGCAAATACTGTTGCACAGAATCAGCCCCTGCACAGCAGCTTGTATGCTGTGGTTGTAGCCAGTCCCCACAGCCAGTCAGCCTGAGAGTCAGTCTCACTCAGTGACATGCCAACAATACAGCAGTCAATGCTGAACTACAACAAGAAGACACCCACAAAGAAAACAAGGGATACTTCTTGAGCATGTGGCTTAAGTGATCAGAAAGCCTGTGCCACTTGTCCCCACGGACACCAACTACATAAATCTACCCTCCTAGGAGTGGGAGATATAGCATATTTACCTAATACATAGAAACAAATGAAAAGAGACAATCAAAATGGGGAGATAAAGAAACATGTCCCAACTGAAAGAACAGGAAGAAACCTCAAAAAAAAAAAAAAAAAAGAGCCAAATGAACTGGAGGCAAGCAATCTATGAGGTCAAGTTCAACGCTGTTTATAAAAATCCTGAGCCCTTGCTGGTGTGGCTCAGTTGGTTGGAGGACCGTCCTGTACACCAGAAGATTGGGGGGTGCCATTCCCAATCAGACCACATACTCAGGTGCAGGTTCACTCCCTAATCATGTCATATATGGGGAACAACCAATGTTTCTCTCTCATATCAATGTTTCTCTCTTTCTCTCCCTCTCCCCCTTCTTCTCCCTCTAAAATTAAACATATTTTTACAAATTAAAAAAATACAGAACTGAGTAAACACTTCAACAAAAAGATAGTAAGCTTAAAAAAGGACATAGAAACCATTAAAAAAGGGCCAGTCAGAGATGAAAAACATAATAAACTGAAAAAAAAAGAATACATAAATAAAATTGACAGCAGAGTAGATGAAGTAGAGTATCAAATAAGTAATTTGGATGATAAGGTAGCAGAAACCACCCCATCAAAACAGCAAAAATAAAAAAACAGTTTTGAAATGAGGATAGTTTAAAGGACCTCTGGGACAACATCAAGCATGACAATATTTGTATTATAGGGATACCAGAAGAAGAAGCAGAGCAGAGGATTGAGAACCTATTTCTGGAAACATGCATAAACCTATTTTCTTTATCAGATTAGGGACTGAAAACTTCCCTAACCTGGTAAAGGAAATAGATGTGCAAGTCCAGGAAGCACACAGAGTCCTAAACAAGATGAAGAAAAGAGGCCCATGCTAAGAAACATCATAATTAAAATGGCAAAAGTTAAAGACAAAGAGGTAATCTTAGAAGCAGCAAGAGAAAGAAAGTTATCAACAAGGGAGCTCCCATAAGACTGCTGGCTGATTACTCAGTGGAAAGTTTTCAGGTCAGAAGGATTTGCACAAAATATTCAAAGTGAGGAAAAGCAAGGGTCTACAACCAAGACTATTCTATCCAACAAGGCTATCATATAAAATTGAAGGAGAGATAAAGAACTTTCCAGAAAAGAAAAAAGCTAAAGGAGTTCATCACCACTAAATCAGTAGAGAAAATATGTTAAAGGGGCTTCTTTAACAAGAAGGAGGAAAAAAAAAAAGGGAACATAAATATGACTAACATTTAAAATAAAAATGACAATAACTACATAAGCCAGGAGTCCCAACCCCAGTCCATGCTGTGTTAGGAACTCGCCTGAGCTCTGCCTCCTGTTTCCCTCAAGCTCACCTGAGCTCCACCTCCCATTTGTGGAAAAACTGTCTTCCACAAAACTGGTTCCTGTTGCCAAAAAGATTGGGGACCACTGACATAAGGTAACTGAATGTGTAACATAACAAGACCTATATATATGCTGCCTACAAGAGACCCAATTCAGATCAAAAGACACAGATAGATTGAAAGTAAAGAGATGGTAAAAGATATTATTTCCTGCAAATAGGAATAAACAAAAAAACCTGGAATAGCAACACATACATTAGACAAAATAGGCTACAATAGGAGGAAAAGAAGGATCTTACATAATGATAAAGGAATCATTCCAACAAGATGATATAATTTTACACATTTTTACACCCAACATAGGAGTACTCAAATACATAAAGCAAATATTGATGGACATAAGGGAAAGATCAACAGTAATACACTCATAGTGGGGGACTTCAGTAACCCATTGGTATCAATAGATACATATCTTCCAGACAGAAAATCAACAAGGAAACAGAAGCCTTAAATGGCACATTAGACCGGATAGATTTAATTATTGTTTTTTGAGCATTTCACCCCAAGGAAGCAGAATATACATTCTTTTCAAGTGTATATGGAATATTTTCCAGGAAAGACAACATATTAGGACACAAATAAGTCTCAATAAATTTAAGAAGATTGAAATAATATCAAGTATCTTCTCTGACCACAGTAGTATGAAACTAGAATTCAATAATGAGAAAAACTGAAAAACTCACAAGTTCATGGAGGTTAAATAATATGATACTAAACAATGAATGGTTTAACAATGAGATCAGGAAGAAATCAAAAGATACCTTAAGACAAATGAAAATGAAAACACAAAAACACAAAATATATGGGACACAGGGAAAGCAGTTGTAACAGGAAAAATCATAGCAGTACTGGCCTATCTCATGAAACAAGAAGAATCTCAAATAAACAATCTAACCTTACCTAAAGAAGCTAGAAAAAGCACAACAAATAAAGCCTAAAATGAGTAGAAGGAAGGAAATAATAAAGATTAGTTAAGAAATAAATATAAAAGATCAATGAAATCAAGAACTAGCTCTTTGAGAGATCAATGGAACAGAACAGAGAGCCCAGAAGTAACCTCATGTCTCCATGGTCAATTAATATTCAATAAAGGGGGCAAAAGAATAAAATGGAGTTAAAATAGCCTCTTCAACAAATCGTCTTGGGTGGATCTGGACAACTACATGCAAAAAAATGAAATTTGACCACCTACTTACACCATACACAAAAATAAACTCAAGATGGATAAAAGACTTAAATATAAGCTGCAACACCAGAAAAGTCCTAAAGGAGAGCATAGGAAGGAAACTCTCAGATATTCCATGCAGCAATATTTTCACTGATAAATCCCCTAGAGTAAGGGACGTAAAGAAGAGAATAAACAAATGAGACTTCCTCAAAATAAGAAGCTTCTGCACAACTAAAGAAAATATCAGTGAAATGAAAAGGGAACCAACTGTATGGGAAAATATATTTGTCAATGATACCTTGGACAAGGGCTTGATCACCAAAATAGATAAAGAACTCACATGACTCTACTCCAGGAAAACAAACAATCCAATTAAAAAATGGGGAAAGGACCTGAACAGGCACTTCTCCAAGGAGGACATACACAGGGCCCAGAGACATAGGAAAGGATGCTCAGCATCACTAGCCATCAAAAAGACACAAATTAAAACCACAATAAGATACCACATTCAATGAGAATGGCCATGATAAACAAATCAACAAACAAGTGCTGGGGAGGATGTGGAGAAAAGGGACCCTTAGTACACTGTTGGTGGGAATGCAGACTGGTGCAGCCACTGTGGAAAACAGTTTGGAATTTCCTCAAAGAGCTAAAAATGGAACTGCCTTTTGACTCAGCAATTCCACTGCTAGGATAATACCCTGAGAATCCTGAAACACCAATTCGAAAAAACCTATGCACCCCAATGTTCATAGCAGCACAGTTTACAATAGCCAAGTGCTGGAAGCAACCTAAGTGGACAAAAGTAAATGAGTGGATCAAAAAACTATGGTATATTTACACAATGGAATATTATGCAGAAGAAAGAAAGGAAGAGCTCCTACCCTTCGTGACAGCATGGATGGAACTGGAGAGCATTATGCTAAGTGAAATAAGTCAGGCAGTGAAAGGCAAATACCATATGATCTCACCCAGAAGTGGAACCTAATCAACAAAACAAACAAGCGAGCAAAATATAACCAGCAATGCTGAAATAAAAAATAAACTGACAGTAACCCGAAGGGAGGATAGAGGGGGATAAGAGGGGAATAGAAGGGAAAGTGTCATCAAAGAACATGTATAAAGGACCCATGGACAAGGCCAAAGAGGGGAAGGATTGAGGGTGGGAGGTGGGGGTGGGTAGTGCAGGTGAAAGTGGAGACAACTGCACTTGAACAACAATAAAAAATAAAAATAAAACAAAAAAATAAATAAATTTAAAGACAAAGTAAAACTTCTATACAATGTACTCTAGATTGCAAAAACAAACCATAAATTAGCATATAACCAACAAAAGATTAGTATTCAGAAGGTAGACAACTTAATAATAAGAAAAGACAACCAGAAAAATAGGCTATTCATCCAAAAGGAACACTGAATGTTTATGACATAAAAAAATGTATGCTACATTACATATTCAAAGAAGTGAAAATTATAAATAAACACCATTATACACCTATCAAAATGATAAAAAAAATTTTAAAGTCTGACAATCCCAAGCACGGGGGAGAATGTGTTGTAAAAGACATTCTTGCAAGTGGCATAACCATTTTGAAGAGAAATTTGGCCACATCTGATAAGTTTGAAAATAAACACTTTCTATAATCCAACCACCCTCTCCTAAGCAACATGTCTAAAGAAACTCTCATATATAATAGGAGGCATGAACAAGAACATTCACTGAAGCCTCTTTTTTTATGACAGAAAAACATTGGGAATTAATGCTCAATAACAGAAAAATGAATAAGTATGTTGGGGTATGTTCATAAAATTAGTGACTTACAGCTACAAAAAAAAAAAACAAACACAACAAACTAGCTCTTTGAAAAGGTAAACAAGATTGATACACCTTTAACCAGACTCATCAAGAAAAAAGAGAGAGGCCCCAAATAAATAAAATCAGAAATGAAAGAAGAGAAGTAACAACTATCACCAAAAAGATACAAAGGAGTGTAAGAAAATATTACAAGCAACTATGTACCAACAAATTGAACAATCTGGATGAAATGGTTAAATTCATAGAAACATAAAATTACCAAGATTGAAACAAGAAGAAACAGAAAATCTGCACAGACTGATTACTACCAATGAAATAAAGTTAGTAATTGAAAAACTTCTAATAAACAGAAGTCCAGGACAGCATGGTTTCACAGGTGAATTTTACCATACATTCAAAGAAAAATTAACACTCATTTTCTCAAACTAGTTTAAAAAATTCAAGAGGATGGAAGCCTCCCGAATTCATTTTAAAAGACCACCTGATTCCAAAACCAGGAAAAGACATTGCAAAAAAGGGAAAATGTTAGGCTAATATCTCTGATGACCATAGATGCAAAATTCTCTAAAAACCATTAATAAAATGAGTTCAGCAATACATTAAAAAGATCATACACTATAATCAAGAGGGATTTATTCTTGGGAAGCAAAGTTGGTACAATATCTGCAAATCAATTAACATGAGATACCAAATAAGCAAAATGAAGGATGAAAATCATATAATCATATCAACAGATACAGAAAAAGCATTTGAGAAAATCCAACATTCATTTATAATAAAAACATTCAGAGAAGTGGGAATAGAGGGAACAAACCTCAGTTTAATAAATGACATATGCTTATATGACAACCCCATAGCTAACATATGTAATGGGCAAAAGCTAAAAGCATGTTCTTTAAAATCAGGAACAAGACAGGATTGTTCACTTTTACCACTCTTATTCAACATAGTTGGAAGTCCTAGTCACAGCAGGCAAGAAAAAGAAATGAGGCATCCAAATTAAAAATGAAGAAATAAAACTTCTTCATTTTTTGAAGAAGTCATTATTTGCAGGTGGTATGATAGTAAATAGAGGGAATTCTACCAAAGAACTAGTTGAAATTCTACCAAGAAACTAGTAGAATTGATAAATGAATTCAGTAAAGTAGCAGGGTACAAAATTAATATTAATAAATCAGTTGCATTTTTTTATACACCAATAATGAACTATCAGAAATAGAAACTAAGAAAACAATCCCCTTCACAATTACTTTAAAAAACAATAAAATACCTAGAAATAAATTTAACCAAGGAGGTAAAAGACCTGTACTCAAAAATTATAAAATACTGAAGATAGAAATTGGAAAAGATACAAATAAGTGGAAGTATATAACATTCATGGATTGGGTAAATTAGCATCATTAAAGTGTCCATACTACTCAAAACACTCTCGATTCAATGTAATCCCTATCAAAATACCAATGGCATTTTTCACAGAATTAGAAGAAGTAATCTTTAAGTTTATATGGAACCACAGAAGACCTTGAGTAGCCACAGCAATCTTGAGAAAGAAGAACAAAGTTGGAGGAATTATGCTACCCGATATCAAACTATTCTACAAGGCTATAGTAATCAAAACAGCATGGTATGGTATAAAAACACACATTGATCAATGAAACAAAATAGAGAGCCCAGAAATAAACCCACACCTATATGGTCAATTAATCTATGACAAAGTAGGCAATAACATACAATGGGACAAAGACAGTCTATTCCATAAATGGTGTAGGGAAAATTAGGCAGATGCATGCAAAAAAACAGAAACAAGACCACCTTTTTACACTGTAAACAAGAAAAAACTCAAAATGGATTAAAGACTTAAATGTGGAGTTGAAACCATAAAAATCCTAGAAGAAAACATATGCAGGCAGTATGTAGAAGAAAGCATAGGCAGGCAGTAAACTCTCTGACATTTTTCATAGTAATATTTTTTCTGATACATCTCCTCTGGCAAAGGGAAAGAAAAGAAAAACCAATGGAATTACATTAAACCAAAAAGTTTGTGCACAGCACAGGAAACCATTAATGAAAAAAAAAAAGACAACCTATTGAAAGGGAGAAGATATTGTCAATGATACATCTGATAAAGGGTTAATATCCAACACTTTTAAAGGATTCATACAACTCAACACCAAAAAAACCCCAATTAATCACATTACAAAAAGGATCGAGAACCTGAATAGACACTTCTCCAAGGAGGACATACTTGGATGGCCAGTAGACATATGAAATGATGGTCAACATCACTAACCATCAGAACGATGCAAATTAAAACCACAACAAGATATCACTTCATACTTGTTAGAATGGTTATCAATAAATCTACAAACAACAAGTTCTGGTGAGGTTGTGGAGAAAAGGGAACCCTTGTGCATTGTTGGTGGGAATGCAGACAGGTGCAACCACTGCTGAAAAACAGTGTAGAGGTTTCTCAAAAAAATATAAGTGGTTACACAAACATTTGTTTTCCAATTATTTCTTAAATTGTGTATACAAATTTTATGTACTTTTGTACATGTATGCAAATATTTCATGATTTTTAAAAAATTATATAAGTTGACTCTTGGTATAATAGAAAGAGTAGGGTTTTGAAAATAAAAGATTCATGATTAAAGTTCTCTGTGTTAATATCTTACATGGTTTTGGGATACACACACCACACACACACACGCACGCACTAGCTGTAATACCACCGTCTGTAAACATAGAAGGGCTTTATGAACTATAAAGCTGTGTGCAGCTGTTGTCCACTATTATGGCTGCAGAGTAACACAGGTATATCAGTTGAGAAGTTTCCCTCTCCTAATGATCCTGGCTCTTGTGACCTTTAAGCAGACATTTGCAAATCCTTAAACGATTGTGTTCTCCATTTTTATTTTACTTCCAAAATCTTTGTAGTTCAACTTACTGCACAGTATTAATAATTCAATTGTAGATTTGTTACGTTACTTCTCCTCCAAATAGTATTTCATCTTCTTGATTTATATTTTTAAACTATCTCACCTTGTATGTGTCTTATTATTATCAGAGACCTCAAATACTTTGTGGAAAAAGCAGAATAGAGTAAATTTTATATATATAGTAAAAGATTTTGACAGCATGAGAGAACAAGGGGCTTGAATGTCTTCTTTCGAATGGCTGCGAGGCAACATTTGCGACAATCACATTTCCCTCTTTCTGCAGCATGTCACCCCTCAGATAAATAAGTAAAGCACAGACCTTTTCATTTCCAGACAGTTGTCATAGCAACTTTTGACTCTCCAGAGAAGAAGGAATTCTCAGATCTTAAACCCTGACTCCAGAAGAGCTAAAAAGACCCAAAGTCTAAAAGGAACATTAAAGAATGATTTGCAAGATATGATGAAATTGAGTATCTGTTATTCAGAACTTTTCCAGTAAGTGTATGTAGTTTTTCCCCTGACATATATTTCCTCTTATAGATTTCTGAACTCAACAGCAAGAGACTAATAGCAGCCGCTTATCACTTATTATGTGCCAGGTACAAAGAGCATTACATACATTATGTTTTTCTTCCAAAAACACTAAAAGTGTGGTACTATTTTTGTCAACATTTTACTTATTAGAAAATGTGTTTAGTTAGATAGATAAAGCAATTTACTCAAAGACACACAGTAATTTCTCAACCTTTTAGCCCTTAATACAGTTGACCCTGAAAACATTTCTGGTTTTCTGGATTTCCTCCTGCTTTACTGACCAAATGCTTGGTTGGCTCCTTTGTTTCTGCCTGATCTGTAAATGTTGGCATGTCCAAGACTTAGATTGAACAGCCTTTTCTATCTATATGACCTCTTCCAATCCTGTGGCTTTAAATGCTTTCAATGAACCGATAATTCCCAAACCTATATTTTCCACCCCAGCTATCTCACGTGCATTTTGAACACATGTATGCAGCTGTTTGTTGGACACTTAGATATCTAATAGGTATTTCAAAGTTAATAAATCTTAACTTCTATCCTTCAGTCTTCCCTGTCTCAGTAAGTGACACTATTCCTTTTTTTTTTTTTTAAGGTATGTAGTTTTATTTTTTATTTTAGAGAGAAGAAAAGGGAAGGAGAAAGAGAGGGCAAGAAACATCGACGTGAAAGAGAAACATTGCTTAGTTGCCTTCCGTACACCCCAGGGAGCTGACTCTGCAACCCAGGCACGTGCCCTGACCAGGAATATATATATAAAATTTACTCTATCCCACTTTTTCCACACCAGTCAGGTTGAACCAGTTTGCAGGATGATGTCCAACCAACTAAGCCACACCAGCCAGGGCAGTGACAGTATTCTTTAACTTAGATGCTCAAACCAAGCTTCCTAAGAGTCATCCTTGATTTCTTCCTTTTTCTCACCCTCTCACTGCTAGTATACAATATAAACAGGTTATGTCAGATATTTACCCAAAATCCATCTTAAATCTACTTTTCATCTACATTGTCACCACTTTAATGAAGGCCACAGTCCTTTCCCTGGACTTCTAATCGGTAACTTTTAAGGTCCCGGCTCCCACTCTCTAAAGAGTCAGAATGAGCTTTTGAGACCATAAATCAGATCATGCCAGTGTAAAGCCTTCACTGGCTTCCTGTTGCTCTTAAAATATTATTTGAACTCCTAACTATAGTCTAGAAGGTTCTAGCTACCCTAGCTCCTGCTTCCTGCTCCAGTCTCCCATAATTATCCCCCTCCATTATTCTGCTTTAGTCACAATATTCTTCTTTCCTGCCCTCAAACTTTTTTCACACCTCTGGAAGTTTGCAGTATGAACAGTATAAACTGTCTCAAACTTTGCTCCACTCATTTCCCTAGCTGGCTCTTTTCATCCTCCAATTTCAGCTCAAATACCATCTTCTAAGAGATTACCTTTTCTAAAGTAGCCTCCTGTTGGAGTTTTCACTTATCACATCATTTTTATTAATTGCACGTACCAGTGTAAAAAGTATTGACTCTCTTCCCTATTCCCACTAGTGTGAGCTCCGTAGCGTTAGGCCCCCTAACTGTCTTTTTCATTTCTACATTCTCAAAGCTTAGGAGCATATACGAGGTGCTCAATAAACACTCATTGACAAGGGGAAGGAAGGACAGAGAAAGAGAAATTCAGTGCCAAGACTCCATCACAGGATTATTTTACTCCAAAACTGCTCTTCACTCCCTCCCTCCTTTTGACTTTTCCAGGTGATTTCTAGTTAGGTTATTTTTGCTCTGACTCTTGACTGATGCCTGAATCCCCGAAGACCCCGAGTTTGAGAAAAAGGAGTTGGGCTGTGACAAGATGGAACTGACAGGGCCCGTTAGCCACTATGAACCTTCCTTATCCTCTAGTTTGGCTTTGAGAGAAGAGGGCAAAGGTAGAGAACCATACAGCACAGTTTTTACCCCTCTGAAGTGAGGGGTTTCTTCCTTGAGAGAAGAAAACATATTCTTGATACAGTTAATGCACACAGCAGGACCCGCACAGCGCGGGTAGCCCTGGTGGCAGGCCACATCCCAAATCCAAACCTGAGCCAGCCTGCGCTTATGGAAAACGCCAGTCGAGAAACCTAACACACCAATCACAACCCTCCAAACTCAGCTGTGGCTAGCTCACCTGCTCCTAGGACACAGGGCCTCCTGGCTAACATTTTATTAGCTCACTCTTCCCTACAGTACCTCAGGAAAGGTGCTTCACTGCTTGTGAGGCACTGAACTCCCCCAGTCCAGTGATTGTTTTCTCTGTGGATGAGAAGGAGCCACGTGCTAAACCCCACAAGCTCAGGGGAGGTCTGCATGGCAGCCTGACAAACTCAGAGACTGAAAGTAACCACATAGGGTGGTCTGACTTATAACTTTCTAACTAAAAGCAGATTATAGTGGGCAGTCATGTCCTAGGCTGATGTCTTCCCTGACAAAGGTTAATCTTTACCTTAACTAAGCCTGTCTATTGCATTTTTGCATCCACCAACATTCCTTTGGGATGTCAGGGTTATTTTCTTTTTCCAGACCCTTCAGGGTACAATCACAGCACCAGAGCAGAGACCACAAAACCCCTCATGGTTATTGTTGTGGTATTAATTAACTGTTAACTATCCGATATCCATAAATGTAAAAGAAGTATATGTTTATTTATTTTACTCTTTATACAGTCCTAGAGATTTCCCCACTGTGCTTTCTCTCTCCTCCCTAATCTATCACCAATGGATTTCATGTAACCTCCTCACCTCTCCTTCTTTAATTATAATATATAAAATAATGCAAAAAACTGCCGTTCTCTGGAGCATTTTCTCAATCGAGATTTTGCTTCCCAACAATTGTCATTTTGGCTCAAATAAACTCGTAAAAATTCTCTATAGGTTTGGATGTTTCTTACATTGACATTTGCTTGAATAAAAGACATCAAAAATCAATATTAATTGTTTTGGTTTTGCCATTTAACATTTCCCAGTACATCTTTCCCCACCAAATTCCCAAGGTGTTTTCAAACAAAATTATTCCAAAGTGTTAACTTTGGGGATGGACTTGACAACCATACCAGCCCATTTCCCTTACTCTCACTCTTTAATTATAGGCATTAAATTGTATCTAAACAATTTATGCGGAAGGAAAACAGAAGACACGGGACACCAAAACCTGAAGTATTAGGAGGCAAAGGAGGGTCAGCTTTAGTTTGAGCAGTTACTTCGTGTTTCATGGCAGTCACTAGGAGGCAAAGGGCAGCCTGAGGAAATCATCAGATTGGGGAGGGAAATGATTTTTCCTCTTTCCTTCTAAGTTCTCACATGGGGCTCCTATAACAAAAGACAGATTAATAAGAGAAAGGTACACAAATTTAGCTAATATAAGTTTTACATGACACAAGACCCTTTATAAGGAGGAAATATGTAGACCGGACAAGGAGTTAAACCTGAGTGTTTTTATGCTAGGTCTGATGAAGGCTGGAAAGTCATGGAAAGGTGACAGGACAAAGGGTATGAGCTAAGCGTAGTAAACTGAAGGAGTCTAAGTTAGTCCTGTTCATTCAGGTTCCTCTCTGTGTCCCTTAGTCTTTGGAAATAGTAATAACCCTTCCTCTGAGGATATGGAGGGCACTGTTCATTTGAGGGTTTTATGACTTGCTTCAAGGGGAAAGTCAGAAGGTCCTTCCTGCTCAGGCTGTCACTAGAATTCCTTCAGCTTAAAATATTTAATATTTTATTTAATTTTCCAAAAGAGGGGAAGGGAGGGGAGAGAGAGGGAGAGAAACAGCAATGTGTGAAACATCAATCAGCTGCCTCTCACACATCCCAAACTGGGGACCTGATCTGCAACCCAGGCATATGCCCTGACCAGGAGCTGAACTGGTAACCTTTCAGTTCGCAGGCTGGCGCTCAAACCACTGAGTCACACCAACCAGGGCCAGTTTAGAATGTTTAATAAATCAAGGCAGCATATTTTAGGTTAGCATGGATGTTTCTCACAGCCAATCCCTTCATACCAACCTAAAATTGGTTGTAAACTCCAGTCAACTCCTGGGATATGGAGTAGGGAAGATGATACAAGGATATCCTTCCACACAGAGTACAGTTCTAATTTAGACAAGTTTCTGAAGAGTTTGAATCTCAAATATCTCACTCTACTCCTGGAACCAAAAGAAGCATGCGGAGGACTGAGAGAAATACATTGTTATAATTTGCACATTAGTTGGCTTTCAGGAAGATTTGTTACTGAGCCTTTTAAATATCAAGAATTTTGGCATTAAAACATTTAGCTTTCAACACTTAAGGAACTCTCAACGCTAAAGTTTTTGTTTTGTATTTTAACTAACAATTCTTTGGCTGAAGTATTTCATATCCAACACTTAAATTCCTAATAAGTAAAAAACTTGCTGAGGGTTTGTAGAGTTTCAGCCATAATGGCAGATTAAAAATTAATTTTACTCTTGACCTTGATATTGACTTGTTGTGACCTTGCAAAGAACGTGTATCTTCCTGTAGTTTCAATTTTTTCATTATAAAATGGAAAAGTAATAGGGATATTATTTTGAGATCATTGGAAAAAATGGATACATCATACATTATTTGTAGATGTACTCATATCAAATCCAATTATGTAAATGCTATTTGTAAATATCTTTCTAATTCTGTACTGCATGATTTATAAGTTTCATACAGTGAAAACAAAATTTAATATGCTAGTTTGTCAAAATCTAATACATCCAGTTTCTTTTCAATTAGGGTGAAAGAGCCATAGTAAAATTTGAAATAATAAAATCTCAAGAGTTACTTTTGTGTTTTCTTCTGCTGCACAGAACCATGACTCTTTACTGCCTAAAATGCTTTCATTACTTGATGCTCCACTCTCATGCCCATGACCTTGGATTTATAAATACCACAATTTTATATGAAAAGGAATTTTATATCAGAAGAAATGCAGACATTAAAACTATACAGTTTTGTTACTGGAAACCAAGTTCATGTGTCTCATGCTTTGAAAGGCCAAGATTCAAAACATCAGAGTGTGGAGTTAGGAAAGGTTTATTGATTGAGAAGGTGCCAACAGAGAAGATGGGAGAAGAATGGTGCCTCAGATCCATCTTGCTTGCTGGACTAAATTAAAGGCTTTTAAGCGTTCAGGGGAAACAGGTATGCAGAAGTGCTGGGGGGGCAAGTTTTAATTGAAGGACCTTGGAAGTTGGCCACTTATGGTAAAGTGGGGCCAACGCCAGGTCATCCTGGACAATGAACACTTGGCTTCTGAAAGCTTTTGATTTTCAACTTTCAGTTCTGTCCTCATCCTTTAGTTCTGTGTGGGTGGGAGCGGGGAGAGACTTTGGTTCCCAGTACATTTGGAGGTCCAAGTTTTCTCCTCCACTCGTGCTTCAATTCCATGACTTGTGGTTTTGGTCTGTTATTTCTGAAATGCTACTCAGTAGCTCATAAAACAGTTTAGGACTACTTTGAGCTGGTTCCACAGTTACAATTTCTCCAGTAAGCAAAGAATGCAAATGAAATAATCTTTTTTACCTAGTTATTTGGCAAATATTAAAAACTATAGTGTTAGTATTTGCTAAGATGTACAGAAATGTTTTCACATACTGCTAGTGGGAGTATAAATTGGTAAGAACTTCTTGAGGCATAATTGGCAATACCTATCAAGTTTAAAATGTTATTTTGAACAGCACAGTAGTACACAAAAACACAAACATTTTTGTCAAATGTCAGTGGGAATGAAAAGTCACTGGAACACTTTTACACATCTGGTGGGAATGTAAGCTTGCACAACAACTTTGGAAAACAACTGGGCATTATTTGATAAAGCTGAAGATGTGTATTTCTTATGACATAGTCGTTTCACTCCTGGGCATGTAGACAAAAGCAACTCTTGTACATGTGTTTCTATCCACACTGTAAAACCAAAAAAACAGAAACAACCCTGATTGTCAATCAACAATGCAGTAGATAAACACGGCAGTGAAAATAAATGCATTGCATCTGCTCACACTGTGTTGTAAGAAATAACAAGTTGAAGAGTAATGTATACAGTATGAATCCATGTGTACAAAGTTCAGAAGCATGTAAAACTAGTTCATGTGTTATTTAGAAAAAGAAATATGTGGTAAAACTAAAAACAATAATAGAAATAAATGCAAAGTGGTTACCTTTGAAGGAGAAGGAAGATGAGTTTGGAGAGAGGGACTTTAAAGATAACGAAAATGTTGATCTTTTTCCCCCTTAATCCTGGTGGTAAATTAAGGGTGTTGGGTTTTGGTGATAAATGTGTTTCTTTTTACTTCATTAAATATTTTTTTGTATCTAGTCAATGGTTTATAAAAAAGTATTTAAAGAACTTAAATATCCAGAAACCAGTTATTAGTGAACATGAATAGAATGATTTTGTTTATATAAAACTGTGTACCTATTATGTATATAAATGCCATAAAGATGTGTGGTGAGAACATACATTAATGTATGAATCGTTGTTACTTAGTAATTGAATTTGGGTTCATTCTGTTTTTATTGTTTTACTATTTTTTTAATAAAGAACAGGTGTTCTTTATATAACAAAAGCTATTTTTTAAAAGATAAACCCTTAGGATGTTCTTCACAGTATCATATATCACATATTGTGTAGTAAAGAATTGACCTTACCCAAAGAGGTCTGGCCTTTGTTCTCAACTCCTGAGAGGTAATCTCTAAGCCCTTGAAAATTTTTTTCCTCTACAAGTAGCTATTATAGTTTTTGTTTATATTTCTAAAAATGTTTATACGTATTTAAAGCTATACATGTGTTTTTGTGTGTGCGTACATGTGAGCATTCATTTCTCCCACAAACATTTCACACAAATGGTAGCATTCTATACACATTTTCCTGCACCTTTTTTTTTTTTACTGAGTATATATTGGGAATCTTTCCGTATCAATACATACAAAGCTTCTTCAGAATTCTGTGTGTGTGTGTGTGTGTGTGTGTGTGTGTGTGTGCGCGCGCGCGCACGCGCATGAATTATACGTTGTTCAGCATTACACTCTTTGTTGCTTTAGCACAGGGTCTGGGACATGGTAGAGGCATAAAAGACTGTTGAACTGAAATGAGTTAAATTACAACACAGGAAGTTGATAATGATAAGTGCTGAGGATATGTAAGTGACTAATAAGTACATAAAATGTGCTTATCACGATTCTTTAGCAGGAAGATGCAAATTGAAAGCACAGTGAGATTTTACTACCCACCCACCAGAATTGCGAAAATAGATAAAATGAAACACCTGGGAGGAGGCCCGGTGCAACCGCACTCTCACACGCTGCTGGTGAGGAAGTACTTCGATACAGCCATTTTGGAAAACTGGATAATAACTACTAAAGCTGAAGATATGCAGAAGCTATGACACAGCAACTCTATTCCTAGGTATATAGCTAACAGAAATGCTACATGTATTCACCAAAAGACACTGCAAGTGTGCAACAAAGGATTTACCTTGCCCAGAAAAAGATCTGGACCCTGGCCAGCTCCTGTGAGCTACCCGCTAAGCCCTTGGAATGTTTCGCTTCACAAGAATGTCTTTATTTACCTGAGGCCTTAAGCCACACCAGATTGCCTATGCTAACAATACGACTTGTGGTCAGGGCCTTGAGCCACGTGGTGTAGAGGGTCACTTTGAGGGGTATCGGGAACTGTAGCCCCACGCGAGCTGCGGCCTGAGAGAGGACCCATAAGCCTTGGCTGGAGCACTGGTAATGCGGTTGATAGGCAAGCCCTGATAATAACTCCAAAGGCCCCCTGGGGAAATCAGGCCTAGAAGTAAATTACACTCCTTGAAGCATGCTGTGCTTCTCCCTCAAGCTCTGTTACTCTTATACCAGATAACCAGCTCAAGGCTGGGAAGGAAATTTACAAAACTCCTGGACCCTGACCCAAATCCCACCTGGCACCATAATGTTTGCTCGACTCAGACCCGAAGCAGTTCGGTGTGTTCCCGCCATTGTCATCTTTAAACAACACCTATTCTCTGTAAGCTTAAGCCACTGATGTAATTAGATTACCTATACCTATACCTGATTCCTGTTACTTGTCAGCCACCTGTAACCCTCTCAACAAAAGCCATTGCGCACAGGGGCTCAAGATGTTCTCCTTTACAGAGAATCGCCTTCCCCTTTCCTTGACAGGCAAACGGTGTCTGGAATGACTCATTCTTTCATCCGCGGCGAACCAGAGGACTTCGAGGGAAGGAGTCCCCCATAATGTGGTATCAGCTTGACCTCTGGAGGAACTGGAGACCAAGGAAAGCCATGCACCTAGACAGTCACCATATGTATGTGACCTATCCCCGGTGAACTTCCTTGGTTGGCAATAATCTGTGCATATTGCCACACATCACTGCTGGGAGAAATCAGTGCCGTCTGCCACTGGGAGAGGAGAACCAGATGCTCACAACTGGAACTCTCCTGAATTCTGCCCTAAACACCTTACCTAATTGTGCATGTTAGTCTGTATTTTTTCACTGCAATAAACCATAACTGTGATTATAATACCTTTCTTTCCAGGTTCTGTGAGTCCTTCTAGTGAATTATTGAGCCCAAAGGTGATCTTGGGGACATCCCAAATGGCAAGAAGAATGTTCACAGAAACAGTATTAATAACAGATAAGAACTGGAAATAACCCAACTCACCATCAACTGTAAACTAGATAAATAAATTGTGGCATATTCATACAATGGGATACTCTATAGCAAGAAAATAAACAAATTATAACTACTCCCAACAATAAAAATGAGTTTCTCAAACATCCTATTGAGAAAAAAAATCATGCATAGAAGTACATGGTATATGATTTTATTTATAGAGGGTTCAGAAACTATTCTATGGTGATAGAAGCCAGAATAAGGTCACCTGTGGAACGGAGCAGAGAGAGGAGCACAGTCTCTACTGTCTCTTATAAGGACACGAAGCCCCTTCACAAGTGCTCTACCTCCCAAAGCTTCTACCTCTTAATACCATCACATTTTAACACAGGAATTTTTCTCGGGGCAGGCAGAGTGGGCACAAATACTCAGCCCATAACAATGGGATAGGGCACAGAGTTGTTTGCAGGGTGCCGGTAAGACTCTGGTTTCTGATCTGGGTGGTAGTTAGGTGGATGCATCTCTCTGTAAAATTCATCACGTTTGACTTGTGCACTTTTCTGTATCTATGTTATAACACAACAAAAAGTTTACTCCTCTATAGACCTATTATAATGTTAATGAAAGAGTGAAAGGGAGAGGAAAAAGGGGGTGGGAGGAGGAAGAGAGGGAGGACACTGACTACACTGGGTGCTGGCAAGGATGTGGAGTAATCGGAATTCAGTTATGGACAGGCTTTCAGATGGTCCGGCACTTTGGAAAACAGTTTGACAGTTTCTTACAAAGTTACACTTAATCTTATGACCAAGTAATCTCACCTCAAGGAGTTATCCAAGAGAAAGGAAAATGTATTCACATAAAAACTTTATGTAAATAAGCAGCTTTACTCTTTATCTTAAAAAATAGGTAAATTGGTAAAAGAACTGTGCGATATACCCACGTGATGGAATACTATTCTACAACTCAGCACTAAAAAGGAGAGAACTATTGATGTTTGCACCAACTTGGCTGAATCTCATGCATTATGCAAAGTGAAAGAAGTCACACTCAAAAGGCTACATACTGTATGACTTAGCTTACACGGCATTCTAGGAAAGGCAAAACTTTAGGGACTGAAACAGATCAGTGACTGCCTGCGGCTGGGGGTTGGTTGCAAGAGGAGTTGACTATGGAGGGACGAGAAGGGATTATTTGGGGTTGGAAATGTTATAGAACTTGGCTGTGCTGATGGTTACACAACTGATGCGTTTGCCAAGACTCAAAACTGTTCATTAAGAAAGGTTTGTTTTGCTGAATACAAAGCGTACCTCAGTAAACCTGACTAAAGCTATATAAGCATGTTTAAAACTTACTTTAAAATGTTAATAATAATAATAGAAGCCACAAGAGATGTGGCATCTCTTGGGGCCAGAGTCCTACTGCCCCGGGGCACTGACCACTGCAGAGGGGTAAGCTAAGAGTACCAAGCCCCAAGCTTTAGTAGTAGCCACAGACTGAAATGGAAAATGTGGGTTCCCTGCATTCTGATTCATTTACACCTGGTGGGGAGGCTCTAGCCAAAATGGCCAGTCCTTTGAATTCACAGCCTTTAAATCCCGTCTTCTCACACTGACATGTGGTAGAAACATATGGAAGAAGGGACCAGTGTCACTGAGCACCGTGGCACTTTTAATGGACACCAGGTGGCTCAGGACTGCAGGGAAGAGGGGAGTGTCTGCAGAGGAGGTTGTAGGTGCAGGAAGAGGGGGTGCTGCTATTCCCAGAAGCCTTCCTTCAAAAGGGCTCTAGCAGCCTCCGGAAGTAGGGGCCAGCTGTCTGCTCAGACACGGCATCCTTATTCTTATCCCTGCCAGAACAGTACACCCTGCCAGAACCTGGTGTACTGACACCTGGCTCTCTAGTCTTTACATTTGCACAACTAGGCGCCACCCAGGGCATATAACTATGTCCTAACTTGTCCCCAGGAGTTCGTTTCTTCATGGACTTTATTATTTAGGGTGATGTTACAATTTTAACAAACAAACCTTCATATTTCAGTGGCTGGACGCAATAAATATTTATTTGTGTAATGCCCTCTGTGGGTATGCCTGCCTGGCACATAGCCTTCTACATGGTGATTTGGGGGCCCGGATGCCTTTCATTCTCTGGTTCCACTTCCTCTAGAATTTCCAAATCCTCTGCATCCAACCAGCACATGGGGAAAGAGTGGAGAAGGCATGCCCTGTCCTAAGTACTTGGCAAGATCATGCCCCCTTCTAGATGCAAGGTAGGGGCTCGGAGTGCTGTCCCTGGCTGGGCTGCTCTGTCCAGCAATGGCTCTCCTTTGTTGTAAGGGCATTAGAACCCTCTGACTGTTTCTGCTTTGTGGGCCAGGAACCACTGTCCCCTGTACTTCCTTAAAAATGATCCCTCTTTTCTCCCAGAACAATTAAGGGTGCCTTCTCCAGCACCTGCCCTCTCTGAGGAAGGCCCTTAATGATTTCCTGTCTGAACATGTTGTTGCTGGCAAGTCTTTCCTCTAGAAGAGAGGGAAAAGCCACAATTTCGATGTCAGGCAAGACTCTTCCTTTCGTAGGTCACCCACAATGTTAGAAAACACTGGAAGGATGCACACCCACTCACAAACCACTATTAACTGCTAGGAAGAAAGGCTGGGGAAGTGGGGATAGGGGAAAGAGTTTTGTGTTTCACTTTACACAATGTTGTGTATTTAGTTTAAAAAATGAATGAGTAAAAAAAAATAGTATTAATCAGCATAGCTATTTATATGAAATTGAAAAAGAAGCAAAACAAATTGCTGTGATAAAAATCAGAACAGTGATTCCTCTGGGGAGAGACCTGAGGCAGACTTCTGGGTGCAAGAAAAGGTCTATAGCTTGATGTGAGTGATGTCTACACAGGTGTAGAAATAGGTAGAAATTAACCATGCACTACACTTACAATTAGCACTTTGTGTTCTTTACTATATATACAATATTCCTCAATACAATATAAAAAAAATCCTGTTGAAAAAATTCCCCTAAATTTCCATAGGCTCTCTTTTGAGAATCCTGCTAGAGACATGGCTTCCTCCCCTCAACCCCCTCCAATAAATAAACTGACTTGCGTCCACCTCATTTTTTTTTTCAGTTTTACTTCATCTACATTGTCAAGGCATGTAATTTTCACATACCATATTCTCGTTTTTCTTCTTAGTTCTCATCTACAAGGATCCCTCACAGTTCTAAAAAGCTTTACAGAAAGTACCAGATCCAACATGGTTTTAAAGATCCCCAAGTTGTTGGAATCAGTCATTTCTGCAAGAAGCCCTGGTTTTCTTTTATGGAAAACAGCATTTCAGAACCACAATCTGGGCTTCAACGTTGCTCTATGCTTTTGGATGCATTATTCAATATTTCTGGGCTTTTTCAGTGAATAGAACCAGGAAATATATTTTTGAAGATAAAACATTTCATGAATTCACAGTGATATTTCCATTTCTAATTCAGGACTACAGGGTTATTTCCTAACCTATTTTATTGTTCCTTCTGAATCTCCTTCTTCCATACCAAGCATCCTGGCTCTGGTTCTCAAAGGCATGAGTGTTGACAGAATAACCCATGATGGCTCGTTTACTTTATCTGCCACTGAACACAGAAGGGTTTCCAAACAGTACGTAGATAGCCACCACCAATTATGATTACTAAAAGCAAGTTTTAAAAATTTGCATACTTATCATTCTCACCTCATTTTTTTAGTTGTACTTCATCTACATTGTCAAGGCACATAATCATCACATACAATATTCCCTTTTTTCTCTTAGTCTTCATTTACAAGTATCTATACATTTGATGCTCATATCATTCCTTATATCAAAGTCTCTGCAGTTATTTTGGCTGTCTGAAGCTTTCTCTTTAATATATTCCTCAGGATGTACTTAGATGCACAATATTCCTAAATTCCTGCATGTTCGTAACACTTTGCCTGTGTTCTTTATACTTGAAAGTCACATTTTCTTGTCTTGGGTATTCTAAATTACTAGTCCATTTTCTTCTAACATGAAGTGTCACAGTCTAATGATAATCTGCCTTCCCTTGTAAGCCATGTATTCTTTTTGCTTAGATGCCTAAATATTTTTTTCTTTTTCTTTGAAGTGCAGAAATTTTACTGGAATGTCTTGGTCTTAATCATTCAATTCAATACTCTCATATGCATAGTGTGTTCTTTTAACATGTACTTCCAAACCTATTTTATTATAGAACATTCTTCTTGAATTATAGAATTTAATATTTGTTTAATTCTCTTGCTTTTGTTTTCTCATTCAGTCCATCATATGTTGGATCTTCTTTGTGTATACTCATTTGATAGTTGTATAGTTTCTCAAAAATCCTCATCTCTTTTTACATTTATTTTTTATTAAAAATTTTTAAAATTTTCACCTTCTGTTTGTCTTAATGCATTATCTGTATTTATTCAATGGGTTCCTTATAGTTTAGTCTTCATTTAAAAATTTTCTATATTTTTCTTGATTTCTGTCATTTTACTTCTAAGTTTTTCTATTTATCATTTATTATTATCTCATGTTTTATATCATTTTCTTAATGTCTTTTAGTTCATTTTGAAAGAGTATATTATATTTTGTTTTTCTTTTTCTTTCTTTTTTAAAGCAAATCTTTCTGGTCTGCTTTTATTATCTATAGGTATTTTATTCTGCTCCTTGTTCTCATTTTTCTTACAATAACTTTGTATGATTGACCTTGATACTTTTCTGTTGATCATTTTTGTATAAAGGTAGTGTTCTTGAGATTTTAGAAGGAGGCTTTGTCCATGACAATTTTTCTAACTTCACAAAGTTACCTATTCCTTCGTGTTTCATGTAGTGTAAAAAATATAGCAGTTGGTTTGTAAGATTTCCTGGATATGTTCCCCTTGTCCACTTTTATTTGGACCTTCCTTTCTTCATCTCTACAGTGTCTATTTGACTCAATTTTAATTTCACACCCAGCAGTATCCTCAGGGAAGGGCCCTATCTTGAATGGGGGTCTTAGTTAGTGAATTTTGAGAGTTCACAGGGACTAAACTTCTCCAGACCTTTCAGACCTCACTGAAGGCCCCTTGTATTCACCTGCTAATTGAAATAAGCAAAACAGTTTTAACTGTGGTTCTAAAATGAGCCCTCTGAACTTTCTGTTAAAACGTGTTGGATACTTTAAGGATTCCTCATTCTCAGTGTTGTTAGATCCTGACTGCTTTCCTCTGCTTTCTCCTGCACAGATGCTGATACCATGTAGGTCTTATGATTATCAATAATTTGTCCTCACCTGCTTATGCTTCAGAGTTCATGGGTACCTTCACCCCTAGGTTTTGTTGGAAATATCTTTGGATTTTGCTTTTGCTATTTAATTGTTCCGTCCGTTTTTATGTGGAGGTTAGGCAAGATTCAAACTTTATTCTGCCACTACTATTTCCATCTTCCAAAACCGTGTGCTTATTCGGGGGCCCAGGCTGAAGGGGTAGAGCTACACAGGGAAATCTCTTCTTGTAGTTAAAGGAGAAATGCAAGCGAACAAACCTGAATCCAGAGGATGCGGCACACGTTTATTTGTTAACATTTCATTGGCCAGAAAGAGCCACCATACCAAACCTAACAATAATACGCAAGAAAACATACTCTGCTTCTAGAAGGAACTACAAATCATGCGGAGAGCTTGATGAAGAATTGAGAACAATGATGAAATATTCCGCACCAACTAACTGCATATGCCTGAAGGATTTTCCTGAGTTTTGCTAAATCACTTTCCAGAAGTGATTTAATTCTACTTCTATCCATAGATATGAGTGTGCCCATCACACTATCATACTAATCATTAATGAGTATTTTTACATTGCTGTTGATTTAATAAGTAAAAAAATGTGCGGTTTAATGCTCAGATGCACTTTATTTTTGTGAGACTTAATATTTTTCATTAGTTTATTAGTCATTTCTTCCTTAACCACACATCTACTCATAGCCTATATCTGTTTCTCTATGGCAGATGTTTTTCTTGGTTTATAAGATCTCATTTCATATTAAAGATTTTAATCTTTAGCTTTCATATTTCTTGCACATATTCATTCTTATTTATCATATCCCGATTTGTCACTTATCTGATTCTGCATAACAAATTGTCTTAAAACTTAGTGTTCTAAAACACATTTACTATTGCTTACAAATCTCTGGGTCAGCAGGGTGTATCTCATGCTTTGGATCAGGCACGGCTGACACTGGCTTGCCTCACTCACGCATCTGCAGTCAGCTGGTGGCTTGGCGAGAGAGCGAAAGCTCTAGGATGGTCTCGCTCACAAGTGGGCTGTTGGCCGGCTGTCAGCTGGGGCAACGGGACCAATGGGCTGTGTTACTAGCATAACTTTTGATTGTATTAATATTATTTTGGTGCACATTTAAAGTTTTTATACATTTAGAGTTATCATTTTTTCCATGTTATTTCTTTATTGTTGTTATGCTTTTCAAGTTCTTCCCCCAACCCTAGGTCTATTTACTTCAGTTTTCTTCTACTTTTTTTTATTCTCACCTGAGAAGAAGTTTATTGATTTTAGAACGAGAGAAAGGGAGGGACAGAGAGATAGCGAGAAAGGGAGAGAGAGAGAGAGAGAGAAATATTAGTCTGTTGCCTACTGCATGTGCACTGACTGAGGATCAAACTTGTGCCCTAGATATATGCTCTGACCGAGAACCGAACCCACAAATTTTTGATGTGCAGGATGACACTCCAATCAACTAAGCCACCTGGCCAGTGTTTCTTCTACATTTTTATTTTTTTATTTATTACCTCTTAGGTCTTCAATCCATTACAAATTGACAGATGTGAAGTGAGAATTTAATTGGTTGTTTTTCCACATGTAGTTAACCAATTATCCAAATGCTATACATGGAATATTCTTTCCTTTTCCCATAGATTGATGATATCATTTTTTAACACAGAGTGCACTATGATATAGTCCTTGGGTCTGTTTCTGGGCTTTTCCCTTTGAGCCATTGGTGTGTCTCTTGATTCTTGCACTGCCCAAGTATAATCGAGGAATGGAGGGTACTCAGGGTTGGGGAGATAGCGTCATCACTATGTCTGCAATTTACATGTGGACGGGGTAATTCCTCTGAAGCCTAGAGCTCAAGATTAAAATTCAGGAGGGAGACATGCTGGGAGAGTCAATCCAGACCTCTCAGAGAGCAGGAGCATTTGAGCAGAGGGGGACATTTAAGAGTCTGAGTAACCTAATATGGTGCTTGTGGTAAGAGCAGAAGAGCTATGTTGCAATCTTGATGAGGATAGAAGCCCTTGGCTTTTTCCACCCTCATCTGAGGTACCCAAGATGCTCCTGCGAGACTGAAGTCCCAGAGAGCTTCTGTGACTGTTGCATGCATAGGACCTAACTGCAGTGTGAAACGGCCAGCGGCAATCTTTCACCAGTGACAGAATATATAATATTTATTGATTTTCCTGTGAGTAACAGGTTTCATGAGGATTGTCAATTCTCTGGGGAGGATAAACACAAAATGGATTTCTTTCACCCTCAAATCTATCAAAATGCTCTGTGGAACCTCCCTTGCCCCCTGGGTAGCAGACTCCACTAGCTGTATATATCCCAGTCTGATTCTGTAACTTTTCATCTTTTTAGTTATCAAAATAGTTTCTCTCCAGTTAGGAAGATTCAGCTTTGTTCACTTTAAAATTTCAGGGTTGTAAATTTCCTCCTTGCCTCTGACTAGACTACTGGCTTTTGAAGATTTTAGGGGTGGGGAATGCAAGTGGGCACGTGGCCTATTCTCTTACCCCTTCCTTTCTCTCTTGCTTTGGGGGAAGAGGAAAAAGGGGTTAAGTTACATATCCTTTTTGTGATTGCCTGTGCCAGGTTTGTCGGTCTTCATGGCTGATCAATTGGTCCTCAGGGTCCATGGCTGGCTGACCACGCGGCCTAAGGGAGAAATGTGGCTTCTGCTGCCAGCTAAGCCCCAGCTGATGGTCTTGTGTAGCACTGCTCCAACACATACCTCTTTTTCTTCAATGTGTGGCCATCCTCCAGCAAGTCCACTGGCCTGCAAGCAGGAAAATGATCCATCCATAATAGACTGGGACTTTAGAGGATATTTGCACTCAAAACTTCACACCATCTTGTTTCATTTCCATCCTATAAAAACTTCCTTCTGACCCCAGTGCCAGCTTCCTGCAGATCTCAGAGCTGGTGATAGGCCCAGACTCTGGACGTTAACTTGAGTTCTGGATGTCCCAAAACTCTTACATAGAGGTTATATTTATTTTTGTTAATTGAGTTAAAAGTATTTATCTCATTATATGATCTTAAGATTCCACAGAGAGATGGACTCACTTTCCCGAGGGCAGTCACCACCTCAGCCCCATGCTCAGATCAGAATGAACGGCGTCTGAGTATGGGCCCAGGTCTTTCCCATCAGGGTAAGGTTGTGCAGGCTTTCGGAAGACAGGAGCTCAGAACCTGGGTTCTGGTGTCAGAAGGACTTCAGCGGCAGTCCTGGATGAACCACTTTCTAGCTGGGTAAACTTGGACAACTTATTCAACCCCTTTTAGTTTGTTTCTTCAACTATAAAATAAAAACAATGATCATATAAGGGTTATATTGCTTAAATGAAAGCATGCAAGAAAAACCCTTGCCTGGTACCTGAGTTCTCATTTGTGGTGGTTATTATTTTTGTTGTTTTCCAAATTGAGGTATAATTGATATGTAACATTATATTAGTTTCAAGTTTACAATGTAATGATTCAATATTTGTAGATACTGTGAAATGATCACCAAAATAAGTCTAGTTAATGTCTGTTACCACACATAGTGGCAAATTTATACTGCATTTGTAATAACTTTTTACATTTATTCTCTTACCAATTTTCTGTTTTTGTTCTTACAACAATTTATTTTTTCTTTTTTATTAAATTTATTTGGATGACATTTGTTAATAAAACTGTATAAGTTTCAGATGTACAATTCTATAATACATAATTTGTATATTGTATTGTGTGTTCACCACCCCAAGCCAAGTCCCCTTTCATCACTGTTTATCCCCCCTTTACTTTCTTCTACCTCCCTGACCCCCCTTTTCCTTCTGATAATTACCACACTATTGGCTGTGTCTGTGAGCAATTTTCAAATGTGCAGAGCAGTGTTATTAACTGTAGTCAAATGGTAGTTATTGTTGTTCTAAACAAGAGAATATCTTCAGGCCACTACTAAATTCAAGTATGTCCAACTGTGTGTGTGTACATTTGAATGTATGTACATATGTACATAATTTTTTTCCAGCTGCAGGGACTATATATTAGAAAACTCTTAAAAATATTATTCAGTTTTTCTCAATACTTAGACCTACTGTTTTATGACAAATTGCCAAGCTGTGGGCATGTGTCAATCCACACATTGAAGGACAAAGATTATGAGACAATTGATCTGTTAAAAAAATCATTCATGAGATGCTCAATATTCACACTGCATCCCATCTCAACCCATCCTTTGGGTTTCTTATTTTACACTTATTTCCAGATTAATAGTCTAATTAGAAACCTATTAACTAAAGCTGTGCTACAGGCAATGACCCTTCCCACCACAAACTTGCCCTTTTAAAATCACCCTTAAAACCGAAGGCAAGTAGCATTGATTCTCCCATCCCTGGACAAGCTCTGCCCTCTAGCGCTCATCTGTACACATGCGTGCCAGCAATTGAGAGTCTCCTTTGTTATGTTTTCTTCCTGGGACTTGAACAGAAAAGGCCTGTCATGCCCAACCCTGGTCTTTTCCAGCCCCATCATCTTGCTCTGTGCAGATAATCAACCAAAAGGCTCACGTGTTGTTTCTATCCAAGTATTTGAAATTAATTTAGCACACCCATCTTATTTGGAGTTCGGCAGTGTTTCTTAGCAGATTAGTACGGAAAGTGAAGGAGATGTTAGATCTCTCTGCACCTCCCAAGGAAGTGGTGGTTAAGCTTGTAATCGGGAAGTAGAACACTGGGCAGCCCGCTCTGAACCTTAGCTTCCTGGAATGTGAGGGGAAGGGAGCAGGCTCCACAAGCTCAAGTCTCTTGCATAGTAGGAAAGGCAGGTGGTGACAATTCTGCAGTAAAAAGAACACTGGGTGTAGGGACAGGAGAGATGCTTTCAATTTTGGCTGTAGCTATGAGACACTGGACTAGAAGTTCACCCTTCTCGACCCTGAGCTTCTCACCTTATCAAATGGAAACAATAACTTTGCCCTGCCAATTGCATCATTTTCTTAAGAGTAAGCAGAGGACAGGGAGGAAGGGGCAACGCAGTGTTTCTGTCAGTGGGCTGGGCCCCCGCTGCACAGTCAGAGGGGGCTGGTCAATGGCAGACTCCCGGCTCCACCTGAGAGGACTGAATCAGGATGTGGCTGCGGGGCAGAAGAAGGAACTCCCAAAAGACATCCATGTCCCAATCCCAGGATCTGAATATGTTACCTTATATAGAAAAAGGAACTTTGATGTGATTAAATTTAAGATCTTAGATGGGGGCACTGTCCTGGATTAGCCACAGGGGCCCATGTAATCACAAGTGTCCTTAGAAGAGAAGGAGGTGGGTGGGGAGGCAGAGGTACGCTGACTAGCAGAGATGGCCGTGCTGTAGCCTGGAGCCAAGAACACGTCTGCCCTGGAGCCTTCAGCAGGAATCCAGCTCTGCCAGCACCTCGCTTTTGGTCCCTTGACACCCACTTTAGGACTTGTGACCTCTAGAGCTGTAGATAATAAACCTGTGTTGTCTTAAGCCACGAAGTTTGTGGTAATTTGTTACAGCAGCTTTAGGACACTAATACAGGCCATGGGAGGGTGCAACTAATAATCATATCTGCAATTTTTCTGAACTCCAGGTGAGATTCTTATGCAACGCTCCCTGGAGAAGGCCAAAAGTGTAGTGAAAAGAGACTGACGACTGGAAGGTCAGAATTTAGTCTGGCTCTGGCGCCATGAGCTGTGTGACTTGGACAAAATAACTGCATCTCGCTAATTTCCCCATCTGTAAAAGAAGGCAGTTTTGAGAGGGGTGTTCACCAAGGACTCTACTGGCTGTAGTGTTCTGCTGAGAGAAAATAACAAAGCTGTTTGAAAAGAGTAAAATCTGCAGAGTGTAGGGTTTACCACTCCAATCTCCTGGAAGAAAAAGATATTGTTGATTATTTGCATATCTAATTTTTACACAGCACTTCCTTTTTCCTTTGTGTTGGGTCTTGGTCTAAGCTCTTCACTTGTATGAACAGCTCTCTGTAGGGTTATCTTGGTACAGCAATTACTAATGTGCAATTAATAATTAAATGCTTTGGGGTGATGATTTCTAATCAAGAGTCTGATCAATAAGCCAGTAAAGGGGGTAGGGGTGGGCACCGTCTTCAGCTAATTAAGGGGGCTACTCCCTGTCTGTGCTCTGAAAAGAAAATGTCACCAAACATTACAAGCAGCCTGAAGGGTATGGATAGAAGGGGGAAGGGGCTGCTGTTGCCAGGCAACAAGCTCCTCATTGCTAATCATGTGCATAAAGCCTGAGTGTTCGTTTTCTGCACAGCTAGTGGGCATCCTTCCTTCTCCTACCCCCTGCTCCCTACAGCTGGCCTCTGGGATCTGGTGCCAGACACTTGGCCCCTGAAACAGGCGCAGGACCCCTTCAGTATTCCAGGGTCAGTGCTGCTGCTAGGAAGCAAAATGAGAGAGAAAAGACTCTGTGTCCATCTCAGATGAGGCAAGGCCTGGCACCAGTATTCCAGAACACCCCTTCCCACACGATGGCCTTTTGAATGAGCCGTCACCCCAGAGGCTTGCTGAGATTTGAGGAAAATCCCTTTCTGACCCCCGCACTCAAAGGAGGCTCTTACTATTTGCCAAGTGGATACTGAGCAAACATGTGTGTCCCTGGGCTGGCTTTCAGTGTGCTCTGCAAACATTTCTCTCTGGATACAGCCAACTGGCCAATTAGGCAAGATGCAGCCCTCTTCCTTGGGGATTTGTTGTCTTAAAGAGCAAGGACCCAGGGTGACCAGACAGTTTACATAGCACATGTCATACAAAGAAAACACACCCACGGGGGAAGCAGTGGTCCCACGGGAGCCCAGCCCTCTTTGGAAGAGAAGCACAGAAGCTGCTTTGTCTGTGACTGCTTCGGGAACGCACAGGCTCGGGAATAGCCAACAATAGGTTAGGGGTTTGCATCTGTTTCCTTCTAAGACACACAGGCTCTCTAGGAAGACTGCTTTTGGGCTCGGGGGCAAATAATACGTGTGGTGCTGGAGTTATCGAAGGGCTGCCTTGGTCCTGGAAGGTTATTTCAGAAAAAAGTCATTATAAGCACTGGCTAAAATGACAAACATGCCCCAGAATGTGGAATGAACCCACCCATTTGACCTCCACAGGTCTAAAGCTGGAGCTGTCCTGTTCTGGCCAAAGGCCTAGAGTTCAGACAGGGCATGGGTCTTTCTCAGGACTCTCTGAGGGGTTGATGCCCCCCACCCCCCACCCCCAGCAGGCCCAATAGGCTTTCTTCCTCCTGGACAATGATTGGGAAATGCGGGGAGGCATTTCAGCCACCTGTCACAGTCACTTTCCCGCACTCTGCTTGAGCCACACTGGATCCCTTACTACCCACTCAAAACGACCCACTTGAAGCCCTTGCATGTACCCTGGAAGCTACCACCCTGGATGACATGAGACCTTCTCTGACCACCATCCTGTCTAAAATAATAGATGTCACCCCATTTACTCTCTGTACACTTGCCAGTTTTTATTTTCTTCAAAGTACCTGACTTTCTCTTCTCTCTTTCTTTCCCTTGCTCCTTCCCTCTCCCTTTCCTCCTCCCTCTCTTTTCATCTGTCTGTCCATCACCTGTCCATCCATATATTTTATTCATTTATTGCCTGTTTCATTCACCAGAGCATAAGCTCCCTGAGGGCAGGACACGTGTCTGTCTCACTGACTGCACAGGGCCTGGTGTGAGGCCAGCCCTCAGCTGACATTTGCTGCGTTGTCATGTGCACTGTTATTCCACTCCTTGCAGGGAGGCACGAGGTGCTTTACTTACATCCTCATCCTCTGGCACCCAGAGCTTCTCTCTGGAGGCAGGTACTGTCTGAGTTTCTGCTGTATTTCCACAGATATTTCATGTTTATTCAAACAATACACACACATTGCTACATTCCTCCCACCTTTGTAAAATCATAATAGTAGAGTTCTTTGTACAATATTTCTTCTACACCTTGCTTTTTTAAACTTTATATATCTTGAAGATCATTTCGTGTCAATGCAAAGAAAGCTTCTTCATTTTCTTTCTACAGCTGAATAACATTCTAACATCTGAATGTATGGTAATTTATTTATTTGGTCCCCTTGATGACATGTAGGCTATCTCTCATCTTTTGTTAATGTAAAGAGTGCTGCAAATAATCTTACACATGTCATGTCGTGCATGTGTGACAATTTGTATAGGACAAATTCTTAGAAGTCAAGTTGCTGAGTCAAAGGGTAGATGCCCTGATACTTTGGATAGATATTGCCAAATTGCTCAGCACAGAAATTGTATCTACACTCTTACCAAGAATTTATGAAAGAGCTTGCTTCCCCATTTCTTTACCAAACTTTCTTTTATCTTTACCAATCTGATTGCCTGATATTCCAGTGTAACTTCATTTTGCATTTTCTTACTGTGAATAAAACTTACTATTTCTCCATGTGTCTAAGAGGCATTTGCATTTTTCATGAACTGCCTGTTTTTCTATCAGATTGTTGATCTTTTTAGAAAATCAATTTATAGGAACTCTGATATATTAGGAAAATTAATCTTTGGCTGTGACATGAGTTATAAACATTTTTTTCCTATTTGTCACTTGTCTTTGGATAAAAAAATATGATATGTTTTCTGCCTTATAGATTATTTTTTATCTTATTTATTCATCTGTGTATGTGTGTGACTGCCCCCTTTTAATTTGCTTTTTAAATACTTTATCACATGTCATTATGTGTTTAGCAGTGTTCTTGGAAATGGCATCTTTTATTAGCTCCACTTAAATTGCTTCCCTGATGGGGTTTTAGGATATGCTCTTGACTCTTGATGAATTAAGAGGCTACCCTATTCCTTGAGGAATTTTGAGAGATTTGGGAAGCACTCAAACTTGATAACTCTCATCTGTTTGATGTTGATTCTTATAAATCTCTGTTTCAGAGAGTGGCATTTTTTTGGATTCTTTTTCAGGGTTCTGGAACATACCACCTGTTTTAGTCTTTAATCATCTCTTCACTCATTACAGGTGCAGAAGGCTGACACAGCTGGAAGGCATCTGTTCCCAGAGAAAAAGCAACCCTCCCTCCTGTCACTCTCCTTGACAGGAACCTGCAGTGCACCCACCGTCAACCGCACCGGGCCTGCCCTGCCCCCACTTGCCTTTTCAGTCCTCCAGCGTCTGTATCCCCACCTCTCTCCCTCTCTACCTGCTTGCAAGATTCCTTATTTCTCAGCCTCCACTAGGCATGCTGGCTATTCTTGACTCTTTATTGTAGCTTATGCACAGGGGCTGATCCAGATTTACTGGGGCCTGAATAATAATCACTCTTTTAAAGGAAATGAATGCAAAGTTACAAGTACAAAATTAAATACAAAAATGAGTAGAAGGAAAAAATACATCATAACAAATTACAAAGTTTTGAAACTGGAAAGTACCACAAAATACAAAATATAGAAAAATAATGGTTTGTGTTAATTAGCTGTCTGACACACTTCTATAATACTATTTTTTAAAAAGATTTTATTTATTTATTTTTAGAGAAAGGGAAAGGGAGGGAGAAAGAGAAGGAGAGAAACATCAAAGTGTGGTTGCCTCTCATGTGCCCCCCTGGCGACTTGGCCCACAGCCCAGGCATGTGTCCTGACTGGGAATCGAACCAACAACGCTTTGGTTTGCAGGCTGGCACTCAATCCACTGAGCCATACCAGCCAGAGCCATAATACTATTATTTTTCCCTTTTGGCTGTATACTCCTTGATTGTCTCTTCATATGACAATAAACATGAAGGGAATAACATAATTGATCACTTAGAAAAGTGTATTTTAGCTTCACAACCTGTTATTGGCAATGTCTGGCTAGGATATAGTCCAATATATCAGGATGTATGAATCATGCAACTTCATGTGCCAACATACTATTGCTTTTCTTTTTTAAATCATGGCTCATTTTCTTTCTTTCTTTTTTAAAAAATTATTTATTTATTTTTAGAGAGAGGGGAAGGGAGGGAGAAAAAGAGGGAGAGAAACATCAATGTTAGAGAGAAACATTGTTCAGTTTCCTATCATATGCGCCCTGACTGGGGACCAAAGCTGCAGCCCAGGCATGTGCCCCAAACCCTTGACCTTTCGCTTTGCTGGACAAAGCCCAACCAATGGAGACACACCAGCCAGGGCCATGCTATTGTTTTAATCCTATAGGGTTTAATCCCTCAGGAATCCTGACAAATACCATTTTGTACAATTTTCATTAAAAAAATATATAATATGTTGATGTAGCTTTATCAGGTATATTCCTAACAGATAACAACAAAAAATTTTACTTTTGAACAAAAGTCAGGAATCCAATCCCCCACTTTACAATTTTACATACACCTGATGACTAAAATGATTTTTCAACAGACCAACCTTTGGTTCCATATATTTTCCAACTTGTTTCTCCTCCACTCACATATTTCTGGTGGCAAGCAGTGTGGGACACAGTGATGTAGTTGTATGGCTGCCAGGTGGAAGCTTCTTGTCATCATGCTGGGTCAGGGCAGTGGGATTATTCCTAAAAACGCTTCCTTCACCCCACCATCCAACAGACAATGAAATGACTGGAAGCCATAGATCTCATTCAACACACAGTAAAATGTATCCTCAACTTAATTTCCCCCTAGATAGTTTAAAAAAAAAAGCCCATTATCATGTCAAAGCTGGGGAAAGGGAGGATTTAATAACAGAGGGGGAATTGAAATGGACTCATGTGGTCTTAATCATTGCAGTTAATGTATCTCCTAAATATTTTGCAAAAACAAATGAACATGACTCACATCCAGGACCATGGAGGGCCTCATAAAAGTGAGAGCCTTTGAAGCTTAAGCTTCGTTAGCTTCAAGACAGATTCACCTCTTCTCATGTGTGCCCCACCCTGACTGCCACTGCTCTGCTTGGCCTTCATTCAAAATAGCTTCGTGTATGTCAAGAAGATTTTGATTTCAAGGGACAGAATCTCAGCTGAGACAAACCAAATGCAGGATATATTGATTCCCAAACTGCTGGCCTCAGGAACAATTGGAACCAGGGGTGGAAACACTGCCAGGGCTCTCCATCTGCCCTTCTCTCCACACCTGGGTTTCCATCTCTACAGTGCTGACTGCAGCTTTGACCTTACAGGAATGCTCATCTCTGCCAGCTCCAGACTCAAATTGCATTGCTTTGCCACTCAAGGGGGAATCCCTCAAAGGACTCAGATTGGACTAGCTGGAGTCATGTGGCTACTCTAGAGGGGTGCGGTGCCTGATAACTCCCCACCAGAGTTCTAAAGAAGAAGGGACGGGAACTGAGTTAGACAGAACAATGTTCATGCCCTAATCTTTGCCACTGTTGAATACGTTATCTTATATGGCAAAAGGACTTTGCAAATGTGATTAAATTAAGGATTAAAATTTTTTTTTGAATTAAATTGAGAGAGTGAGGAAGAGAAAGACAGAGAGAGAGAGAGAATGAGAGAGAGAGAGAGAGAGAGACGTTCTTTTGTTGTTCCACTTATTTATGCATTCATTGGTTGATTCTGGTATGTGCCCTGACCAGGGATGGGACCCACAACCTTGGTGTATGTATCAAGATGATGCAGTAGGAAATTTTGGGGAATCAAGATGGTGGAGGAGTGAGTGGAAGTCATACTGGCCTCCTCCCAGGACCGATCTGGAATTACAACTAAATTGTGGAGAAATCACCTAGAACAAACAACTGAGCAATAGCAAGAGAGGAGCCTTATAATCTCAGAGACAGAAGAATCAGCTTTTGCACAATCTAACTGGTAAAGAGTGCAGTAGATACTCAAGAAGGTGGGTGGGGTGCCCATAGGCGGCAGCACCAGAAGGATAATAAAACGGCCAGTTGGATCCCCCTGAGAAAAGTGGGGATCTCTAGCCTACAGCACCAGGGCCCAAAAAGTACACAGAAAACAGCCAGCTACAAAAAGCGGCAGTGTTGCTCTCTGCCAAGGACAGGTGGCTGGAGACACAAAGAACCATTTAAAGGGCCAAAGCATAAATTTTTATTTGCAGCCACTTACCCTGGTCTCTGGCAAAGGTGGGGGCAGAGTGGGCTAGAGACACCTGAGGGGAGACTGGGGAAGGAGGCTTTGGGGAGAGAACTGAGAGAGTAGCAGGCAGGATCCCAGTGTTGACTCATCCCCCATGTGGCAGCAGCCATTTTGCTTAGGCAGAGACCACTCACCGTGAGTAGCAGCAGTGTCAGAGGACCCAATAGCCTTGCTCCCAGGTGGGATTCTGCACTGTGTTGTCTAAGCCACCTGCTGAGTGCAGAGTGACTAGATTAACAGCTGAAGGAGACAGCCACAGACAGTAGATTCCTGGAAGTCTCGGACAGACTGCCTCAGATCAGACAGGGACAACATCTGACATCATCAGAGATAGATCCAGAAAATAAAAGCAGTGGGCTCCTACCACAGAAGTTCACACCACAAAGTCAGGAAACCAAGACAGATCAATTTAAAAAACAGAACCAAAAAAAGAAGAGTCTCACAAATAATGGGAAGACAAAGAAATACTCCCCACTTGAAGGGAAAAGAGGAATCCCCAGAAAGAGAACTAAAAGAAATAGAGTCAAGTAAACTATCAGATATTGAGTTCAAAACAATGGTTATAAGGAAGTTCAATGAGCTCAGTGAGCTCAGAGAGAATTACAAAATCTACAGGGAAGCTACAAGGAACTTACTTCAAACTATATCAGCATGAAAAAGGACATAGAAACTATCAATAAGAGATAAGAAGAAGTGAAGAATACAATTTCTGAGTTGAAGAACACAGTAGAAAGAATCAAAAGCAGACTAGATGAAGCCAAGGATTAAATCAGCGAGCTGGAGGACAAAGTAGTACAAAGCTCCCAGAAAGAGTAAGAAAATGAAAAAAGACTCAAAGAAAATGAAGAGGCATTGAGGGAAATGCAGGGCAACCTAAAACGTAATATCTGTATAATAGGGATATCAGAAGGAGAAGAGGAGGAGGAAGGGATAGAGAACCTGTTTGAAAAAGTAATGATGGAAAACTTCCCTAATTGGAGGAGAGAAAAGTCACACAAGTCCAGGAAGCGCAGAGTCCCATTCAAGAGGAACCCAATGAGGTCCACTCCAAGATATATCATCATTAAAATGGTAGATATCAAAGACAAAGAGAGAATCCTAAAGGAAGCAAGAGAGAAAGAGGTAGTAACATATAAGGGAGCCCCGATATGGCTAGCATCTGACTTCTCAACAGAAACACTGCAAGCCAGAAGGGAGTGGCAAGAAATATTCCAAGTAATGAAAAGCGAAAGCCTGCAACCAAGACTGCTCTACCCAGCAAGGCTCTCAATTGAAATGGAGGCTAAATAAGGAGTTTCCCAGACAAAAGAAGGCTAAAAGAATACACCTCCACCAAATCAGCACTGCAAAATATGCTAAAGGGACTGCTTTAAGATGAAGAAAAAGAGTCTATGAATACCCAGTTCCTTTCACAGTTGCCAATACTTAATATTACCAATATTTTTAATACATATTAATCAGATTGTGATAACGATGTGTTATTTTAATTGTTACTTTATTATTTGTTGAAACTAAACCTGTTTTTGTGTATATCTTGCCTATTTTTATTATTTTTAAAAAGCTCTAAATGACTTTTTGGTATTCTTTATTCATTTATTGATTAAAGGTTTGTAGAATTCCACCCCTCCACAAAAAAAAAGAAAAAAAAGAAAAGTATTAACCCTTTTTTAGATGTGTGGCAAATACTTTCCCATTCTATTACTTGTCCTTTAACATTTTTTATATGTATATTACTATATAGTCTTAAATGTTTAATGTAGTCATATTGTCAATATTTTACTTTATAGCTTCTGGGTTTGACTATGTTTCAGGGTAAGAAAAATATTAGTTGGTATTTTCTCCTAAAACTCCTTAGATTCTACATATTGACTTTTAACTCGCCTGAATATTTTTTGTATAATGTGTGAAATAGGCCTCTATATTTGTTTTATTTCAAGTAATAGTGGTTCATGCACCTTATTTGTTGAATAAGTCTTATTGTACCCATTGGTTTGAAATATCAATTTAATCATATATTACATTGTTAGACAGATATATACGTTTGTTTCTAGAATGCTCATTATATTTCATTGATTTACTTGATTATTTCTGTGCTGGTATCATGTTATTTTAATTGCTGAGACTTTATAATGGTTTTAAATTTTTTTTAACATTTTATAATTGACTTTGACATTTAACAAAATAAATAAAATCAATCTGCATTTAAAAAAAAAAAAAAAGGTGATGCCGTAAACAACTGAGCCATCTGGCCAGGGCCTAAATTAAGGATCTTGAAATAGGAGGATTCTCTGGATTATCTGGGTGGGCCCAATATAATCACAAGGCCTTTTTACAAAGGAGGCAGGAGAGTAAGAGACAGAGGAGATGTGATGACAGAAGCAAGGGTCTGAGTAACAGGGGCCATGAGCCAAGGAATGCCGGCAGCTCCACAAACTGGAAAAAGCCAGAGACAGCTTTTCCCTTACTGCTTGGGGAATGGTTGTAGCCCTGCCAACACTTGATTTTAGAGCTTCCAAAAGTGTAAGAAAATGAATTTGTGTTGTTTAAGATACTAAGTATGTGGCAATTTATTACAGCAGCCATGGAGAACTAACACAGATGCCGAGAAGAAAATAATGCATACCCACTGTACATTTTCTCTCCTTCCTCATTCTGCCCATCTGTATTGTTGTGTCCTCCTCAAATTCATATGTTGAAGTCCTAAGCCCCAGTATCTCAGCACATGAGTGTATTTGGAGATAGGTCTTAAAAGAGATAAGTTGAAATGAGGTTATATGGGTGAGCCCTAATGTATTATGACTGGTGTCCTTGTAAGAAGAGGAGATTAGGACACAGACGTGTACAAAGAGAGGACGATGTGAAGACACATGCAGAAGTCCATCTACACACCAGGGAGAGAGGCTTCAGAAGAAGTCAACCCTGGAGACACCTTGATCTCAGGCTTCCAGCCTCCAAAACTGTGAGAAATTAAATTTCTGTTGTTTAAGTCACCCAGTCTGTGGTATTTGTTATGCCTTAGCAAACTAATATACCATCCTTCAAGGCAGAGGTGAAATTCTACCACCTTTCTCAAACTGTCTTTGATGAGCTCAGCTCACAGTGCAACCACTGTCTCAGAAAACCTTGTGGCTGAGAGTCATCACAGTTTAACACAAGGATCACAAACTCAAATGCCTACAAGGGCCAGAAAGAGAACTTACATGAGTGAAGTGGCTAAGTGTAAGAAACATAGTGCTTACAAATTACACGTAAGTGCTATACACTGTCACACAAAATGGGCTTTCTTCCAGTCTCCCTATTTATCTTTTGTTTTTTCACCTTCAGGGAGGATGGATATACGAAGCATTCTTCTCTCTTCCAGGCAGTCCTATGGGTGGTCATAGCATTAGTACAAGGGAAGAAAGGCACCCACCCTTGTGCTCTGTATCCAGAGGCCACAAGGAGAGGGGCGAGGTGCGCTGGTGCCCGCAGGCCCTGCCTTGTGGCGGGGGTGGGGGGGCAGCTGATGCTCTAGCCAGCTGTTACCAGTGGGAAGTACAAGCCCCGCTGCTGCTGCAATTTTCTAATTTCTCAAAAGAAGTTGGAAATCTAATTGACTTCAAAAAACCCACAAGAAATCTGTTTTTAAAATATTGGCAACTAATTCCAAAAATTTTAAAAGCTAGCTACCTCACACCCATTAGGACAGCTATTACCAAAAGAGCAAAAATAAGTATTGAAGATGTGGAGAAATTGAGACACTTGTGTACTGCTTGTGGGAATGTAAAATTGTACAAATCCTGTGGAAACCAGTATGAAGCGTCCTCAAAAAATTAAAAATAGAATTACCAGATGATCCAGCAATTCCACTTGGGTGTATATACTCAGAAAAATTGAGAGCAGGGTCTCAAAGAGATATTTGTACACCTATGTTCATAGCCAAAAGATGAAAGCAACCTAAGTGTCCATTGAGAGATAAATGGTTAAGTTGAATATGGCATATATTACAATGGAATATTATTCAGCCTTAAAAAGGAAGGAAATCTTGACATGTGCTACAATATGGATGAACCTTGAAGACATTATACTAAGTGAAATAAGCCAGTCAAATAAGACAAATATTTGTATAATTCAACTTATATGAGGTTCCAAGAGTAGTCAAAATCATAGAAACAGAAATTAGGATGGTTGCCAGGAAGTGGGTGGAGGGAGAAATGAGGGGGTTAATGCCTCATGGGGACAGGGTTTCAGTTTTGCAAGATGAAAAGAATTCTGTGACGATTGCACAACAATATAAATGTAATTAACACCACTGACTGTACACTTAAAAATAGTTACGATAATAAGTGTTATGCATATTTGACCAGAATAAAAAACAGAAAAAACAACTGTGCTGGCTGAGATTATTGCCAAACAAGACACACATAAGGGCTCAATTCTGACCACAGGCCATGAGTTTGCAACCTCTGGTTTAACACTTAATTATTTTCTGATTGTTTCAGGTGTTCATATTTTATTTGCCCAACTAGAAGATAAAATTTTGTGAAAGTAGGAAGAACTGGTGGAGTTGGGGGGGCTATGACAAGAGGGGTGATGACTGGAATGTTTACCCATCCAGAGGAAGTTGTTGCACATGTGTGTATGTGTGTGCATATCTGTGTGTGCATGTGTGTCTGTATGTCTGGGTGTGTGCATGCATGCACTTACAGATGGAGTAATTCTCAGGTGGCTCTGGGCAAGCAGACTGTCTACAGGTTCAAGCCTTTCCCTTCCCCTACACCTTTACTACCAGTTCTTGACTGTGGATGGAGGTGGTGCTGAGGTCCAGCAGTCAGATCATCTTTGCCTCCTTGAGGACACCTGGAGGACATATTGAGAGCTCCAGCTGTAAACTGATCCTCGATGAGGTCCCAAGCACTCAGTAACCCGTGGCAACCCCTAGAGGCTGCTGCAACCTCAGCTATAAAGAGGACTGTGCCCAGGGAACCTGTGGAATGCCTGAGCCTTGGTGATCACAGGATGTGATCATAGTCTGCACAGGCATGGGATTCTCAGGTTAACGAGGTCTGAAGGGGGAGATGCCCACTCCCCAAACATACTTCTCTGAGGAAAAAGATATTAGAAGAAATTTTATGAACAGAAGACAATACTTTTCCAGTGGCCACTAAGGTTTGGACATTTATTAAGTGTAGTTCTCTGTTTGCTCAAGGGCAGTTCTTCAACATTGGGACTTGAGTATCTCAGAAATACTAACCAGCCACAGTTAGTGATGCCTCACAAAGCCTGGAAAGTAAGTTGGAAGAACAATGTTGAAGGGGCAGTTTGGGGAGGGGTGGATCATGTGGATGGCAACTATTGTCTTTGGAGGTCTAGTTATTAAGAACTGGGTGACTGCCTGACTGCTGGTCCCAGGGATTTCGTGCTTGGTTATGGAGGCTTAATTCATTCCCAATCTTGACCACTGGTAAAGGTGCCGTATACTCCACCATTGATTATCATCACATACTCAAATCAAACGGTACTTCTGAATATGAATGGGGAATGTTTCCCAAGGGGCCCAGAGTTCTTTGTTGTCCCCATTAACGTCTGGGTCCTCTGTTCTCTACCTGCTCTGGATCTCATCCTCTGACAGAGCACAGTAGGGATTCTGTTTGTTGCTTTCCCTAACAGCTAATAATTTCCACTAGAAACACCTATAGCTTTAAGGCAAGTCCCCAACTCCTGCTTCCAACAAAATTACTACTCCTACAGCCCAGGATGGACTTCAGAGCTCAGCGCAGGAGATGGCCAGGATTCCTGCGCCAGGCGTGGGTAGCTCTGTTATGGGTTTTGCATAGAGCTGAGAGAGGCCACCTAGTGGTGCACTGAGAGCAAAGGAGCTGGATGAGATGAAGGTCAAGCATCCTCTAGTTATATGAGTTTTGGCCCATTTGGGAAAGAAGAGTTCCCACCTTTCCCAAGCTCTGCATCATATGTATTTTGTTCCTATCTACTCTCAGATCACCCAGTCTCTGAGTTCAACCAGACCCCACTTTACCGCACCCATTCTCCAGGCTCAAGGCATCCGCTGCACACTCAGCCAAACTGGGTCACTTGCTGCAGCCTTAACCTACCTCACACATTCCTGCCTCCACGTGTCTTTACCCCAAATGGACATTTGATAAAAGCTTATCAGGAGATGTTTGATGTAACCATTTAAAGCACTTTCCACAAAACTGCTCAAAACACTGCTTTATCTTAAAAATTGAAAGCTGTCTTAAGTGAAAGGGAACAAATGAAGGATCAGGTGACAGTTCATATAGAAAGATGGGTATGATATCTGTTGAACACATTACTCAGTTACAACAGCACTGAAAAACTAAATATTTAATAATTTGTTTTCCCCCAGCTACCTAAAAATATCCTTCACACTAAAATAGTCAGTTCAAGATTGCCATGTTCGCATGTCACAAGTTTGCTCATACTGTTTCCTCCATCTCCCCACTCCCCGTCTCAGTTAGGAATGCCTCGTGATGTAATAAATGGCCACTAACAGATATTAAGCAGGAGAGATATTATGACCTCATATCACAAGTAGTCTGCAAGTAGATGATTCCTGGCATTGATTCAGCTGCTCAGCAGAACTGACTAGGACCCAATCTGTTTCTGTTTTTTACTTAGCATGTCTGCTATTCGTTTTTACTTCTGTTACCTCATGGTTACAAAATGACTGCCACAGTTCCAGATATCATATCCTTCTACAAGGCAGCAAAAAAAAAATGAAAAGGAGCCGTGCTTAAGAGGCTGTTATGACTGTCCTGGGAAGAACTGAACCAGAACCAATGCAGTGGGGGTTGAGATGGGAGGATGACAAATTTGAGATATATTTTGAAGGTAGAATTGATGTGACTTGGTGGCAACAATGAGGAAGATAACTCTGAGGTTTCTAGCTTGGGTGAGTAGGCAGGTGATGATGGTGACACTAATGGAAGAAGTGAGTACAGAAAGGACACATCTGGTATAAGGGAAAAAATAATAACCTTGATTTTTCAGTTTCAGGTTCCCTAGAGACATCCATGTACAGATATTTTGTAGGAAACGTAAATTGGATTCACAGCTCAGAAAAGAGGTAGGCACTAACTATGTAATTGTGGTAGTATTTGTCACACAGGTGATAGCTGAAACCATGGAGAGTGTGTATAAAGGAGGTGAGATGGAGATAATGAAGCCACAGAATGCTGAAGAGTGATGAAGAAGTAAAAGGAAACCCAAAAGCATGGTTTTAAGGAAACTCCCTACAGGAGGACAGAGCTTAAAGGGCAGGGAGAAGTCTGAAATATCAGTTAACCTAGAAATCCAGTAAGACCAGGGCTGTGAAATACACGCACTGGCTTGGGCAAGTAGGTAATTGATGACCTCTTTAAAAGCAGTTTATGGGAGGGAGGCACAGATTCTACTTTATAGTGGTTTGCAGAGCCTTAGGGAATAAGGAAATGGAGACTATTCCTTCAGGAAACATATTATGAGGTATGGTCATATGAGCCATTCTGGCCCAAGAGTTATAAAGATGGTCTTGCTGGGGGCCTTGTAGAAAAGATGTCCCTCTCTTTAAAAGGCAAGAAGTGAATGAGAAGAACCTACCATTCCTGTGATGTTCTTCTATGTGAAGATGTGATGGCTGGATCTGGGGCAGCAATTTTATGGCTAGGAGGGGAGATCTCATTGATGCACTGAGGCTAGCAGAGTGAGATAGTATGAGCTTGGTCCTTGGTTTTCACTGAGCTGATGAACTAATCCTGTAGCCACCCACCTCCAAACTTTTTTTAGGTGCGAAAAATTAATCCCTGTTGCTTAAACCACTTTCATTCTGCTTGCAACTCGTATGTTGAGCACACTGCCCATGAGATGTGTTAAAAATAAACTCTAGTGTTGTTTCCCACCATCCCTGGAAACTCTTTAGTGGAGCTAATATCTCCCTACTCCTGGGCGAAAACTCTGGCAAGCCCCTAGGTAACAGAGAACCTGAAGTCACTTTCAATAACAAAACACAACTGCAATTCTGCAATTAAAATGGTCCAGGATTAATACAAACTCTGAACCTGATTATGCATCAGGTTTCTATCACCAGACCCAAAACCTGAGGTGGAAAGGAGTAGGTGCTGGCTTCTCTCTTTTCCACCTCATGCCTCTTCTCCTTCCATGCAGCCCTCACCTTTCAAAGCCCACTAGGGTGTGTTCGATCCCTTAGGGTTAGGGTGTGGGATGAACACTGAAACCACAGGAAGGCACTGCTTTAAGCTGGCTGTGTTCCCTGGTGCCGGCAGATGTGAAAGCTTTCTTTCAGGTGATTCCCATCTCTGAGGACTATCCCTGGCAGTTCCCTTGACCTGAGGGGATGCATCTGTCCTGGGGTCTTCTTCCTCAGCCCCACAGGGATGCTGCATCCACCTTTATCTTTCTTCTGCTGTGAGTCCCTCCCACCCCCATCCACTGCCTCGCGCAGTTCATACCACGCAGGTGTCCCCTGTGTGGCCCACGTCAGACCGAAGGGAAACACTGGGCATCCTGGTGCTGGACCCCAGCACAGCCCTCCTCTATCCGGCAGCCACAGGCCTTTCCATTTTCCTGCTCATCAGTAACAGCTCTCTTCAAAACCTGGGCTAAGCAAAAGGCAGAAGAACCCCCACCCCAGTCACCTCAGAAGAAAGCTGAAGAAAAAAACAGATTGAGAAGCCTCTCCCTTCTCACAATCCTTTTGTATTTTCAAACTTGTGGAGCAGGAGTTTATACAGAGCTTCCCTTTGGGAGTTCTACACTATAATGACCAACCTTTGAAATTTTATCTTTTATATTTTGGCATCTTTATCTTTTGTATTTTGGGGGACACATTTTATCCACAACATGCATATGTATGTACACACCTTATATTACATATTATATACATATGCACATATCCATCCAAAATGCTACCTATAAGCCCCACCTCTGTCTGCTGAGAGGACCTGGGAGCAGAGATGCTCCGATAGCAAAGAGCAAAGCTAGCATCCAGATCTTTTAAATACTCTTTTCCACTGAAATAAACCCAGACTGCTTGAAAAAATGGCTGTTACCAGGTCTAGTGTGGAGAAAATACGAGATGAATTTAGAACATTTGTGCCAAAAAGCAAGGGTACACACAGAATGATGCAGACGTGGCAAAAAGACAAAAAGACAGCTTGAATGAGTTCCCACTGTCCAAGTAGGGGGCAACACATCATTAAAATACATAGTAATAATCATGGATTATAACCCTTTGTATAAAATAGGAAGCTATGATTCCATACTGATATAAATAAACTGAGAGTTTAGTGAGGACTAGGAGGCACGAAGTACCTCCCCACAAAATATCTATTAAATAATCAGAAGAAGAAAAAGAAGTCTATACAGTGAAGGAGGCTGGCAGACTGTACCTTAATCGAGTGATCAAAGTGAAAGAAAGCATCAGTGATGGGACACAGGGATCCGCGGGCCATCGGATAGGATGCGATGAGAGCAGTGTCGCTTCCGTAGCATGCCCGTGAGAGGTGTTTGACCCGAATCCAGTGGTGAGGAAACACTAGACTGAGTCACATTATACAAAATAACTGGCCTGTAATCTTCAAAATCACCAACATCGTGAAAGTCAAGGAAAGATGGAGGAAATGTTCCAGACAGGAGGAAAAAAAGATAACTAAATGCTACTCATAATTGGAATGGGATCCTTTGGCTAAAAAGGGCATTATTGGGACAACTGGTGAAACCTAAATGGGGTCTGAGGTTTAGATGTCAGTACCACAGCTATTTAATTTTCTCATTTTGATGGTTATGTTGTGGTTTTGTAGGAGAATGTCCTTATTTTTAGGCATTGTACACTAAGTATTTGTAGGTGATAGGACATTAGGTTGGCAACTTACTCTCAGGTGGTTCAGAAAGAATATAATTCTTTTTACTGAAATCCAACTTTTCTCCAAGTTGGTGATCATTTCAAAATTAAAAACAATAAAACCCAATAAGTGCTATTCACATACGAATTGAATCTATAGTCTATGTGGCTATATACTACTTATTTATTTGTGCACTGTAGTGTATACATATACTACACATGTAAATATGTAGCTTGGGACCTGGAAGCAGCCCTAGACCTGTGCCCAGCAGTAGGCTGCAGGGCCCTGGGGTGCAAAGAGGCTCCGGAGAGACAGGCTGCCTTGGAAGGCTGCATCCCTCACTGTGACATCCAGCCACCCTATTCTGAGATAATGGCTTCCAAACGTCCTACAAAATTCAGAAATCAGAAGTTAAAAATCTCCAACACTCTTGTCCCACTGTCCTCAGAAATCCCAGAAATCTCAGAAAGTTCTCTATTTCAGGACCCCTTGAGCATATCACAGACAGCTTTGTGTCCCTGATGGTGGCACCCACTATGGCCTAATGGCCCGGAGTCAGACAGAGGAGAGCTGGAGCTGCACCTCCACCACGTCTGTGCCTCTGTAGGGCAGCAGCTTCTTCCCAGGGCTGTGGTGGGAATGCAGTGACATAAAGCACACCCTGGGCCTGGTAAGTGACATGGTCAATGAACAGGAACTGTTTTTATCAGTTAAAGTTCATGCTTTTCTGTTTCGATTCCAGAAATGTGATCACTATTTTGATAAAAGGGAAAAGTACCAAAAGTCAGTCTGGGGCTGGGCTCTGAGATGTGCTCTGTGTTTTAGCCAGGGCGGACTTCGAGTCCTTGCCACAAGGGACTGAGACCTGTTTTATGGCCCCCAACTGCCTTCTGGTGCAGGGTGAGGGGACAATGGTGGGCTGAGGGGACAATGGCGGGATGACATAAATGTTGGTATCAGGGAAAGGGAAGTTGAAGGGAAGCCTTTCAGAAGTGGTGCTGTTCCAATGAGATATCTTTATCCCTTTGCATTAGGAAGAGTGTCTGGTAGAAAGCTGGAGTAAACCCAATCCATATTCAGTAATCTTTATTGCACACCAAAGGTCTAGGAATGGCAGATAAAGAAGAGATGTTCCAGCCCACCAAGTGCTCACTCCTTAGTGGGGAAGAAAGTCAGCCTCACCAGAGATGTCATCTTGACACAATGTGGCTTCTTTGCTCACTGCATCTATTGAACATGACCCATGTGCCAGCACTTGGGGCGGTCCTGAGCGAGAACCAGACAAGTAGGAGGTGGCTTCGGACAACGAACTCGGTGTCTACAAGAGGAGACAACCACAGGGGTAAAGATAGTATGACAGAGCCCCCTTTACAGAAAACAGAGGGAGGAGGAGAGCATGAGAACCTTTTGAATTAAATAGGAAGCTCTGATTCCATTTTGATATAAGTAAATGAACAGAAAGTTTGATGAGAAGGAGGCACAACGTACCTCTCCACAAGGCTTCACAGAGCTGACATGTGAGAGAGGCTTTTGAAGAATAAGGAGAGAAGAAATGTGATTATTGGCAGAGGGAAGCACTTGTGCATCACCCAGAGGTGTGAAAAGAAAGGTAGGTTCACATGGACAAAACCAAAGGGGAAGAGCTGAGGGAGGGAAGGACAGAGGGGGCAAGGGAAAGTGGTGAGGGGAGGCAGAGACAAATGTATTTAAAAAATAAAGAAAGAAAAAAAGAAATGCTTGAAAAGAAAGAAAAAAAAGAAAGAAAGGTAGGTTCAGGGCCGGATGTGGGGAGCATGGGGCATGAGGGCGGGAGATGAGGCCAGGGAGCCAGGCTGGCTCTAGGACATCAAGGACCTTGCTGGCCTCGCTCAGAAATTCAGATATGACCCCGTGGGCAGTGGGAAGCCCTGAAGGGTGAACAGTGAAACAGGGTGATCTGATTTGCGTTTTCAAAAGATCGCAGCGGCAATCGCATGGGGGATGGATCAGGATGAAGGCAAAACCAGAGACCAGGGCAACCATCTAAGAGGCTTTTACAACTGTCCTGGAAGAATCATGGTATCCTAAACCACGGCAGTGGCGGGTGAGATAAAGTGAGGTGGACAATTTGGGGATCATTTAGAAGGTAGAATTGACATGACTTGCTGGTGTTGGTGGGGACGAGGAGGATGGCACTGAAGTTTCTAGTCTGGGTGGATGAGTGGGTGGCGGGCGGTGCCTTTAATGGAATGACATAGCACAGAAAGAGCAGATCTGGTGCAAGGGCTACAGCACGAGCTTGCTTTTCTACTTTGAGGTGCCCTAAGGATATCTGGGTAGAGATGAAAGGTAAGTAATTGGAAATAGAGGTCTGTGGATGGAAAAAAAGGCAGGTGCTCTCTGCATAGAAATGGTGATTAGGAGTCATTCAGATGATGATGGTTGAATCATGGGAAGTCTGTAGAAAGGGGATGAGATGGAGACAACGCAAAAAAGACTAGAGGCCAGGGGAGAGGGGAGCGAGGTGGCGAGGAACACCCAATGGGAGCGAAATGCTTCAGGCTGCTGGGAGCATCATGGCCGTGGCCGAAGAAGCAGAAGGTAGTAGAGATCCAGACTAGGAACTATGCAGCGGAGAAGCCAATATGTGCCACTGGTGACCGCAGCGGGAGGACTCTCAGGTGGGTTTCCGGGGCTGACACTAGGTCTCAGTGGATTAAGAAGTCAAAGGAGAGGGGAGTGGAGACTATTCCTTGGTGAAGCACGCTGGTAAGGAGCAGAGAGCTGAGGAGAGGCAGGGTCCCAACAAGCGGGTTTAGGGTAGCCGCAGTGTGGACTGTCGTGAACCCATGGAAAAGCAGGCGTGGATGACACAGCGCTTGAGGACGGAGAGGCAAGCTCTCAGAAGAGGTGGCGCAGGGAGAGAGTAGGCACAGGCGGGCGGGTCTGGCTTGGCAGGAGGACGGAGAGGAGAGAAGGGCAGGGGGAGGGGGCAGGTGAGAGTTCAGGCCTGAAGGCGAGGCTCTGAGAGCTCCCGGGGAAGGGAGCTCCCGGGGGAGGGCGCCTTGGTTCCTGGGGCCCTCCCAGCCGGAAGGCACGCGGAGCCTCCCAGCCGCCCCGGCGGCCCGGGCGCCAGTGCGCGGGCCACCTAGCCTGACTCACGGCTGTGACAGGGCAGGGTGGCACGGCAAGGGCCAGGGGTCAGGCGCTGCCTAGGAGAAGCTTTTCAGGGACTGGGAGGAGCCGGCGGAGGCGGAACGCACAGGCCCGCCTCCCGCAGGGGCGTTACTCGCGGCGGGCTCCGGCCCCGGTGCTCGCTTGCAAGTCCTGTCTCCGAATTCCAAGAGCACCTCCTCCCCTTCCCGAAGGGAACCACCTTCTCCAAAGGGAGCGACCCAGATCTCCTCAGCGCTCCTGCTGCCGTGCGGAGTCTTTCTGACCTAGATAGAAGCAATTCCGCTTTAGAGGGCTCTTCTCAGCCCTGCCCACAGGGCTGGCTGTGAAAACGAGCGGAGGAAACAACTCTTGGGAAGGTCCTGTCGTCGCTAAGACTGTTGAGGGGAGCTTTAATGTTAGCTTAATCGCTTAGAGCACGGCCCTTATTGCTGCCAAATATTCCTTCCACTAGAATGTAACCCCCACAAAAAAGGAACATTGTTTTTATATGAGTCTAGAACAGTGCCTGACACAGTTAAGTGCTTAATAAACACTCTTAAGTGAAGGCCCTGTTCCAAGCACTTTATCTAAACTTTACAACCCTACACATTTAACGCTTTAGAAAAGGAAGATTCTGAGAGGTTAAACATTTCCCTCAGGTTAACCAGATTGCAGGTGAGGGAAAACCCCCTGCCCCCCCACCCCCCGCTCCGGCCCCCGCTAGTTTCAAGCTGGACTTGCCCCATCACACAGTAACTCGTAATCTACTTTAGTAATTTATTAGGTGACCTCCTGTGAAACTGGTTCATGCTAACCCATCTCTGACAAGAACATCCCTGACAAAAAAAGCCAAATGTACTGATTTACATTCAAATATAAATAGCTGCCAAGGAGCCTGTTCCCAGGAGGACAGGTCCACTGAGGAAGCCAGGCACCCCCCCACCCCCACCCCCAAGCTTGGCTAGGGGCTGAGCAGAGTGGAGTGCTCTCAGGGAGACCGAGAACCAGCCCTGTGAACCAGATCCCTGGAAGACCCATAGCCGTGAACCAGTCTGGACCCCTGCCTCCAAGGTGACCCACGATGCACTGCAGCCTGCTCGCCAGCTTGTCAAGAGAGCAGCCTCCTCGTGTCCTTGCAGCTTTCCTTTGAGGAAACATACTTGAACAACTGAACAGGCCTCTTCCACTCCAACTCCATATAGAAATTTCATTGACTTCCTTGACAATTTCATTGTTTCTTGCTTACAAGGGGAAGTCACCTTGCAAGGTCTGACCATGGAGTCTGGAGAAGACCACCTCTCTGTTTGGGTCCCTGTTGGCTTCAGCCATTGTGTGAGGGGGTGTGTATGGCCTGGCTGTGGCCTCAGTGTGGAGTTCTTTCTTATAGTTCTCTGTTCCTTGCAGCTAGAGGGTGTGGGCCTCACACCATGGGGGAAGTATGATGAAGAAAGTCATCAAAACCACTTTCAGGAGGAAACACCCAGGGGAAGGTTCTGTCAGTGTTGCTGCTTGTGATGAGAACAGTCTAAGAATCAAAGAGGAACCCAGGGCTCCAAGAGGTTCTTTGGCAAATGGAGCCCCTTAGCATTTAGCACAGACCAAGGCATTACTTTGCTTTCTTTCTAAAACAGGCACACCTTGTTTTACTGCACAATTTATTGTGTTTCACAGATACGGAATTTTTTACAAATTGAGGGCAAGACCCTCCAGCAACAAAAAGATTATGACTTCCTTGATTGCTGTGTTCTGGAATCGAACCCACAGTACCTCTGAGTTGTGCCTGTACTCAGTAGCTTATTTTTAAGTAGAACAGGAAAAAAAAAATCCATTTCCGAATACCTGGGCTAGAGTAGAGTAACCACCAACAAAATAGCTGTTAACATGGCTGATGCTTATTTCTGTTAACTCCTTTACTCAAGTTCAAGGCCTGGCAAGGGAGAAATTCTGGCTGGCTTAGCAAGGAGAGAAATGTCAGAAGTAGCCACCACAGATGGTAGCAGATGTCACGGAGCACAGAGCAGGAACCACCAGGGACTTCACCATCTCAGAGCTAAGTGAAAAAGCTGGTATTCAGCCAAGCCAAGCCAAGCCAGGGAGGGTGTAAAAGTTGCTTTAATTAACAGCTTTCCATTCTCTTCATCCACAAATCTGTCAGCCTATGCCTCTTAAAGATCTAGGATGTTGGCTTCAGGTAACCATCTTTACCACAGTACGCAGTGTGAAGGGATAAATGCACAATGTGCAACTAACTCATAGTACTGATTGCTGTAGCCCTAGGTTAAAACTGACCCCTCGTAAGGCCCTAAGAGTCATCTATCTCGCAGGAGCTGAGAGCTACGGAGGAACCAGAAGCCAATCACTCAGTAGCCTTCCATGGTTCCCAGTGCAGGCTCCAGAGTCACACCAGCTTGGGGTTGAAAAAACAACTCTGCCAATACCCATTGCAAGATTCTGTGAGTTATTTAACCTCACATTTCTCATGTATTAAGCAGGGACTATAGTGCCTGTCTTACTGAGTGTTGGAACAATTACACTGGACATTGTATGCAAAGCATTGGACACAGAGCATTATATATAGTAAACACTCAAAGAATGTTAGCGGTCATTCCACATTTATGAAAGGCCAGAAAAGTGCTGTTTGGTATCATTGTGGTCCTTCTGTGTCCTATAAATTTCTCCATCTTAATGGTCATACCTATTAGGAAGTAACCCCCTCCCCACTAGGGCTTGAGGAATGGACTGCCTATCACACATCAACAACTTTTTATGAAAGAGACTTGGAATAAGCTTAAAAATTGATTATAGGGGGTGAGGGAAGGAGGGATAAATAGGCATAACACAGAGGATTTTTAGGTGTGAAACTATTCCGTGTGACACTGTAATGGTGAATACAAAGTCATAGAAGGTACAAGAGTGAACAGTAATGTAAGCTATAGACTGTGGGAGACAATGAAGGGTTAATGCAGGTCCATTAACTGTAACAAGTGTACCCTCTGGTGGGGGATGTTGACAGAAGGGGCGGCAGTGTGTGTGTGAGGATGGTGTATATGGGAAATCTCTGTACCTTTTGATCGAGTTTGCTTGAAATAAAGTCTATTAAAAGAAGAAAAATTATTAAAAATCAATGATATACACAAATGAGTCTGCTATTGATATTGGCTCTGACAAATGGGAAAATTTAAGAAATCTAGCTCTTTATTTAACATCAAAGCTAACATCAAGTGTTTATTTAAAAAAAAATAATGGCACCAGCTTTGAATGGGGTGATCAACAGAGAATTTACAATTTTAGGCTGACATGAAACGATATAGTATCCCACAAAATGGAAATTATGCAATGGATCTCACAATAAACATTTCCAGTTTTTACTTTCAGAACCACTATATACTGCTTAAACATATCTTAAATACAGAGCACACTTTTTTGAAACATTTCTCTTAGGACAAACACAGTGAGACATGCTTTAAATACATAAATTAAAATTGCAACACATAAATCATTCCTAAAACAATTCAGGTACATTACTTTCCAGCTTCTTATAAACAGAAAAATTGTAGTGACTTTAGAAATTGTAGGTTAATTCTGCTTTATATTTTATGGATTTCAAACTCTTATTAACTATACCATTTTTTAAAGCTTAACTACTTCTGATGTAAACAGGCCAATCTCACTGTTTTCAGTGACTTTTTTTTTTAGATCAACTCTTTCCTTAGCACATATGCTAAACTTCTAGAAATACCTCTCCAGATAAAGCCCTGAATTTTAAATGACACTCTGTCCTACCACCATTTCCTCACAATTATAGAAATATGCAAAATAGGTTTATTTAATCACTTATGTTCACATTAATAATTAAATGTTTTTCCAAACTAATACAACTGTATTTGGTTTCACTACAAAGGTTCCCATTCAATGCAAAATAATTTGGTATTTAAAATCCAAACAAAAAGGACAAAAGTAATTAGTTGCCCGAGGGGAGCGAGTTCCTGGCACTATTATCGAACCCATAATTAAACCTGATACGCTACAAGAATGGCAGGGTAATAAACATACACAGTGGGGCAATATTTCAATGAAAACAAGAATGACAAAGTGGGAGAGGGGCTAAAATCACAGGGATGCCAAGTGGCAGAGAGGGCTCAGAGCACATGGGCTGAAAGAATAGGAGGAGTTTCAGATTTGTTCACTGAGAGATCATAGTGCACACTGGCAACTTTCACTGCCCCAAATCAGCAATACAGGACTTACATTTACTGCCTCATTATGGCTTTAAATTTATTTATTTATTTATTTATTTATTTAGGGAAAGTGTTTTGCTCTGGCTTAATTATACTAAAAATATAAGCTGGAATAGCCAACTCAAAATCCATAAGGGAGTATTTTTAGGTTTTTGTTTCATCCTCAGAGAACTATCATTATCTTGGCAATCATGAAAATAATGTCACCAAAAATTCCAGTGCTAGAATCCAATGTCCAATACCTAAATGACTCAGTAAGTTCACTGGATGAGCAGGTGCTCGCCCCTCCCACAACTGGCTTTCATCCTTAGTGGGAATGCACAAGGTGTTTACTACCAATGCAAGGTGAGGAAAAGGGATTAATTGACTTAAATATTCAGTTCCAGGATGTATCATAGCTTGATCACTGTTTTATTTGCATACTTATAACATTTTATTTAATTTCCTTCAGCAGTGCAGAAAACAAGCAGTGGGAGAGTTTATTCCTTCAGAAGAGAATAATAAACCACAGAGAGTAAAAGTGCCCTTGGGGTATATCATCTATTAGAAAGCTTTATGAACTTTCAACTAAACTCTGAAATAAATATTCTGTGTAGGTTAAGCATATCCAAATGAAAACAAGCTTATCTGATTTCTAATGAGAATCACTGAAAATAGGAATTCTGTAAAAAGAGTTCATACCGAAGTGCAATGATTTAGGTGCTACACTATTTCGGAACGGCCAGTTCCCTGCAGCTTGTTCAATGCTCCAGACTGCAGGGGGTGGAGTGTGCTGCTTCCCTTTCCTTCACCTCTCTCACTGGGGAGCACACACTGATCACAGGTCCGGGAAGTGTCACAGCAAACACGCTGGGCTGAGCCACGGAGTGGCATGTGGTGGCAGGAAGCCTGTGTCTTCCTAGACACCCCCAGAGCCCTTACCTCAGGGCTAAACTACCAGCCCATCCCAGACCCCGACATGTCCAAAGTGTGCTGAGAGATTCAGACATCAAGAGGAGCCCACCCAGAACCCAGCGTGATGCGCGCCTGTAAGTTACATCCAGCCCTCAGGCCTCATGGAGGCTGATGCCCACAGGCAAAGGCAATGCTGGCCATGGAAATGTAAATGCAAAAGGAAGCACGCCATTGTCTCTCCCTCCCTTCCCTGGATCTGGAACCTGTCTCTGTCCCCTGGATTTGATGGATCGCAGTGTATTTACAGCAAACTTGGGAGTCACCCAGGGAGAACTGGATAGTGAAAGGAGACAACCATGAAATGCGGGTGGGGCTAGTAACTCCTTCCCTGAATCCAAAATACTTATAGCCAATGATTTCATGAAATCATGTTTACTGTTTGAGAAAGTTCTCATCTACAGTTAGGTAATGGTGACAGCTGTATACATTTGCGAACTGATTAAAAGCACTGAAATGTAAACCTAAAAAAAGAAAACAACTTGAGTTGTGAGTCTCATACATTTTGGACTTGTACCAAATGCTGGACTATTCCTTTCTTTCAAACCATGGCAGTCACATTTTTTTGCAAGAGATTTCCCTAAAAGCAGCTGTTTGCAAATTATTGCACTTAATTTAAATCCAGGTAATTTGATGTTTTCTGGAAGAAAATGTACACCAATATGCATCTTTATGCCTTCAGATAATAGAGTGGGTGGTGGGGGGAGGCCCTTGATAGCAGTTTCCTTTTGTGTAGACAGAGGAACAATTAAAAGGAAAGTACTGACTAGGCTAAAGACAGTGAATGGCATCCCCCAAATAGGTCAAAGATGCTACCTTTGTGGGAACGTGGGAAATGTGGCCACTGTTATCTTAGGACTTATTTCCAGTGACATCCTAGAAGGCAGATGGCAACCTTGGCTCAGATACTGAGTCTAATTTATCTTATTCTTGCTGGTCTTTCAGGGTCCTAAGCGGACCTTCTCAATCTTCATCCAGGTGAATTGCTCCCACAGGTGTAGCTGCCATCCAATTGGACACATGTCACATTTTCCTCCTGCTTCCAGTGTTCCTACCTTAGTGCACATTAGCTTTATAAACTATGACTTGGTTTTCCTTTTTAAAGAAAAAAACCCCTGCAACACGGGCATCGTGTGTTTTCATTTACTGAGTGAGCTTCGCAACCCCTCACAGACCTGCAAATAAAGTGAATCACACCCTCACAAGGGATTATCAAAATTAGGGTTTGTTGAATCACAAACCTCCAGAGTAGTGCTCACAGAGCCCCCAATTAATGTAAAAACCATAGTCTGATGAGGGATTTGGAAGCACCTCTCTGTGCTTTGGAGGCCGGGCATTCTAGCTGGTTAGGACGCGTAAGGCTCGGAGGACATGCGAAGACAGAGGCCCCATTCACACATCCTCATTCTTGCTGTTTAAAGTGCAACAGAGCAACTAAGACTTTGGGTGAATTAATGGGTGTAAAATAAGATTTCCATATCACAGAGTCACACATAAATGACCACTGTCGACACTGGGCACGTATGGGACCTATAGCCAACTGTCACCATCGGGATGGATTACCCGGGATGTCCTGCACTTCCATTGCCCATGAGTGTTCAACACAGCCAATGCCTGGGCTTCTTCCCTTCCCTGATTCGTGCCACATCCTTGGTCTTATAGGACTCAGGGAAAACGTGACCACTAACAATGGTGAGCTTGATTTTAATAGAGACTTGAGAGAGAGAGAGAGACTGAAATTCCCTTTTCTTCTGAGCCACTAATTATGCCAAGTGCTCAACAACCAAAGGTCTACCATGGTGGGCAAGTCAGGTGGGCAGGAAATCTGGTCTGATTAAGGCAGCGAATAACGTGGGGAAAGCTTCCGAAACAAATTCATGTTAACCAGGCACAGGGACTGAGCTGGCGACTGCTACTGAGTTAAGACAATTGTAGTTATTTACAACACACAGTCCCAGTCCTTCTGGTAATCTTCAGTTGGCACAACTGTTCATTTTAAAATTTGGTAGTATGCACAGAGTTCTCTTTAAAATAAAAACTTGAAGAAACTTGAAGATGGGAGCCAGCAGCTTCATCTGGGTATTATTATCCTTTCTATGGCACACAGAATATGGTCCCAATTTTTACAAAATATTGCAAGAAGAGTCACAGCAAAGAAGGTGCCAAGGATGTGGAAGCGGCTCTTCATCATGGGTGAGACAAACTTCGCAATGGTGGACACACACACCAAGATGACAGTCATGAAGGCCAGGACCACGTTGATGCACTTCCCCAGCAGAACTTTGGCGTTCACGGTATCTGTCTGCAGAGCTTGCTGCTCCTGTTGGTGCAGCTCCAGCTTAGAAATGCGAGTCTGGCAGGATTCCAAGGCTTCCTGTGGGCAAAACAAGAACAAGGATCAAATGCTGTGAGGTCATGGGCAACGTGTGAGTGCCCGCCCGGGAGTGCACGAAAGCCCCCCAGCTCAGAAAGGTTGATGCTGAGGCAGGTTCACGTAGCCAGACTGACAATGATGATGATGATGATGACAGCAAAGAAAGAAAACAAGAATCCCAAGGCTCATTTTATGTTATTTATCAGTAGAATGAGCATGTGCACACAATTAAAAAAAATCATAAATGAGAAATTATGGTTAAGTATTTTCACTTCATCTATATACGAAATAAAGTGCCTAAAATATTGGTATCTGTTGGTACCATGCAGGACAAACCAGAGGATGGGTAGGATTCCATTTTGGGACAATTATCTACCTTCAGCCATGGAGGAGGTGCTATCTCCAATTGCTTTTCCTTATTTCACTGCTCAGTCTGTGCGCATCCATTTCAGGCTGGCGGAGGATGGAGGGGGAAGGGCGGGGGCAGGACTGACTGTGGGACAACTCTGCTTTCGCCCGCTCTCAGAATGCTGCGCTGCTCGAGACACTGTCTGAAGCTATACATTCTTGCTAGATCTTGATCTTTTCAAGACTTCAGGAATGATGACATGGACGACTCCAAGTGTATCGCTACCTCAGCTGTCTCTTCTGAGACCGACTCATATATCTACAAGCCTCCTTGACATCTTCACTTGAGCTTCTTAAAAGCACCTCACATGCAACATGTCCAAATGTGGATATACGTATTGCCCCTTCTCCCTCACCTGCCACCAACCCTGTTCCCCTTCCACTGTTCCTTTTCTCAAAAAACGGCACCTGATCTACCCAATCCCTCATACCAGAAGCCTGAGAGTCATTCATCAACAGCATCACCCAACCCCATTGATACAACATCTAATATCTATTTCAACTGGTTCACTTCTCTCTCCTCCCACAGCCACCACCACCATCTAAGCCACCAGGATCTCTTACCTGTAACCTATACAGGTTTTCCATACGCCCTCTTGATTCTCAGCCCCATGAATCCACTTTTCACACAGCAGCCCAAATGACCTTTGAAAGATGCCCACAGGACTTCATTCCTTTTTGCAAAGCCTTCTACATCTTTAACATGGCTCAGGCCCAGCCACCCTCTCCTGCCTCACTTAATGCCAGCCCCCTGTCCCCCTCACTGTGTTCTGCCCATACTGGCTTTTTCAAGTTCTGAAAAGGAGCATGCTCAGGGCCTTTGCACATGGCAGTGTCCTATGTCTGAAATGTTTGCCCCCCCGCCACTCCCTCCCCTCTTCACCTGTGGATCTCTCATTCATCTTTCAGGTCTCACATCAACTGTCATGCCCTGAGGGGAGCGAGCCTTCCTGACCCATCAGACTACACCAAGACTCCCTTTAGCCCTGTGCCCCAGCCAAGAGGCCACGGCTACATGAGGAAGAGGACAGGCCCCCAGTGCTGTGCACAGAGGCAGTGAAGAGCATGCAGCAGGTGCTATGTACCAGCGCAACACTCAGGAGGCGGGGTTATGTGATATGAGGCTTAAAAGAGAAAAAACCTGTAGTCTCTTGAGAGGAAGGGATCGAAGTAGAGACAGTACAATGAGCCCCTTTCAGTTCACTGACCTGCTATCTAATTCATTCACCAATCTGTGTCTGCTCAATTAAAACACAGCCATCTTTTTAGGTTAGAATCAGCGTAATGGCTCTAACAAGATTTGCTTTTCTTCTGCTGAATATACGCTACGGGCCAAAGAATGGGGTTTGCTGTTACTATGTAACTTTCGTTACACAGGCTACCAACAAAAAAGGTAAAACTTCTTTAGATCTTCACATTCTGAAAAATGCTGGCTCTCTGAAATAGCAGGCGAGTGCCCCAGAAATCATGTATTCGTTTCAAACACCTGGGCCCAAGGTGTCTTTCATTTTGGACAGGGCATGGAAAAAGTAATAGAATAAGACAAAAAATCAACATTTTAGGCAAATTCATTCATCTTTGATCGGCTAGATGAATTACACATATAAATAGACCGATCCCAGAACTGCCACCAAAAGAAAAATCCAGAAAAAATTAATTAATGTGTTGTAAAGAACTTGAGTCACAGCAACGACTAGGAGATACTCAGCCCCATAATCTTTAGTACTTCCTTGGGTCCAGTACTTAACTTATTGGGGGTAATGACAAAGGACATGATCATCTTTTAAACTCTTTTAATTGGGAATTCAGGGTTAAAAAAAAGCCCCAGTACTCATTTGCTTAAAATAATCACAAACCCTCGCATCCCCATAGGCAATAGCCACCCTCACCTATACTAGCCCATCTCCTCTATCACCCTGCCTCTGAGAATAAAAGAAATCAGAAAAAAGGACAAAGTTGAGCAAATAACCCTGGGAAATATGTACTTACCACCATTACACAAAGTATAGTCAGCATTTACTTTTTGACTGCTTATGCATCAGGGAAAGATTACTTTAAGTTATTATCCCATTTGTCCTTTTAACAACCTCCTGAGATAGAGCTCATTAATGTTTCCATTTTATAGATGAGGAAACTGAGGCACAGAGATGTGACTTGTCCTGGGTTACACAGAAAGTAGTAGAGCCAGGAGTCTATCGTAACAAGAAACACCCTCCAGTCACTCACAGAGATGTCCTTTTTGTACTTCCGAAGTCCCTCCCTTTATCTTACCCATTGATCCCTAGTGTACGTTTCTTTAAAAAAGGAAGGACAGTATTAACCCAAACTATCCCCTAAATAAGAATAGTACTATCAGCCCTGGCTGGTGTGGCTCAACAGATTCAGTGCTCGCCTGCAAACCAAAGGGTCACTGGTTCCGTTCCCAGTCAGGGCACATGCCTGGGTTGCAGGCCAGATCCCTAGTAGGGGGCATGCAAGAGGCAAACACTCATTGATCTTTTTCTCCCTCTCTCTCCCCCTCCTTTCTCCTCTCTCTAAAAATAAATAAATAAAATCTTTAAAAAAAAATAGTACTATTGTATAGTCCAGCAATCCCATTTTTGGGTATATACCCAAAAGAAATAAAATCAGTATCTAGAAGAGATATCTGCACCCCCATGTTCACTGCAGCATTATTTACAATAGCCAAGACATGGAAACAAACCAAGTGCCTATTGATGAATGAATAAATAAAGAAAATGTGGTATTTTATCTATAGTGGAACATTATGCAGCCACGAGAAAGAAGGAAATACTGTTATTTGCAACAACATGGAATGATCTAGAGGGTATTATGCTAAGTAAAATAAGTCAGAGAAGATACCATATGACTTCACTTACATGTTGAATCTAAAAAAAATGAACTCACAGAAATAGGGGACAGACTGGTAGTTGCCAGAAGTGGGAGAGGACAAAATAGGTGAAGGAGGTCAAAAGATATAACCTTCCAATTATAAAAGCTAGATTTGTGTATTATAACTTTAAAACAGTTTGGTTGTGTGAAGAGAGTAGGGTGTAGGCGAGGAGCTTAGGGGTAATAAGATAATAAATATTTGTTAACTAATTTAGGCAGAAAATAAACAGAATATAGCTTCATTACTCAGTAATGTCTGTAGCATGAGCTAATGGGGTAAATAAGATGGAGAAGAAATGCTCGCTCCATGAGCCAGAGACCCTCTAGGGCTCAGGGGTAATGCACTTAGTTTGTAAAATGCATCTGTGGCTGGGCAGTGCCTGCGGAGCGCCTACTGACAGAGGACAGGCACCTGGATGTCCCGCGAACGCTCGCAGGCCTGGTAGGCCACCTTCTCCTCGATGCTGGCCAGCTCCTGCTTCAGGTCAGCCATCTCGTGCTGATGCAGGTCCGTCAGGTCATGGAGCTGGTCTTCCAGTCGCTCGTACCTTTGTAAAGAGAGGAGCAATTCTGAGCACGGCATCTCAAAGGTGTTCTAACAGCACATTCTAGAACAACATACTTTATATCTCACTGTTGTCAGTGCCCCTTGGCTTGTTTTCATCTCCCCACAGACTGTATTTCCAAAAGAAACATCTAGCTGTGGGAAACACTGACTTCCAGCTCCAGAAAGGACTGGTCTCTGCAGTCCTGACTCCATCCTCACCTCTGAGGTTTCGTGCAAAGCAAATCTGGCTTTTCCACCCAGGTCAGACCAGCACCTTGGCCGGCAGCGATGATGACAGCACAGACCTCAGCAATGACGCATACACCGCTGCTGGCCAGGAAGCGGGGCTGTCTGGGCTCCTGCTCAAAGCAAGGACCCACTGGCATGTCGGTGCCTCTCTCTCCTCTGTCCCATGGTGCCCAGCAGTTCACGGGCACGGCTCTCAGGCACCAGAGTGCCTACAAGGAAAGAACCAATCACTACACTGGAGCCAATTCCACTATTTCCCAGTGTACACATTGATTCTGAATACGTGTTTCAGCTCTTGGAACTTACGTTCATTATGCATTGTAGATGCTTATCAGGTTAGCATTTCAAAAAGTCCAAATCTAAGGAAACAGAGGCACAAAGATTCCCATTCTCAGTCCTCATTCCCCTCAAAGAAGAGGGATTTGTCTTATAGTTACAAAAGCTTATAATATTTATTTTGAAACAGGAAGCACTATTTGGAGAAGATTAGCTTGAAATGAGGCTGATCAATGCCAGTTTTAAGATGCTTATATAGAACATCTGGTAGAATCATTTTTAAAAAAATAAGACAAAAATTACATATTTACACTTATTCTCAGGTAGGACTTCATAGGTACCCCATGTTGGTATTATAAACAAGCCTTTTGAAGAACTCTTAAAGTAAGCAATATAGTCAGTGGCTAGATCATGGAGATCACAAATATAACTATATAACAAATGAGAACAAACACTTTCCTAAACTTATGTAAATGAGTATTTGTGACTTAGGATACAATTTGGATCCAAAGTGTGCTATACCCCAAACTATTCTAATAGAATTAAGGTTAATAGTCTCTGGAAAATTTGTGACTCAAAAATATTTGTTGTGTGACAAAGAAACCAAAGTCAAAGATTATGAGGAAGGTTAAAAAAATTGTTTAATAAAATATGAGCTGAAAAAAGCCACATTCCTAAATTAATATATATATAAAATCATGTATCAGATACAAAACATGTAAGCTAAATTTAAAATTGTAATCTTACAATATGTGATATATATTCACTTTTTTATCTACATTTTTATAAGTTAACATATTCATTGTGACCAAAAAAATCTTTGGAGAATTTTTTTTAAACTGGGAAAATGGAGGAAAAGCACCTCATGTTTGGGCATATACACTTTTTATTAACACATAAAAGCCAGCCAACAAAATACTTACTTTTAAAATTAGCTAATACAGGGTGGGGCAAAAGTAGGTTCACGGTTGTATGGAAAATAATGCAATAATTAATAAACAATAGAAGAATAAACTCTGTTTCGTGTACTTACAACTGTAAATGTACTTTTTTCCCTACCATGTATAACCCACAGATTTGAAATTTATACTTTAGACTTAAAATTTCTATTGAACATTTTCTTCATGGGGGGGGTTTAATGAGCAAGATATAGTATGCAAAAAAATATGCTATATGAAGACTTTAAAATTGATGTACCAATTAAAATCTACCTTGTTGGGAAATGAATTAGTTTTTCATTTGATAGTTATCATGGAGGAAAATCAAATACAGATCTATGAACCAGTGTAATAAATCTTCTCAACAGAAGTCCCTGAATCAGAAGCTTAAAATGCACATGAGTCATAGACTAACATAGTGATATTTTAATAGACCCACACATACAATATCTTTCTCTAAACTGTCAAGTATGAAGTATGGAAAGTACTACTGATCCCTAAATGCCTTTTGACCCACATTCCTCTTTATGAAAAACATAACCATTAGCATATCACTGTCAAGCAATCTCTCTACAGTTAGTAACTCATGCATCCAAATACACTCTAAAAGTCTGAAATACCTGTATCTCTCCTCTTGCAGGGTCTGAGAAATAAAACCGTATTCTCTTTTAAATTGCACCTTCAGCGCCTCAATGTCCTCGGCCAGCTGTGTCTGGGTATCTTTGATCTCCCTCAACTCCTCCAGGATAACGGTGAGCTTCCCCTGGCTGTCCAGTGGGCCAGCTCCACTGGCCCCGAATGACTGGTTCCCGTTACTGTCTGCAGAGCCTGACGTGCCGCTCGAACACTCGTCGTCGCTGCCATACTTGGGTTTGTCCACGATGGTTGCGCTGCCACCGTAGCCCCTAGCACTTGCCTCGGGCCTAAACTCCTCTAAGGAATTTTTTAAGTGAGCGATGTTATCTGCACTGCCAAACTTATTCCGGATCAAATTGGCAAACTCTCTGGACTTACTGAAGACAAATACAGGGGGAGTGAGGGAAACCCCTGGCATGCCCGATTTACTGCTCTCCATGGTGTGTGGAGCAGTTCGAGATTTGGCGTGGGCATCTTTCAGAGAGTGCTGGATGTCCTTCAGGTTGTCCTTGGAAATGTCCTTGGAGCTTCTGGAGGCTCCATTCTGTTCAATCTCCCTGAGCTTTCTGTGATACTGTTCTAATTTCTTCTGCAGCTGGGCAATGGAGTGAGCTGATTTCTGATTCTTCTTCTCAAAGACTTGTTTGATACGGCCAGCCTGCTGCTTGTCAGCACTGTTGACTAGTTTCAGATACTCAGCAACGTTCCCATCACGCGATGTCTGCTCAATTTTGATCTGCTCTGTTACTTTTAGAATTTTTTGTTTCAGGCTATCCGCACTGAGTTTGACCTTGTGGAAGTCCAGGATGCCATCTGGTACATCGAAGTTGAGGTTGGTGTCTGACCCGCCTCGGCGTATGTTTAGGGGCAGGCTTAGAGTAGTCATGTCATGTCGTTCTACCTGAAAAAGACAGGGCAGAAGTAGCACTTTAAGGTTTGAAGTCTAAGAGACAGTTTCTATGATAAAAGTTGTGCACACACAACAGACATACATTAAGTCCCAGATTTAAAAAAAACTTCCTACTATCCTCCCAAGTTGAATATAGGACAGTCCAACTCCTTCCTGTGTCCCTGTACTAACTGTGAGATTCAGATCTCCCAGGGTATCCAATTATCAGTGTGATAAGATGGTAACTTTTGGTTGCCAGAGTAGAACTGCATAATGGAATGAGATTATCAGTCAGTCCTGGTTTCCCAAAGTGTTCCAGTAACTGCGATTCCTGACATATCCATTCACAGAGAACTTCACCATTGTGGGAAGTGCATCCAATTCAGGACTCAGTCATGTAATAGAAGGAGAATGGAAAAAAAAAAAAAAAAGAAAGAAAGATAAAAGAAAGTAAAGTTCCAGCGGGTACATTGATCTATACAAGAAATTATTTTCTTAATGAAATCATTAAACAGATGTAATTAAATAATATGGTCCAAGATTAATTTTAATAACTGAGTAATACACCAGTAGTATTTAGATATAGAAACAACTGCAAACCACAACCAAAGTGATTAAAAAAACAGTACTAATACTAAGACCAAGTGAAACAGTTTTCTCATTAAAGGGCCACTTGGGGAAAAGAACTGCAAAGCTGAGCATCTTGGTCAAGGTGCCGGGGGTGGGGGTGGAGGTGGGGGTAGGCGAGGGGGGCAGGAGGGGGAACTCGTCTGGCTCTAGAAAGGAAGGCAAATGCAGTCCGTGTGCCAGGCACTGTGGATGTGCATAGGGTTGTCTTGTTTGATCCTTACTACCAAGCCAGGCAAAGAATCTGTTAGAGCCATATAATGAGTAGAAGCTGAGGCTTAAAGGAGTCAGGATTTGAATCAAATCACCCTTACTCAGGTCCTCTTTCCAGCCAGGACATTCTACGACTGGTGTCCCCAGAGGACTAAAAACAGGTCTTTGTAGCATCTGAATACATTCTCTAAACAAAGATTTGTAAGATCTAAACTGAAACATCTTATTTGTCAAGTTAACAACACTTTGATTAGAATAATGCCTTGATATAGCGTCTCAAGTGGGAGATAATATTCAGCCCCAGTTACCTTTTTTTAAGAGGACAGCATGCTGACATAGTAAAGAATTAGTAAGACAATAACTCAAAAGACCTCACACTGCGTAAGTGGCCCAGACTCGAATATGGACTGTTGTCAACAACAAGTATTAACAGTTTGCGATGTGACAAATCCTACCTAGTGCTTTTTCCCAGAGAAGAGAGCCCAACAGCACAGTGGGACACAAACCCAGGCTGGTGAGTCAGGCTTCCTTCACAGCTTAGAGAAGTTTGTTAACAATATTTCTTGGCCTCTCTCTTCCCACACACAATTTTGCCACGCATCAGCGACACTGGTGGTTTTATCTGGCACAAGAGCATCAGGCTGGAAGGAACTAAATGCCAAATCACTATCAGACTGGAAAACAGGATGTATGAAAAAGGATAAAGGAACCGTGACTTTATCTGGTCAAGAGGGAAGGATGGGTATAGGGACTAAAGAAGATATATAATAATTGTTAAGTCCTAGAGAGATGAATACAGGAAACTCAAGGAAGCTATGGATCTATGGTTCACTAGTGGACCCAAAAAGGAATAGGCTCAAATTACAGTAACAAAGAATGCATTAAACCTAGCAAATATTTATTCTGGGCAGACAGGCTACCCGTACAATCACGAGGCTGGGAAACTGATCCCATTAAAGATGTCTAATATAATCATAATTCTCTACTTCTCAGAAACTTTCTTTGGCTCCCTAGTGCCTCTCCAATAATGCAACATGGCCACTGTAAGGCCATAGCCTACCTTTCAGGCTTCACAGTCTACCTGATGGGTGCTGGTCATCTTGAGTGAACCATGCAATCGAAAGTTCCCAGAATATATATGAATTTTCTATGGATTTCCTCCTGTGTCTAATATTTGCAATGCCACCACCCATCCACCTCTACTAATCAAAATCCTACATAGGCTGTAAGATCCATTTCAAATGCCACTTCTCTGAAGATTCTCCTAGTGCCACTGGAAAGCCGCCTTTCCTTTGAGCAATCCTCCATGGTGCTTTTGTTGTTCCGCTCAATCCCTCCGCTACCACCCATGCATGGACTTCACCCCCACAGGGGGTGCAGGCTCCTCAGGGGAGAGATGGCCACGCCTGTACCCAGCTTGCACTAGCACGTCCCTTATTCATAGGAGGCTGTCAACAAATGTTCGCTGAACTAGAATGACATCATTCTTCGTCATTCAGGAGTGTCTACCCTGAAGTCATTGAAGATACATTTTAATAGAATCAAAAAGTGATCTTGGAAGTTCTGCACATACAGACCTGGCCATTCCAGGTAAAGACATTTTTCTAATATCTAGGCAATAAATTCTATATCACTTCACAGTGATCCAAGTAAATGGAGATCAAAGTGCAACAATATACACAAACACAGATAAGGACTTTTAAGTATAATTTATACTCAGAAAAGAGGACATTTAGTATGTATAAAACTACAAATTTCCACAAACTGAACACGTTACATAACTAGGACCCAATTAGAAAAAACAGAACAGAAACTTCCTCATGCCGCCTTCAATCACACAACTACATCACCCCCACCTCCAGGATAACCATGAACTTGACATCAGCATTCCTGTCTTTTTTTCACTCTGCAGTGTTTGTGAGATTCATAAGAACTTGCTCTTGCCCGCCTTGTTCTTACTAGAATAGATTCATCTATTAAAAAACAAACCAACGAACCAACCTGCTTGGTGTTCTCAATTGAGAAGTCCACCCCCATACCTGAAGATACAGAGGTTTTTATACCTTACCGACTGCAGCAGTAAACCATCATCTGTTCTTCCTTCTTTGATTCTTAATCACACCGCAGCCGGCCACCCAACCCCAGCATCTCAACACAACGGCCTCATTCTCTTAGTGACTGCTGCATTCTCTATACCAGGACAGCCTCGTATAGACAGGAATGTTTACACACAGAGGGCTGGCTGACTTTTGGCTCACTTATAGTTATTACAATGCTTGGCACGTCCTCAAGAATCCAGGCGGAGGAAATCTGTGGCGTTTAAAGCTCAAATCAATCAGTCTTACTGCTCGTCAGCAAATCTCAGTTAGAAATGTTTGATAAGGGTGAAAAGTTGGACCTACTGCTGGGCCACTCCTCGCAGCCTTTTAAAGCTCCGCCTCTGAGGGGTAATTAAGAGTCAGCAAACACTAGATCCCCATATACTCCCTGAACACAAACTGCAATTTCAAGTACATGCTGGGAAGAAAGCCATGCGAGTCCTCTGTCCTGCCTTTCATCTGGACTCAGTCCTGAGCGCAACAGTGAGCCATTTCAGGGCTGCGACATGCAGGGAGGACAAAGGTTCCTATTTCCCTCGAGCCAGCGTGCATGTAGACTGTGTGGGTCAGAACATGTGTTCCAGTTTTGGCACTAACATTCCCCAGCCGCACTGTTTTAAGTAAATCAAATCACACCTGTGGCTTTAGATCTCAATCTACAATCTAAGGAGCTAGAACCAGGCTACTTAGAGCCGACATTGCAAAATTCCAATGAAAGTAATCCCATTCCATGACATGTGCCTTCACTGTGAGACGGTATCATGGAGTAGGCAAGGCCCAGGGTTCGGGAGGCAGAGAGATTGCTTTGGTTTCCATCTTGGCACCACGCTTATGAGCTGTGTGACCTTGGAGAAATGACTTAGCCTCTCTGTGCCTCAGTTTCCTCTTCTGTAAAATGGAGCTGATTCTTCAAAGGGTTGTTGTGAGGTAAAATAAGATTACATACATAACGTGCGTAAAGACTTCCTGGCACAGAGAATGGTTTCGATAATGTTTCCTATTGTTATCATTCCAGTTTCATCTAAAAATGTATGTACATGTAAAAACTGAAAGGAACAATGGTTATTTTTGTACCATGGGGTTATGAAGAGTCATTCTTTTTATTATACTTTCTTATGTTCCAATTTAAAAAAAAACAATAAACATGAATTACTGTTCTGGCAGAAAAGATGCTATTTTCTGAAATGACTGCTAGCCTCTTTCCGTTCTCAGAATTACTTGGCTATTATTACCTTACATGAAAGGCGGAACACCAGCAGCCCAGTGAAAGCCATTTCTAATAATGTTTTCCTTCAGGCAGCAGAAACACTTCCACTGTCACCTCAATGTTCTGGAACAAAGGCTAAGGAAAAGCTAAAGCCCTGGACAGACGTCAAAAGCTGACACTGAGTCATCTCTGCAACAATCCAAGCCTCCAGTACAACGTTAAGTGAGCTCAGCTCACTCAACTCAGTCATTACCAGGGCCGCTTGAACACACTGTTCAGGTGTCCAAAGAGAGCTGTCCCTTATGTCATTTCATATTTACCCCCTAGAGCTCTGGAGGAAATGAACAAAGAGGGAAGGAGAACCCATGCAGAGGCATACCACCCAAACTGGCAAGGGGTGGGGGCCGAGGGGCTCTGGGGGACTCCTGGAGGGAAAGGACTGAGGCAGGAGTCCCCTGAGGCTCTGGGGGTCACTGAGGGTCAGGATGTGCAGGGACACAGAGATCAGAATGAAGGGATAGAGAACAACCGCCTGCTTAGTCCCAAGGCCAGATACAATGAGCCTTTGCTTAAAGAAAAGCTGCTTGAGCTCAGTCACAGAAGGAAAGGGTCAGGTATTTCAACCGGCTGTCATGACGCAGGCAATAGATATTTCATAGGACTCCTGAGGGCGGCTTATGGATGGGCCCCTATGAAGCTGCATGTTCAGGATTCAGTCCTTCACTGGTCTTTGTGGCCTAGGTGCCTAAGTCAACACAGCTGACATCCTGTACTCATTGTAGCTGAAATCTAACTTCATGACTAGAGTGAAGGTTGTTCATGTGGTATGCCAGTCAGAACTGTGCTAGGCTTTGCTGTGGTTACAAACAATGTCTCAAAAGTTTATTTCTTGTTCAGGCTAACAAATCTGCTGAGTCAGCTGAGAGACCTAGGCTGTGATGGAGCCTCTGCCTTCGAGAATGTTGCCGGTGGTCATGGCAGGGCAGGGAGCCTGGTGAATCAACCACCGGCTCCTAGAGACTTCAGCTAGAAGAGATGCCTGTGACTTCACTCAATGCCCTGGGTCACCTAACTTCAAGGGAAGTACAGAACAGTGCAGTACATCCTTCCACATATCCGGGAGGAAAGTTTCATGTTAGTGACATGCACAGTATCTTATTTCATTGTTAAAAACTCAGAGATAGATTTTACTATTATTACTGTTTTACAAATAAGAAAACTAGGCACTGAGTTCAGTAAATTCTCTCCAGTACACAGCTTGTAAATGGCAGAGCTAGGATTGAAATGTACTCACACGGTTCCCAGAGACTGCCTCCCTAACTTGAATGAATGAGTGCTTTTATTATGAGTCAGACATTGTGCTAAAGATTTTTTTTCACATATTCACGTATTCTTTAGATAGGATACCAATCCTACCTTATCAAAAAAAGGAAGGCTTATAAAGAACATACATGTTTCTCGAGGTCCATGGGTAATAAACAACTTAGCTGGGGCCCAACTTAGGTATATAAAATATGCAAGACTTTGAAAGATCTGTACAACTCAGCCCCCGATCATGTGAGAGTCCTTTCTGCAGTGTCCCTAACATGGTTACCCGGACTTGTGTGGAAGCGCTGGGCTTGGTTTAGACTGCTCTGTCAGAAAATTCTCCCTGAGGCCGAGCTTGTAATCATCATCCATGTAACCTCCTCCCATGGCCCTGGTGTTGATGCCTGGAGACACACAAGCTCAGGTTTGACACACGTATAAAATCAACTTTTCTTCACCCATGTTCCAAAATGTAAACTGTGACTTAGGCAAAATAATTTTATGAGGATAAAAGAAAGCTCATTGCTTTTACTAAAATCATGGCCAGGCATTTACAATCATTAAGAAAAGAAAGAGAAACAGAAAGTATGAATCAGAAGTATACAATCAGAGATCTGTGGAGAAGAAGCAAAGGTCTAACAGGTGAGGGGTTGATACCTGGACTCTGGGAAAAGACACACAGCAGGTAAGCCATGGGTTTGCCTGCAGAGAAGGGAAGGCAACCTTTCCTATTCTAAGAGAAGACGCGGGGTCCTGAAGGGGTACTTTGTATCTTCTTCCTGAAGAACATGAGCTTTATCACCTTTCTACTTGTATTATATATGATGTCATTAAGCCCTCTTCCTTTTTGCTTGCTGAGGTCTCTTGACACACCTTTGAAAAATGTCTCACCAGTCAGCAAACAGGGAACCAAGGGAAGCTAACCAATCATAGTTCCTAGCATCAAACACCTCGTTTTCTTGCTAATTGAGCTAATTTGTACTGGAAAAATCACTCTGAAGGCTTATAAGCATCTTTATCATGACACAATTAACACATTCATGTGGATATCTATAAAGAATATTCAATACCTATATTTTAGAAGAAAGCCACTTCCCATACTACATGCTAGAAATGAAAAAATGACAATGATCTTCTCATAGTATCCAAAAGGATATTAGTAAAGTGTCTTAGTGACATGTTGGTTCTAATTTGTTTACACAAAGAACATTTCCTTTTGTAGTTCAAGTCTGACAATAGTACACTCTGAACTTGTAATAAGTTCATGGTGTACAGAACGGGAATTGAGTCACTAGTTCTGCCATAAAGGTTTTATTTCCCCACTCCTCTTCCTCTCCTGACATCACTGACAAAAAGAATCTATAGTGTCAGAAGTTCTATTTCTTGACTGCAGGTGAAGCAAAGCTCATTACTCTGGAATCAAGGAACATTTGGAAGGGAGAAGGGGAGACAGTACTTTTTTTTTTTTTTTTTTAAAGGTTTTACTTCTAGAGGGGGAAGGGAGACAGAAAGAAAGGGTGAGAAACATCAACATGTGGTTGCCTCTTGAGTGCCCCCTACTGGGGACACGGCCCACAACCCAGGCATGTGCCTTGACTGGGAATCGAACCAGAGACTTGGTTTACAAGCTGGAGCGTAATCCACTGAGCCACACCAGCTGGGGGTGGAAGCCAGTACCTTTAATAGCCAATCCTTTATCCACTGACACAACTAATTAACAGTGTAAAGTGTTCAAGGCTCTCAAAAACAAATTCTTCAAACATCTTCAAGCACTTACAAACACTTGATACTGTAATTAAAATTAATTATCTTCTCATTAAGCCTCTACCAGGCAACAGTGGTAACCTACTTTGAGTTATATGCACTAGAAAATACATATTTCTTCAAAATAATTTATAACTCACGCTTTCCATTAATACAAACTAATCCCTTACAAAATTAAGTCTGACCTGGTAAAGATATAGTATATATACAGTATATATTATAAGTACAGTATAATTTACATAAAAGTTAAGGTAAAGGGTAAAAAAGGCCAGATTTCAAAAGACCATGCCTTGAAGGGTAGAAAAGGAAGGCTGCGGTAATGAAAATCAAGTAACTTGTAATGAGTAGCAATTGTGGGTAAAGAACAGCCAACCATCTCCTGGGGAGGAAACTGTAGAGGGCAATACCCAGAGAGGGCTAGTTCTTTCTTCCGTTTTTTAATTCTCACCAATGATATGTTTACTGTTTATTGATTTTAGAGAGAGAGGAAGGGAGGGAGGGAGATAGGGAGGAAGCGGGGGCAGAGACAGAGATCAATTGGTTGCCTCCCATATGCACCCTGACTGGGATGAAACCTGCTACCTTCTGGTGTAGGAACCACGCTGCAACTAACCGAGTCACCTGGCCGGAGCACCAAGAGGACTATTTCTAAGAAGAGGCTCCGGGGCCCCTACATGCCTTAAAGATAGGTAAGTTTGGGAAAGGGAAGTGAGCGCCTATCACCTGACCCTTACCTAAGAACGTGGTCTTCTGGAAGGAAGGGCTCATGTTCCTCCTTGTGGGGAGATGGTGAGCTCTCACAAAGGAGAAGCAAGAAGCCACAATTTTAGGACAAACGCAGAATAAATGTCACTGAGGCTTTTAGTTCCCACATTCAGAAGCAGCGAGGGAAGGTGTAAGTGGGAACCCCTGGGGCACTAAACTAACTTCTGGGGGATTCTGGACTCTTTCCCATTCATGCTTGTTATTCCCCCATTGGTCCCTGGCAGTGTCTGTCAGCAAAACCTTCCCAGGAAAAGGACCCGAGCACTGGCTAGAGGGCTGAGAGGTGGGTCTACCACACCCATTCTGAGAGAACCCTACCCAGGAACGGAGGGTTTAGCGGCAGTGCTAAAGAAAGAAGAAAAAAGACTCTCCAAGACCCTCAGCCAGTGAACAAAGAATGCCAGCCCTGGCTGCCCAGGGCCTGAGAGGCAGTCTGGGGGCGGAAGTCTGCTTCCATCCCAGGACGGGGACCCCAGCCTTCTCTCACTGCATTTATTCACTGCCTCCCTTACCTCCAAAATGGGGATAGTGAGCATTCTTGGGAGGGACACGTGCTTACCTAAGTTTCTGAATGAGAACTACAAGTCCAGCTCTGTCCTACAATGTCTTTAGTCCTTCCCATCTGAAGGTCTTTGAGATGGTATGAGGGCCCTCTTAGGCACATACAATGACCAATCTCCTATGAGGAACAGAAGTTAGACTTTCAGAGCTGGAAAAGTCCTTAGAGGTCTTATTTGGCCTCTACTGCCTATTTTTAAAAGTGGCGGTTGAACAGGAACCCAAGTAACTTTTCACTTTGATCCATGAACTGTACATGATAGGTGCCCTACAGAAAAGGTAAAGTAATTTGTCTACTAAAGAATAGTTTCTTGGATAAATACATAATGTGAATATAGTAGTGAATATGATAGGTGTGTCTAACAGATAACAATTACGCTTCCCTCTCTGCCTCGGATGTTAGAAAGTTCAAAACAGAGTAACTGTTAGACCAGTGGTTAGCCCTTTTGCTTTCCACTCCTTCTTTCTCTTTTTTTGATTTCTGGATATTATTGCTATTCTATTTTCCATGTACCTTATCATAACCTGACTCTCAGCAGAAAGAGGTGGGTGAACTTTATAGATGCTAAGCTTGTCATGCTGCCTGGAGAGGAACACTTACGGTCACTCCCAAAAGTAATAGGGGTAATGTGGTCAAACATGCCCAGCTCATAAAATGGTGCAGCTACTTCTATCCCCCACTCCCAAGCACTCAGAGAAAGCTGCACTAAGGGTTACAACTGGGCTTGTGTTCTTCAAAAAATTGCTATGCAAGACTGAGCCAGGAAACAGCACTTGGTATTTGGGGCCCAAAGCACATTCCCAAGGCAAATCTAAGTCTCAAATCAAGTTACTACTCTATGCAGTTAAGGGTTTAGTTTGTTTCTGGTGCCATAACATACTGAAATAGGGGTGAGGGAAACATATGTACCAGAGGATTTGTAGTATAGAATTCTGTTGTATATGTATCAGAATATCAGTAGCCATCAGACAGGGCTTAGAAAAATCACAGTTTTGAGAGAGTGGAAGGAAACCTGTATTACTTTTTTAAACATATATTTTATTGATTGTTATTACAGTTGTCCCATTTTTTTCTCCCCTTTATTCCCTTCCACCTGACACCCCCCTCCCACCAGCAATCCTCTCCCCCTCTAGTTTATGTCTATGGGTCATACACATAAATTCTTTGGCTTCTCCATTCTTGACCTCTCCCTGTCTACTTTGTACCTACTATTTATGCTTCTTATTCCCTGCCTCTTTTCCCCCATTCTCCTCCCTCCCCTTCCCCACTGGTAACCCTCCATGTGATCTCCACTTTTGTGATTCTGTTCCTGTTCTGGTTGTTTGCTTAGTTTTTTTTTTGTTTTTTTGTTTTTTGGTTCAGTTGTTTATAGTTGTGAGTTTGTTGTCATTTTACTGTTCACAGTTTTTGATCTTCTTTTTCTTAGATAAGTCCCTTCAACATTACATATAATAAGGGCTCGGTGATGATGAACTCCTTTACCTTGACCTTATCTGGGAAGCACTTTATCTGCCCTTCCATTCTCAATGAGTGCTTTGCTGGATAGAGTAATATTGGATGTTGGTCCTTGCCTTTCATGACTTTGAATACTTCTTGCCAGCCTCTTCTTGTCTGCAAGATTTCTTTTGAGAAATCAGCTGACAATTTTATGGGAACTCTTTTGTAGGTAACTGTCTCCTTTTCTCTTGCTGCTTTTAAGATTCCCTCCTTGACTTTAATCTTGAGTAATGTAATTATGATGTTTCTTGGTGTGTGTTTCCTTGGGTCCAACTTCTTTGGGACTCTCTGAGCTTCCTGGATCTCCTGGAAGTCTATTTCTTTGGCCAGGTTGGGGATGTTATCCTTCATTATTTGTTTAGATAAGTTTTCAATTTCTTGCTCTTCCTCTTCTCCTTCTGGCACCCCTTATGATTCACACGTTGGAATGTTTGAAGTTGTCCTAGAGTTTCCTAAGCTCTCTTCATTTTTTTTTGAATTTTTGTTCCTTCATCCTGTTCTGGTTGAATGTTTATCTCTTCCTTCTACTCCAAATTGTTGATTTGAGTCCCAGTTTCCTTCCCTTTACTGTTGGTTCCCTGTATATTTTTCTTTAGTTCACTTTGCATAACCTTCACTGTTTTCTCCATTTTGTGGCCATACTCAACCAATTCAGTGAGCATCCAGATTACCAGTGTTTTGAACTGTGCACGTGATAGGTTGGCTGTCTCTTTATTGCTTAGTTATATTTTTGGAGCTTTGATCTGTTCTTTTATTTGGGCCATATTTCTTTGTCTCAGCATGTCTCCAATTCTGGAAGGCGTGGAGCCAGGGCAGAGCAACCCAGGCTGTTGTGTTGTATGCTGTGTGTTGGGGAGGGGTCCAGGAGGGATCAATGCCACTTGCTCAGCTCCCGGCACGCTTTCAGTCACTTCCCCTGCTACCTACAAGCAAATTGGGCCCTTCTGGTGCTGATTCCCAGGTGGGTGGGCTTGTGTACATTCTAGGACCCTGTGGATCTCCCTAATGGACCCCCCTGTGAGGCTGGGAGCTTCCTCCCCACCCCTGCTGCTTCATCCGCCACAGGTTTTTACAGCCAGAGGTTTTGAGACTTTCTTTTCCCACATTGGAATCCTGGATTGCATGGTCTGTCTCACTCCCCAGCTGTTCCTCCTGCTTTATCCTCATGCAAATGTGAGACCACCAGTTCACCAGCCACTGCCTTGCCATGTGTCTTTTCCACCCCAGCTGCTCATCTCCCCCACTCCTCCTGGTCTGGATGAATGTTTCTTCTTTAACTACTTGGTTGTCGAACTTCTATACAGTTCAATTTTCTGGTAGTTCTGGTTATTTTTTGTTTTTAAATTTGTTGTTGTCCTTCTGTTGATTGTGGAAGAAGGCAAAGTGTATCTACCTATGCCTCCATCTTAGCCAGAATTCTCTATATTACTTTCTTCTCCTTTGACAATAATGAAGTTATTTGCTTTAAGCAGTTTTATTTTTTTCTAATATAAGCCAGCAGTATTATCATCAAATAGCAATTAGAAATAAACAGCTGGTTTGAATTCTACCAAAATAATATATACCTTTACATTTAAGGAAAAAATATTAATGTCCATGAAAAGTGCATTCAATCAACACTTTAGTAGTTATTTCTAGTAAGGAAAAACAATCTTAGTTTGAAATTGTATTGGACCTTCAAATGAGGACAATCAATATTAAAAACCTCTATGGGCCATATAAAATGATCTTTGTAAAAGCTAACTCAGATCTCATACTCCTCCTTCTGAAAAACCTTTAAAGTTCCCTAGATTAAAATCCTTGGCAAAGAGTTTAAAACTCCTGGTCAGGGTCCCATCTTAGCTATATTCCAACAGATCCCTCCATAATGATATTTTGGGAACATGTATTCACAAGGCACTAGAGTAAGGAAGAAGGAGCTTTATATACACTTCATTTAACCCCACAGCTTCATGAAACAGATGTCATAACCTATGCTCAAAAGACTTGAAAGTGGGGAGACACCAAATAAGCTTTGGTTATAGCTAAGGGGACACAGAGCCGGGGTTTGCTGCAAGTTCTAAGTTTTACCCAACATGTTATTCCATTAGTCCAATCAGCCAGCTGCCCCTGAAAGCTTCATTGCTTTTCTATTTCAGTGTGTTAGTTTTCAGTGTGTCAGCGTGTCAGGCAACCATGCCTGATAGTTCCTCACCCTAGTGTGGCCTCCATGCCAATCTACCTTTCAAGTACTGATTCAAACACTGCCTTTTCCTCAAAGTCCCCGTGCCCCTCAAGTCAGCTGGAACTGATTGCTCCCTTTGTGCTTGCCCCCCAAATCCGCCTTTACCCTTTCTATAGTGTGTGCTCTAACCATATTAAGTACTTGGGTAACATCTGTCCCCCTACTATGTGGAAGCCTCAAGGAGTGGGAATGTCTACTAAACTACCCGTGTGCTGCCCCACATTCCTTGCTCAATATTCTGGTGCATGGTAACAATGACTGACAAACAGCCAAGTGGGGCAGCTGATTGTCCCTCCTGTTTTCATTCTCGCAGCTGCTTGTACAGATAAAGAACAATGTGCAGCTGGTATTGCGCTGGATGGATGGCTTTCCAGACAGGTTGGCCTTGGATTGTTACTGGCTGTTGAATCATGCCAGGTCAAACATTCAGGAAACTGATGTGTCTCATGGCTCCAAGCAGAACATAGGTGACCAATTACCAAGTGGTTACGAATCACAATCTACAGAATATGAAGGTGTACTCCCTTCCTCCCTAGGTGACATTTTCTCTGAGGTTACCACCATAACTATTGCTGGGAACCCAGGAGACTGCTCCTTCTAACACACCTATGTTTTCATTCAATCCCTTGTTTGTGATGTCAGGAAAGCAGCCTTATACTGCATTAAATTAAAAATTTTTAAAAATAATTTATCTAATGCACCAGCAAGATTATTATAAAGTGTAGTTCCTTGTCCCTCAGGAACAATAGAATGTGAACACAAAACAAAGGAATCTTTTTATCCTCTAAAGTCTAAGTTGTCAAGTCATGACTTGTTTAAAGAAGAAAAGCCGGCTGGACCTCAAGAAGAATGGTCTGACAGAGGACAAGATCTTGGCAATATTTAAAATTTACTTTAAAAAGAGAAGCTACCAGTCACTAAGGACTTGCTAAGCATCATGTAATTTTCCAATGCTTTATATATTTTATTTTTGCTTCCAACAATCTAAGATTGGAATAATTACTCCCATCTTATAGATGGAAAAAGTACTTGTCTAAAATCATAAGGCAAGCAAGTGGCAGAGGTGTGGTCCCAGCTGGCTTCAAGGTCTGGGTGCTAATAACATCCCTATATTTTATTGAGAGCCTGCTGCATATACCAGACCCTTCTCTAGACATGAATGTGTTTCTCATAACCCCTACTATGTAGTTCACTTAAATCTTTGTTATCATTAAATATGACTAAGTGATGTTTAGAACAGCAAATACTAAACAGGTTTGGACAGTTCTTGGTGCCAAGAGGCAATTATTGGAAATGTTCCCCATTTGACATTAATAAGTAAAAGAAGAGAATAACTTAAATCCCAAGATATCTTGCATAGTAAAAAATGTAGGTTGCTTTTGTTTTAGTCACAGACAATGAGTCTAGCCTCCAGTGAAACATGGCAGCTTGTACAAAAACTCCCTCTTCTGGCTAAAGCTCTGGTAATAGTGTAATCATTAGATTCTCTGCAACCCAGATGCAGGTAAGAGAACGCTTCCTTTTCTTTCTTCTCCCACAGCCACAGCAGTTTGAAAGCACCCAAGATTTGTATTTGGAATAGAGAATAGTCCTCTAGGAACATATTGTTTTATAATCTGAGAGAAAGGAAACTACAAAGACATAAATTGAATGTGGATCCTAAATTTTAAGATAAACATTATACCATAGTTCTTAGAAACCAAGTCTGTATGTGGATCAACTATATTTTCTAACAGAGGAAACTGCCCTCCAGGGCTCACTCACCGCATCTGCAGCAACCAGTCAGCTCAGGTTCATGAGAAAGACCTGATTCCACGGCCATGTGTCTTAAAACAGAGGCTATACACATTGGTGGCATAAGTTTGTGGTTGAAAGCAGTGATTCTGAGCCAGACTGTGTGGGTTCAAACTGCAGCTCTACATGGTAATTAATTAATTAATTAATTTATCAGGGTAAAGAAGGATATAGATTTCTTTTAAAAAACCAGCAGTGAATATTGTATGAAGTAAAGCAAATGAATTGGACTACATTAAAATTAGTACAATGAAGGACACCAAAGTCAGTGTTAAAAACAAGTGATGGGTAGAAGATATGCGCAATATCTAAAAATCAATAATGAATTCATATTGAATACAAAATAACTACAAATCTAAAAAAAGGCACTGAACACAATAGAATAATGGACAAAGTTTATAAACAGACAATGCACAGAACATGAAATATGAATAGCAAAAAAAATATAAAGAATCAACCCTGCTGACATCAGAAAAAATGCAGAATTAAAACAAATATCACATAGCAAAGAAATCAACACAGGCCAAAAGTTAAAATGCATTACGTGGTGGTAAAAGATAAAAGTGAAAGATAAAAGTTAAATCTCTCTTCAAAGGACATGGTGAGAGCTATAGTGAGAGGTAAATGGTGCGGCTGTTCTGCAGAGCAATCTGTGAGATAAGGTAGCTATACAAATTCTACCTCAGCCATTTCATTTCTTTTTTTTTCCTTTTTTTGAATTTTATTTTTTTCTTGTTAAAATACATTTGTCTCCACCTTTCCCCTGCCACCCGCCATCATGTTCCCCTGTCCCCCTCCCCCACCTCCCTCCCTCAATCCTTTTCCACTTTGGCTTTGTCCATGGGTCCTTTATACATGTTCCTTGGCTTGATCCTTCCCTTCCCTTTCCCTGCCCCCTGCCTTCCCTTCTGATTCTTTTGGTTTCTTTTTTCTTTCAATGTTGCTGGTTATATTTTCCTTGTTTGTTTGTTTTGTTGGTTAGGTTCCACCTATAGCTGAGACGATATGGTATTTGTCTTTCGCCCCCTGGCTTATTTCAACTTAGCATAATGCTCTCCAGTTCCATCCATGTAGAAATCGATAACATTTTTATACACCAACAATGAAATATGAGCGGGAAAGAGGGGTAAAAACTGAGACAACTGTAATGGAATAAACATGATTTATAACTTTAAAAAAAGTTTTACTAAAAAAACAATGAAATATCAGAAACAGTAATCAGGGGGAAAATAATCCCATTTGCTATAGCAACAAGAAAAATAAAGTACCTAGGAATAAATTTAACCAAGGAAGTAAAAGACCTGCAAGCAGAAAACTATACAACACTGAAGAAAGAAATTAAGGAAGACACAAATAAATGGAAGCATATACTGTGTTCATGGATTCAAGAATTAACATCATCAAAATGTCCATATTACTCAAAGCAATTTATAGATTCAATGCAATCCATATTAAAATACCAATGAAGTATTTCACAGACATAGAACAGACATTTCAAAAATTTACATGGAACCATAAACGACCCCGAATAGCCACGGCAACCTTGAGAAAGAAAAGCAATGTAGGATGGATTACAATACTGGACATAAAACTATAGTACAAGGCTACTGTAACCAAACAGTCTGGTACTGGCACAAGAACAGACACATAGATCAGTGGAACAGGATAGAGAGCCCAGAAATAAACCCATGACTCAATGGTCAACTAATATTTGACAAAGGGGGCAGAAGCATAAATTGTAGTAAAAATAGCCTCTTCAACAAATGGTGTTGGGAGAGCAGGACAGCTATACATGCAAAAAATTGAAATTTGATCACCAACTGACACCATACACAAAAATAAACTCAAGATGGATAAAAGACTTCAATATAAGTCGTGACACCATAAAAGTCTTAGAGGAGAACATAAGCAAGAAACTCTCAGGTATCCCATGAAGCAATATTTTCACTGATATGTCCCCTAGAACAAGGGACATAAAGGAAAGAATAAACAAGTGGGACCTCATCAAAATAAGAAGCTTCTGCACGGCTAAAGAAAACATCAGCAAGATGAAAAGGGAACCAACTGTATGGGAAAATATATTTGCCAATGATACATGAGATAGGGGTTTGATCTCCAAAATATATAAAGAATTCACATGTCTCCACTCCAGGAAGACAAACAATCTAAAAAATGGGCAAAGGACCCGGACAGACACTTCTCCAAGGAGGACATACATAGGGCCCAGAGACATATGAAAGGATGCTCAGCATCACTAGCCATCAGAGAAATGCAGATCAAAACCACCATGAGGTACCACCTCACACTGGTCAGAATGGCCATCATAAACAGATCAACAAACAACAGGTGCTGGTGAGTCCGTGGAGAAAAGTGAATCCTAGTCCACTATTGGTGGGAATGCAGACTGGTGCAGCCACTGTGGATAACAGTTTGGAATTTCCTCAAAAAGCTAAAAATGGAATTGCCTTTTGACCCAGTGATGCCACTGCTGGGATTATACCCTAAGAATCCCAAAACACCAATTCAAAAGAACCTGTGCACCCCAGTGTTCATAGCAGCACAATTTACAATAGCCAAGTGCTGGAAGCAACCTAAGTGGCCGTCAGTAAATGAGTGCACGTTAATTTTAACACCTTTGGTTAAGTTACTCTCTCTATGCCTTGGTTTCCTCATGTAAAATGACAGCAGTATCTACTCTAAAGGATGATTGTGAGGATTAAATGAATTAATGATTGTGAATTGCTTGGACAGTGCCTCTCGCAGAGTAAGTGCTTAAGTATAGGCTATCATTTATTGAACACAACATACCCTAAAAAGGTGGGAATTCCAGAAATTCAGAGCCAAGCACAATGGTGCTATTGTTATCCTGATGAAACTCTTCTGGTAGAAGCTGGTAACTGTCCCAGCCGCACTCAGGGAAACTGCTTGTGTGCACTGGTGCGTCTTGCAGCAGAGAGGGAGGGGAAAAGATGAGCAGGATCTCCAATGCATAACACCGCAGGACCTCTTACGGATCAAGTTTCAATGTACATGTGATACAATGTACATAAATATACAAAAGGAGACTATCTAGTATTTGAGTGATTTAACCTGACTTTCAGAAAGGTGCAGAACCTCAAGTGACTAAAATTTAAAATCTTTTCATAAGTATCACTAGTCTTCTCTGTTGCTATTTTCAGTAAAACCAGGACTCTAAGACCCTAAAGACAAATGTCTAACATTTCCCATCTTCAAGTCTTTAAGCAAAACAAGGGAAAATTGCATTAGAATAATTTATCTAATGATTATAACTTGCTATGTCCTCTAAAAAGCCCTTTAAACTAATTCTTCAGTTTTATGTCATGGTAGGTCGTTTTTCTCAGTAATGTGTGGGGTTATTATGGACCGGGCTACAGTAAATCCCATGATGTTACCTATCAACAGCATCATCCTCTAATTTTTACCCAGGTTCTCGCTCCTTCATCCTTACTCAAGTGCTCACCAAATTTTGTTATTTCTCGGGTCAGTAATTTCTCTCTAGATCACCCTTTCCTTGCTATCCCCAGGCCCATCTACCTGAATCCACGCCCTCACTCCCTATCTCATTTATACAAAGGACAATAGTTTAATCGGATTTTCAATGCTTTCAAGGTCTTACTGCTTCAGCCCAGCCACAGGGAGTCATTACAGTAATCTTCTAAACGTCCATCACATGACAACACTCCTCAGGATGTACAAAGGTTCTTCCTTTAATGTTGGCATTGGGTTCCTCCTCCTGCTAGGGCTTAATTCCTGAGTCATTTTTCCCATTCCAACTATCCAGTGTCGTTTTCCTTCTACCACCAACCAGACAGATCTCGGCACTGGAGTCCACTCAGCACATTTCTGTACTTTTTTTGTGTGTGTAACTGCAATACTTTTATCACGCCTTTCTGGACACACCATTTCCAAGGCCTCTGCCTTACCCAAATCCTTCCACCCATCAAGATCTCTTCCATGAGGCCTTTCTGTAGGACTCCTGCACGTGTTCGTTCCTCCCCTTCCTGATCCATTTTGGCTCTTATTCATAATGTCGAGTGGGATAACAGTAGTATTTATCTTCCTTGTTGGATTTTGGGTTACTGAAAATGTTCACCCTTTAAGATACCATACGAAACTCAGCAGAGAACTAGCAGTATCGCTGAGTAGCAAATACCTGATTATGTAACTGACTTCTCTATGCTATAAAGCAGTATATTAGAATAAGTACCTATTTACCAATACATAAATATATACATGCATGTGTATGCACACATGTAATTGAACCACATGTTTTATGAAATAATGCCTATCATTGCTATTTGCAATGCAACTGTATTTTAAAAAACACAGGCTATATTTCAAACAGCTGCATATTGGGAAATTACAATTAATTTTGTTAGGTACATTAACTTTATTATGCAGAAAAAGTCCTTGTTTTTAGATACATATCAGAAACTAAGTTCCCTGATGTCTGTAAGCAATTTACTTTGAAACAGATTACATACACACCCACACAAAGAAATATAAAAAATAGTAATTGTTGCATCTGGATAAGGTAGGTATTTGCTGTACTCTTTTTTTCTACTTTTTCTTATAAAATATAAAATGATATTTATTACTCATTAAATTTATTTCATGACTAACCAATGAGTTTAAATCCTACTTGAAAAGTAGTGCTTTATAAATAGGAAAAAGACAAGTCACTCACTCATTTCTATGTTTGCTAATTACATTTAAGACGGCACTAACATACTGAAAAATGTTGTGAGATTACCTCCTGGAGAGTGGGTCAATGAGGGATTCAACTTTCCGTTGCTCCGAGACCACAAATCCATGAATCTCTTCTTTAAAACCCTTTCTTTGAATCATTAGTACCTTGACAGGAAGGTATAAGATTAAGGACCAGATTTTTTACTTGAAGAGATCACAGAATCAGAATTTACCCTAAGACATCTCATCCTAAGAATAATCTTTGTGGTAAAAGGACTACATATGAGAATGGCAAAAATTCAAGACAATGAATCAAAATGGAAGAATGTCATAATAAATATGCACATAAGTCCCATGAACAGAGCTTGAGACACCTCACTGAATTGACGCAAAGAGGGAAGTGTTATAAATGAGTGAAAGAAATTTCCAGAGAACTGAAATTCTTTCCAGTTAAGGGCCAACATTTTCCAGTATTGCTGATAATGTATTTCTAAATTTCTAAATTCTTAAGACTTTTCCCGATGACTGGGGTCATCTGTATGGTCAAGCTTGAATTGCAACACAGCAGTGTGACTGCAGAAAGAAACCCAAACTAGCTCAGGAGGGGCCCAGGGGTCTAGGAACTCTCCAGCCTTAGGTCCCCCACTTGAGAAAACAAGGAGGCTGGAATTCTCAATTTCTAAGGTCCTTGAAGCTCTTACACTCAACAATTCTGTTAATATTAGCTCTGTAATGCTGATAACAAATCAAATAACACAAATTGAATACAGGGTGGGGCAAAAGTCTACAGTTGTTTGTATGGAAAATAAAATAATTAATAAATAATAATAAAATAATAAACTGTGTTCCACATACTCATAACTGTAAACCATTTTCCCCACCTTGTATTTATCCTTCCTTATAATGAATCTGTCTCACCAAAATGAAAATTAAGCAACAGCAGTTTAAAACCATATATAGCAAGTAAAAGGAATGAATTTTTATTTTTTTTAATTTTTAAAAAATATTTTATTTATTTATTTTTAGACAGAGAGGAAGGGAGATAATAGAAAGGGGGAGAGAAGCCTCAATGTGTGGTTGCCTCTTGCACGCTCCTTACCGGAGACCTGGCCTGAACCCCAGGCTTGTGACCTGACTGGCCAGCGACCCGTTGGTTTGCAGGCCAGCACTCAATCCACTGAACCACACCAGCCAGGGCCTAAAGGAATGAATTCTTAACACCACATAGATGAATCTCATGTATATCACAATGAAAGAGACCACACACGAGGAGAGTACTTGCAGTTTGATTCCAGGGACACAGAGGTCAGACCAGCTGTTACCCTTGTGTGGAGGGGCAGGGACAGTGATCTGCGGGAAGGTGGCAAGAGGGGGTGCTCGGGTGCTGACAATGTCGATGCAGGCGGTAGTCACATGGTGCATGCACAAGCAAAAATCATCCAATTGTACAACTGTGCTTTTAGGATGCATGTGCCTTACTACAAATTATTCCTCAAAAAAGTAAAAAATAAAACAAAAAATCAAGCAATGAAAACAAAGAAGCTGTCAAAACTACTACTTTATCTTTCTAGTACCTATAACATTGCAGGTACTCAGTAAATGTTGATTAACATTTAGTACTCTTCAATTCCAGCAGAAAAAGAATTTTAATTTCATTAGTATGTCAATTCATACTGCATTTTGTTAGCTCTTTAACATTTTCAAAGTTTCCAAAACTTTCATGACACTATCTGATAAATCTTTGTTTTCAGTACCAGAATACAAAAGATCAAATGTACAAAACACAGAAAAAGAAAGGCCATCTGTATGGCACACCAGTAGTAAGGCATTAGTATCTGTGGTATAATCAAATACCTCTGATCTAGATACAAAAATATTTAATCTTAAGTTCCGCAAAATGCAGAAAAATCCTAAAGACCATGTTGATGCAGGTTGCAAATGTCCTGGTTCACTACATCATAGTTATTAAAAAAGCCAGTGTTTCTCAAAGGGGCTGAATTTAATCAAAACACACAAAGCACAATTAGGGCTTACTGAGACCAAGTTGTTTTGTGATCACTAATGGAATTGATTAATTTAGGTCCCAAGCCAGGCCCACCCAAAATACAAAATTCCCACTTCAAAAATGTTTTTCTGCACACACCTTTTGTAAGCCAGAGAGTATGCTAAAAGCACTCATGGAAAGATGAGTGTGGTGAACTCTGCCCTAGGAGTTCCCTTCTGGACAGGGAGACATGAAGAACACATGACTGTACGCAGTAAGTCATGTGGACTTACAAGGACCCAAAAGGGTGGAAATGAATAATCAGAAGGTTTCAGTGATACGGCTTCTATGGTGATCTGACTCAGACCTACAAGAGAAAGCTCAAAAATCAGCCAAGAGCCTAGCAAGGAGCACAAAAAGTAGAGTATTTAGGAAACTAAAAAGTTTTTTGGAAGTGTCTAGAATTTAGAAGGACTAAATGAGTCTTTCTAAATCAGAGTGTGATCAAGGGCTGGGGCAAAAAAGGGAGAAGGCACGAGACTCAGAAGAATACAGAGAGTCTGTGGTAGGCCCTGAAAACCAGGCGAGACTTGACCCTTTACCGTGAAGGTAAGGGGCAAGCCAGAGTTTTAAGGGTACGTCGGAATTTTTTTAATCATAAAAATATTGAGAAATACAGGGATTGACATATCTAACGAGTATTAAAAAACCCACCCATTAAACCCTCCCTTAAATACAGACATTGTTTAGATTCTTATTAATTTTTTGAAACACATAACTGTGCCTTTAGTGTACACAGGGATTTCCCATTTGGTTCATGTGCTGTACTCAGTCACATAAGGCAGATCTGTAGGATTTGGTCAACGTACAGCTGTACAGTCATACATCTGCTTTGCACATCAACACTAAGGGGCCTCTGTCTGGGATGCAGGGGTTTTATGACCAGATCTACTTAAAACAAACAAACAAACAAACAAACAACCCATCACTTGAAGCTAAGGACAGCTGAATTCTTACCTAAACTAGTATTATCCATCACATGTTGGGAAATCAGGCATTTTGCCTCACAAATACATGATTGGTAGTTTATTTTGTCACTACTCATCTCTCCTCTGGGGACCCAAAATGCTAAACTACCTTCAATGGTCATAGCCCTGGTGCTTTTTCCACAGAGCTCCATAGACAGAAAAGGACAAATTTTTTTACCTAGGATGAAAGAAAAGGTAGAAGTGAAAGATGACTTTTGTGTTTTATTTACAGATTAAAAAGAAAAATCCTTCATTGCATGCTGCAAAGCACATTCTCCTCACTTTAAGCCGTAGTTACAGAGAATATTCCAAATTCTTCTCACTGTCCACCAAGGTATATCTCTCTACACTATTATCAATCAAATTCTGTCTGAAAAAATTAAACACCCAAGTTAGAATATTAAAAGGGGGAAAAGTGTATGAAGAATAGAAAGCAGCCTGGAGAAAAAAAAAATCAATGTCAGATTTTTTAAAATCCTTACTGGGAAGTGTAATGAACCAAATAATGGGTCTGTACCTGGCTCAGAACCCTAACTTCCCAATGAGATGGCAAGAACTCAGACGGGACACCTGCTCTGGGCTTATTTCAGCACTATGCACAGAATTACCATAGGAAAACATATTAATTTTATGACCAATTGGAAGCATGCCTTTTGTCTTAAGAGGCTTTACTCATGCCTAGTTCCCTAAGATACATGAACAATTTCTTATTGTCTTTTATTGGGAAAGCTGATAAACTTAAAAAGACTCCAAGGGCTGCTAACTGTGTAACAGTATTTGAATGTAGTGTACTTTATTAATTTGACTCATTCCACCTACATTATTCAGCATTTCAAAATGTTAGAGGACCATCTGTTCAAGATTTACCACTGAGAACATTATGAAACCTCATTCAACCCAAGGTATTACCCCAAATGTGATGAATGAAAATTCTTTGATTTTTATACAGGATAATGCCTCTGATGTCATTCATTACTTCAAATGTTACGACTGATGTTTTACTAATAAGGTCATTGTAAACATCTGTAAGTGCCACAATCCCTGTGGCAGAGATACTTTCCTCAATTGCTTTTCACCCTTGATAATTGTGTAGTCAACAATTAGTGAATACATACTACATATTACAGATTTGACATAAAGTGTTCAATAATATCTAATGAGAAGCAAAGGTATGTTTATTTTTTTTTAGGGGGCACATACTTCAAAGAAAATTTTATATGTAAACACTGGGAAAGTGACAAACAATTAGGCAAGAAGTAAATGACAAGCAGATTTGAGCACTATCATTTATTTTCCACTTATAGAGCATCTTGCAATAGAAATTTCAATACATCATGCCAAATGTTCTTGGGCCAACCTGGGATATGATTATCTGAAAGTGTTACAAATATGTTCTGAATTGCACACTAAACAACTGACAAACATTCAGTCTTTAGGACTCATTGTTAAGTCTTTCTTCCCCTTTGCTTCTCACATCACTACTAAGTTTTCTTTTTTGATCTTCTCTCCAACACTTAATCCTTATTTTCTCTCCAACACTTGATACCTGCCTGGTCTAGGTCTTTTATATTGCGCACCTGGACCACTGCAACAACCTCCTATCTCATATCACTGTCTCCACACTGCCCCTCTCAACGGTCACTGCATAGGCTGTCTACAGGATGAGGGCTGAATTCTGTTAGTTTGAAGTCGAAGTCCTCCATGTCTTGACCCAAACCTGTCTCTGTCTCTCGATTTTGTACTCACACTCCCTTACCTGGACCAAAAGGTCTGAGCCAGGTGAACTCTGACCAGATCGAGAACATGCCCAGATCAGTTCTACTAGCTCATCTCACCTTTGCTCATGCGCTCCCCCAAAGCAGGCAGTCTTACCGCCCCTTGGACATCCACTATCCACTGCCCCGTGCCTGCTATGTGCCTGTCAACATGAGAGATGTTTGATGTATTTTCTTTTTAATCCTCACCCTGATTCTGTAAGTTATGTTTAGTCTATCATGATGAGCACTGAAGAAATCAAGGACTTTGACAGGGTCACGAACTAGTAAGTGAGGAGCCAGAGACTGAATTCAGGTCTGATTCCGTAGCCTGTGTACTTTCTAAAACCTCGTGCACGCTTCTTGAAATGCCATCCCCAATCCTCTACTTACCAAAATCTTGGGGTTTCTTCAGAGTTTGCCTCCACTTAATCTTTTCCACACAGTCATTTCTTATCACCCTCAATCTAGCAATCAGTGCTTACTCGGAACTCCTGCTGCTCTTACTGAATCCTTCCTAGTGCACTAATCCTCTATTATTTTGTATCATTTGTTAAATGCCTTACATTACATTACCTTACATTAAATTGCTTCCTTCCCCCCTTTTTCTTTGGAGTCCCAGAGTCTCACATTGACTCTTGAATACAGCAGGCACTTGACTGTCTTATAATTGAGTCATTTCCTACTTGGATATTATTTTCTTTGGGTAAAATGCCATATTAGGTAATGGAATAAAAGAAGTTGAATCATAGGGGCCTTTTTGACCTCACAAACTAAGAAGATCAGAGGACAGGGCTAATTTGATGGCTGAAAAATGTTATAAACCCAAGTTCTTTCCATTCTACTATCCTCAGGACAGTTGCTCACTCCTTCATGGAGGCAAGAGACCTACTGCAGTTCTGAGTGTCACATACAGACAATTTTTCATTATAGGCAAGTATGCTGTCTTTTCATATTTTATAGGGAGGAAACTGTTTTCCAGAAGCTCCTTGCCAGATTTCCTTTCAGGTTCCCTTAGCCAAGACCGACTCATATGTCTATGCATTAGTTGCCAGAGAGGATGTGGAAACAGTAACATTGTCAGCCTCTATTGCAGGAGATGGTTCTGCCAGCCTATAGAAAGGGAAGGAAAAAGGCGCTTGGTCGGCAACTGATGGTGTTTGCAAACACTGTTAGAGAAATATTAATGTAACGGTAAACTTTGTATAATGAAACTCCTCCATGTCCAAAAAGATAAATGGTCCTAAGAAAGGTTTGCTAATCATATATAACAAATAATCCGTTATAACAGGGTGTGTTTGTGCTAGAGGTAGGAGAGAATTGGAATCTCCCAGTTCTTTAGCCAATGAATTGTAAATACTTTCCTTTTCCTTAGTTAAATATCATGATTTCTTTCACCGTGATGACCATCACGAAGAAGGAAAGGCAAGGAGGGATAACCCATATAGTTCTCCAAACACGTTAAAACAGACAAAAAAAATCAAAGAGATTTAAAGAACAAAAGTGGAGAACTAAGTATTTATAAGTCTTTGCCTTTTCTCCTATTCTTTGCTGCTTCTAACAGGAAATTCTACTTTGTATCGCCGCCGCTGCCGCCGCCGCTGCCGCCGCCGCCGCCGCCGCCATCCCCACCACCAACACCATCATCCTCACCATCAACACCACCATCACCACCATTATCTGTTTTTTAATTCTGGAATCAGCATAGATGTACATCAATGGGGAACCACCTAAAAATTCTAGTACATGAAAAACAATGCAGTTATTTAAACAGAGGTGGATCTGAATGGCTACCATGGGAAGCTGTTGAGGCCGAAGTATTAAGGGACAAAAGCAAAATGCAGAGCTATGTCTACAGTACACACTCATTTGTGCTTTAAAAAGGGGACAATGGTGGGGTTTCTATCAATGAATACACATGTAATCTGGATGAAGATTTCTAGAAGGGTATTTTAGGAATTGTGAATGTTAGTTACCTCTGGGGAATAGAACTGGGAATCTGTGACCAGAGGTACTTTTTATTTTATATTCTCTTTCTGGTATAGTTTGTTTTTATTCACCTTATTTCCATATTTTAAAAGTCTCCAGTGCCCATATTCTCAAAGCCAGACTATTATGCAAATACCTGCAATGTTTCATTAGCACACTCACCACTCTTTCTCTACTCTGAGGACCTAGGACTTTACTAATACCAGCAAAATAACAGGCCTCAGTGTTCAGGGTAGTAAGCATGTCTGTAATGCAAACTAACTTGATCTAGTATATGCAATTACTTTCTGAAAAGCTCCCTACTGAAAAGGGCTTTTAAATCCAACTTCCCAAAGAAGTAAAACCATGTTTTAGAAGGTAGTTCAAAAAAAAAAGATTATGGAACTGAGCAGGAATTTTCAAGTCATAAATAAAAGTTTTCAAATAAGATCCCATTAAAAAACCATGTGTACTAACGTTACATCATTCCTATCATCTTCTTAAGGGACCAATGCTACTGAAGTATTTCTAGTGAATACTCAGTTTCCAAGCACTCACAGCTTTGAGTTTGTATTGTGTGGGTGATGGTGTTTCCCAAGCAGGGTTTTCATGAGAACAACAAGGAGCAGATGGGCAGCGTGTGACAGGCATCTATGTCTCTATCCACGGCAACCACACAGTCAGTCAGTCCACCTAGTGACGGTCTGCATACAGCTCACGTGACTCCTGGGGGCTGCATTGTTCTATTTGTGATTCTCAGGTTTTAAGGTTTGGTTTTGCCCTCCAAAATGGTTTCTGTAACCGTAACTACAAAAAGCAACAAAGCTATCTCCCTAAGGCTGAAGTTTCTCAGAAGCCAAAATAGGACTAGACTACTTCCATTAAAAAAAATATTTTTGATGGTTCTAGAATTTACTTGTAAATGAAGCAGTGCTAAAATTGGATTACAAGATATATCTGGAATGATTACATTTAATGAATTCTTAAAACCCTAAAAATTGTTTGGCATTTGAACATGCACATGTTCTAGAGGCCCAGGAATTCCATTCCTAAGAACAAATGTCCATGATGTGCAGAGAGTGCATTGAAAATATTCATAGCAGTAACGTTCACAACAGAAAACACCAGCAATAACAGCCACCAGAAATAGCCCAAATGTCTATAGGCCTTTGTACAGTGTAATAAAATGAAACACAGCTACAAAAATTAAATTGGATATATCTTAAAAGTAAGTTAAAGAAGACGGGCAGTGTGAATTCCACCTTTTAAAGGTCAAATGCAGGTAAACTTGTTTAGGTATAAACACATAGGTTGTAAAATGACAGAAAAAGTGTGGGAATGGTTAACACAAGTGTTAGGACAGCCTAACCTCTTGGGGATGGGGAGGCTTGTGACAGAGAGATATGCAATCAGGGTTATGTTTGATTTCTTACCCTGGGTTTTAGGTACTGGGGTATTTCATGTTATTTTTAAAATAGAATATCTTCTATATGTAGTATTTTACAATTTACAAACATTTAAATGTAAAAACTATTGAATAAATTACACAACATGAGTGTGAGTGTGTGTATAAGTTATATGATGAATAACATCTTCTTTCAATCCTATTGCTCTATATCTACCGCTATACGTAGCTCTTTGAGTAATGCATGAAAATCTAAATTTGAGCTGCTACTTGAATTGTGACCTGGGCTCAAAGGCCCTCAGGTGATCACCTGCAATATGCCCTGACTTCATTTTCTTGGGTCATTATCCTCTCTGGTTCACACCTGGGAATGTGAAGTAATCGTGGTCACTCACACATGTAGTCAGGAGAGAACCCCCAACTCCCCCCAATGCTACAGATCTGTAGCCTGCAAAACACCCAAGTTGGCACTTTAGGCAACTCCTCCTCCTCGGAGAGGAACTTGGAGAGGAACCTGGAGAAGGATGGGCTGGAGGGGCTGATCAGCACTGAGAGGGCTTCTCCAGAGGACCCTGGACCCTTCCTACCTCCTTCTGAACAGCCTCGAAAAGGCGGCAGCTACGGCTGTTTAACAAGCAACGCTCTAGAGACCCGGGGAGGAATTTCCCCTTTTCATTCCAACCGACACCATGCACGCTGTCAACTGTTGCACTCAGATGCTATGAGGCTTTTAAGATGCTTTGCTGTTGGGACAACTGGCCTTCCATTTTTTTTTTACACAGAAATTTAATCCCCAAGATACAAAGGAGCAAATGGTAAGCAGCAAATTCTTACAACCTTCTATATCCCTCTTCCACCCTTGTTTTAGTTTCTACAGGCTAGGGATCATTATCTACAATAAAGCCTCCCACTTTGTGACATTCTAGACAAACATTTGATGCGGAATTAATTGAAAAAAATACTTTATAAAGGTGTTCAAATGGAACCTTCACTGTCCCACAGGGAGCCTTGCGTCCGGCGCCACGGGGTGTCTGAGGATGACCAAGGAGCCCTGACTCTTCAGATCCGCGTGCCACTTCCCCAAGGCTGCTTCCTCATCCCACCCCACAGCTCGGAGGCAGCCACTATACCTTTCTTTCTCACGATGGGCTGGCAGTGGCTGACACTGTCACATGAGGTCAGTACTATGAAACCTGAAGATTCCACGGAAGTAAGGACTTGCCAAGAGATCAGATGTTAAAGTACAGAGTCAGATCCCAACTCAGCCTGGTTAAACCCAGTTACTTTTGAGTTGACAAGGAAGTGGGAGGACAGCTGGCTCTTTCCCAGCCAGCCGCTGGCACACTCAAACCAGGTATTTGTTCATCTGTAAAGTCACACACGTTGGTTTACATTTTTAAAGAACTAAAGGTGATTCATTAGGAGTCCAGGCAGGCTAAATACCTAGAAACCTGATGAGAAATAGCAAGGGATTTGGGCAAGCACAAAAACAAATATTAAGAGCACAAAAATATGTATTTCTTTCAAGCTTCTCATAGAATATTAATAACCACAAAGCTCTACAGTATATATTACTCAGTCCGGTTGAAGTAGGAGCAGGGTGAAGAGACTTACCAAATGCCACACAACAAATCAGGAAGCAGACCAGGATCAGCAACCACTCACACTCCTGCCCGAGAGGTATTTGTATCTGCAAGGCAGGCAGGCTTGATACTCTAACAGCACCTCTAGATGACTCACCCTGGACTTTGGAGATACTGCTCATATATCTCTGGGTATTTCTGTGTTTGTCTTAGAGAAACTCCACACCCCATACTGTAAATCAATATAACTGCCAGCAATAATACACTGTATTCAACCCACCACTGGACAAATGGGCTCTTTGTGCTGCCAGAAGTAAGGATACATATTCTGTATCTTTGCAGGGAGGCTGACTGGAACAAGGTCTTGTTATCATACAACTCTGGGATTGCTAGAGAACCTTAGAGGATGTTCAGTAGGGCGCTCCCCTAGCTTACCAAAGAGGCTGAAACAGGCTCGTTTCAACAAACTCCAGTTGGGCAGAGCCAATGCAAAGCAGTGAACTGAGCACAGGAAACCCCTACATGAATGAAGGCAGAACAAGCAGTAAATAGTCCAAGAGCCTAGGGAAGGCCAGTAACTCAAAGGCAGTGAGTGAAGTCAGGAGAATCTTTCCTCTGTTGCTTCATTCATGAGACAGATGCTCACTGGTGCCTTTGCGTGTCAGGCAGAGCAAGGAGGCGTCCTGGAGTTGCAAAGTGGCACCGCCCCTTAGTCTAGTGGTGAGGGAAACAATGATAGCCACTGACGAACACCATGAGAGGTGCACATGGTACTACAAGGTTAACACTTAGGAGGAGCAGCAAGGGGATGAGGGGGAGGGGAGACAAGGTTGGTAGAAAGAAACTTGTCAAGTCAGAAGGTGCTTCAGGTGAAGTGAGTTCTGAATCAATTCAGCAGAGAGTAGGTAAGGATTTGGAGGATACACTGTGCAAGGTGAAGAAGGCAAGGGAGGAACTGAGTTGGCAGACAGAGATCAGACCTTGAGGGTTCCAGTTAAATCACATTAAAGTATTCGGATTTCAGCTGATAGGCTATGTGGCAGCTGCCAAAGGGATTAGAAAGATCAGATCCCTGTTTCAGACAAGTTCTGAGAAAGCAGGAGAGAAAATACATTTTGGTGGAGTGGACTGGAGCCTGCTGTAGCCACTAAGGCAAGAGCTGGTGAAGGCTGGATGTAGGGTGGAAGCAGGGAAGGGAGAAAGAAGGCAGCATCGAAAGGGCTTGACAGCAATCAGCTTGCTGTGGGATTAACCGGGGGAGTCGAGGAAAATTCCAGTCTGGTTTTTCATTCCATCTCACGGCCAGTAAGATCACTCACAAGATCTGCAAATGAGAAGAGGCGGGGGAGATGGCGGTTGGGGTAGAGGAGGAGTCAGATTCAGATATACTGAATTTGAGGTTTCTATTGGATGTTTAAGCAGAGATGTCCAGAGGAATGCTCAAAGCAACAAAGGGGCTGAAGAAACAGAATCGGAGCTTTCAGCACCAGTGCCTTGGGGCAACTTACTGGGAGGACATGCATGGACTTTAAGGTCAGTGGACCCGATCAACTCCCAGTCCTGGCATTTAGTAGCTGCATGAACTTGGGCAAGTAAATTAATGTTTCTAAAACTCTAGTTTCATCTAGGAGGAAATTCCTCCTAGAAATTAATAAGATCAGAAAAGGATCTCATGTCATGCCAGACCCCGAAGATATTTAATAGTTTTCTCTTCTTTCATTATCATACACTGCTTTGTATTATAAGTTGAGTATTAACCCCTCCAAGAGTACAAGTTTTTTTGTTGTCAGTCACTCATCTTTAAGTCCCTTTTGACCTTCCTTGTATGAACAGACTCTCCAACATTTGATTGCCATAGAATGGATAAAAAAACTCAGGCCAGAATGGCCCGGGGGACCAGGGGTTTCCTGCTCTTGACATCAAATAAATGCAAAGATCTCAAAATTGTTATGTGATGTAAGTGATAGTGGTTTAATTATGTTGGGGATGAGATGAGGGAGAAGTGGGGTTTGGAAAAGAGAATGTTAAGCCTAGACAAAGTAATAGAACTTATTCTTTGTGTAAAACTATCCTGCAGTATTTAAGAGGAAGAATGTCTTCCAAGGTTAATATTGGCACAGTCTCTATCCTCTGGCTCAGTTCAAGTAAAGATCCTTAAATAAATGTCAAATAATAAATTCTAGCAATGGATCTTGCTTTAAACCAAATGTTAAATCAATAGCATACTTTTTATATAAGAAATATATACTCTCTTTGCTAGGCTCATTTTGCTTATTTTATTTATAATTTAAAATGAACATTTTAAAACTACAATAAAATTTAAAAATCAGAAAGCACACAGAATTCAAATCCACATAATTAAGCTTGTGCATTTCCCCCTCATTTTCGCCTTCACATTTGAGCTCCAACTTGTATTATCTATTTTCATGGCTATCTTTATGGCCAGTCTAAAAACATCTTGGTCGCTAGATATTTTATTTCATCTCCAACTCACCTACTAAAACACATTCATGATCACTTCTTTATTCCTACTATTTGATACTTTCCCAAATGCTCCATATATTTTCATTCTTTCATTTATAGCCCAATTCAGCATACCTGTTTCATGTTGTGTGTGTCACTCATAATTCACACACAAAAACTCCAAGTTTCTAATATAAAATTCCTTGACAATTGCCTCAAAGCTCTCTTTCATTTAATTATTTTGATTAAACATAAAGAATGATTCAATTTGGAGCTACAGTGTTTGCAACTTGTTTTATGCTGGGCTGTCTTCAACCTGGCCCCATGTAACATGGCCCAAGCGTGACCAGTTGAGAGGGCATTTTGGTCCCTAAGGGCTGAGGAAGAACATGTGCCCTCTTGTCCCAGTGTGCCTAATTCTACCTGAGGTTCTTGCTGCTCTCTGATTTCCTGGACTTTGGATAGCTCCCTTAAACTCACAACACACCTGGCCATCCCTCTTAGCCAACCTTTATGATTTGCTACCTACTGACCTTTCGACCCGAGATACCTCCCAATTCTCCCCTGCCTTGAATGGATTTGAACTTCCCATTTGTGAATAGCCTCAACTTATTTTCTGCCTCTGTAAGCTCCTCTCCTGTCTTGTTGCCAGTAGGAGGCAAAATGAAGGCAGATAGAGAGTCAGATTAGATGGCGTCTGCCACCCTAACCCAGCAACATCCCCATGCCACCTGGCCACGATCTGCATAGTCATCCCCCAGACACTAATGAGAGGCACACAGTCTGAGTGGCTACTGAGACATAATTCTTTTGATTTAAACATTACTTTGAAACAGACACACATACCCTATGACTCATATTAGAAGTGTTGTTTAATATGAAGAGCGTCTCCTCATCATAATGCTTCACCTAAAAATGCCCCATGGCATCCACTGAAGGAGGTCATGCCCAGGAAACAGTTCACCACAATCTAGAGCACGATTTTCTCACTGGCGCATTCTGCTCCAGGGCTGCCTTACTTTCTCCAGAATCCAGTTCCAGTTCTGTGACCTCCTGTGACTCAAAGCACTCTTCTTGAAAATGTGGGGTTAGCTACTTGCTTTACCTAACCTTTCCCTCTTCTCTTCCCCCCTTTAGCAACCTTTTGGTTTGTCTTTTCCTTATGAAATATGCCACTTAATTCCTTTAACCAGAGGCCCTAAAGTGAGTCTCAGGTTTTGTTTAAGTAGACCAAGTTCTTTACCTGCTGCATCAAAATCAGCTGGGGCAGGAAAATCTTTTGATAATAAAGGATTTCCCCAGTAAACTGGTGCAGCCCTTTGGAAGGACATTTTGTTCCCATTGAGCCTTATTTAGAGAAACATATAACCTTGACCCAACAATTTTGCTTTTAGAAATTTATCCATATATGGTTACCAAAAAAGATGTACAAAAATATTCAGTATTACAAAGCAAAACATGGGAAAAAAGTCACCATAAAAGGAACTTAAGTTGTCTATCAATAGGAGACCTGTTAAATAAATAGTGGATATATACGTTTTATGTAGACTACTTTTCCATAAGGAGGCATAAGAAACATAACAGTGTTTATCTCTGGGGATAAGGATAAGTTGGAAGGAGAGACTTCCTTTTTCACCTATGCCCGTTAGTGCTATGGGATTTTTTTTTCCTCTATGAACTTGCACTTTTTATGTTAAGCTAGTTATTAGAAAAAAAGTGAACCTTCCTAATTTAGACTTATGTGGATGATCTACTAAACTCTACAGTAAACAATGTTATTTCATCTTTGTTAAACAGGAAATAGAAGGAAAGAGGCACAAATAGAAACCCTATAGGGCAGATTTATATTAAAATGTGTTCATCATTAAACTTTAGGAACCCTTTGCCTTAGCTCAGAAGATCAGCACTCTTCTCTAAGGTCTCTGCAGTATGTGTTATAGACTCTTTTACAACCTAAGTGGCTTCATTGAGCCATCTCCCTGGTGCTGAGCATGTGTGTTTACACTTAAAGTAGTTTTTAGTCTGTCAATTGGGTAAGATTGGAAGGAGAAGGGTGGAAACCATAATCTTGGTCAAAACCTTAAACCCATCCCCCACAAAATGCTTCAGGTTAAAAACAAACAAAAAACCCCAAATCGAAAAATAAATAGGAGCAACAATAAAAAACCCAAGACTGATGCCCATGCGCTGTATAGAACGTATTGAATCTCTGGGTCGGGGAATCCAATCTCTGTATTTTGAACAACTTTCCAGGTAATGCCTATGTTGCTGGTCCTGCCTCATGCACATCAGGAGTGCCTACGCTTAGCAAACACTACATCTCATTTAAAGGAAATCAGGCAGCACAGAGTAGAAAACTCTATGAACATTAAGTGTTTACTATTGCACAACTCCAAGATTTTAAAAGAAGTGACTCACTGTCAGGGAGTCTGGAGCTAGTACTAGGTGTAAGCAGAACCCTCCAGAACCTCCCATCAACACAACTCCTCTGGCTCATTTGAGGGGGTGAGGGGCAATACCTGTAACAGCCATCTTTGGGGCTGGAAGGCAGCTCCAATAGTGTAGGCCAATGTTGCTCAAATTGTGGCTGCAATTACCTGCTTCCTGAGCCCTGCTCAGTCCTAGGGTTCACAGGCAGAACCTGGGCATCTGCATTAGCTCCTTTCTCCCTCCCACCCCCATTCTTATGCCCGAATAAAGTCCGGTAACTGCTGAGTGAGCTCTGATATTCCCTGAACATCTGACCATAAGATCACCTGGGGCTGCGGCCATCCTAGGCCCGCCCCGGCCTAGTCAACCAGCTCTGTTAAACCAGTACCCTGGGTTACTCTCATAAACAAGAAAGTTTGAGAAACACCAATTTAGTCAAACTCTTCATTTTAAGATAAGGAATCATGACCCAAGAAGTTGACTAATTATCCCAAGGACTTAACAGCTGACAATTAATAGCTGGGTCACCGGAAACCTGGTGAGCCAGTTCTTGTCTCTGAAACCAATACCAACTATTATGTTTATTATGAGTACCTCAAGTTTCTGATTCACCATGGTGAGACTATAAATAAGTGACTAATGAAGTCTGAACCCAGAGGACATGTCAGAACACACCACTGGTTTAAAGGGCGACTGACGCTGTAAGCTGTCCAACATTTGCCTGCCTCTGGATTCTTTCACTTTCAATATCAGGATGAGGAGAAGTATCTGACAGAAAAGTAAATACAGCCCCACACATTTATAATCACATGAGGGTGATCTGAAGTCCTCAGATCTCACTATTCCTTGGTCAAACATGAGACACCTTAGCGAATGAACTCTACTAATCACCCACATTGGGTGATCGCATCAGCGTGCACCTTACTGTTGGGACAGGAAGAGGACGCTCCTACAGAGATTTCACAACCTTGCCCTGGAACCAGGGATCTCTGAGCCCGTCAATGAGAAACTCTGATGGGAAATGAAACACCCAGCCTGGACAGCACTCAGTAAGATTTAATTCAGGGAGAGTTTGCCTCTCACAGGCCCTCCCACAAGGTGTCACGATCTACAGCTGTACTCAGTTTCATGAAGAATGTGCTACATTTCTTTTCTACTTTTGAAATAAGAATCATCTCCAATTAGGTTCTTACCATTACTATTTTGAATTAAAAAATTGTTTTTCACCAAGATAATAAAAAGGATAAATGAATGAATGAATGAATGAATGAATAAAAACAAAGACACAGACAGATCTTTTGGAAATAACCACTGACCCCTATGAGCTAATGATAACCCAGTAGGATTCAAATTTGCAATGGAGACTAACATCAACTCAGGAAACCTTCCCATTCCAGGGCACGTGATCCAAAAAACACATTTATCTGGCTGGACATTTTCCATACTCTGATTTTCGTCTTTCTTGGCATACTCGACTCTCCCCTAATAAAGTCACAACCCTTTGTTGCCATGGAACCCAATCACACATGGAGCCTGTTACTATGACTTCCCTGCAGGTCTAAAAAAAGACCTAGTGACCAAAAGAACAGCTCTTTCTTAAAAAAAAAAAAAAAAAAAAAAAAATTCTGAGGCACAGAAGCTCCAAAAAGAATCCAACCCTTTTATGTCCAATGAAGTTTAAATTTTCATGCAGGGTAACTTGAACTCTTGAGCCAAAACTAGACAATGTTTTGTAAAGAATCTTCAGCTGGGACATTCCAAAGAAGATGATTTTATAAATGAGTACCTGCAAGTGAGGGTAAAAATATTCTTACTATTTCTTCCTTTTTTTTCTTCTAGGCAAGCTTCTGGAAATTTGAGTTGCTGTTTAGGAAACATTTGTCAATCAGCAGCTACCAAATTGCAATATTCATTTCCATCAATACTTAATTTTTGCCAAGAGCTCAGTATTTCTCTGTAAAGAAAAGATCATCTAAACAACACAATCGGCCCTGTGTTCTGTCATATCTGGAACTGGACTACATCTGTGGAAACAAATATCTGAGACTAATAGCAGAGCTATTTAAGGAGAGAGAATTAACATTTGCTGAGTGCCTACCATGAGCCGAGCACTCTTCTATCATCATGAAAACCCTGCAACAGAAGCCTTTTCATTTCTCCATTTCACAGATCAGGTATTACGTCGGAGAGCTTAAGTAGCTTCCTCGAGCTGCCATGCTAGATTGGTGGATTGGTGTCTTACTCTCAAAGCCAAAGCTATTCATTCATTGCACCAACATGTAGTTCTGGCCTCACAGGTGCTATGTATTTTTTTTTTTTTTTGGCTTGTTGTTCTTAATAGAATTTGTAGCCTGTAAAGCTTGCCTGTAAAGAGAGCATGCATGGCACCTGTCTTCATTGGCACAAGGTGCCAGAACCTTGTACCCACCTTTAATAACTACCACATCTGCACAGCAGCAGCGAACCCTTGGGGGAATCATGAGTAAGTGCCCTGGCTGCTTCCCTAAGACGACATGGAGCCAGACATCTACGGCATCCTTAAAAGGCTGGCCGCCGACATGGCCTCCTAAGCCTGGGCTCTGTCATGGGGAGGAACAGGAAGCTCTCAGTGACTGTTCTTAGGCAATGTCAGCAACAAAGTCAAAGCCAGGCTGTGTACCTCACAACAATTATTCTCTGCAACTGTGATTTTGGACAACCAGCTCTAACAAATGATTGGGAGGAAGAAATGTGTTAAAGCATGAAAGTTTATTTTGAAGTTATATTATTAACCATACCAGATGTCTGACTAAAAATGTTACCTATTTTCTTGTATAATGAATACACCTACTTTCATTAAAAGAAATTTCAAAAACCAAAATGAGATACAACTTCATATCCACTAGGACGGCTATAATCAAAAGGCAGCTAACAAGTATTGCAGGAGATACGCAGAAATTGAAACCCTCATAAACTCCTGTTGGGAATATAAGATGATGAAGCTGCTTGGAAAACACTGGTGGTTCCTCCAAAGGTTAAACAAAGAGTTACCTATGTTTATATTCACAAAGCTCCTAAAACCCTTGGAATTTCCTAAGTTGTGAGAGTGATAAAACTGAAGTGAGAAATGAAAACATATGTCTACACAAAAACTTTTACATGAATGTTTATAGCAGCATTACTCATAACAGCCAAAAAGTAGAAACAACTCAAATGTTCACTAACTGATGAACAGATAAATAAAATGTGGTATATCCATACAAGGGAATATTGGCTGGCAATAAAAAGAAATGAAGTACTGATATATGCTACAATATGGATGAGCCTTGAAAACATTATGCAGATTTAAAGAAGCCAGACACAAAAGACCACATTAAGTCTGATTCCATTTAGAGAAAATGTCCTGAACAGGCAAATCCACAGAGTCAGAAAGTAAATTGGCGGCTGCCTTGGCCTTGGGATTTTGGGAGGGAGGAAATGGAGAGTGACTAGTAATGGGAATGGAGCTTCTTTTTGGGGTGATGAAACTGATTGTGCTGGTGACTGTACAACTCTGTGATTATGACAAGAAACCATTCAACTGTACACTTTAAAATGGGTTAATTGTATGGTATGTGAATTGTATCTCAATAAAGATGTTATTTTAAAAATAGGAAAAAAAGGCCAACACAAACCACCCCCCCCCCCTTTTTGCTTTTATTTTTTGGTTGTCCAATTAAAAAAAAAAAGCCCAAGTGACTAGACCTGCCTGACCTTGGACAAGTTACGTTGTCTCTGTGCCTTATTAAGAAACTAGGCTCATTACTGAGCCAATGCTCTTTGATCTCTCCAAGCAGAGGAATCTGCAACATTTTATCTGAGGGAAAAAGCCACTTGGATTAAAGCCTCTCAGGTAATGTTCAACTGGGAGTCAGACTGTGCTGCCAGGCCACGATCCACCCCACTCTAGCTGAATCTTTTTAGGCTTTCCTTGTTTGGTTCTTCCTTTCACTCCAGCCTCAGTGCCATAGTCAATTCCTGAACACCTGCTATGTGCAAAGCTCGATGCCAGACAGTTTTCATTATTTTGAGTTCTCAATCCACAATCCCCAGGGGAGACAGGTATCCCTTCCACTCTACAGTGCACAACAGACGCAGAGAGATTATGCAAGGTGACCAGGGTCCAACAGCCTCAAAGTGGCAGACAGGATTTGAACTCAGAACCAGAATCTGCACTGCTTCTCGTTTCTACACCTGGGTTTTTCAAATCGGGTCCATAGACATATTCTTGGGTTCCATGAGTTTGCTACAAATAATTTAAAATGATATGTTTAGCTAGAGGGCAAAGCATATTAAAAGAACTGCATTTGGGTGATCACAGTGATAACCGTCTGCTAACCAAGTGCCGCCCTGCTGTTTCAAGGCCTTCTGTGTTTCCACCCATTAGGATTTCTTCAGTCATGCTGTCGAAAGGAAACACGCCGGCTGACAGTGTTAGTTTCCTAGGGCTGCCTTAACAAAGTACCACTAACTGGGTGGCTCCCAATGAGAGATATCTATTGCCTCACAGTTCTGGAGGCTTGAAATCAAGGTGTGGGCAGGGCCATGTGCCCCATGATGTGCCAGGGAAGGAGCCATTCCTTCCTAGCTCTCCTAGCTTCTGTTAGCCGCAGTCATTCCTTGGCTTCCAGACGCATCACTCTAATTCTGTCTTCACTTTTTAGGTGCCCTCCCTTCTTCGTCTTCACGTCATCTTTCCTCTGTGAGGGTCTGTTTCCAAATTACCTCTTTTTATCAGGATACCGGTGAGTCACACTGGATTGGGACCCACCCTAATGGCCTTGTGTTAACTTAATCACCTCTGTAAAGACCTTATTTTCTAGCAAGGTCATATTCTGAGGTACTGGGGGTTAGGGCTTTGGAGAGGAAAAGTTCCCTCCTGTACCTCCTCTCCTCTCACACTACTACCACACTTCTGGTCACCAAACGTGTGTGTGGTGAGGGGTAGCAGGTGGTTCCCACACCAAACAATTGTGCACCATCAGCGGGGGTGTCCTACAATTTAACCCCACTCTGACACCACCTACGTGGAGATAGCATCAGGTCCCACAGGTTAAGGGCTCAGTGCCAGAGACTGACTCCCACCCTTCAGACACCAACTGCAAGTCCGGATTGTAACCAGTGCTTCTGACCAAGCAGCTACGAATTGGAGGTTCTCACGACTCCCTCTTTGTGTTGATTAATTTGCTAGAGCAGCTCACAGAACTCAGGTAACCGTTTACTAACTGGATTAGTGGGTAATTGTAAAAGAATATAACTCAGGAACACAGGTCAGGAAGACAGGTACAGGGCAGGGTATGTGGGAAGGGGAGCTAAGCTTCTGTGCCCTCTCTGGGAGCCACTCTCCCCAAATCTCCACGTGCTCACCAATCGGAAGCTCTCCCATCTTTCTGGGTTTTTATGGAGGCTTCGTTAGGAAGGCAGATTACATCACAGGTCGCTGGTGACTGCGCTGATCCCCAGCCCCTCTCCTTCCCTGGAGGTGGAGGGCGGGACTGAAAGTTCGTTTCCCAGGCAAGCAGCTTACTCCTCAGCGGCTTTCCAAATGTCACTGCATTCACGTAAACTCAGGCTTGGTTGAAAAAGGCTTCTTTATATGAATAACAAGAGACCCATTTCAGTTTTATCACTCTCATCACTTAGGAAATTCCAAGGGCTTTAGGAGCTTTGTGTCAGATATGGGGACAAAGTCCGAATATATATTTCTTTCCTTATTGTTATTACTGTTATTCTATTACGGTTGTCCCAATTTTTCCCCCTTTGCCCTCCTCTGCCCAGATCTCGCTGCCATAGTCAATCCCCTCTCCATTGTCCATGTCCATGAGTTATGAATACATGTTCCTTGACTAGTCCCTTCCCCTTCTTTCCACCCTTATGCCCCTCCCCACTCTTCTCTGGTTGCTGTCAGTCAGTTCCTTGTTTCCATGCCTCTGGTTCTATTTTGCTCATCAGTTTTATTTTGTTTATTAGACTTCTCTTGTAAGTGAGGTCATATGGTATTTGTCTTTCACCACCTGGCTTATTTCACTTAGCCTAATAGTCTCCAGCTACAACCATGCTGTCACAAAACACAGAAATTCCTTCTTTATTTCTGTTGTGTTGCGTTCCATTATGTAAATGTACCACAGCTTTTTGATCCACTCATCTACTGATGGACACAGGCTGTTTCCAGCACTTGGCTTTGTATATAGCACTCCTATGAACATAGAGGTACATAAGCTCTTTTGAATTGGTGTTTCAGGATTCTTAGGGTATATTCCCAGCAGTGGAATCACTGGGCCAAAAGTTAGTTCCATTTAAAGTTTCTATTTCTCATTATAAATCACCGTATTGCAGTCTTCAACGTTTCTTTTTTTTAGGGGGATACAATTTAACCCATAACTGACAATAACTGTAAATGATGCAGCAGTTCCAGACGAAGGTCACATGATCTGTCCATGACCAAAGGTGTCACACACAATTTTTCTAACAGAAAAATTAATGAACTGAGCCTTTCCGTAGACACAGTAGGAAAGAGAAGTATTCCAAATGGGAAAAAATACAAAAAACTAAAGCCTGTCCTTTAGTAGTCACTACCATACCGTACTGACACTGAGGAGTGATTTAGGTTATCTGTATATAAAGTTGATGTTAATTTAAATTGTTACTATATTTTAATTGATACAGATATCTGATCATATCACTGCGGAGGAGTGAGGGAGGGACTGCAGAAGGAAGGATGGGCTGAGAAGCTGAATGCCTCCAGAGCTCATGGAATTATGGGCTAGAAGATCTGAAATAAAAGATGGGCTCTTGGTCAGGCTCTCTGGCTCACTCTCTCTTCTTCCTTGAGGATGCCTGGATGATTGTACTGCAGCTGCCTGCATTTCCCAACAGAAGGCATTTTGGATGGGAAGGAACTCCTGGTGCTGCCCAGGACCGGGCTGGCCAGGCAGAGAGTGACAGGGTTATTCTTTCTTGGGAGTTCTAGAGGGGATGAGCTCCAAGGTGGACGCCTGCCATTCTTCCAAAATCGTGCAGCTTTTGTGTCTTATGTTGTTTTAGTTTGTAAAGTAACCCTACAGAAATAAGATAATTAGGTCAGAGGGATCCAAGATGGCTGTAGAGGAGCTGGAAGCTCCATCTGCATGCTCGCAGATCTGGACCAGTTTTGCAGTTAAAACACAGAGCAATCAACTTGAAAATCCAGCTGAGGGTGGATGAGAGAGTGTGTGCGCAGACGAGTGTGCGGGGCATGTGTGTGAGTAGGCAAGAGCCTGCCCGCCTGCAGGGTACTTGGGAGAGGGTGACCGGGCTCTCTAGCAGGGTGCAACCACTGTCACTGCCCAGCCCCGCACCTCTGGCTGTGCAGATTCGGGGTAGGGGACATTTTGAAGGATTTAAAATATCTTCCTCAGGAAGATGCCTCTGGAGTGCCTTCACCTTGGCGCCCAGACGTGTCTCTGTACCCTCCACCCCAGCAGGGACACACAACTCACTGCCACCATGAGCCAGGATCTGGGGACTGTGGCACTTACTGGGGAAGGGGCTGGCACCTCCCTGAACCCAGGCACCATGGGAACCACAAACAGGACAGAATCTGACTGAGGAGACTGCAGTTCATCACAGGAGCCACAAGCTCTGGGCGTGGAGAGACGCCAGGGCAGTGCTGGCTGCAGAAACAGCAAGGTGGCAACAGGCCCGCCTGACGCTAAGAATCACTGGAGGTAGTGATGAGAGTACCCCACCACTGACCCATGTTATAGTATCGCTGCAAGACTCTTCCCAGCACCATTCAGGAGAGATCCAGAGAGAAACTTTACCTAAAACTGTTGCAGGCTCTGGCAGGTTGTGGCCAGTCCTGACCGAGAGAGACTTTGTGCTTTCTAGGGTAGGGCAGTGTGTGGAAAATAGGCCACCCAGGACTTGGTGCTCCAGTGAGGGGGCCACAGAGAAACTCTTTTAAAAGAGGAGCTGAGGTGAGATTAGAAATCCAGCAGGGACCCTGTACTCATGCACGTGCAAGGCTGGCCAGGAGCTGAACTCCTGAGATTTGCTGCAGCCAAGCAGGTCCCCTCCTGTGCAGGTGTGTCCAACCCCCACCCTGAGAGATTACAGGATCTGGAGATCAGTGAGGCCAGGCCCAGGAGTCCCAGGCTCAGGAGTCCCCTGCTGGGTGTGTATCCACAGAGGAAAGAAGGAAAAGCTCTGAAAGGGCCTTTTGTACCAGACACTACAAGCTGCACTGTTTCTCAGGCCCTGATCCACTGTAATCAGCAGGGCAGAGAGATTAGAGACAGGTGCAACAATTGGTGTTCAGGACCCCGCCCAGCCTCGGGGCCTAGACAGAGCTGCTGTCTGCTCCAAGCAGGGAAAAGCTTCCCTTTTTTTATACAGATTGGCCCCTCACAGGAAATGGACAGCAAATGCACCAGAAACCATACATTATTGGAAAGATTCTGGGGCAAGCCTAGTTGTGTGGCAAGGGGGTGGGGAAACAGTCCCACCGTCTTCTCTGAAAACTGAACAGCATCCTCTTGGGGATGACCCAGGGTTCCCACCCTCCCAATTGCACCCGAAGCTTCCTCTGGAAGCAGGTGAAGAAGGTACTGGCAGTCCTCTTAGGTCATTAAATGAACCACTCCTGGGCCCTGTGCTGAGGGAAAGCTGGCAGGGCAGAGCAGTGGGGACCAGCCAAATCTTCAGGAGACAGCCACATATTGTGCGTCACTTGTAGTCTCCAAGAGGCTGCCTAGGCCGAGACTAGGACACCATCTGACATCACCAGGGGCAGATCCAGAACGAGTAGAGAGTGGTAAACACTGGATTCTATGGAGAGGAATTCCACTGCAGTTGTCTTCCTTATCTGCATTATTTTCTCTCCTGCATAGCTCTTTAACATTTCTTTATTTTCCTTTAAGTTTGTGCCTATGATTTCACCAGTTTTTTTTTTAATTTTAGTTTATTTCAAATCTCATATTTTGCACCTTCTTTATGCCATTTTACCTTCTTCCTTCCTCTTCTTATTTTTATTTTAAATTTTATTTGTTCTCTGGCTATGATTTGTTTTTACTCTGCACTCTTACTCTCAAAACCATTTTTCTTATCATTAGTCATCTTACTTTCTTTTTCTAGTTCTTAAAATACTCTTACTCTCTTTCCATCTTTATCAGTCTTTGCTTGTTTGTTGATATTTTCTTTCTTTCTTCACCTTGTTTCTACTCCCAGCTCTTATTATTTCTCCTCTCTCTACCCTCTCAAATCATTTTTCTTTCAGTTAGTCATCTCATATTATTTTTTTTATAAGTCTTAATCTCTTTACACCTTTATTAAAATTTACTCATTTGCTGTTGACAGTGTGGTTGTGGATGGGAGTTCTTACTGTGAGTGTGGGTTTTGTTTCCTGGGTTGTTTTGTTCTGGCAGCACCTGTACGACAGCACAGAAGATGTGGTGGGTGGTGTGACCCTCAGACTGTGAGCTGGAGAGAAGAACCCACCAAAGAATAACCCAACAACAACAATCAAAACCCAATTACAACAAGGGGACACACATAAATGGCATAAAGGGAATTGCAAGAGCATCGGCTCAGGAGATCAAGGAGACTGCACCACTGAGTCCCACAGGTCTCCTACCACACAAGGTCATACCAGGAAAACAGGGAGTCAAAGCAGATCAATCTAATACACAGAAACAAACAATAAGAGTCATCTAAAATGTGTAGACAAAAAAACAACCCTCAATTGAAATGAATTGGCTAAAAGAATACATCTCCACCAAACCAGCATTGCAAGAAATGCTAAAGGGACTGCTTTAAGAAGATGAAGAAAAAGAGAAAGACAGGAACACAGGAACAAAGGGAAAAGTGGCAATGAATAAGTACTTATCAATAGTAACCTTAAATGTAAATGAATTTAAGGCTCCAGTCAAAGGGCAAAGGGTAGCTGAATGGATAAGAAATCATGACTGGCATGTATGCTGTCCATAAGAGACACACTTCAGAAGAAAATATCTACACAGACTGAAAGTGAAGAGATGGAAAAAAATATTCCAAGCAAACAGACATGAAAAAAAAAAAAAAAAGCTGGGGTAGCAATACTTATATCAGACAAAATATACTTTATAACAAAGACAATAAAAAGAGACAAAGAAGATCACTACATAATATTAAAGGGAATAGTCCATCAGGAAGATATAATCCTTGTAAACATATAGCACCCAACAGAGGAGCACCTAAACATATAAGGAAAATCTTGGAGGACTTCAAGAAAGATATAGAGAGCAATACACTTATCATAGGGGATTTTAACAGCTCACTGTTAACAATGGACAGACCTTCCAAGCAAAGAAATCAGCTGGATAGTGTGGCATTGAACAACACTCTAGATTAAATGGACTTAATCGATATATACAGAACTTTCCACCCCAAAGAAGCAAAATATACATTCTTTTCAAGTGCACATCAAACAGTTTCAAAGACAGACCACATGGTAGGACAAAAAACAAGCCTCAACAAATTCAAGAAAACTGAAATCATATCGAGCATCTTCTCAGATCACAATGGCTTGAAACTAGCCACCAACCTCAAGGAGAACACTTTAATATATTCAAATTCATGGAAACTGAATAATAAGCTATTAAATGATGAGTGGATTAACAATGAGTTCAAGGAAGAAATCAAAATTTACCTGGAAAAAAATGAAAATGAACACACAACAGCCTTTGGGACATGGTGAAAGCAGACCTGTGAGGGAAGTTCACAGTAATACAGGCCTTCCTGAAAAAGATAAAAAAAAACCCTCAAATAAACAACCTAACCCTACATCTACAAGAACTAGAGGAACAACAATAAACAAAGCCCAGAGTGAGAAGGAAAGAAATAATCAAGATCAGAGCAAAATTAAATGGCATAGAAACTAAGAAAACAATTTAAAGGATCAGTAAGTCCAGAAGACGGTTCTTTGAAAAGATAAACAAAATTGACTAGCCTTTAACAAGACTCATCAAGAAAAAAAGACAGAGAAGCCAAATAAATAAAATCAGAAACTAAAGAAGAGAAGTTATAACTGATATCACAGAAATACAAAGGATTTTAAGAAATTACTATGAATAACTAACTACAGCCAAGAAATTGGATAACCTGGGTGAAGTGGACAAATTTCTAGGAACATACAATCTTCCAAAACTGAATCAAGAAGAAGCAGAAAGCCTGAATAGACCTGAATAATAACTAGTGAAATTGAAGCAGTAATCAAAAAACTCCTGGCACACAAGAGCCCTGGACTAGATGGCTTCACAGGTGAATTCTACCAAACACTTAAATAACTAACTCCCATTCTTCTGAAACTATTCCAAAAATTTCCAGAAGAGAGAAGACTCCAAACTCTTTTTACAAGGCCAGTATTATCCTAATTCCAAAATGAAGTAAAGACACAACAAAGAAAGAATACTACAGGCCAATATCTCTGATGAATATAGATGCTAATATCCTCAACAAAATAATTGGAAATCTGGATCCAGCAATACATTAAAAAGATCATCCACCATGATCAAGTGGGATTCATCCCAGTGATGCAAGGGTGGTACCATATTCGCAAGTCAATAAATCCAATGCATCACATAAATAAAAGGAAAGACAACAATCACATGATCATATCAATAGATGTGGAAAAAACATTTGATAAGGTACACCATCCATTTATGGAAAAACACTCAGCAGAGTGGGAATAGAAGAAACATACCTCAACATAATAAAGGCCACATATGAAAAACCTTCAGCCAACATCATCCTCAATGGGCAAAAACCAGAAGCTTTCCCCTTTTTGATCAGGAACAAGAAAAATATGTCTGCTTTCACCGCTTTTATTCAATATAATATCGGAAGTTCGAGCCACAGTGGTTAGCCAAGAAAAAAAAAATAAAAGGAATCCAAACTGGAAAGCAGGAAGTAAAGCTGTTATTATTTGCAGATGTCATGACAGTGTACATAGGAAACCCTATAGTCTCCACCAAAAAAACTGTTCAACTTAGTAAGTGAATTTGGCAAAATAGTGGGATACAAAGTCAATATTCAGAAATCCAGGGCATTTCTGTACACCAGCAATGAAATATCAGAAACTAGGAAGAAAATCCCATTTACTATTACAACAAGGAAAATAAAGTACCTAGGAGTAAACTTAACAATGGATGTTGAAGGCTTCTACTCTACTCTACTACGCAACAGTGAAGAAAGAAATTAAGGAAGACACAGATAAATGGAAGCATATACTGTGTTCATGGATTGGAAGAATTAACATCATTAAAACATGCATACTACCCAAAGCAATCTACAGATTCAACACAATCTCTATTAAAATACCAATGGCATATTTTACAGATATAGAACAAATATTTCAAAAATTTATATGGAACCAAAAATGACCCTGAATAGCCTCAGCAATCTTGAGAAGAGAAACAAAGTAGGAGGGATCACAATATCTGATATCAAACTATACTCTACCAGGCCACTGTAATTGCAATAGGTTGGTACTGGCATAAGAATAGACACATAGATCAATGGAAGAGAATAGAGAGCCCAGAAATAAACCCATGTCTCCACAGTCAATTAATATTTGACAAAGGGGGCAGGAGCATAAAATGGCGTAAAAATAGCCTCTTCAATAAATGGTGTTGGGAGATCTGGACAGCTACGTGCAAAAAAATAAAAATTGACTACCAATTTATACCATACACTAGAATAAACTCAAAATGGATAAAAGACTTCAATATAAGGTGTGGCACCATGGAAGTCCTAGAGGAAAAGAGAGGCAGTAATATTTCAGATATCCCACACAGCAATATTTTTGCTGATAAATCTCCTAGGGTAGGGAAGTAAAGGAAAAAATAAACAAATGAGACTACATCAAATTAAAAAGTTTCTGCACAGCTGAAAAACCATCATCAAAATGAAAAGGGGATTGATCATATGGGAAAATACATTTGCCAATCATACCTCGGACAGGGGTTTGAGCTCCAAAATATATAAAGAATACATATGATATTCTTTAAATATACATGACTCAACACCAGTAAGACAAACAATACAATTAAAAAATGGGCAAAGGACCTGAGCAGATGCTTTTCCAAAGAGGACATACCGAGAGCCCATATACATATGAAAGGATGCTCAACATCACCAGCCATCAGAGATGCACACTAAAACCATAATGATACCACCTCACATCAGTTGGAATGGCCATCATAAACAAATCAACAAACAACAAGTGCTGGCAAGGATGTGGAGAAAAGGGAACCCTAGTGCACTCTTGGTGGGAATGCACTGTTGGTGGGAGTGCAGACTGGTGCAGCCAGTGTAGAAAACAGTATGGAATTTCCTCAAAAAACTAAAGATGGAACTACCTTTTGATCCAGCGATTCCACTGCTGGGATTATACCCTAAGAATCTCAAAACACAAAAGAACTAGGCACCCCTATGTTATAGCAGTGTTATTTATTTACAATAGCCAAGTGCTGGAAGCAGCCAAAGTGTCCATCAGTAAGTGAGTGGTACATTTACACAACGGAATTCTATGCAGCAGAAAGAAAGAAGCAACTCCTACTGTTCACGACCGCATGGATGGAACTGGAGAGTATTATGCTAAGTGAAATAAGCCAGGCAGTGAAAGACAAATATCGTATGACCTCACCTACAAAAGGAACCTAATGAACAAAACAAACAAAGTAGCAAAAATAGAACCAGAGGCATGGAAACAAGGGACAGACTGACAGCAACCAGAGGGGAGAGGGGAAGGGCAAAAGGGTGGAAAGAAGGGGAAGAGATTAGTCAAAGAACAGGTACAAATGACCCGTGGACAAGGACAACAGGGTGAGGATTGACTGTGGGAGTGGGGGGTGGGTAGGGCATAGGAGAGCATGGTGGGGGGGGGCGCGGAATTGGGACAACTGTGATAGAACAATAAAATAATTAATAAAAAAATAAAGCTAACAGGGGGAAATGATAGAACTCAGGTGTTAAAGAGCTCTGCCTCAATCACAGGCTTAAATGATTAAAGCTATAACTAAAGGGTTAAAGAGTTAAGCCTTAATTAATACGCTTAAGTGACTAATGCCTGTGGAAAGCTGTTATTCCAAAATTGTGAAGCTTTTGAATAAAGCCGCCTTTCCTTTATCACAAACCTTTGCCTCTGGAATTTTGCCTAGAGGGTGGCTGCAGGCAGCAGGACCCCACCTGCTGTTAGGTAACAGTATTTCTAACAGTCCTCTGTATTTGTTTGCAATTTTCCTTAAGAAAATGCTGGGGAAAAATTTCCTCAGAATGTTGATGAAATGTGTTTCCAAAATCTTTATTCTTAAAAGAACACCTAACTGAAAACACCAATTAGCATCTCTGAACAAACATTTCTCCACAAGCCAAAAGCAGGGAGAAGAGAAATTTTAAAATATGAAAATAAGAGTACATCTTCCCTAATTAGACTTATTTGAATAAAATTGAAGCCAAGTCCTTAACTAATCACTTGATATCCTTAGACGCTGAACCCTGAGAAGAAAAGTCCTGCTGTCTGTTGGATGTGTGAACTTAAATACTACACTAACACCTATGCATGAAATTCTCAATTCGTTCTTTCTTTCCTTCATTGCTCTAGCCGTGCAAGCATTCATCTGGCATCATGTGCCCAGCATTGGATATACTATCCCCAGCCACTCTGTGCTGGGGAGAGGGACAAGTGAACCGCAAGTGACAACTCCTACTTCCCAACAGACTTGGTACAGCTGCGTGGGGAGCACCCACGCTGGGTGTGAGACGAGACAAGGGAGTCAGAGAAGACCCTTTCACTATATGCCTTACGTAAGGCTTCGGCACCCTTCTAAGTTCAGTATTGTACTTATTTCTTACACGAGGAAACTATAGTTCAAATGGGTTGAGCAAACTGCCTAAGATGACCTCACATATCTTGTAAGGATTTAAAAACCAGGCCACTGTCCCCAAAGCCTGGCACAGCACACTGGTGCCCCCTCAGAGTCCTTAGCACACCAAAGGAGGGCTTTAAGTGGCCTTTTCTCACACAGTCTGACCGCTTACCCCTTCCATTGCTAGCATCCTAGGGCAAGCCACCCTCCTCTCCTCAGAGGTTTCCCTGCCTGCTCATGCCCACCTTTGGCCCAGCAGCCAAGGCGACCCCTGTAGCATGTACTGGCCCCTGAACTGGCCTCCCCACTACCTCTTAGACCCTGAGTCCGTACTCACCCTGTTCTTCCCACATGGCCTCTTGGGTGCTCCTCAAACAGGACAGGACACTGCAGTTGCAGGGGGCTCCTTGCCTGTTGCCTCTCCCTGGAATGCCCTTCCCCCAGACGGCTGCCCAGCTGACTTCCTCAGGTCCTCCCTCAATGACATCTTTCAGCGTTCTTTGAGCCTCCCAGTTTAAAACTGCTTCCTCAACCCCCACACTTCAGCTCTCCCCAGCCTGCTTTCCTTGATCGGTTTTTCAACATTGCACTTATCATTTAACTTTTAAATCCTACATTTAAATACTATATATTTTACCTACTGGTCTGGTGTGTCTACCTTGCCTTAACCAGAATATAAGCTTGTGGAGATTTCTGTTTTGGTCTCTGGGATGCCTGGTACATAGCAGGCGCTCAGTGCTTATCTGCCGAATAGGGGTAAAATGGTTACAGCATGACCCACAATTGTGCTGCTGACGGACGGACTCCGGCCTGACCTACACATACTCTGCTCCTGCCCTGGCCGCAAGGTCGGGGAGAGGAGACAGCTGGGGGGTCCAGGGTGTCAAGAAGCCAAGCCAAGGGAGCTCATTCTTAAATCCAGTGCCTTGAAAGGTGCCTGAGTGACTCCTTTTCCATGCCACATGTTATGGTGACCACCAATTTCGACAATACTGCCAGGAAGTGGGGCCAGTGATCCCAGAGCTCTCGATCTCAACATGTGGTCCTGGGTGAAGGGGACTCCTCAGACCCAGAAGTCGGGGGTGGGGGAATAAAGGACAGCATACTTCCCGCTTTCTCTCAAAATGCTAATCAACAAAAATCTCTGAGGGGCAGCCAAGGAGCTCCTTATTTTCCCAAGTTAAGCTCCGCCTGCTCACACAAGGGCTCCTTTCTTACACTGGCCTTGCATATGCCAGGTCTATGAAACCTCACCTGAGCTACCAAAAGAAAAGCTCAAGGGTTCAGTTCTCCAGGAGTTCTCAGATAGCAAAGGGTGGACTTTGAACCTGCCTTGAAAATGATGGGAAGAACCAAGATATTCTCAGCATCCCAGCATCTGCTGGGTGTAGAGAGCGGTGGATGGGGAAGAAGCAAGCACAACAGGATCGTACAAGGTCCAGCAGCAAAAGCATTCAGACGTGGGAGATGGAACACTTCTCCCCAGGGAGGAGCCCGCCACAGAGTGCAGAATGCCTGCCAAACTCCAACTCATCTTCATTCTGATCCCTCGTAAAAATCCTGGCCTGTGGCTGAGACTGATTGGGAAAGCCACAGCATCTGATCTGTAAAGTCCTAAGGCACTTAACGGGTGCCTTTCAGCTCTGAAATTCTATGGAGGAAATAAAATACTATTTCCAAAGAGCAAATAAAACCCCACTGAGACATGGTACTATAATTTCTTGAGTTTGTGCCAGTCTGTTTTCTGTAGTGAGAAAAAAAGGTGTCTGGTTTGGGATACAAAGGCAGGGTTCCACTATAAAAACCTGCTGGTTGCCATGACAATTCACATCTCTTCCTCCCTTTTCTGCAGCTTCCTTCCTCCATCTGAGTCAAATTAAAGAACCTATCTGTGATGCTCATGATTTAGTATTTCCTTTGTACGAGGATATAAAAATATATATACACATAAACAAAATACATACCAAAGGGCTAATTAGAGCTGAGCTAGAACCTCAAACATTGCCATCTCTCCCCCACTGTCAAATAGTAATGTCCTACAAACAATTATCCGGAGACACCCCTGCAGGAGGGTGGAATAGGAAGGGAGGAGGGTATGCCCACACCTATTCCTTCCGGTCTAGAGCCTCTCAGGATGTGCTCTGGGTCAGTTCTTTCCAGAAGGGTCCAGCCGAGGCCAGGGCTCCCTGGGGCACTGTCGCTATCTGCCTGCATGTCTGTCCTCCCAGCTGAAGCTCCTCAAGGGCAGCGTCCACCCCTGACAGATTCCAGGGCCTAGCACAGCGCCGGGCGCCCAAGGAAGCCCTTCGGACAAGGAAGGGAGCCCTGGAACGAGGCGACCTTTCTTTCTCTTTTCTGCTGAGATCTTGAGTTTGGGCCCAGCCTGCTTTCAAATCATCTTATGGATTTATCCAAGGTAAAAAAAAACCAAAGAAACATGCCAAAACATGCAGAGGAATGAAATACAACAACTTCAGGTTACGGAGCCCTCTGTGGAAGTAGCAAGGGAGAAGGCATCCAGATAGGCGTATCAAGAACCACTCATTTCTTAAAAACAGTGACCGAACTCTGACGCAAACATGGCAACATGTTAACATGTTAAATTGGGGAGGTAGGTATATGGGTATGACATATTAAATTTTTTTCCATGTTTGAAGCATTTAGTAATTAAAAATAAATTTGTCTACTAATTATTGTACTTAACCAGAACTACTTGGTTGAAGATTTAATCTGGGATTTCCTCATGCTCAGAACTTTCTCCCCTCTGTGAACCTGGTTTACTTTTAAATATGGTGTAAGTTGCTGTTTCTGATGGGCCATTTCATTACCTTATAATTTTGGAATCTGATGTCACTGCATTTACTTCCATAGGATATTAACTTCAACCTAAATTAAATTCAACAACCAAAGCAAGCATAAGCTTAAGAAAATTAAAATCCACTGAGAGTTTAATAAGCTAGCTGCCCTAGAAAAACATACTGGCTCATTTTAGGCTATTGTGTAAATAAACTAAGGAGTAATTTATTTTAAAGAATTATTTCCTAACAAAGTTATTGTGATTTCTGAAATGAGCTAAGTAGCAGAGAACATGAAATTATCTTCGTATACAAATTTGTGTGTCCATCTTTCAACAGTATATGTATTATTCTTACTGAATGAATTTGTTACCATGAAAATAACCCCAAATGTGCAACAAATTATTTCAAAAATAAAGGCTGAGAAGATACCAACATTAACTTAAAAGAAAGCCACATAAATACAAGACTATTTCACTCATTTCCTATTTTCCCAAAGAAATAAAAGCTCCAGAAATGTCTACTGAACTAGTGGGCTGTTTGCAAAACTATCCTTAAACATTCGGCGAGACTTAAGGGCTCTCATTTTAAGTCCTTTTAAAAATAACTGCTAAATTTGAGCCCCAAGTATTAATAACACTTTTAAATGACGTGAGTGCTAGTCAAATTTCTCACTAGCAGAATTTAATATACTCCCACCCACCCAAAGAGCAGGGGCATTTCTGGGCGCTAGAAACAGATAATGATGATTTCACAAGTAGCTTTTTGAGACAAGGCATGGGTTAGTGTGGTCTTTTGCCAGCTTCCACCATGGCATAGCGTGGCCAGGGCCAAAAAGTGCAGAAGGTGATGGTGCAGCTCATCAACCTTCTCTTTAGATACTTGCAAAACAGATCTCAGATTCAGGTGTGGCTTTATGTGCACGTCAATATGCGGACAGAGAGCCGCATCACTGGTTTTGAGGAATACATGAGCTTTGTGTTAGATGATGCAGATCAGATTCATTCTAAACAAAGTCAAGAAAACAACTAGGTCAGATCATGCTAAAAGGAGATAATATAACTCTCCTCCAAAGTGTCTACATCTAGAAATGACTAATGAAGTGAGAAATTGTTGAAGCAATACAATTTGTGTTTTTTAGGTGTTCTTTGTTATGGGTAGAGTCCTTGAAGATTTATTTATATTGTTTTGATTACCCGTTTGTTATTATCAGATTACGATAAATGCTATGTGATTGTTTTTATTTAAAAAAAAAAAAAGAAACAGATAATGATTTGGTATAAATAAGAGCCCTCATGGCTCCCCCAGGTGGAAACAGGACATAAATGAGACACTTTAATGAAAGAAGACTCGCTTTAATTTTGGTGCCTACATATCCACCTGATGCCAATTCAGTGAGTACCTCTAAATTGCTCAGCATATGGGGTAAAAACTTTGGCTAGTTGTATACAACCAATATTACTTGATAACTTGCTTAAGTCAAAAGGTTTTTTTTTACAAGCATGGTGCCTTTTCCAAATGAAAGCACATGTAATAAAAGCATTTTCATTCCAACATGAATAGGCTCTTTGGTCAGGGTAAGAAAAGTTAAGTGTTGGTTCCTGGGCACGGCCAACAGTTTTAACCTCCCTCTGTGTCAGATGCAGAGACTACATGGAGGTGAAACTGTCAGTGGTTAACAAAGGTGCGTATAACAACCAATCTCTAAATATCCAGTGATATTTAGCAAGTGACAGGGCTAGCTTACAAATAAAGATAATTGAGCCAAATAAAAAAAAAACACCTATTACCTACAAACACAAAATCTTATTGTAGTCACTATACTAATGTGAATGACAAATCAACTTAGATTTCCTAGTACTTGAAGACAGCACAAGGGTGCTCAATGTATTTACTAAGGGAGAGGAAGACAAGCTTAAAAGTGGTCTGCTCCCCACAGCACACAAAGTTACGCTGGGTTCCTGCTCATCCATCTCCCTGGCCGGGAGGGTGACCGCAAGTGATGAAGGCAGCAAGGATGATTTGTTTATGAAGCAACGATATACATTCTTTATCCTATAACAGTGTTTGCAAACATGTGGAAGGGCAGGTTTCTGTATTAAATAGAAATCGAGAAGCAAAATCTTATTCAAAAAAGAACTGAAGGCAAACAACAAATTTGGCCATCTTTTCCCCTCTACCTTTTGGTCTTCCCTTACTGTAAATGACACTGGAATTGCGCCTGTTAGGAAGTTTCTAAATGCATGAGTAGAGTTCTCAAATTGTCTACTTCAAATCCTGGTTTGGGGAGAAGGGGAATATCAATCCAGAATAAATGCATCAAAAGTATACCTTTTGGTTTGTTTTAGAGCCCAGAGGAAAAGTAGAAATTTATAAAAGTATGTAAAATAAATACATAAATAGATGTTAAGTATATCTAACATTTATTTATGTAAACATAAATATGTAAAATACAAAAACAAATTTATAAAAATAACTTTGCAAAAAATGGTGTCAGGATAACTATGTCATTTATATGTAGATATCTTAAAGGAAAACAAATTCTAGCTGGATCAACAAATTAAAACATAAAAATAAAAATCATAAAATATATTAGAAGAACATGGTGTTTTGGTTTTTTTAATGAATCTCAAAGTATGAAAGGCCGTTCTAAGAATGACACAAACCTAACATTTTTAAATTTCTTTATGGCAAAGTCTGGTTAATACTTCACTCAGTGTTTGCTACATGCTATCTCTATTCTCAGCACACACACGACATGTCATTGAGTCAGTGAAGAAGGGAGAACACTAAGATGGCCCAGGATTCCCACCTGCTGGTGTACACATCCTCTATTATACCCTCCCCCTTCATGTGACAAGCCTTGTGAATATGATGGGATTTCACTCTCATGATTAGGTCACATTATATGGCAACTGTGAAAGAATTTTGCAGATGTAATCAAGGTTCTCTATCAGTAGGGCTTTAGTTAATTAAAAGGGGGACTGCTTGGGTGGGCTGGGCCTAATCAGGCGAGCCCCTTCAAAGAGGGTCTAACAGGGGTGTCCAACCTTTTGGCGTCCATGGGCCACACTGGAAGAAGAGCTCTCTTGGGTCACACAGTAAATGCACTGTGACGTGTAATCACAAAAAAGTCTCAATGTTTTAAGTACATTTACCATTTTGTGTTGGGACCTATTCACAGCCATCTTGGGCTGCATGTGGCCCACAGACTGCAGGCTGGACACCCCTGGTAGAGGGAAGAGGCAAAATACAACAGAGACGCTCTCCTGCTGGCCTTGAAGAAACAAACTGCCAGGTGGTGAAGAGGGTCACCTGGCAGGGAACAGTGGATGGCTCTGGGGGCTGAGAGCTTCAGTCCTACAACTGCAAGGAATTAAATTTGGTAAAGAACCAGTGAGCTTGGAAAAGGATTCCAAGCCTCAGAAGATACTGTAGTCCTGGCTGACACCTTGATTTTAGGCCGATAACACTCTGAGAAGAGGATGAAGGTAAACTGTGCCTGGACTCCTGGACTAAGGAAACTGCGAGATGATAAACTTGCTGAATTTGTGGTCACCTGTTACACAACAGCAGAAAATTAATAGTCAGGAGTGACAAACTGGAAAATACATATGTGCAAAACAATTTACTTAATAAGTAAAAAGCTTCTACAAATTAATTTAAAAGATTAGTAACCTGATACACAAATATCCAGAATATAAAAGTTTACAGAACAAATGTTTTTTAATTATATAAAAATATGATCAACCTATGGTCCTATAAATATAACCACTGGGAGATTCTGAATGACGGGTACATGAACATATATCTCTGTACTATTTTTTTTTTTGCAACATCCTGTGGGTTTGTATTTATTTCAAAGTATAAAATTTTTAAATATGATCAACTTCATTTGTATCAGGAAAAACAAATTAGAATGAGCTACCAGTTTTCCTTTATCAGATTGGCAAGGATCTAAAAACTTTTAGATACATAGTGTCAGAAAGATTTGAGCTGAGACATGTTCATACATGGATGGTAATATAAACTGTATCATTTTTGTTCACTGCTACACCCTCAGCTCCTAGTGTTTGACACAAAGTGCATACAGTGTTCAATTTGGCAATATCATAATTTAAAATGCCTACGCCCTTTGCTGAGAAATTTCACTTTCAAGAATATATAGCCCACTAACATTCCTCACACGTACAAAAAAGAAGCATGTCCAAGGGCAGTCACTGAAGTGCCTGATTAGAAACAATATACATGCTCTTCCATAAGGAAATGGTTAAATAAGTTATGAAACACCTGCAATCCTGTTTAAAACTAGATTAATCTGCGCGGCTATGACTCAAAGAGTGGAATGTTTTCCAGCTTCTCAAGTCCATAGTGCAATTTTACAACATACCTTCATTCACTACGTACAAAGCCCCAACTACCAGGCTCCGTGTGTATATAAAAAGAACACGACCATTCCCACATGAAGGGATGGAGCAGGTGCCCGCAGGCCAGACACAGGAGTCCACAAAGGATACCAGAGCTCAGAGCAGACAGTGGGTGAAAGACAAAGGTCAGCTAAGAGACTCTGGGTGTCAGGCTAAGAAACTGAGATTCTGCCTATGGAAGGAATTAAAGGAAGATATTGACAAGATACTATGCCAAGCATACACTTGCTGTAAAAATAAAGGAGTGGTCCAGCTGGAGAAGTTCATAATCTGGAGGTCATCTCTGATTTCATTCAGAGGTGTCTTAAGGTACCTCAACTTGCAACCTTGTGGTAAGCTGGGTCACCCCCCAAACACCCCTTCATCTCATGCCTATAAAAACATGAAGACAGCACGGAGTCCTCTTCAACCATCCCAGGGGGTGGACTCAAAAGGGACACCAGATATTTTCCTCATCTGGAGAAGTATTTACAAGTAGCCCTCTCAAGCATCTGGACGTGCTTCACTCCACCATGTCCTTTCATTAGCTCTACACGCAACACTGAATCAAAGCCACTGACTATTAGACTGCATTTGTTGTATCTTCTCTCAGTCTTCTGTGCTTTTAAGGGTCAAAGCTTTCAAGCACTTTGTCTGATGCCAACAGAGCTTGAACAGCTCTTACTGAATGGGCCTCATATTTTCAGATAAATTAAAATCTATGCCAGCGAGTGATTCAGTCTCAAATAGAGGCCACCTGTTCCAATTAGTGAGATTAAAATAGTACATCACTGACTATCTGAAGTTGAGCTCCAGGCCTTCTGGATTATCACATTATCTTTACAAAGTCATTAAAAAAGGAACGTTTGGGCTCAATATACAGTTGCACATATTGGAGTAAATATACCGAGGTGCTGAAGCATAGTTTTCACTAAGGGTATACTTTATGTTTAGACAAGTGCTCATGGCAAAATTTCTGTGAAAGGCTGCAGCACCATTTAATTCCCTCATAATACAACAAGCCTACATATACATCTTAAGTTATATTCAACTTTACTTCAGAAAACCATAGAGCTTAAATTTCTTCTCCTCCCACTACTTTCTTGCCTGAAATTCCCAGAGAACCCTAAGGTCTTCTGTTGTCTCAGTTTCTCTCAAGTCATCAGAAGACTAGAGACACGCCCTGCCTGGAGCAGGCACGACTCATTTTTCCAACCTCACCTACCCAAGTATTCCTATGCAGACAAGGCTCCCTTCGGCGCCCCCCCGGGGGCTTTTGTTCATGCCAACGCCGATTACCCAGATTTTCACAGTCCATGAACAAATACTTCTAAGCAACTTCCAGGCCATGTTTCACAAAAGCACAAGAAGAGATGATACTTTAAGACCAGTGTTTCCCCAAGAGGTTCTGAGTTATTTGAGGTGGTATTAAACGTAAGCATTAAAACAATCACAGGGAACAACAAGTCATTGCTTTCAAAACAGCCCTTAACTCAATCCGGTTGATTCACTCCTGGAGAAGTTTCTGTTTAGTGCTATAGCTCTCTAACAAAGCTTCAGCATTCACTAATCCTTTTAATCTGGCACTGCAGGCCTCAGAAGGCAGACAATATTTAGCTAGAATAGTAACACTGATACTTGAAAAATAAATTTAAGTTTTAAGGAGTGAATTGATTTAGAAATCTAAGTAAATAATTGTATGGGTGGTATGAAGCTATGTGGGTAGGTGTGGGAATGACTGAAGATTGGGAAACTCTCTGAAGACAATGAATGATTCAACATCAGGACAACAAATGCTATAATGGTTTCCTGACGCCACGTCTCACGGTTGTTCTGGTTAAATGGACGAGTTGGCATGCAAGTTTGACTTCCGAGTCCATACTCTTAACCCTTCGCCCTAATCTCAAACCCAGAAGTAAAAACTAAGGGAGTGATGTTGGGGATAATGAGAGAAAGGTGACTGAGAAAATTTAAGAAGTAAACCACCAGATGTGGTCTGTGAGTGGGGTGACTGAGGAAGTTCCCATGATCTTGCCTGGGGATCAGCTAAATGGGAAAAGCATTAACCAGGAATGGGGGTGGACATTTGAAAAAGTGAATTAAGCTTGATATATACACTTTGAGGTGCCTGTAGAACCTCTAAGTAGAAATGTCTTGTATCATGTGCTAACGCCACATCTGACTCCAGGGCTGGGCTCTCAAGTCGGACTGCAAGGCAGAAGTTGTAAAGAGCCTGCCCCAGAGAGACACTCCACTGGGGGCTGGCACTGCATGCGCCTCCTCTCAGCAGACGAACCAACCCTCTCACTGCCTCCCCCCGACTCCCCCACTATTGGAGCAGTATGAGGCGATGTTCCTGTGTTTAGGGGCTATGTTGTATGGAAACTATGTGTCTTAAAGACACTCGGTGCTGGAAGACGCTCTCAGTGAGAGACCCACAGGAACAGAGAGCTTCAGAGGGAAGAGAAGACTTGGGTTCAGTTCTAAATTAAGTACATAGAGGGTATACTCATGACTTGTGCATCTGCCATTTTTTCTAATACCCTATCCCAACATATGAAACTCATTTCTCAAAAACTTTATTTTGAGGGAAAAAAACAACTAAAAGAGACTTCATTCAGAAAAGACAACTTTTAAAAAGTAGCAGCAGCTCTGGCTGCTGTGGCTCAGTGAGTGGACTGAGTGCCAGCCTGAAAACCACAGGATCACCAGTTTGATTCCCAGTCAGGGCATATGCCTGGGTTTCAGGCCAGGCTCCCAGTGGGTTATGTGCGAGAGGCAGCCACACATTCATGTTTCTCTCCCTCTCTTTCTCCTTCCCTTCCCCTCTCTCTAAAAATAAATACATAAAATTTTTAAAGAAGAAAAAAATGTAGCAGTAGGTCCAGTGCAGCTAAGTAGTTTGGTATATGAATTGTCACCCTTCTCCATCCCAACTCTGCCAAAATCTGGAAATAAATTCAGAAAGATGATGGCCTAACACTAAATCATTTAAATTCACTTTTTTTTTTTTTTACCTAGAAAGCTCACAAAATTTTATATCTGTTCAATTTTCTACTAAAAAATTTTCAGTTCTCATTTTACCTTTATTAATTTTGAGATGTTTATCTCATACAACTTAGCAATTAACTGGGTATTTAAAAAATATTTAGAGCCATTTTCTTTTAAGAAATTCTCTTTTAAGACAATAGCTGGTATAATGGTTAGTCCTAATCAGTCTGTATTAATTACATAATTTTACTGGTCACAGTCTGGCTGGATGTCACTTTTCTGTATCTACAAATGAGATGGTCTGGAGTTAATGCCTAAACTCCCTTTCAGTTCTAAGAGAGTAAAACCTTTTAAGTCTAACTTTATAACCCTCTGCCTTAAATATGAGAAGTGAATATCTTTGATCCAGTGAGGCTGAGTCCTACAGGAAGATTTGGTGACACCAGATTGTTGCAACAAGGAAGAACCACCCTTGTTACGTCCTTCAACTGCTCATCCTCCAGAGATTCGTATTAGGCTAGAAGATGTTTTTTTTTAAACTCTGCTCTTAAATCATGAGTTTATTTAACAGTCTTTAAGACTACCCCAAACTATCAGCAAAATTATTATATCCTAAGCATTACAAAAAGTTCTTAGATTATCAGTCCAAATCATTCACTCACAAAATGTTTACAAGGGATATATGACTATATGAAAAGGACTGGCAAAGTGCTGTATCATAAGAGCCTTGAATACGCCACTAGTTAGGTGCCCTGCAGAAGTTGCACACATCCATCTCCAAGCACCCAACAGGCTGGTTAAGACCAAACTGCTCTCTAGTACTCACTTCAGAGGCAGAAGACAGGAGAGTGGTTAACATGCAAGCTCTGGAATTCGATCTCAGTTCATTAAATGCTAGTGCTACAGGTCCTAATAGCCACAGGACCTTGGACAAATAACTTCCTGGACCTCAACTTCCTCATCTGCAAAATGGAACTATAAATAGGATATCATGAGGATTAAGGAGATAGTGCATTTGAAGTGCTTGATATTATGCCTAGTGTATATTAAAGACTTAGTACATGTTGGCTCACTATCACTGCTACTGCAGTCTTCTTTTCATTTATGTTCTTTTTGCTTCCTCACAGAAGAATAGTTGACATACACACTAGGTTTTCCTTCAAGTAACATCCCTCCCCCTCTAAGTCAATGGAACAGTTGGATTATGCACTGATCATATATCCTGACTTTCCTTTTCTAGGGAGTGTAAAGTCCTCATTCTGATTCACAGGACCGTAATTCACGCTTCTCTTCCTTCTCTCTCACCTCCCCGCTCCACCGAAAACATAAAAATACAATTAAGAAACAGCAGGGCTCAAAGCTGCAGCCTCTCTTAAGTCAAGATTTGAGCAATTTCCATCAAGGAGGACTCAGTTGGTTTCTGACCTTAACAGCAGCCCTGGAGATTAAGGCAGTGGGCCTGAAGCAAAACATCCTGTGATCCAGCTTGGTAGCAGCTGTCTGTGGTGTTCCACAGCAGATGTGACAGGCCAGTGTGCTAGGGGTGGCTGGCAATTTGTTCTCCTCTAAAGGGAGAACTGAGGAGCTTGCAGCAGAGCATAGCTCAAAACACATAGCAGAGCAATCTATCCATCCTAAATTTAAGAAAAATCTGACTTAGAAGACTCATTATTCCCCATTCCTTTAATTAACTCATCAGAATAAAGCAAATCACTGATTCAAAGAGAACTCACCAAATAGCTGACCCCCGGGTTAGGTCAGTGTTGTCTATGGCAGAAGTCTGTTTCCACTCACTCTCGCCCGTTCCTGCCCGGGAAGTAAGCCTGTGCTCACCACCTTAATGCATTACTGCCCAACCATTTCCATGTGAAAAGGGCTAGGACACCCTCTTTTCCTTGACTGTGTTTGGCCATTACTCATCATATGTTTCTGGATGTGTTTCCAAGCCAAAGAACACTTACGGATGCACTACAGGTGACCACCATGGCTGGCACAGGTTTTTTCTTCAGATGCTAGAGACTGGTATTTATTATCATCATTCCTTCCTGTTAGAAAGAGGGGTATCTCCTGGGCCATAAGTAGAAATAAGATAAAGCCAACAGACATTAAGCTTCTGGAGAGGTCAGGCTGTTTGATTCACCATTATATTACTGATACCTAGCACGGCTGCCAGCACACAGAAGGTGCTCGACAGGTATTTAGTGAATGAATGAAGCCGCTTGCGCTCAGAGTGCCAGTGTCTTTAGTTTATAAACATGTAAATGACAAGCACATGAACAACCAATGTAATGAGAGAGGAGTAAAATGCTAAAAATACCGGAAAAGACTATAGTATTCACCAAGTTAGCAATCTTTCCATTTCAAGCTTATGATCACTTTTTATATAGGAATAACAAAAATGACTACCATGTACTGAGTTCTTACTGTGTACCTGGTATTTCATAGAAATTATTGCATTTATCCCTGGTAACACCCCTAGGATATGGAAGAGGGATCTAAGACTTAGAAAGATTATAGGATCCAAGATCCCACCACTAGTCAGCAGTACTAATGCAAGATCCATATTTGGGGGCCAGACTAATGAAAGTGGTTCTGTAGGCAGAATACTCCGGCCCTTGCAGGCAAGATGGAATAGAAGCTGACAAAAATCACAGACTAATGAGGAACCTAGTGTACCAGTTATCTCTTCCTAAGGTTATAAGTGGCTAAAATAAGGTGGGAGATGGCAGGAAGAATGAACCAACTCCAGAGAAACATTAAAAAAAGACCCAGTGGAAAGGCTGATAGATTATAGATGGGGGGAAAGGTAATCCCTCAGGAGATTAGAGTTCTGATTAGTGGTGATACCAACAGAACAAGAATAAAATTATTCACCTTACATAAGGATAAAAGGCTGCTGAAGGTGGCCTTTCAGAACATTTAAAATTAGAACTAGCAAAATTTGATTCACACATAATTGATTAATAAAAACCAGACTGCCTGCATCCTCAAAAAGACGATAGGCTTTAACTATCTAGGGCATGAAGAAAAAGTAGGAGTCTAATTATGTATGTTCTTTCTTTCAAAGTAGGGTTATATTATGTGCATCAAGTTAACATGCACCATTTCTGAGTTTTACCTAGATAAAGTTTAAAAATGTAAATGATCCTTACTTGTCAGCTTAGAGACAGTCAACAGAACTCATTACATTTTCACTGAGGGGGAGAAATCTAGGTTAGTCCACCTGGCTATAAATACAGGCTTCTCCAACGTTAAAAGAGTAAACTCCTCATTATTATTCGAGTCTCAAAGGCTTAACCAAGCTCAGCAAGAGAGATGTGTATTTTTCCTGTTGTCTTCACAGGGTATCAATTTTGAACTAAAATATGACCATTTGGTAACCAAGAATTTGATCTCATAGAGTCTTAGGTCCTTCCTAGGAAGAAACGGGACATCTCTGAAAGGTTTATCAACTCTTCACAGGCACCCCCAGTTCTCGTTAGTAACAGTGTTTTTAGAGGAGCTCATTTACCAAATGAGTTCACAAAAGGGTTCTTTAAAAATACTCTATTAGATGGTTTATTGCCAAGGAGAGGGTGAAATCAAGAAATTAAACCCTAGTATCGCTCGATGATTTCCTTTTGCATACTTTGAGTGTAAAGAAAACATGTCTTTATAATTACATCTACATGAATCCCACAAAACAGGAGCTAGAATCATCAGTGGGATAAATATTTTCTGCACAGGAAAATTGTTGTGGCTTTTCCCTCCATTACAGAAGGCTTATTGCAGCCTTAAGGACAGACTCAAAATTACATCAGCTCCAGTGGAGAAAAGTTCTTATGCAGTAACAAAATTTCCACTAGTTATCACTATCCTTCATGTCTCAACAATAAAAACTAAAAGTAGACAGTCCAGAAGTTCAAACAGGGGCCTTAGTATCACCGTTGCAGAACTTGTGATTATTGTCTACTGAAGCTTTAGCCCTCCTCAGTTTGATTTCTTATAGTCCTCACTAGATTTCACTTGCTCAGTAGTTAATTTAGAATAATCAGTATATACGATAATGTCTAACTCAGTTTTAATACATGGGTTACTTAAAAATCAAGTATAGTCACGCACCACATCACAACATTTAGGTTAATGATGGACCACATACACGGCCATATTCCCATAAAATTATAATGGAGCTGAACAATTTCTATCGCGTAGTGACATCTTGGCCACTGTAATGTCCTAGTGCAACACATTACTCATGTGTTTGTGGTGATGCTGGTATAAACAAATCTACTGTACTGCCACTCACATAAAAGTATAGCACTTACAATTAGGTACAGTACATAGTACTTGATAATGATACTAAATGTTACTGGTTTGTGTGCTTACTATAGCATACTTTTTATCATTCTTTTAAAGTGTACTCTTTCAACTTATTTTTTAAAAAGGGTGCTGTAAAACAGCAGCCATGTTATGCTGGCAGTAGCCTTGTACAATACTTGTGTTCACCGTGTCTCTTGATGGCATCATTTTCTCTTGTTCTTGACTTAATCTGTGCTGTTTTACACAATAACATGCCGTTATTATGCTATACCATGCAGTCTAGGTGTGTAGTAGGCTATACCATCCGGGTTTGTGTAAGAACACTCTATACAGGGGTGAACAAAAGTAGGTTTACAGCTGCGAGTACATGAAACACATTTTACTTTTGTACTGTTATTTTCCATACAAACAACTGTAAATCTTCTTATGCCCACCCGATACATTCACACAACAATGGGATCCTCTAAAGACCCATTTCTTAGAACTATTCTGTATCCTATCATTAAGCAGCATATGGCTCTATCTCCATTATTCATTACACAATATAGTAGGTACAACGTCATGCATATAATTTTAAAAAATAAGAAACCCCCTTCAATTAAGGTTGTGGCACTTTAGCAAAAAAGAAGGGTGTAGAAACAGGACAGCGGCAGACACAGCACAGAAACTGAGCCTGCAGTTAAGATACCCATTTGCTTTGGCACTTTTCATCTGTAAATAGTTGAGGCAGAAACGTTATCACAACTATTTTGTGGATTATGAAGAGGGAGTTTTGGTGAGTTCTGTGAGTTTTGCTAAAACACTGAAATGAGTTCACAGTGAGCCATCCACCCCTCAAAGATTACTAGTCTTGTTGTTTACACAGATTATCACAGTTGTGACAAGCAAAATCAAGTTTCCACACTTTCAAGTCTGAAATGTCTTCTATCAACAGCAGCATTAATATAGATTTCCCTGATGATTACTAATGCTTTAGAAATAAAGACCTTCACCTTTCTTCATAGTTAACCTTGTTAACTAGAAGTCATCCTTCCAAAAACTTCCAAGTGTAGGTTAACAAAGATCTTTTGCCAATGTTTTCTTCCAAATGGAGTTTCTGGTTATTTTCATAACAAACTGTTAGGACATTTTTAGAAAGTGCAAAAAATAAGAGAATTCTTTTGGGGGAGGAGAGTGGAGTGGAGGCAAGAGCGGAGGAGAATGGAATAGATGCAGGAGGTATTATTCCACCAAATGTATTTAATCTGTAACAACTTAAATCAGTATGCTAAACTGATTAACGGATGCCAAAAGAAAAAGAGAAAACAGGTAGATATACCACGGATTTGTCACTTCACTTCTGGGGCAACTGATAACTTCTCTGAATTACGATTAAACACCCATATCCTGCACAAGGGGAGGCGCCACATTTCTGTCACTGTTGCTACTCTTCCCATCCGGTTGGGCTTTAGGCCTGGGAGGTGGCAAGCCAGGATTTGAGCACGACTGTACCTCCATGAACTTTATACAAAGAAGCTGACACTCAAATGCTGAGATCTCTGACATGCGAGAAGTTAGCTGGGCAAAGAACAAATCCAGGTATCTCCTGCCAGAACAAATGCCAGGGTGGAGGAGGTGCTGTTCCAAATGACACTTCAATCGGCCAAGGGGTGAATCGCGGCCTGGACGACTCAACAGCCCAGGAGGGCAAAGGTATCCGGTGGCGGTGGGGGGAAAGATGCTTCCTCTCCCCACAGGGACTCGCGCTCAGGCCGCCGCCTCCGTCTTTATTTTGAAGCCCTACAGGGCTAGTCCCTGCTGCCTGCTCCGAAGAGCTATTTTCAACCACAGCCGAAATCAGCAACAGCAAATTACACTGCAAACAATGGAGAGGGCGCCTGCTCGGCATGGTTAGAAACTCCGGAGAGGCAACGTGGAGAATGACTTTTCACTCGATCAGAGCTGCTCGACGCTCCAGCCGCCAGCCGCCACCCGCCCCGCGCCCAAAACCCCGAGGGCTGTGAGATGCGGCGACAGCTGGGAGAGCTGGCGGGGAGGAAGGCTGTCCCACCGCGGACAGGGGTCCGCGGGTGGCGGGATTCCCTCGCGTCCGGGCACTGCGCGTAGTGCGCTCCCTGGCGGAGAGAGCGGCTGAGCGCGGCCGTCGGGGAGAACCCGGCGTCCCAGCCAGGCGCTCGGGGACCGAGGGCGGCCGAGGGCGGGGTAAGGTGGGGGGAGGGTCGGCGGGCCAAGCTTTGCTCTGCGACACCCCCGGCGGTGGTCCAGGGGTCTCAAAGCCGCAGGCCGGGCTCCGACGCTCCTCTTTCCCAGCCCCTCCAGCGCAGACAGGGGCGGGAAAGCCCGGACCCGGGGCAGCGGGCAGCAGGGGAGGGAGAGTGTCAGGCAGAGAAACAGGAGGACGACAGTAACTTCACGCGGGAGACGAAGCCCACTCAGCCTCGCTCCTCGGCCCGGCGCCCCCACCGCCACCCAGCTTGTCCGGCTCACCCGGTTCTTGCAGCGCTGGTGCCGGCCAGGGTCGGAGTACGTCCGGTCCACGGTGAGCGCCGTGTCGCTGCCCGGCATCTCGGTGCTCGCGCCGGGAACTTTCCCGTCTCCTGGGGCTCCAGCGCCGCGAGCTGCGGGCGGTACTCGGGTAGCCGCGGGGACCGCGGCGGAGCTGGAGGTGCGGGCAGCGGGAGGCGCGGGCAGCGGGAGGCGCGGGCAGCTGCAGCTGGTGCCGACAGCCGCGCGGCTGCCCTGCGCCGCCGCCGCGGGGTTGGGGTGGGCGGGTGTAGGGCGGAGCAGGGACGTGGGAGACTCCTCCCCTTGTCTTTCCTTGCCTCCCCGTGCGCGCCCCGCGGAGGCCGAAGACCCTGCTCCAGGTAAGACTTCTCCGCCTCCTTCCCTTGCTGAAACTTGATTCCACCCCCTCCCACACTGCTTTTTCTTCAAAATATAAGCGGCATCTATTTGTTGACATATTTGTGTATTTATGATAACAGATGGATTTTTGACAAGATGTTGAGGCTTGCCTTAAATTCTTGCTTTCAGGTTATTATTATTATTTTTTGTTCAACATGCACCTACTGGGCATCTGCCACGTGCCAGACCTTGGGACAGGAACCAGAGATTTTTTTTTTTAAAGTTTTTCTTATAATTCCACTGAACATGGAACACACCTCCACTTAAGGAAGATCTACGGTGCTGTGTGTTTTAATTTTGCGTGTCCAGCTCACCTTCAGGTTGGAAGCTACTTGAAAGTCAAGACATCTTTTTGTTTTAGTATTTCCTATTTCTAGTGAATAGTCCCTGCCCTCAAGAAATTTGGAGTATTGTAACCTAAGCCAATAGTCTGAACATCGGGTCTGTTTGTGTAGGGTGTATCTAGTGGGTGACTGACCTGAAATACTGAAAGTGCAGCTGCTTCAGAGATGAGCCAAGAGTACAAAGTGAGCAGCCCAGAAGGAAGAACATGCTTTTCCCCTTCAAAGGGTTGAGGGGCTAGGGGAGTGCGGGCCTTAGAAGAGTACCGAGCATAAAAACAAAGGCATGTTTGGAAAACCTCCAGTCATCAATTTAGGGGGTGTCTTTAGGAACAGAAGGATGTGCTGGAAAAAGTAGCTGGAGACCATGTCGTGCAGGGCTCTACTTTCAAAACTAAGATGTTCAGCCTTGTTCTGAGAGCATCGGGAAGCTGCTGGAAGTTTCTGAAAAGGGAAATGACAAAATCAGGATGGAAATTTAAGAGGATGTATGTGATAGTGATGAGAAACAGTGATTGAAGATTGTGAGGGCACTGGTTAGAAGATCATTGCAAAGACTGAGAACACTCTAAGGGTCCTTCAGAAGGAGACTGAATGTAAGTTATGGTACATCCATCCAGTGGAGTATCAGGAAACTGCAATGGAATGAGGCAGCTCTCTATGTAGAGCTACAGAAATCTCTCTAACATACATGATTAAGTGGAAAAGCAATGTGCAGAATAATTTAAATGGTAATTCACCATTTATGTATTGTAAAAACCATATATGTATGTGCTTATATATGCATAGCATAATTCTGGGGGGATAAGCAAGAAACCAGGGAAACAGACAAGAAACTGATGGCAGGAGAAGGGAACAAGGTAGATGGAGGAGAGATTTATTTTTCACTGTATGTTCTTTTAAAACTTGAATGTTTGAATTGTGTATATATATTAACTATACAAAAAGTAAAATAAAAGTATTTTTAAATGAAGAGATTAAACTGATTGAAACTTAATAAAATACCGCTAAAACCATTAAAAAATGTAATCAAGACCCCATACCCCCCATACATATGACACAAGTACACCAGACTCAGAGAGTTTTTCAGGTAAATTCTTTCAAAACAGAGGAGATCCAAATATTAGTGTGTGAATGTGTGTGTGTATGTCCATGATTTTAGCTAGGGTGGCCAAAGAAGGCCTCCATGATAAGGTGACATTTGAGCAGAGACCTGAAACATAAGGGAGCAAGTGATGTAGATATCTGAAAATTTCAGAAAGAAGGAACAACAAGAACAAAGGCCCTGGGGCAGGTACTTTTGGGGAGTGTTTGAGGAAGAGCAAGGGGGCCAATGTTCCTTGGAAAGACAGTAGGAGATGCAATCAGAGAGATTTCAGAGGTTTGGATCATATAGGGCCATTTAGGCCATTTTAAGAACTTTGACTTTAATTATGAGGGAGATGAGAAGATTTGGAAATTTGTAAGCAAAGGAGTAGCATGCTCTGCTTTTTCACTTGGGGAAAAAAAAGATCCCTACAACTCACAGGGTACACAAAAATCAATACCAGATAGATTAAAGGTGTACAGGGGAGAAAAAGAAGAAAATTGGAGAATATCATTATGATCTCAGGCCACAAGAAACAGGTCACAAAAAGCATAAACCATAAAAATTCAACTACATTAAAATTATAAAACTTCTACTTATGAAAAGGAGTAATAAGAAAGTAAAACGATAAGCCACAAACAGAACTTGAGCTAAAAAAAAAAATCAACATAAATGATTTTCACAAACAATGCTTAGAAATTTAAAAAGCCTCAGAAAATTACGTTCAGTATTATTTTATTCATATAAAGTTAAAAATATAAAGATTGAGGGAGCCTCTAAAAAGAAGAAGCAAGAGGTTGGCATCTTCAACTGAAAGAAGAAGCAAGAGGTTGGCATCTTCGATTGAAACACTTCCAGCCAGTCGACCGCAGCAGCTAGGAGTCATGTGCGACAGCGGTGGGCGGAACTGCAGCGAGCCGGAATCCCGTTCTGCTTCCAGAAGTGGAAGTGCTCTTGGATCTGGGAAATCTGCAAGGCATACCCCATGCAAGGTCTCCCTCCAAGGAAGATTCCAGGAGTTCCACATCAAAGTCCAGGTCCAGATCTGAATCTAGGTCTAGATCCAGAAGAAGTTCTCGAAGGCATTATACAAGGTCGCAATCTCGGTCTCGCTCTCATAGATGATCCAGTGGCAGGTCTTACAGGTGAGTTTATCGAAGACATCATAGCCACAGCCATTCTCCCATGTCTATTTGCAGGCATCATGTCAGGAATTTGGCAAATCCTGATCCAAGCTGTTGTCTTGGAGTATTTGGATTGAGCTTGTACACTACAGAAAGTGATCTAAGAGAAGTGTTCTCTAAATATGGCCCCGTTGCTGATGTGTCTCTTGTATACGACCAGCAGTCTAGACGTTCAAGAAGATTTGCCTTAGTATATTTTGAAAATGTAGTTGATGCCAAGAAAACAAAAGAATGTGCCAATGAAATGAAGTTTGATGGACAAAGAACCAGAGTTGATTTCTCCATAACAAAAAGATGACTTACCCCAACACCAGGAATTTACATGGGGAGACCTACCTATGGCAGCTCATGCTGTCATGATTACTATGACAGAGGATACAATCGAGGCTACGATGATCAGGGCGACTATAGCGATCACACAGAGGAGGCGGAGGATGCAGAGCTGCTCAAGACAGGGATCAGATTTATAGATGACGTCACCTTCTTCTGACTATAGTCATGGAGGTTACAGATCACATTCCAGGTTTTGATCATATTCGCCTCCTCGCTATTAAAGCATGAAGTAGGAGACTTTCTGAAACCTGCCCTAGAGTTTGGATATTGTTTGTAGACAATATTTTTTATTTTCTCCTGTTAAAAAAGTGAACAGCACCTAGTGAATTTAGGTGACTTTTACACCTTTTCCGATGATCACTTTTGGTGGAGTTGAAATGCTGTTTTCATTCTGCATTTTTGTAGTTCAGCGCTTTGTTCAAAGTTAAGTGTTTTCAGAAAACTATGTTTTGCATGTATTTTTTTACAGTCTAAATTTTGACCTCTGCCAAGTTTCTATTGTACCAAACTTCATTTAAAAGAAAGGTTTTTCTACTGAATCCAGGGTATTCTAAAGATCGAAGCCTGTGTCTAAATGCTGCCAAATGGCAAAAAGCAACACATAAAGTTTGATTTTTGCTTAAAAAAATGAAGATTAAATGACTCTCTTTTTTTAAGGCAACCAAGACATATAGTAAAATAAGTAAGAAAAACAAAAGCATGATAAACACTAATTTCAGGACAGTATTTATCTCGGGGGGGATGAAGAAATGTTTAATAGGAGAGGGTGACAAGATTGCAAATAATGGCCTATTTAATGAATGACTGTTGCTACACTGGACATGTATTTACTCACATACAATATTTCATAATAACTTAAAAAGTCTTAAAGCGATGAAGACTCAGGCACAGATGTGATGATGGCATCCTTAATCCTGGGATTTAAGGAACCTGGGGGGTACTCTACTCAAATAAACAAACATAATAGTATTTTTACAGGTACAAAGCTTGTTATAAAGTCAAGATAGTCTGTTACTATTAACTTGTCATTATGCCAGTTTAATCTTAAAAGATTCATTCTGAAAATCTTATTTCTGAGCTTTTCCCCTCATTTGTCTGATACCTAATTTTGTTTTCTAGCTACTTACAGCTATATGAAGTACAATACTTAGGGTGTGTGGGTGTGTGTGTGTGTGTGTGTGTGTAACTGTGTGTGCATAATTTTAGAAAGGTCAGGCTTAAGTGAGGTCTCAGACAAACCAAAGTTGGGCCTAGGGTGGTGCACCATCAGGCATCTACTTTTGAGTTCTGTTATGCTTTAGCATTCCTTAGAAGAACTTCATGTTGGAAATGCTCGCCCTCAATGAAGAGGATGAATTAAAACTTTATTAGGTTCACATGAATGTCATGTAACAGAGGATATTCTCTTTAGATCATTTTGACCCATTCTATGAGCTAGTGGCCCTAAAGCGCCTCTACTGGGCACTCATATAAGAAATAATAGTTTTGTTTTGTTTTTTTTAACCCTCACCTGAGGACAATTCTTTCATTGCTTTTAGGGGGAGTAAGGGAGAGAGGAAGGGAGAGCAACATTGATTGGTTGCCTCCCATGTGCACTTGGACTGGGGATCAAGGCACCCTGGTTGGGACTGAACCTGCAACGTTTTGATTATGGGACAACTCCAACTGTGCCACACAGGCAAGGGCAAAAACTAAGGTTTTTAAATACACAAATTAAGTAGTGCAAGAGCAAGATCCCCAGAAAAGAAGGCCCCAAAAGGTTAATAGACCCTGTCCCTTCTTTTGGAGGCATTGCTTAGAGTTTTGTCACTCCTTAAGAGAGGGAGAGAAGGAAAAGACAGAAAGAGTAAGCAAATTTTGCCTGCCATTGTAAAAACTGTGCCACTGATGATACCTCCAAAATCCTCTCTCCACAAAAAGTAATGAAAAAAAAAATCACACCTTTACAGTAACAAATGCAGTCGGAACAATAAGGAACACAAAAAAACAAAATCTAAGTGTGAAATAAGAATTTACTTCCTAAGTGTAAGCAGCACAATAAGGCAGCATATGCTAGGTCTTTTTAGTGGGAAAAAAGTGGAACAGGTCATTGTAGTTCTACTAGCTTAAAGTTTGGAATGATAACAGGTTTTATAAATGAGGTAGGACTACCCATGACTTTTGTAGTACATATTTGTTTTTTTTCCTGCCCAGCATCCAGCCCCTAATTTTTGAAATGGGGCCTGTACTTTTCTTTTGGGACCTATCCCACCCCAACCCTCAATCCAAGTGGTTTTACTGAGGCAGCCAGACCTACCATGGGCTCCAGTAAGAGGCATGTGACCCAGCCTTGGCCAGTCAAAGTCACTGTAACTTGTGCTTTGGCACATGACCCAGTCACAGCCAATCAGAGGCCCCCTTGAGACTTGCCTGAAGCACAGAGAAAGGGCTGTGCTCTTTCAATGGGCATTGCTGAGCTTGTGGGATGTGCGCCTGCTGCCACAGTGGACATCCTTGCCGCCACACAGAGACAGCCTCTGAGGAAATTAGAGCGTGAAAGGAGGAAGATCCCTTACTGAATTAGAGCACTAGCTCCACCTTTTCCCATTATCTATTTCTGTGTGACAAATCACCCTAAAATGTACTAGCTTACAACTACCATTCACTTGCTCTTGATTCTGTAATTTGAGCAGGCCTCCAAAAGGGGTGGCTTTTTTTGCTCCATGGGACATTGGCTGGGACTGAAGTACCATAGATGTCTTCACTCATATGTTAGCGCCTAAAGGAATGGGGGTGGCTTGCATACCTGGGGCTGGCCAGGCCTCTGTCTTTATTTGTATATATACATTTTTAACAACAAAATATTTTTTATATTTTATAGTCTCTTATCTTCCAGGGCTCCCCTCTCTCTGTCAGGGTAGTTGGACTTCTTTACCTGGTGACTGGCTTCCGAGAAAACAAACCCAAAAGCTGCCAAACTGCCTAAGGCCTAGCCTGGAACTGGCAGAGTATCACCCCTGTCACATTCGATTGGTCAAAACAAGTCCAAAGTCCAGCCCAGACTCCAAGGGAGAAGAAAGAGCATCCACCTCCGGAAGGAAGGAGTGGCTGTGCCTACAGAGACAGGAGAAAGTGCTGGCTGGTCACGTCAGTCGATCCGCCACACCAGACATGGCTAGATACCCCTTTCCACTTATATTTCAAAAAGTGTGTTCCTTTTTTTGGCTTGATCCAGTTTCAAGAATCCTGACTAACAATACAACACTCCGTGGTGGCTGTGGGTACAAAGAAGGGTGGCATTTCAAGCAATGGCAAGAACTGTGGACAGCATGAATGAAGAAGCATGAACAGATGCTGTTCCTGGTGCTGGGCATATAAAACTCTCTAAGACACAGGCTGGTCCTGAAGGGACGTTCCATCTAGACAGGGAGACAGACAGTCAAAAAAAAGTTGCTCCATATGTAAAGATAGCTGTGGCTTTGGTTCAGTAGTAGGACAAGGGAAGGAAGTAGTCTCTTTAGGAACTGCACCTCCTGACTTGTTTCAGGCTTGCCATGTCGTTACAGCAGGAGGAGGAAAGCAACACGGAGAAACCCCCAACTTTATACAGGAAAAGGTAAGCCTTTTACAAAGTAAAGAAAAACATCTTTCCTTTCGTATTCTGTTTTAATGTAATAGTATAGGGAGCCTTCAAGTGTTCTGGAAACTAGTCTCTAACGGTTGTTTTCCCTGCAGGCTTGAGGCTCTGTTAAAAAGTACAAAAATGTATTTTATCTCATCAAAATGAAACACCTTTGCTTTGTGAAAGACCTGTTAAAAGGTTGGAAGGACAAAATATAGATGGGGAGGAGATATTTGCAAAACCATGTATCCAACAAATTCATTGCACCGATATCTAGAATAGATAAATAACTGCAAAAACTCAATATTAAAAGATAAACAATTCAACTTAAAAAATGGGCAAAAAACTTGAACAGATATTTCATTGAAGGCCAATATAGATGGCAAATAAATACATGAAAAGATGTTCAATGTCATTAACCATTAGGGAAATGAAAGTTAAAACCACATAGAGATATTACTATATACCTATCAGAATGGTTAAAATAAAAAAAAGTGACAGCAATAAATACTGACAAAGATATGGAGAAATTAGATAACTCATATATTGCTGACAGGAATGTAAAATGGTACTGCTGTTCTGGAAAACAGTTTGGCATTTTTTCTACAAAACAAAACACGCAAAATACTTCATGACTCAGAAACTGTGCTCTAAGGCATTTATCTTCGAGAAGAGAAAAATGTTCATACAATAACCTGTACGTAAATGCTCACAGCAGCTTTACTCATAAAATCCAAACACTGGAAATATCCCTGATGTCTTTCAACAAGTGAAGAGTTAAACTATGGGACATCCATATTATAGAATTCTACTTTCCAGTAAAAGAGAACAAACTACTGATGTACAACAACTTGGGTGAGTATAGACGGAATTATACTGCGTGAAAAAGCCAATTGCCCAGGTTATATATTCCCAGGTTATAAATGGAAGGTATGATTCCATTTATGTGGTATTCTCAAAATGACAAAATTATAGAAATGGAGAAGAGATTGGTGGTTGCCAGAAATTAGACACTGGCCGGGAAGGGGAGAGGGTTGCAGGATTTGGGGGGGATATAGTTATAAAAGGGATCCTGTGGTGATGGAACTCTTCTGTATCTCGACTGTTGGTGGTGGATTGGAAGCACTCATGTGATAACTGCAGAAGAACTAGCCCTGGCTGGGTGGCTCAGTTGGTTGGAGCATTGTCCCATGATCAAAATGTCATGGGTTCGATTCCTGGTCAGGGCACATACCTAGGTTGTGGGTTCCTCCCAGTTGGGGTGCATTCTCTGGTTGGGGCATGTAAGGAGAGGCAACAGATTGATGTTCCTCTCTCCCTCTGTCTCTTTCTTCTTCTCTAAACATATCCTCAGGTGAGGATTAAAAAAAACTGCAGAGAACTAAACACACACAACTAAATATGGTTGTGAATTATATCAATATTAATATGACATTTGTACTACAGCTTGGCAAGATGTTACCTCTGGGGAAACTAGGCAAAGTTCACACAAGATCTCTCTGTATTATTCCTTACAACTGCATATGAAGCAACAATAATCTCAAAATTAAAATTTTAATTTAAACTATATTTTAAACTTTAGGTGCAATTGTGGTAATTTTCACAGGAAAAACTTTGTCTTGGCGGGGGGCAACACAGCAAGTAGGAATGGCTGGTGTACAGATTTTTTTTTCTCTGAAATTGTCCAGAGAACAGAGTTCTTTAAGGATCGGGCCTCTCGCTGCACCAGCTGTGAGAAGGGGACCAGCTGTGGAGACTGGGGGGGTGAAGGAGAGACTGCAGGTGGTACTTACTAATGTGACCACCTCCATCAGCAACTGACCACAGTGCACGGTGTCTGAAGCTCTGGTCAGCTAGGAAGAAATCGAGGGCCAAGGGCAGAGTCCTTTATCCTTGGTCCGCCAGGGCGGAGCATAATACCTGGAAAAAGCTGTGATCCTATAAGATTTTCGTTGAATAAATGACTGACAATTAAGTCCTGATTTGATTGGAAGAATATGTTGAAGTTCACAGATTTGGTTCAGGTTCAAAATGATTCATTATATACTGAGTTGTTTAGTAAAAATTTACATTCTAAGTAAATTGTAAAAATTTACAAATTTGTGTGCCTTGTTCTGTTGTGAGATTCCCATATTGGTATGAGTCTTTGTTTTATGTTAGGTACACATGGATTGCAAGTGCTTTGTTATTTCTAACCTTTTGACCCTCCCATTTTCTAGGAAAGGGTTTCACTGTCTGATTACTGTGTACAACTCTTGACTGTCTGCTGTTGCAGTTTCCCAGAGGCCCACAGCAATGGCAGAAAACAAATGTAGATGAAAGTACCTTACTTTGCACTAGGCATAGTGTCCTGTTTGGTTAAGTCTTAACTGGAGTTGTGATGCTGAGGGTTCCTACTTCACTTGAAGCAGTTCCCTGGAGATCTCTAGCTGTCTCCATTCTATGCATGTCCAGCCCAGGAAAATTCTTTCTCATTAGGCACATATTAAGTCTGAAGGGTGACCTAGCTATACTTTGGGAACACATTGTGAATTCACTTTGCATTTTACCAATTCACTTTGTAAGATAAGAATGGTTGGTGGACTATAAAACGACCAGAGAAATCTGAGGTGATGTCTCAAACCAGTCTAAGTCACAGTCCTTTTAAAAGAGAAGATGTTGTGTGCCGAAGCCTTCCTTGTCCACTTTAGTCTGCACTCATTGCTCCCTTCTCTGACTTCCGACAGTATCTGTTGCTTACATTACTCACATAAATATTTGAGTATAAATAATCATGCACAGTTACAGGGAGGCAGGATGGTATACTGGAAACAGACTACCTGAATTCAGCTCATGGTGCTGCTACCTACAAGCTATAAAGCCTGGGTTCTCTCATTTGCAAGCTGAGGATGGATATAAAATCCACCTTATATTACTGTTGAGAACTAAAGGAGGTAATATATGTAAAGCACTTCCAAATAAGAGCTCAATAAATGTCTGCAGAAAACAAAATAAGACCTGAAATCTGTCTTCATGTGATAAATTCTTGTTACCAGTAAGACTTCAAAGACTGCTGTTATCCTGGAACGTGTTCCATTAAGGAAGAGGGTGTGCTCCAATACTATACCTCATTATCACAAATTCTGGTAATAGAACTAGGAAGAAAGAGGAAGCCTCTGGCTAAGCTCTGGGCCCCACTACTAAGAAAGGCAAACTTCCTCCCTTAACACAAATCTTCAAATTCCTTAGCCCCCAGGGTACCTGCTCCCACACATAACAAAGTTTCTTTTTGCTTGTACACTTTAACCAAATAATGCCACTTTTAGGAATCCATTCTAAAGAAATAATACAATGCAGAAGAAATTTTACAAAGACTGCTCAGTTACAGTTTTTTCTCCTTCTTAAAAGTTTGAAAGAATCGAAAGGATTGTTTATGAAAAATAAAGGGTAAATTATATAAATTAGGAAGCAGTTATACTTTTTGTATATAAATACAGTATAGCTATTGCAAATTATACTTAGGAAGAATTTGTAATCATATGGGGAAATGTTTATGCAATAATATTATACAAAAAAGAAATCAGGATAACCCTACCATATTGACAAAAATTAAACAGTATAACAATACTTAGTGCTGGCAATGATCTGCAGCAGCAGGAACTCTCACACGTTGGAGGTGGGAATGTAAACAGGTACCGTCCCTTGGAAGCACAATTTGGCATTATCTCATAAAGCTGAAGCTCTGCCTATTCTATGACTCAGCTTCTCCACTCCTCAGTGTGCACCCTGGAGGGCGCAAGTCAATCAGGACACAAGGATATTCATAGTGGTAACAGTCCCTTTCTGGAAACAACTCAATTGCCATCAACAACAAAATGGCTAGATAAATCGTAATACAGTTATTTCCTAATTAGTATCAGTCATCTGCTGCTGAAAATCCAGTAGGCAGGCCAACCTGCTCTCATGTATGCATGCATTTAACACACATCTACAGAAATGATAAGAAGTCACCAGGCATGCAACATGTAGGTTTTTCAGAATATTAGCAGGGTTTGGTCTTTTGGAGTTAAGAACAACAAATATTCCTTTCAACTGCAAAAAGGGGTTCTGGGACGTTATAAAAGGAAAGACAAAAAACCAAGTGTTCTCCATGAAAATACTAACCAGAGCCTATTTCCCATTATCTTAATTCATTTTACAAAGTAAGATTTTTCTGGTGTGTGCTACCAAACCTCATGCTGATCGACACAGACCCTAACAAAATGCCTCATATGAAGTATCACGAATGTTGACACACCTTCCCCCACCCTATCCCTCGAAAGTTCAGGGCAAAATGGTCAAAGAAACCATGAAGTATTTTGCTTCAGAAACCTAAGAAAAAAATTTCTCTACTCCTTTTGTGTCTTCCTACAGCATCTCTATAATACTCTGTACAGAGTCTGCAAATGACAGTAGTTATTATTTATTTAAGCCTACTTTATCTGCACCAGAACTTGAAATACATCAACTCTTCCAAACCTCTTCCTGCCCCTTTCTCTACCACGGTATGTGCCATTATTTTCCCATTTTATGGAGTAATAATACGGTCTCTGAAGAGAGTAACTGATTCGACCAAGGGTACCCAACTAATAAATGGCAACAGTGGAGTCTAATTTCAGGCTTATCTTACTCAAAAGTTCGCTTTCTAGGTGTAGAGCCCTGGACAATTTATGTAGCCTCTTATAGGCCTCAGTTTCCACAACTGTAGATTGGGGATAATTGCACCCATTAAACAGTACCTGCCTCTTAACCATAGGCCTATGCTAGCACCACTAAGAATGTAAATGGGAAAGAACCTCAATGCATCTGGAAACTCCACTGTTGTGTGTCCCCTCACATAATGTTTAACTCACATAAGCCTGACTTGCCCCTGTCCCTGCCTATCCTGACCTTTACCTGCTTCCCCCAAACAGTTTAATGAACATCCAGCATTCCTAATAACTGTCTGTTTCCTGTTCTTTCCCTGAAGAAAGAAAACAAACAGGGCTTTTGATATTCAAAATCACACCATTATGACTTTATCCTCTGTCTGAAGGTTCTTTGTAAATCCTTTTGTTTTTATTTTTTAAAAAAATGTTATTTGTTTTTAGAAAGAGTAGACAGGAGGGAGGTAGAGAGGGAGAGAAACATTAATGTAAGAGAGAAACATCGATTGGTTGCCTCTCCTATACCTCCAACCAGGGATCTGACCCTGTAACCCAGGCATGTGCCCTGATCAGGAATTGAACCGGTGACCTTTCGGTTTGCAGGACAGCACTCAGCCTACTGAGCTACACCAATCAGGGAAAATTCACTTGGTTTTAAACCATTTCCAAGTGCTTTTAGATTTTCAGTTTGCACTTTAAATTTCACAAAATGAGATATCAATTCTCTGATCAGTTTGGAAGTAATGGTTAAATTTTCTACAAGTATTCAGAAGCATTCACTTTCCTAGCTGACAGTGCTGAAAAGTATTTGACAGTTCTATTATTTCTCATTGCTTCTTCCCAGATCAGCTGTGGCTGATGCTCTTGGAGATAATATTTCTGACTTTCCACTGAACGGACATCTTTCACAAAAGAAGAAAACTGCTATACCAGGCACAAGATTTATACTATCTAATATGTCATGGGCGTATACAGGGTTCCCAGGAGGCAGGCACACCAGCTCACATGTATAAGCATGCATTTAACATAAACATCTACAGAAATGATTGGATGTCATGAGATGTACAACATGCAGGGTTTTCATAATAATAGCAGGGCTTGGTCATTTGGAGTTAAAAAAAATAATATTCCCTTTAACCGAAAAAAGGAACTCTTGGAGGCTGTAAGGGGAAAACACAAATAAAAGATCTGAGATGAGCCCAAACCGCTTGTAAAGCCCAAGTTACAATTTCTGTTCCACCAAAAGAAGAAAATCCATATATTTCACTAGTGCTTTCTGACACTCATAATTGCAAAATTGTTCTCTAGCCGATACTCTACTGATATATGAACTGAGTGTACTGATTTATGAAACAGAACCCACTACTGAGAGGTGTTCCCGTTCTTGCTTATTTCCATCTTTTACAAACAGAACTGCATTTGCCGCAATCAAAAAAATGTCAGAATGTTTTAGATATAATCAATTAGAATATACATTATCAATTAGAATATATACTCTTCATTGTTCAGAAACGCCCTGTCTGGGTTCAGGGACTGCAGCCCCGCTGACAGGAGAGAGGGCCCCACGGCTGGAGCGAATCAAGGAGGCCCTGGGAAAACAGGCCACTGAGGAGACAACACCTGTCCCCCTGGCAGGGCACAGCCCCTGCCTCCCTCACATCCCCCTGCTTGGCCCTGTGATGGTCGGTGAGTCAAAGACGGGTAAGACTGCTCAAGGGGAGGGATGACCTAAGACAGACATGGCCTGTACTGGCAGCGGACAAGGACTTGGGGGACACAGAGAGAGGGCAAAAAGGCCCGCACCTCTTGGCTCAGCTTGGACATGGCTGGGGTCCTCATTCTATCTGAAAGGAGTCTCCTTATCTCTTTGTGGCTCTGCCCTGCCTGCTTGGCTCAGGCTTGAAACAATACTAAAGGCAGGTACAGCCCTAAACTGGATCGGGCAGTTCCCAGGGAGAAATCAGGCCTAGAAGTAAGTTCCTTGAACTTACTGCTTTATTCTCCCCTCAAAAGCTATCATATCCAGCTCATACTGGGAAGGAGATTTACATTATTCATAGACCCTGACGTGAGGCAGATCTCTTGTGTTCCTTCAATTGTTATCTATGATCTCTATTTGTTTTCTATAAACATAGCCTTTTGACATTGATTGATGAGCTTTGCGGTATACACCTGTGCATATAGTTCTCAATAAAAGCCTTTGGACATGGGAGCTCAGTGCCTTTTCCACTAGAGGCAAGAGCCATACCCCTCTCCTGGCAAACAGAGAAGTGTTTGTGTCGACTCGTGTTTACTCCCCCCCATCTGTGACAACCCCGGGGTGGGCTCTGCGGGATTCAGAGCCCCGCTCCCTCCTCAGCTGGCTCTGGACAGTGACCCTCAGATCCAGGAGCGCCCCATGTGGTGTTCCCCGTGACAGTTCATTAAAACCCCAGCCCAGAGATACCTATTTAAATTACTGTGCTTTAAATGTTTCCCCTTATTTTGATATCATGATCGTCTAAAGCTGCACTGTAGAGTAAACACTAGCCGCGGGTGGCCAGTGAGCATCTGAAATGTGCATACTGGGATGGAGGACCTTGCTTTTTAAATTTTACTTAATCTTAATGAAATACTATTTTGAAGACTTCATACAAAAAATTCAAAATATATCAATATTTCTTATGCTGACTAGATGTCAACATAAACAACAGAGGCCACTTTTATGTAGTTGTCAAAATATGACAACACAGAGGTTGACAAGTATTCTCTACATCTCATTATAGGAATATGAGACAAATATTATATAAACATAATAATACTCATATACCTACTTCCCACAAGTGATCTCTCAGGTCAAAATTAGTCTTCCTTCCCTAGTAGCATATTATGTATAATTTCAGCATAGTATTATAACAATCTAATTTATATTAAATAGATTGTATATATATCTGCCACACCTCCCCTAGAGTATGATCTTTTTGAAATAGGGAACTAATGCTTATTTTAAAAATCCATCATTATCTGGCATAGTTCTTGCAGTGGAAATCCTGCCATAAATGTTTGTATATTTGATACAGTGTATACTAGCATTATTAAAAGAATTCATTGTTTTATAAAAGCCTAAAGCTAATATTGAAATATTCCATTCTCCTGGAGTGAAAGATGAAGTATGAACCAGTTGTCAATTTTCCCTAAATCAGTTGATAAATGAAAGAGAACCCAATTTAAAAGGGTTTTTCCTAAACTTGACAAGCTTATTTTAAAATTCAATGGAAGAAAATATATAACTCAAATGAAAAAAGTGTGATGAGTGGGGGCGGGCAAGGTGAGTTCTCCTTACTAAATATCAAGACATTTTATAAGCAATAGTAATTCAGTTAACATGACTAAGAATAAGCTCCCAGACCAATGAAGAGAGAGCTCAGAAATAGACCAATGCATATTTGGAAGCATAATCTAAGACAGAGGCAGCATTATAAATCAAGGGGGAAGGAAAATACTGGGTGTTCACCTGGAAAAAGTAAAACCACAGTGGATCCCTATCTCACGACCAAAATAAAAAAAATTCAGGTGCAATTCATCACTGGAAGTTATGTCATATTTCCTATTATTGGTGATTCATTGAGAATTCCAAGGGGAGTATGCAATACATAAATTACACATTGTTAATACATTGTTCCTACCCAATGGAAATAAAAAAGAACAGAAATGATGGTTTTTAAGGACTTATTTTAAAGATGCCCATGCGAAAGTGTACATTAAACATTTTTTTTTCCTGCTTTAGTGTGCTGAATCAAGTCAGAAATCGCTGTGGCTTTCTGAAAGGTCAAAATTTCAGAACTGAGATGGAGACCAATAAGTAAATGGAGGGACTCAGTTACTGTGCAAGTACTTCTAAAGACTTCTTTGAAGCTAACTCCATAAAGCTGAAAGCAAAATCCAGGTGAACTGTGACAATGTGCCTGTGCTATTAAACAGCACCTCTGACTCACCTAAATCTGGCTGTTGTTAACGGAGGCAAAGCTCAGCCTCACCCTCACTCACGCAGAACATAGCTGGTTATTCTCAGGGTCACCCCATACATCAGACGGGCAGCAGGGAAAGAGCCCTCCGTGGATGCCGCAGGGTTTGCTCGCACTGCTGTAGTTCTGAGCTGCTGGTGACATTTCTTCCCTGACTTTGACAGAGGACAAAACCCCCCACATTGGGCTGTGAGAGAAAAGGAAGTTTTAGACCTGTTACAGATCACCTATATCCCAGATCATCTCTCAAGTGAGTAAATTTCCTGCTTGCGAGTTGTTTTTCTTTGTTTTCTAGCTCTCATTCTTGATTTTCCTGTTTGATCTCACAATCGTCTCATAAACAGATGTGGTATTGCTATGAACATTTTTTAAAATTTTATTTTGCAATTTCAGTTTACATTCGATGTTATTTTGTATTCGTTTCAGGTGTACAGCATAGGGGTTAGACAATCATATACTTTACGAAGTGTTCCTCCTGATACTTCTAGTACCCATCTGACACCACACATAGTTATTAGAATACTATTGACTCGATTCCCTATGCTGTACTTTACATCCTCGTGACTATTTTGTAACTGCCAATTTGTATTTCTCAATCCCTTCTCCTTTTCGAACCAGTCTCCCAACTCCCCTCCCCTCTGGCAACCATTAGTCTGTTGCTATGAACATCTGTATTATTTTATAGAGCTGCCATAACAAAGTGCCAGAGGCTGGTTGACTTAAATAACAGACATTTTTTTTCCCCTCACAGTTCTGGAGGCTGAAGTCCAAGATCAAGGTGACAGCAGAGCGGGTTCCCCCGAGGCCTCTCGCCCTGGCTTTTGGATGGCAGCCCCCTTGCTCCTTTGTCTCTTTACCTGGTCATCTCTCTGTGCACACACTACCCTGGTATCTCAGTGTGTTCACATTTCCTCTTATACGGGCACCAGTCAGACTGGAATAGGGCCCAATGTAAGGGCCTCTTTTGAACTTAGTCACCTTGTTAAGTTAAAGATATTATCTCCAAATATATTCTGAGGTATTGGGGGTTAGGGTTTGAAGGTATGTTATTTTAGGGGGACATAATTCAGCCCATAACGCCATTTATGTAATGATTAACTTGGCAAGCATATGCAAGCAGCTATGCTGTGAGGCTAGGAGGAACAGCGGCAGGGAAGTGAAAAATAAGGGATCTCTAAATCTACAGAGAAACTCTCCGTCCCTGGGAAAATAAAACCTTGATTTTTTTTTTTTTTTTTTTTTTTTTGCTGAAAACTGATGATTTTGATTAAGCAATCTCTTAAACTCCTAGTTTAGTTTCACAGAGGGAGTGATGTAAAGAATTTCATCAAAAGAGGTAACTAGAGACGTAATGGTCCATCAACTGTCTTTAACAGCTTCTGCAAAATAACATCTTTTCTCCTTCGGAGCAGCTGCAATTCTCAATATGCCACCCATACGTCCAAACATGTGCAGGGCCCAGAGATAAATGAGCAGAACACGAGAGTGGAGAGAGAGAAATGGGAGACACAGAGACAAGGGAAACCAGTGAATTGAGATTTTAAAGAAAGAAGTGTGGCTAAGAAAAATAAACACACTATTGAGAGCTCAGAACACTCTGCAATGGTGCTTCTCTGAATGGAACACTAGGGTGGGACTAACCAAGTGAATTCCTGGTGTGAAAAAGAGGCAACAGGAAGGAAAAAGAAATAGAAAGTATTTATATTTTATAAATACTCAGTGATCCATTTTGAAATGAGATGTAATCTACTTAAAAAGACTTGGGAGACAAGGAGAGAGACTGGAGGGTGGACAAAGCTCTGCCATGGCTGGTCAAAGGAGGGGTGGGTTTTCCAGGTCAGATAGACAATATCCTCAAAGGTCGAACTTGAGATTAGCAAAGGGCCCTACAGTCCCATATTCTGGTGTTAAAAGTCCATCTCATGCCTAAATAAATATTTTAAGGAGCTGTGGCCAAAGATGGGAATTTATAATTACATATTGATTTATATTGGATTTCCCGGTCGGCTGCAGAGTTTGGAATCTCTCCAGCATTACTTCCCTGCCAACTTCTAGGTAACTTGTAGTAATTTCAAAGCACCTCTGAAAATGTATTTTCAACAGACAGAATTATTAAATGCTTAGTGCAATGATCCATAGATGTGTTACTACCCACCAGTAGAAAAAGCAGATACTCTCTCTGTTCCACTTGCATTCCAATAAATATTTACATCCTTCCATGTACCCATTTCAAGACTGCAGTATATGGAATCTCATTGATCTTTTAAGGTGGATGCAAAGACTAATTGATGATTTCTGGATTTTCCAGTTAACTTGCTCTCAGAATAATTCATTTTTAGCATAAAAAACAGACACAGTTCATGGTGTGTAGATATGTTTATTTATATATCAATCATACTTCTAAGTATGGTAGCAATAGTTATTTTTAAGTAGGAACCATTTTTTAAAAAGTATTTATGCTCAGTTGGTTGGGCGTCCTAACGCAAAGTGAAAGGTCAAGAGGCAGCTGATAGATGTTTCTCCCCCTTTCTCCCTCCCTTCCCACGTCTCTAAAATAAATAAATAAATAAATAAATAAAATACTTTTAAAAAAAAGTACACTTTTAAAGCCCAGAATTGTAGAACTTTCAGAACCTTCAAGAATGTGTGGTCCAGCTTTCTTTTTTAGATGAGGAAACTGAGGCACAGATATGTAACTGACTTGCTAAGCAGTGGCAGAGCCAGAGGAAGAAGTAGAAGAGGAAGAGAAGAGACTTTGCACTTGCTGTGGGCACCAGCTAGGTGGCCGGATTTGTGTCTATGCACTCTCCCCCCGCCATACACCCCCCCCACACCCACGCACACACCGCCCCCCCACAGCATCCTTGTCATAGTCCTAGGACAGTGGGGCTGAGATTGATCTTAGGAAATGCCCACTGTGACTCTAAGCAACTGATTTAAACCTGTCTGAGTAATAAATACCATACAACAGCCCTTTCCCGTTTCCCTACGCTTTCAAAAAAAAAACAAAACAAAACACACAAAAAACAGCCAAGTTCTATCAAGTTCAAAACTGCTATTTATAATGGTACTATACGACATTAGATTCAATAGCTTCTAAAAATCTTGGGTTTATTTCCTACTATTCAATCTCTGGATTGTTACTGGCTTCTATTTTGGCAACATAATTGACATTCAGTTAAGAAAGTATGAATTAAGACATATTTGGGTGTAAGTCAAGTGAAATCCTGGCTTTTTGACCTTAATTTATCAGTAATAAAAAGTTCCATAATCTTTTGGTTGTTTTTATTTTGCATGTAATTATTTGAATGAAAATGGAATGCAGTACACTTTAGCATGTCTTACCTGAATAGAAAATTTACTGACTACTTGTGTATCTTACATAGCCATCACCTAATGTTAACAGTGAGAGACACAAAAGGGTAGAAGAATCAGCAAGTAATTGATTCAAACTCAAGACTGTCTGACATCAGAAACCAAGCCAAGGGAGTATGAAATGTGCTTAAAACATATCAAGCTTATTTAAATGTTCTTAAAACTTAAAGCTTCTTAAAACCCTGTGTTTGTTTCACAGAACTTACGGTCCAATTGGAGATGTTTTATCACACTGAGCACTGGTGCACAATTTCTGTGATCCCATTAGTAAATAGTTTTATTTGGCAGAAAGAAGAAATAATTTATATTTATTTGATCCACAGCTACACGGACTGCCAAACACCGCTGGACTTCAGGGCTAAGGAGACCTGATGCTTCACACCTATTGACTTAAAGTGCTGTGAATACAACAGTCATTCTTAAACCCCACAAGGTAAGTCTTAATTGCACGAGTGATTAGGTAAGAGTGTGACCAATTACTACTGCCATAAATACAGCTCGAAGGGCATATACTATCACTATTTGTAGGAGCTCAGTGGCACAATATTAGTTTTCAACAGACAGCAAGTAACATTGTCAGACTTTTTCTGTTTTTCTGCTTACATTTAATGTACAATGTTAGAGTCTAAAATTAAAGCTGTTTTCCCTTCTACTACTCAATTTTCTTTCATATCACTTTGAAAATCTAACTCTGCCCTTGGGTCACCTTCAGTAGAATGGAAACTGGGAAGGGAATGAGCTGCGTTTGTTTTTATGTCATCACGTCCATAATTAGGCATTGTTTTCAAAAAGAGAACAACCAAAATGTCCAGGCACAATAACCTTGTAACCTTGTGCAGTTTTGTAATCTGAGGTGGTACACTGACAAACCTGGTAATTATTCTTTTCTTAATGTCAGATAGCCTTCTCTCAGTTGCCAAGCATGTATTCAGTAAACCAAATCTACTTCCTTCAGTATTTTAAATCCCATTTGTATCCCAGTATAAACACACATTTCCTGAAGAAAAGGAGCCACCTCTTGAAAAGGGAAATCGAAGTCTTTAAGCTTCAGATAAGTCTTTTCAACATGGAAAAAAAACAAACAAACCAATAACGGAAAACAAAAAACAAAAATCCCCACCTTTGGCAGGACTTGAGTGTGTCCTATAGCAGTGCAACTTAGAAACCTGTCCTTTATTTCATGCCCATTACTATACAAATTATAAAATATACAGGCACCACATCAACCAACTCCATAGAAGGTACCTGTAGCTTCAGAGAGCAGCCTTGTTGAGGGGAAGGGGCAAAAGGAACTAAAGTTTGGATTTGGAGGTTTGTGAAGATACTCTATTCTCACTGTCCCAAACTCCTGTTGACTCTCAACTCAGGGAGGGCACATTATGAATATTCTTTCAGACCTAGATTGAGAGGAACCCTATTTTACAGGATTAGGCATATGAAGTCAAGTCATTACAGTTTATGAAACAGAACCAAGTGAAATGAAGCTCATAAAAAGGCTGCTGTAACAGCCTATATCTTGGCTTTCCTGCACTTAGTCCACCATCCCCCTTTGAACGTCTATTTCTGTTTTTCAAAAGGTACAGTTCACAGAACTGCTGAAGCTTCCTCCTGTTTCATGAAAAGGATCACCACGTTAAGGAGTGGCAATTTCAATCTCCACCTGGAAAACATTTTGTTTTGTGAAACACCCTGACTTTTACAGCAGAATCCAAGCAAACAAGCAGGTAGACAGTTACGGAGGGCCTACTGCATGCCTGGCTTTGGCCAGGCAGCAGAGAGACAGCAGCTAAGACCACCAACAGCACCCGGCCCCATGGAGCAAAGCATGGACTGGCAGGGTGGGGGGCTGGGGGGGACAGCAAACAGGCCAGGGCAGTGTGATGTGGGCTCTCACAAAGAACTAAGCAGAGGTGTGGTGGGGCAGGACAGGGGGCCTAACCACATCTGGGCAGTGGGAAGGATTTCCTGATGGAGACATGCGAATGGAGACCCAAAGAAAGAAAAGTTTTTAAGTGGGTGCAGAAGGAGTAGAGAAAGACAGCCAAGGGAAGAGAGGTGTATACCTGAGAAATGGAGATAAATCTAATGAAGCAGGAAAAAGTAAGGGATTGGGAATGGGGGTGGGGGAGGGGGTCAAGTCACAGACCTCACAGGGCCTGGTGGGCCAGATGAGGGAATCTAGTATTTATTGCAAGGGCAATTAGAAACCGTCGATGGACTCTAAGCAAAGGAGTTGTAAGATCAGATTGTTGTTTGTGGTGTTTTAGGTCAGTCTGGCTACAGTTGGTTTAGAACTGAAGAATTTGTTTTCTTTCTGTTAAACCTAAATACAGAAGTAAACACTCACTCGACCCTCTTTTTCTTAATTAAAAAGTTTCCTAATTATGTAGTGGGGTGCTCTGAGTAGCAGGATGGAGATACAAAACCATTATTCCAAAGCAGACATTAATAAGCTTTCTGTGGCCAAGGGAAGGTGCTAAAATTCATATTTAGGGCAAAAGTATTCTTTATCGTGGGAAGGAGTGTTCTGGTTACGCAAACGTTAGTGGGATGCCTGTGGGCCTTGGGGAGCGCTCCACTCCAGGGATGCAATCCAAAGCAAATGCTTCTGATGGCAAGTGTCCCTTTCGCTAACTTAAAATGACGTTCCATTGTGAGAAAGGCCCATATTTACAGAAAAAAACCTATTTTCCACTGCTTCTCACAGAGTGCTACATTTTTGTGAAACATTCATTTGACAGCCCCGCTGTAGCTAAAGGGGCAGACTGGACACAAAGGAACCGGCAGGAGGCTACTGTCCTCGTCTGGGAGACGTCATAGAGGCTTGGAGCAGAGTAGTGAGTAGACCACCCCAGAGAGGTGGTGGAACAGGATGGGCAGGACTCAGTGATTCCCTGAATATGATGTGCCCCGGGGAGAGACTTCAAGTGGGACTCTTGAGCAATTGGTTAGGTGCTATTTATTGAGGTGTGGGATGTGAAGGAGCATGTATACATTGGGATGTACTGAGCGGTCACCACGTGTAGATGGAAGTAAACAGATGGAGAGAGAAGGATGGACGTCAGAAGAGAGATAGGAGCCAGAGTGTTCAGTTCGGGAGCTGTAGGTGCACAGATCTTATTTGAAACCAAGGTGGTCTAAGGGAGAGAACATGACGAGAGGGGAAGGGTCTGGGATAGACCCAGAGAAGTGCTAGACTATTTCCATAGCCTCCTATGCACACTCCTGCTTCCCACCTTGCCCCCAATCGTCTTTTCCTTAAAACCCTCCAGTGGCCTCTAATTTCACTCACAGTAAAGCAAAGTCCTTTCTGTGCCTGGACAACAGCATAAGACCTGCTCAGCTCCTCTCCTAAGCCCAGGCTACTTCTCCGTCCTCACCCCACCGCTCTCCCAGAGGGCACACTCTGTCCCAGCACGTTGGCATTCTTGCTGTTCTCCAGGCGTACACGTACTCCCCACCGCAGAGTCTCTGCACTTGCTGTTCCCGTGCCTGAATGGTCTTCTAGATAGTCTACATGTATGCGCTTCTCTCGCCCTTCCTGAGGGCTCTGGTTCAGTCAGTGAGGACCTCCCTGAGCATCCGATTCTAAGCTGCAACATTCATCCACCCCTCTTCCCTGATTTCTAACTCTTACACCTGTGTGATACATGTTCACCTGACATAGAGTTCATTATGTATAACATGGTATACATTATATTCATATGTTACATACCATATTTACATTTACTACATATCAATCATCATCTGGTGCATTATACATTCATGTTTATAATTTCCCCAAATGTAACTCCAAGAAGCCAGCAACTTAATTTTGTTCACCGCTCTATCCTGAGAGCCAAGAAAAATTCCTGGCATGAAATATGCACTTGCCAAAATATTTGTTGAATTAAAAGCTCCGACATTTCATAAGACCATAGAAAAAGAGGAGGGATCAAGGGTGTAGGAGGAAAACAAGAAAACACAGTGTCACAGAAACCAAGGAAGCATGTGCACTGATAAAAGCAGTGGCTGGCATCTACTGTGGCTCAGCCCTGCAGCGGACCCTGTGCTCACCCCTCCCACAGACCATCGCATTTAGGCTTTGCTGCTACCGTGGGATGACGGCTTTACCGCCATCTAATAAAAAAAAAAAATTAGATAAGTAACTTTCCTGAGGTTGTGATGCTATGTAGTGAATTCTGTTGAGAAGAATTAAATAGGAGTCCTACAAACTGTCCACTGAATGGATTCACAGAGAGACCACCGGTGATCTTAACAAAAATCTGGGCAGTGTCCAGCCTGGAGAAGGGGGAGAGAGGGAGGGAGGGGAAGAATTAAGGATGGGGAGGCAGCCTGTCTGTCCGAGGCCGGCCTGTGAAGAGGAGTGTGGAGAAGGGGCTGGATCTGTGGTTATAGAGAAAGAGGGTGTCATTTTAGGTGAAAAGGAAATAATTTGAGTTTCTAAAACCCAACCCATTTTTGGAGTTTTGGTTAGCATGTCTATATGAGCAATCAGCACAGATGAGGTATTTGTTTTCTTTGTTTTCTGCTCCACAGAAATTCAGATTTTGCTTATAAATTTGGTTTTAAAAAAACCTTACCTTCACATAAAATTTGCTTCCCATATCCTACAGGACAAAGAAATCTATAGTAAAGAAGATGCGTAATTGGGTCAACATAACAAAGAAATAAAAAGATGACCTACTCTGTCTGGCTCTCCTGGAAAGATGAAAAATCAGGGCTTTAGAAAAATCAATCAACCTGCGATTGTGTGACAACATGGAGGAGAGGCCGTACCCAGTCCCTGGAAGCAGAGAACCTAGCTGGCTACTCCTTCTGATTTAGCCACTGTTTGTCACCTTCTGTAAGTTGCTCCACTTCAGTGTCAGGACATTGTTTACTGTACCTTTCTGGGTTCTGAGCATAATCAGATGAAGTGGAGCCAGAAATATTCCTTTATACACATACATGGTATTCCCAGTATTTCTTGTAAATAAAGGTCAGCCTAAAAAATTCTTAATCATAATATACACAGCCTGGAAGGAACCTGTTTGGGTATGTGTACAAACATTCACCAACTGAATCAAGAGGGGAAAAAAATGCCATAATTGTTTAACAATTCTACATGATATGTATTTAGAAAGACCTGCATATATATTCATTCCCACAACTGGTGCTGTTGAAACTGATTAAGACAGGTTAAGCCAGGTTAAGGCAGGTTAAGCCAGGCCTGAGCTTGAGGCAATGTCTGCTCTCTGAAAATACTGTGTGACATACTTTCAGTTTGCTCCGGATCTGACAATGTAACAATTTGTACTCCAGCCCTGCTACATAGTAATGCCATGCATTTACTAACCAAAGAAAAACCAGTACAGCCAGTGTAATTAGCTATAGACCGGCCAAGCCTCAACACTCATCCTTAAACACTTCTGAAATTAGGCCTCACTTAGGGCAAGATCACACATGACTCCAGCCATGTACCAACTGCCTGCCCAACAGTGCCCCTTTCTTATGAAGACATGGATATGGCCACCTCCATTTAGAGGAACAAAAAGAGAAGAAAATCGTCTGGGCTTTACTTTTAATTTTTAAATTTTAAATCCTTCAAGTCCTGCCCTTTCGTTATCACTGTACATTATGAATATTGAAAATGCTGAATGGGGGTGGAGGTGGGATTAAGTGTAACAGAGACCAAATGCACCAGGCGTTTTGCTTATGTAACATTCTGGGCTCCAAAAACCTCTGAGTGGGAGTGAATCAGTCCCACATCCAAGCAGATAACAGCTGAAGTTACCCTCTCAGCACAGCTCTTCCGGCATTCTCTTGGACCTCTGCAAAATAAGATGGGCTCTCCTTCCTTTCCTGGACGCCCAGGGCCCCGGGGGCCCAGGCTGCCCTATGACGGAAACACCCAAATTGCATGGTTGTCTAGGCTGCTCCGGCCCCTGTGGCTGTGGCGAGGAGTGAGCATAGTGGAGCAGAGGGGAGAGTGGAGCTTTGCTTCAGGGAAGCGCTCAGGGCTTATGAAGGAGTCCAGTGAGTTCAGGAGTAATCCTGTTGCCTCCTAAGTCTGCAAGGGAATTCTTGCTTCTAAGGCAGCCCTGGCTAGGGCCATGGGTACCAAAAATGCAAAACAAAAATAAAAAAACAAAAGATAGGGAAATTCCCCTATACAGAGGTATGGGCCAGGAGATTACTAGGATGGGACTGTCCACAAACTGCCCCCGACTAGTCTTTCCCTCCTCCCTCCCACGCCCTCCTGTCCTCTGCACCTCAGCCATGCCGTATCCCTCACCGGTCCCAACACCCGCCTTGCCTGCCCGCCCCATCGCTGTGCTTTTGCTGGTTATGCTCCTGCAAAAACATAGAGGGGTGACCTTTCCTTTCTGATGGAAATTCCTCCTTGCTAGGCCCTGATCGAATGCGCCTCCTCAAAGAAGTCTTCATCAATTACTAGAAGCAGTCTCTCCTTCCCCTTGCCACAAATATTTTGTTTACAACAGACATAAGTGATAAGAGCTGGTAATAAGATTACTTATTGAGCACATTGTATGGGACAGGGATCATGTAAGCACTTTATAAATTTTATTTTATTTATTCATCCTCACAACAACTTCCATGCAAAAACACTGTCATTATCCCCTCTTACAGATGAGAAAAGGGGCCTAGAAGGGTTAAGTACCTTAAAAGGGAAGTGGGGGCACTGGACATGAGCCAGGCAGTTGGATTCCAGAGCTCACGCACTCTACATGTTGCCTTATACTGTAATGATCTGCGCACTTGTTCCATCTGCGCTATGAATTTCTGAGGTTGTATAGCTTTGGGTATCTCATTATGTTAACTCAGAGCCTGGCTCAAAACTGGTGCCTGAATTTGAGCAAAAGCAATTTGGTGTGGTTTTATCTATTTCTAGACAGATCACTGTGGCTGATTTTTCCATGTATGCTGTCCCTGTCTACTCTATCTTTAATCCAAAAAAAAAAAAAAAAAAAAAAAAAAGGTTTTAGGACAGGTCAAGAGTAGCAATTATAACTGGCCTTCCAATTATAATTTTAGAATTATAATTTAAAATTTAAGAATCCAAGACCCAGGAAAGCAGGAGAAGTCTGGCCCCTGAAACTTTCCAGAAGCACTGATACAGCCCACAGGATGTGGACACCGCTGTTTTCTAATTTGGTGATGAGGTACCTGAGACATAAAAGAACCACCTCTGCGTGCATGAGCTAGATAGCTTAGAATGGCAAGTCCGGGGGTTCTTTCTTTTCCAGTACAGAGTAAAATTATATTGTGTTGCCATCAATGTTTCTTCACACTCTCTGTTTTTAGTCTTCCGGAGAATAATAAATTCTTGTTGAGAGAATAAGGCAGTATGGTTCAAAGGTTAAAAGCAGATGGGCTTTTGGATGCCTAATGGACTTGGTCTGAATTAATCCTACAGGGGAGGAAAAGGTTTTTCTCAACCTTCTTAGGGTCTGAAAAGTAAATTGACAAAGATATTAACAGGAGAAAAGAATACACGTTCATTTAATCTAAGTTTTATATGACATGGAGACTTCATAAGGAAATGAAGACCTAAAGAAGCAGTTAAATATTGGATACATTACGCTAGACTTGATGAAGAGTGGACAGTCATAGAAAAATGGGGTAGTAAAGTAGGGGGAACTTAGCAAGGCCTGCATGTTCAGATTCCTCGCAGCGTCCCTTGGTCTTTGGAGACTAGGGCCTTCCTTTCCTCTGGGCTCAGGGAGGGTTCTGTGGCCCGTCTTATGGGAGAAGGTGGGAGATGGGGAGGTCAGAGTGGTCTTCCTGCTTCTGCTTTTCCTCAAACACCTTCAGCTTGAAATATTCAATATTCCAAGGTCCCATACTTTGGGATGCATGTGTGGACCCCACCAATCCCAACACTGTCCCCATCTTTGTGGTGTGGGACCAGTTACTTATGTTCGTGCCTCAGTCTCCTTGTCTGATACTGGAGATACATCAGCCCCTATTTATTCACAAGGTGACTGGGAGGACAGTATGGGATAATGCATATAAGGCACCTAGTCAATAAACATTATTTTTAAACAATTATTATTATTAACTGCTTATTAATATTAATGGTTTATAGCTTACAGGGGAGCAAGTTTTTCATGTGAAACATTCTTTTCTGAAGTGTATTGGTAAGTGCTGTTCTTTCTGGCTCTATGGAGCTAGCAGTAGATACAGAAGTCCACAGCTCTAATCCTGATGGATGAAGAGGTAGAGGCCGTAGAGATGTCGTTTGACAATTGAAACTGCTCAAAATATGGTGGTATCTGAAATTATAAGCCTCCCTTATTACCTTACCCAACTGAAATTGCCTCCAATGGATGTTGCCTTTGGTTCAACTTAAGGTGCAAGTCTAAGATCCTAGCCAGTTTAACACAGCTACATATATGTATATATGTGTACATATACATATATAATCAATCCTCAAAGGTCGGGAATACAGGGTATTGGGAGGAAATGCAGTTGCAAATATTGGATCTGTTCCAGGACTGGACAGTCAGAAACTTCTTTCCTTTGACTCCAGTGACAGGAGGCAACATAGCATTTAAAAGAAACTAAGACCACAAACTCTAGGGGACACTGCTCAAGTTCTGTACTCACTACTGTGTGATTCTGGACAAATTACTTAACCTCTCTGTGCCTCAATTTCTTCATCTGTAAAATGGGATACTGTAAGACTAAAGATGGTTCATATGACTGTTTTAATTATTGGACAATCATGTGACAAAGCCAAAGCCTCTCAGTTCTGGGACTTTTGCTGGAGATGCTTCTGCCAGACTCACTAAATTGGTAAAAATATAAGCCGAGAACTTTCAGGGGCTACCTGTGGAGAATGTGTTCTTGAGAATGAACTTCCCACTGAGGAAAGAACTGAGAGATGGAAAGAGGCACTAGGGTTCAATACTATTGTTTGAGACTGGAATCGAATCAGCCTGGACATTTAGGATGGGGCTTTTCAGTGACATGGGCTATTAACTCTTCTGTTTTTGCTTGGGTCAGTTTGAGTTGGTTTCTACTACTTGCCACAAAAGACTTGTGACCTAGCTTTACTGAGGTGTAATTCATGTACCATATAATTCACCATTTAAAGTGTAAAATTTCAATGGTTTTTAGTACATTCATGGAGTTGTAAGACCATCACTATGATGTAGGAGTTTTGATCCCAAACTCCTCAAAGATGACTCAATAGACATGGGTGTGGGTGGTAGGGGGGAGGGCAGGAGCAAATCTGCTTCCAGAGTCCTCACTGTCCTGAAACTACTCGCAAAGCTGGAATCATCGACTTTTTAACTTGCAAGTAGCTTAAAGCTCAGCACTGTATAATGGAAAAGGAAATGAACCAGAAGTTAGAGCCCTCACTTTCTTTTGAGGGAAATTAGAAAACCCCTATGAATCCTTGAGACTGTACATAATTCTATAGTTTCAGTCACAGATTCTTTCATTTGTCATGATAAAATTGAGGACCAGAGAAGCTAAGCCAACTGCTCAAGTTGACAGAGGTATTTACTGTAAGACACACTCAGAATATAGTTCAGTTTTCTGTTGTTAGTTTCAAGGCATTCTTACTTTTCCTGCAGGATTTCATGCTCAAGATCCAAGTCAGTCTGTTAAAATGCTTGGAGGTTAAGAGAGTCTTTGAAAAACTAAGCAAATATTCAGTCAGTCATTCAAGAAATACACTGTGATTATGGGTATTCTTCATATTTATGTTCAATTCCAGTGTTTCTGTTCAGATAAAATAGTGTTCTACCTACAAACTAGAGGTAAATTAATATATCTTCCTTAAAGTAGGATATAATGGCAAATTTCAAAAATATTCTATGGTGTATAGCATGTTAGATAGATAATAGACTGGTGAGTTGAGTTTCTACATACATTTGTGCAACAATCTTGGTTTGCAGGACCAGGAGGTTTAATTTACAAAGAAGTGCTGCTGGGGATAAGGGTGGATGATAGGCAAGGTAATAACTACACTCTTCACCTAATAAAAATAAAGAAACTTGATAACCAAAAGGGAAATTTAGAATGATTTCTCTTCTAATGGTCCTTGGGACTTCAGAGGGCTTAGCAAAAATATAAAGAACAACCTTTTAGTTTCTAATTACAAATCTGTGTATCTGGGCACACAAGAATTCTCTATACAGGCTTCGGAAATTTTTAGAAACACATTTCCTGGAAGAACATGAGAGGTTTGGATCTGGCCAGCAAAATGTAGTGCAGCCGGGGGCAGGATGCATTGTACTGAGCCGTATTCAAGGACCTGGGATATCCTGTGAAAACACATTAAGAACTCTCAGGGAAATATCATCAGCAGAGATATTATTTGTGGTCATCCTCATTTTTAATGCATGTTTTTTCCTATGTGAATCTGGACAAAATAAGTTGAACCCCGTAAAAGAGTATTGGCTGTTTTATTTAAATTGCAAGCAAGAGGTGGTCAAACTTTTACACTTAGTTTAAGGCGAGGTCCTTGATTGGAATTCAAAGGGAAAATAGTGAAAAAGAGAAGAAAAACTGTCCATAACTCCATTACCCTGATACAACTACTATGAGGACTTTCACATATTTTTATCTACTTTTTTCCTAAGAGTTCCTTGTATTTAGTTGCAATTGACAAGACCCCCTTCCACCAAACTATCCTCCCTCCCAACATGTCAGCATGACCCATCCCATCACGCCCTTTCCCTCTGTTAAGGGCCCGTCTCTCTGAGCCCTGGATGCAGGTAGGTAAACACCATCACGGGGCCGCCGCCCCCATGCAGTGCTGACCCAGCCCAGGGCCCAGACCCAGACACGCTTTCCTCAGTCCCAGGTCTGTCAGCACTGGAGTCCTCTCTATGCCCAAACTTGAACATTTCTTCCGCTTTCTTGTTCTAACAGGGTCTCCCTGCAGACACTGTTCACTCTGCGGGGTTTTCTCTCCCACTCCCTTTGTGCCACGGCCCCCAGCTGACCTCCACAGTTGGCGCCCTGGCTCGTACGTGTCTCTGATCTTCCTTTCTCTCTACACTTGCCCCCTTTTCAGAGTTGTTGTCATCAGACTTCTCACAGGCTGCCCCTCCTTGCTGCTGTAATCAGTTGAACCCACCAGACCATCACCTTCCTCACAGTGAAGAGTTTGGCCCCTGACTCAGTCATGCCAACTTTACTCAATTACAGATATTGGTGATATACAGGAACACTGCCCGCGTGCGCCCTGACCACTTTTCCATCATGTGTCCTGCCCTCCTCCCAACTTCAGCTTCCCCCCGCGTCACAGTCTAGACCACGTCACTGCCTCCACCTCCCGTTTCAAGCATCCCAACCACAACTTCGATTTCCAGCTCACTCCCGTTAGTACCCTCCCAATCCAAGGAGACCTATGATGCATTGACCCCACCGTCTTTTCATTATTATCAATATTCTCCATATCTTCACTTAACTTCTTAAGCAACTTACCATCATTCACGCACTCATGCCCCTGGCTCCCTTGCCTCTCCTCCCTTTCATGATATTGACCCAGCAAAACCTCTGCGTGGGTTAAATCTGACTCCCCACTTACTCTGCGTCTGCCCCCACGCAGCTCAACATGGCTGGGGGAAAACAGAGCCCCGCGGTGCGTCCCATTTCAGATTCATGCTCAGAAGCCAGGACTGTGATCCGGTCATCTCACCTCATTTCCCTGTCCATTATCTCTCCTTCTCTCCTACGTGGTTATAGTTCATGTCCTCTCTCCTCAAACCTCCAACACTTCCTTGTCCCCCACCCTTGCTCTTGGCTCATGATCTTACTTTCTACTTCTCTGAAAAACAAAAAACTAGAAGCAATCAGAAGAGAATGTCCACGAGTTCCCGCCACCACAGCAGCCCACCACTGCATCTGTGCCTTCCCTCCTGCTGCCCTGGATGAACTGTCTGTGACCCCGAGGCCAGTCCCTGTCCTGTTCTATCTCCCAACCCCGTTGCCTACTCAGGGACCTTGCCCCAGCAATTCTCTTTTCTGCCGCATCATGTTTTCTCTCTCCATGTGTTGTTTCCAACAGCAGGCAAACATGCTGTTTTGTTCCCAGTCCTTAAAAATCCCTCTCTAAGGTTTATCCATCATTAAACCCTGCTAAAACTAAGTCATCCCTGCTGCTCAGAATCCCTCAGTGGCTCCCATCTCACTCGGAGAAAGACCAAAATCCTACAAAGACCTGTACGGTTGGACCTTACTTTCGACTTGACCCTCTGTGCCCTAGCCAAGGGCACTTTCACAAGAAAGCACACCAGGCACGCTTTCTTAGGGCCTTGCCCTAAGGGAACTTGCTGTTCCCTCAGGCTGCTCTTCCTCAAGATATCTAAAGGCTCATTCCCTCCCTTCACAACTGTAATCAAATGTTACCTTTCAGTGAGACTGGCCAAAGTCTTTCTATGTAAAACTACACGCAACCACACCCCCTGATACTCCCTCTCTCATCCCTGCTATATTTTTCTTTTTAGTACTTAGCATTTCCTAACATACCACATAATGTACTTACTTGTTAGGTTTATTGACTATTTCCTGCAGTCGATATTCACAGAACTAGAATGTAAGCTCCTTAAGAACAAGAATTTTTTTTAATTGCTTTGTTTACTGCTAAATGTATCCCCAGCACTACAGTGCTTGTCACATACTAGGTGCTCAATAATATCAGCTGAATAAAGAAATGATTAAAATTAAAGACACAGGCATAATGTCTTATGATTTTACAGTTTTCAAAATCATACTTATATATGATTCTTCTATAGCTTCTGCATTAAGAGTTCTCTAAACCAAATGCACGGACCTTAGTGTTAAGTTCTACTGTAAACATATCTTTGTCTTTCAGATAGAATTTGACTTCAGAATGAGGAGAGTTAAAATCCGGGAGTGCCGTCAGCAGTTCACAGAATCTCTTTCCTTGCTTTCATTATGATTTACACTGAGCCTGGTTTAGAGGGAGAAGATCTCTGCGTCTGTCCTGAGGAGGGAGCAGAGATCTTGGGAGGACTTCAAAAAGAATATTTGGCAACAGAAAGCATCATTCAGAGCTTAGACATGAAACCCATCATAGGCTAAGGGAAAAAAAAAAACAGGAGCTGGAGAGAGAAGGTAGAATTAGTCATATCCCCTGAGACTATGGTTCTCTGGGTCATAGGACATCATGGCCCAAAGCAGCTTCCAAGGATCAAAAAAAAAAAAGGGCATTCCACAATAGAAATCAAGATTTTGGCCATGATTCAAAGTAAAAACATTTTTTAAACAAAACCACAACAGGATAGAGGTTCCAAACACAATAGGGAGACAGTAGCTGGGGAGTTGAAAAGAACTGGGTTGAGGCTGGCTTCACACTTCCCAGAGCTGGGACACAGCTTCGGGCACAGCCTGGCAGAGGATGGGGACTTGACGGATGCTGGCTCACTCTTCCCCCTCCGCCAACCTCCACAGTGTCACTGGAGCCCAGCACAGTGTAAGACACACAGTGGATGCTCAACAAACATCATTTTAATGAACAAATGCCTAACTTAGGAGGACTAACTTCTCCAATTGCTCTGCCTCCACCTTTGCACCAGACTTCACAAAACTGGCTTTCCTTACTTCCCTGCACCCTCTCACCTTCTGCTTAACCCACTGCCGAAATCATCTTGCCATTTGTTGTTTGTGTCCCCCCTCCACAATGGGTCTGGCGCCTGCTACGTCAGTCCCTGAGCTGCCAAACATTAATTTCCATTTAAAAACATAGCTTTTCAGTGGAGAAACCAACCAAAGAGGCACTGTGCAGACTCCAGCCTCAATTTATTACTCCAGGCTGACAGATCTTTTAGCAGGTTCTTGTTTTTCTTCTCTGGAGGAAAGCTTGTTTCCATAGAAGGATTTCCCCTCTTTGTGTTCATTCTTTGTTCACAGTTTCAGTGTTTACTTTTGCTTTTTATCTTTGTATAATCCTTACTATTTCAAGAACCTGAAGAGACTTGGGACTGGAATCCCTCACCCTTCCCTGAAAACGTCTCTGGTTCTTGCCAATAGCGGCTGACACATTTTCCTAGTTGTCCTTTTACATCCAAGATGTGAAAGGATGCTGGTGAATCCTGAGGATAAACCTCAGGTAACCCGGCATTTGTTTATGGGGTATTTTTCAAGTCTACAGCCAAGACTGTGTGCAGCAATCAATTTGTTTCTATGGAGTTCCTGGAGAGAGGGTTCCAGCCCTGTGTGGGCTATGTATGTAACCATGGACCTACTGAGAAGTCCAGCAAGGCTAAGCAGGTGGAGGGCCTCTTTGCTTGGAAGGCAGGGGAGCCCACTGCTCAGAGAATAGTTGTGTCCACTGAAGCAGGTGGCTGCTCCCCAGGACTAGCTTATAGGCAGTGGGGGGTGGGGAGGTTGGGGATTGCTTGGAAAACACTGGAACAGCAAAACAAGCAACATCATAGGGACACTCCCAGCAGAAAGTAACCTCTGTGAATGGTGGGCCTCTTCTTGTTTTGTTCACTGTGTCCGCAGCACCTAGCTGTGTGCACAAGTCATGACTGGCGTTCAGTAGGTATTTGTGGAATGAACGAATGAGGTAGAAGGACAGGGCACCGCAAGAATCCTCTTGAATAAAAAGAATGTTTTGGAAGGAATTCAAGTTGTTTTCATGTTTAAATTTACTTGTAAATATTTGTAATTCTACTGAAACCCTGGGTTGGTGTGGCCTGGAAAAAAATGCGTCACTAAAGCTTTTCTTTAACCATATATGCCAAGTCAAAAAAGGGGGCTTCAGGTAAAAACTATGGTGCCTAGTGTGTGCCACATAGGATGCCAGGTAGGAGATGAGAAACCAAGATAATGACTCCTGTATGCAGAGTTATATTTATGTGAGTTATTACATATGTGTATATGCACCTATACATACACAGTTACAATTTACTGAACACTTGCCTCATGTCAGGCACTAATTTTTTGACTACTACCAAGATATTGCGGCATTATTATTTCCATTTTATAGACACAAAGATTGAGAATCTGAGAAGTTAAAAAATGGCCAAATATAAGGCAACCTTGAAAATAAAGTGATTTTTCATTTTCCCAATGAAAATATTTCTCCCTTACAAAAATTTTTGGCTAACTTGAATAAAAAAACTTTTACAAATGACAGTACAAAATCTCTTATATGCACTGTTTAAAAAAAGGAAACTACAAGAGGTCATTGGTTTAATTTTTCCTTTGGCCAAAAAACAAAAAAAAAAGAGTGAGAGAAATAAACTTTGGAGGATCCCTTTCTTGACAGAACAATCACAGCTTTGTATCACCTTTAGAAGTTACAGTTACCAATTTGAATCATGTTACCTCATGGCAATAATTAGCATGTAATATTATTTCCATAGGTGATATTAAAATTCAGAAAGTCGGTATTCTCCAAATGGATTTCTTAGTGACAACTCTAAAAAGGTATTTAATGAATTACTAAAAACCAAGTAGGATTTTATTATGGGAATGTTTGCAGTCTTCAGCTTTATCCAAGAGCTTTCCCCTCGGTGGCTTTACAGTTCTGCACCTTGTCTCTGTATTTACGTTAACAGACTCAGAGGCCTAGAGTTTCTTTAATCAGCAATTGCTAAAAAAGGAAAACTGCAGTTTCAGGCTACGGATGAGATTTCATTTGCTGAGTCTGAATCAGATGCACAGACCCTAAATCTAAGGCTAACCCAGGTATGGCTAATGAGAGTGAATCAGCCTCAAAGGCTATGTGTGGAAGTACCAACTCCCACTCTTTGTCCTCCAACTAAATCATTGCCCAGACTTTTTCCACACACGCACTTGTAAAAAGTAATTTGTAACTGTCTACTTGGTGGATCTAGCCATCTGTTTAAACATCTGGAGCCAAGAGTGTTTGAATCTGCACAAAGACAAAGACCTGTGAGAGACCAAACCTGCCATCACCATTTCCCAGTCATGCTGAGGGACCGCAGTAGGGCTGAGTATCTGCCACCTGGTCCTCAGGCTCTGCTTCACCTTCTCTGGGAGCCCAATCCACATGGACTGTGTTAACAGCGTCCAGTTGACTCACCCTGGGGAAGTCAACTGGCAGGGGGAGGGACAGAGAAGGGCGAGAGGAGGCTGAGGTACTCATGCCCCCAGTTTCCTTCTCTAAGGCTCACTGTGAGCAGGCTGCATACCTGTTTTTGTTGGGCAGCCCCCTCCACATAGCCCCCTGGCCCAGGTTCTAGTAGCCATTCCCTTCCTCCTCAGGTCTAGGGCTGGTATCTGCCCTTCCATCGCCAGCCTGAGCATCCCTGAACTATCTCCTGCATTCTCCCCACCTTTGTACAGAGTTTCTTTATTAAGTCTCTTCAAATGATCGGATTTGTGCATATCATCTATTTTCTGTTTGGACTCAAGTTATTATTGTAATCTTGTCAAAGGCTCAAGCTAAAGCCTTCATTAGAAACATCCTAAGGGAAATGTCTAACTTTAGGAGGCCTGGAGGAGGGAAAAGAAATGAATGGGCTTTTCCTACCAACACATAAACAAAACACTCACAGAATTCGAGGTCCCCTCAACATCTGCTGCCATTCAGGATATGGGGGGGGAGGGACAAAAGGACATGGTGCAAGCACCTATTGTGTGCCTGGCATGGTGCACGGACTTTCACACACAACATGTCGTCATGTGCTGTGTGACCTTGAACAAACTTATAAGTTCTCTTTGTCCCAGTTTTTCATCTGCCTAAGTGAGAATAATAATAGGACCCAGCTCATAGTGTTAGTGGGAGAATAAATGAGATAATAAATGTAAGGTGCTTATGGCAGGATTAATATATGTTTAATAAATATTAGCTATTAATAATGATGTTGATGATGACGGTTATAATAAATAACTCTTATGAAAATTTTCTGAAGTAGATGTCATTTCCCCCATTTTAAACATGAGGAAACTGTGGCCTCATGAGCTATGTCACAAAGAGGCAGGGGATCGCTTCTTGATAGTAGGGACAGATGAGACTACGGTGACTGTTGATTATGCTTCCTAGGTCAGTATAAACTCTTTTATGAGCTATCATTTCCAAAAGACAGCTAAGTTGTCAGTCAACTAAAATATAAACATACTCATGTATATTTGTATACAGCATACACACAAACACATACACATAATGTTGAAAACTAAAATGAAAACATGATGATTTTGAACTAAATCCCCTTCATGTTTTTTGAGTCCTTGATTAATGAAATATCCTATGCTGACTGAATTCGACTACTGAATTTACTTGTCCACAAAGTATGGTTGCTGCTTTATCAAAATATTCTGTGAAAAGCAACAACACCAGAGGTCTTAGATCTTCATCTGAGGGTAAGGGCATCTCCAGGTAGTTTCAGGGAAACCATAATTTTATGGCCATGTAAGATGGAAAAACACTTATGATATTATTTAAAATTGATCAACATCCTCTCATTGTTCAATACATTATTTAATTAACCCCAAAGAAGTTTTACTGCTTTCCTGTGTCAAAAGTTTTATACAATATAAATTAAGGATCTTAAAGCCTTCTGTCACTTTATAGATACCTTCTTTTTATACTTGTTAAAGACCAATAAACAACCACTTAAGAATCTTCTGTTATCCTTCTTTAAATAAAAATAAATATGTTTTGAAAAGGAGAGAAAATTCTGAATCCTGACACCAGATCTGTATATATTCCACCATCACCACCTCACACTCCCCTCATGTGCCTCCTCTGTGTCACAATACACAATCTACATAAGGGATAACACCTACGTGACCCATCTGCTCTCATACTCTTCTCCCCAGATGAGTGACAGAAGAGGGTCCTCTTTCTAGCTGACTCTTAGAATGCCTAACATACCAACCCAAGCAGCCACTGACAATAACCAGAGTTGACTTGTGAGATAAAACTCATTTGCTATCCATGAAAGAAAATTTTACTTCAGATGAACCGGGCAGAATCAAATTCAACAAAGAATATCTGCTCATAGATCTGGAACTTTGCTGTGTTTATACCATAATCTCCAGGGCTTAGAACCATGTCTGGTGCTTAGGAAGCACTCAATAAATATTTGATTGAATGAAACCTGTGATCTATAAGAGCCAGTACCATGCCTTCAGGGAATGTACAGAGAAGGAAGATGGACAAAAAGAAGAAAATAAACAACCCTAATGCAAATTGGCCTAAGATATGTACCATAAAAGTGTAACAAATTGTGGGTAAAATGAGAAAGACAGTGGTCTGAATTAATTTGAGTAACACAACATTTAAAGAGAAATATGGTATCGATTTCAATGCTTTAATAATCAGATGAAAATAATTTATAATTAGAAACATCATTTTCCTTAAACTGTTTACAGTTTAAGTTTATTTAAAAAGAGTGAGCAAGTGGGACCTTCAACCCAAAATCGGAGTGGGTGAGTGTGGATAAATGAGATCTTGAATTATTGAACATGAGCCCCAAGGCCTTGTCCTTTTCCCACTGAAACCTAACAGAGCCCTTGCACGAAGAGTTTTTTTTTTTCCTTTTGACCCTCACATGGACATGTCTTTAATTTTTCTTTTAATTCTTAAGAGTCATATCCAGTCAAACCTCTATTTTCGAATGACTTGGTTCTTGAGCAATTCGGTTCTCGACTAAGTGGTTCATGAAAACGTGCCTTGGCTGTCTAAAAAGACTTTAAGTCTTGATCCTCTACCCAGTAACCCTTTCGTGCTGACACCTGTATGATCAGTCATGTGTCACTCAGGTGACAAACAAAAAAGATTTGTTTTTTGAACAAATCACTCTTGAACAGTTTTTCAGAACAAATTAAGTTTGAGAACCTAGATCCCACTGTGCAATTATTCTAAAAAGTTCCAAAAATACCTAAGTTTAATAAGTAGAAAGTGGAAAGCGAGCCACTTCCTCTCTCCTCCATCATCCAACTCCTTCCCCACTCAGATGACAACAGGGGTCACGGCCCGTGGGCCAAATGCAGCCTGCAGCCTCTTTAAGTAGAGCCCGTGAGCCAAGGATGAATCTTACAATTTTAAGTAGTTTAAAAAATCAAAAGAATGATAACATTTTGTGGCACATTAGAGTTATATGAAATTGTTTTCAATGTTTATAAATAAATTTTTATTGGCACATAGCCATGTCCATTTGTTTATTTCTTTGTCTATGGCTGCTTCACACCAGAGTCGCAGAGTGAAGTGCCCCTGGTCTAACAGAATAGATCCTGTCACTTTTTCTGAATAATACCTCTCTTTCTAACTCACTATACGATCCATTTATCTATATATCAAACAAATTACTTGACATAGTACCTCCTATTTGTTGGACAATCTCCTTTTATCCAGTCAATGATATTTGTGGCCATCGGAAGTTTTCACAGACCCATCCACTATATTATAGATATTTCACTACCACCCATTTTACCACCAGCCATGCATTCAAGGGCATTTCTTCCCTGCCTCACTTATCTTGTGCGTAGTACTGAGCACAGGGAGTACAAATTGGAAAGGTCTCAGGAGAGATGGCAGTGATAATCCAGTGACTTGCATTTGCAGTAGGCACACCACCTTGGTGAGCAATCAGCCTCCACCTTGGCTGGCCAGGTCTGGTGGAACACGCCCTGTGTAATTGTGCTGTCTGGTTGTGGAAATACTTGCCAAGCACGTGTCTTGATAGAGGGGGCAGTGTCAAAAATATTATTAGATTTTATTCTTCTGCCCTGTAGCTAATGTGAGGAACAAACTTTAGACTGTGCAGTTCTTAAACCTAATTTCCAGTGACTCACAGATTAATATAAAATCTGATTTTACATTAATTTAGTTTCTGCAATTATTTTGATGGCACTTAGTTGATATTCTACTAGCAGATGTGCTTTTTTTCCTTAAAAGATGCCAATTTAGTCAGTAAATCTGTAGTCATGTAGGTGGTCTTTCATATTTGCTTCAGTGAAGATAGAAAAAAAAGAACATTTTAGGTCTGCAAAAATGATTTCTGGGATGACTTTCAGGGATGGTTTGAATTAGGAGTTATGTTTTTTACTAGAAGAAACTTGCTGTAATAGCGCTAGCATTTTAAAAATAAAACTTTTTTTGACCTTACATTAGATTCTAGTTTATCTTTGTTAAGCAACGTTGGCAGGTGTTTCAGTTACCTACTGCTGCACAACATACCATGCCAAATTTTAATGGCTTCAAAAAACAACCATCATTTGTTTTGCTCATGAAATCTGCAGTTTCGGCAGCATTTAGTGCTGCAGCTCATCTCTGCTCATGTGGCACTAACTGGGGTCACTCAACTGAGGCTGGAGGAGCCACTGATAAGATGGCTCCCATGGAGAGCTGGTGCTAGCTGTAGGCTCAGAGCTCAGGTGAGGCTGTCATCCAGGAGTCTTATTTCCTTCCCAGGCGGGCCTCTCAGTGGGGGTCCTTGGGCTCCCTCACAGCATGGCAATTGGGTCCTAAGAGTTGGTATTCAAAGAAACCAAAGCAGATAGAGCAAGTCTTCTTATGGGTCACCTCATACGTCACACAGTGTCATTTCCACTGCATTCTGCCAATTAAGCAAACCATTAAGACCAAGGAGAGGGGAATTCCATCTCACAGCCTAACAGGAAGAGTTGCAAAGAATTCATGGCCATCTTCAATCTACCAGAGCACATAAAATAAATAAAGTATATGTATTTCTGAGAATCATGTTTTGGTTATTGAAGTGGTAGCAAGGAGAAGCCAAGAATAGAATTAAATCATATCTCATGATTGAACCAACTCTCCTCAGAGGAAGTAAACCATAAAGATCAAAGCACAGGCTGCATGGGTATGATTCCTAGACATAAATGTCACTCACCAGCCCTATGACCGTGGACAAAATTGCTTGCCCTTTCTGTGTCCCCTTATCCTCATCTACAAAATGTGAATACAGTTCCTCTGAGGGAAATCATGACTCTGCTTTTTAGTTAACTTAAAAAAATCTGATATGTATAATATAAACACAGAAAAATACAAAATAATGCATGCTCTATGAATTTTCACAAATGGGATATACTCATCTGACCAGGAAACAAAAATGACAGGACTCGGGACAAGAGGGAGTGGTAGGGACTTTAGCGAACAGGAGGGCACGTGTCTTTTCCAACAGAGACAGCGGACTCCTGGCTCTTGCAGTGGTTGCCGTGTGGAGACAAAGGTGGAGTGCAGGCTGAACAAATGGTGGCAGAAGGCCAGACGTAGTCCACGGGCTCCTGCCTGGGACTCTGCGGAAAGGTTTGGAATAATGATGAGGGGATGGAAAACTGAAAGGGTCAGAAGAAAAAGGGATGTCAGCATAAGAGACATGGACAATGTAGCTGTAGCTAAGCATGGCAGGGAAAATAAATATGGAATTAACAGGGCTTAACATTTAGGAATGAACCTTGGCTTGAAGTTGTCCTAGCACTAGAAGAAGGCTTCCTGATGTCGGGAAAGATTCAGAGACAAACCTACCACAAAGCCAAGTGCTTGCCTTGCACATGCACTACCTGTTTTAATCACTAAAGTATCTTGAAGAGCTCCACTCCCATGGCCAATAGTCCTAAACCTTTCTCTTCTACTCCTTTTGCTCCTTTCCACAGAGAGAGACTTGCTTTCTTTCCTTTCCTCAGTGTCTTATCTTGCTTTTGGGTATATTGTGCTTCTTTGTGGCGTTCCTAAGGTTCTCCCTCATAGAAGATTTCTCACAGCACTCACAGTATTGGAAGATTTCAGCACTTCAAATTCCCTTTGGAGAGAGGCAGATACAAACTAGTGAGATGAAAACAAAGTCCTGTTAATGATACTATGAAATTCGAGGCGTCTGGGAGACCTCCTCAAATAGTCCCAAGCCCTCCTCACCCTGGCTCTGGGGCAGGGTTTAAGTGGTGGCGAATGGAACACGGAGCAGCGGTGGGAGGAGGGGGGACCTGGGATCACTGGCATCTAACTGCATAACTGGCAGATCTAGGGAATGGCTGCCCACGGGCTGCAACTGGAAAGAGCAACATCAGGAAGAAGACTGCTGGATTCAGAAATATTTAGATCAAATTACCATCTGAACATTATATACATACATGCCTGCAGCTTACTAAGCGAGACAGTGCACAATAAGCGTTGAAGCTCAGTTGCCTGGCAAAGAGAAGGTGATCCGTGGACCTTCCCCACCCCTTTCCTCCCTTCTGTTGTTCTGTCAGGCTTTATTTGGTTACACCAAGCTTTATTTATTTCAGAATCCTGCAGGTTACCATCAGCTCTTTTTCTCAAGCACTGTGCCCTGACTGGTCTGAACTACGTGGCTACCACTGTTTTCTATTGACCTGAGAAGAAGGATGATTTTGCATCATCTCATTCATGTGTTAAAGGTGAAGTGTCTAGTGCAGAAACCGTGAGCACTTTTGGAAATACTACATTCTGTCTTTTATAAATCATCATTAACCTGGAGGCAGAATAATGATACAGCCTGTTTTTCCACGTATCTGAACACTTTTTTATGCTCAGCATACTTTCTGTTGAGAGATCTAGGAATTTAAATACACCTGGGAAAAGGTAAGATATAGATTAATGAAATCAAAGTGAAGAGTTTTCCCCTGTAAATCACATTTTTTTTTCACCCCGCATCCTTTCGTGCTTTCTATCAAGCACTGTCTTGAATCTTTTAAGTATTGTAGCATGAAATAAAACTAAAGAATGAGAACTATGTATCAGCTTCTCTTTGGTTAAGACAGCTCTAGATTCTTCAAACTGTGACTAAAAACCCTCACTCGAAAACTTAGGCTGAGCTATGACTTTCACTTAAGAAAGCGAGCATTATTTAGGAGTTGGAGAATATGGGTGGTGATGTAAACATGCTTTACGCTCTGCAAATCACAGTAACTTGTAAGACAAAGGCCATTTACACCACTCAGAATTTAGTATTGAGAGTATACGCTTTAGTTTAGACTTTAAAATATTTTTAGGATAGTCTCCTAGAAGTGGAATTACTGGAACAAAGGCTACACACATTTTAAAGCTTGGAATATAGATTTCAAACTTCCCTCCCAAATGGTTATTTTGATTTTCATTCCCACCCGGCTGTTCTTCCCCACACTCTTGCCAGCACAAGGTCCTCTATTTCTTTACTATCTTTACCATCTCATTGGCACGTTTGGTTACATGTCTTTGACTATTTGTGATTTTTTTCCATACATTTATTGCCATCTGAATGTCTCCTGTTGTGATTGCCTGTTGATGACCTGTGCAGGGGTCGGGCCTCTCTTGACTGCTGTTTTATCATGCACAGCGCACAGCAGACATCACGGGCCCCCAGAGGCCTGTGTGTGTTTTTGAAGCAATTCTGGCTTAAAATATAAATAGGATGAGACAGAAAAGGGAATGACTCAAACAAAGCTCTTATTTCTTATCTGAAGTAAACAAGACAGTCTCTCCAGTGTGGGTCAACACAACTAGCACTTCTTGCTAAAGAAAAAGGGCTGGCTCTGGCTGCTGAGTCACTTAAAAAAATTAGGTTCCACTTGGCAACATGACTTTAATTCCTTTTGCAAAGGAAGAAGGCCTTACAGCTGCTCCATGCTCCAAGCAATGCTTTAATGACAATGGGATAAATACACCCGCATATACAATGCTCCTCAACTTTTCATAAAATAGAAATATTGTTAAGTTGAAAATGCATTTAATACTACACTGTAGAGTCTTCAGTTGTTACCTAGGATTGTGTGGCTGGCTGGGAGCTGCGGCTCTCCAGCACCATGACAGAATATCCTACCACATATTGCTAGCCTGGGAAAAGATCAAAATTCAAAATTCAAAGTATGGTTTCTACTGAATGTGTATTAGTTCCGCAGCATTGTAAGTTGAAAAACCCTAAGTTGAATCGTTTATGTATGAGAAACACACACACACACACACACACACACACACACATATGAGCAGGAGTCCAGCTATTTATACAAAGTCCAATAACTAAGTTATGATTTAACCCAGTTAATCTTTCTTAAATTAGTACTTAAATGTCAAGTACTTCAGAGCTCGAGATGATATGAAATAAAACCCCTGAAATTCCAAAGCTCTTTCTGAGTATTTTAGCACGTTAAGTGTTAAACAGCACCTCACATCCATGGATGTGTCCCTGGCACTCCATGTTCATTATTTCCTATTTCAGGCCTGATTTGTCTCCTGCATTCATAATTTCTGTCCAAAGGCATGGCTGTTTTCCCAGGTACTTGAAGTGGCTGAAAACTTTGATGTTATTTTCATTTCTCCTTCCCCCTTGCCCTCCACACTCAATTAATGGCCAAATCCTGAGACCCTTCTTTTAGTTCTTTTTCAGTATAAATAAACTTTTAACATGAGAATAGTTTTAATTTGAGAATAGTAAGATTGTGAAGATAATACAGAGTTCCTGTATTCTCCTAACCTAGACCCCCCCCAAGGGTAACCTGTTACATTGCCACGGTCCCTCTGTCACTACTTAGGAATCAACATTGACTAAACTTTGCACTTCACTCTGATGTCACCAATTTTCCCTAATGCTCTTTTCCTGTCCCAGGATATATTAAGTTGAGTCTTCATATCTTTTTAGTCTCCTCTGGTCTGTGACATTTCCTTACATGTCCTTTGTTTTTGATGACCTGACAGTTTTGAGGAGTACTGGTCAGGTACTTCGTAGAATTTGGGTTTGTCTGATGTTTTCTCATGCTTAGACAGGGGTCGCTGGGTTTTTTTGGAGGATGATCACAGTGGCGCAGTACCATTTTCATCACATATATCAAGGGTACGTACTGTCCACATGACTTACCTCTGATGATATTAGCCCTGATCACCTGGCTGAGGTGTTCTTGCCAAGTTTCTCCATCTCAAGTTACTCCCCATTTTTACATTCATTTTGCAGATGAGGAAACAGGTTAGAAGTTAAGTGCCTAATTCAAGGCTGAAAAGTAATAAAACTGAAATTGGAACGTAAGGCTTCTCACTCCTAGTCCTGCACGTCTTTCACAGCAGGGGTCAGCAAACTCTGATGGTCTGTGGGCCACGGCCTACCCCTACCTGTTTTTATAAGGCTCGCAAGCAAAGCATGGTTCTTTTATACTTTCAGGTGGTTAAAAAAATTAAAAGAAAAATATTTTATGCCATATAATACTTGAAATTCAAGTTTCAATGTCCATGAATAAAGTTTACTGGAAAACAGTTATGCTCACTTGTTAACATTTTTTTCTATATGCTTTTATGACACATCAGCCAAATTAAGTAGTTATGCCAGAGACCTAATGGCCCACAAAGCTGAAAATACTTCCTGGCTGGTGTGGCTCAGTGGGTTGAGTGCTGGACTGCGAAGCAAGGGGTCGCTGGTTCTATTCCCAGTCAGGGAACATGTCTGGGTTATGGTCTAGATCCCAGTGGGGGGAGGGGGGCGCAGGAGAGGCAACCACACATTGATGTTTCTCTCTCTCTCTTTCTCCCTCCCTTCCCTTCTTTCTAGAAAGAAATAAAATCTTTTTTTAAAAAATTTAAAAATATTTTCTATTTGGCCATTTGCCAAAAACGTTTGCTAACTCTGTGCTACACCATAATATTAATTACTCACCCAAGCAGCCTCATTTTTGTCAGAGGATGGAGAAAAGAAGTCCTTTGTCCCTAAAAAGAGCTGTTAGTTGCGCGATTTACAAAGTGTAAAACAAGACCTTCTAAAACATTTTGTTAGGGGCTCAGATTTGAGGTTTGCTGGCTTTGTCACCCTTAGTGATGAAATCACATATGTGGGGCAGGGGGGATGGGGGTGAGAATGAGACAGAGATGGAGAGATGGGAACACTGAACAGAGAGAAACAGAGAAACATGCACACCTGGCTCTTAGAACTGGAGGATGAAGGCGAGTGAAGTAGGATGAGGCCTCAGTTAACAGATGATATATAAAACTGTGTGCACTAAGCCCAAAAAACTGTACCCTGGGCAACTGTGAGACAGGCCAGGGGTCTGTAAATGCAAACTTTGAGGTCCTCCTCCCACATGTACAGAAAAGACATTCTTAGAAACTTTACTTGCATATTTTCAAGTCTCAGCTGCTCCAGCACGTGCCAGAGAAAGCCCCTCCCAGCCTGCTGCCTCTCTCGGAGCATGACCCCCATCATTCCTATCCGTGAACGACGAGGCTGGCTATCTTCCCAACTGCACAACTGCTCTGTTTATTTTTAACTCTAGGAAAGAACAGAGATGTTTCATGATAACTGTATTCAGGGAAGTTATTTAAAGTTATCTGATTCTTAGTGTGTATAAAATATAGAAAATTACTTTTGATTTTTTCCTCAATATCTTTGGTGAATAATAATTTTTCTTTCCATGTTCATATCAAATGGCTATGAAATTTCTCAGTTGGGAGGCTCGTCCTTGTAAAGCTGACATGGATCAACAATCAGGAAAATGGGATCATCTTTGGAGAGGAAAATGCAACTGTTGCAAAAAGGCAAAGGGCAAAGGGAATACCACCTGAGGATAACTTCGTGGAAGTGAATAATAAGGAAAACAACTAATTTGGGAAAGTTCAAGGTTAGGCATATTACTGTGTAACAATGTTGACCTAAAGAACTCTACAGTTGTTTCATACTTTATACTTTTCTAACTGTAGTATCATAACAATGCTGTGTGGTTAGGAATTAGCCTCATTTTTCACATGAAGCACAGAGAAATTAAATGGTTCATTTAAGTTATGTCCATGCACAGTGCATCAGATTCGTCACCCAGCCTCATGACAAATCCCCCCAATCTTCTGCCTCCTGCTGTGTACATCTCTAACGGACAAAGATCACCCCTTGCTGCAATAAATGGCCCTCTCCCTACGATTCCACCTTCAGAGTTCAGTTTGCTGATTCATGACTTGCCAGCCTGGGCTTCTCTAAGGGCAGTTCTGCCCCTTAGTGAGTCAGCTGTACATAAAGAGAACCAGGGGAGGGACTCAATGTCCCATTGCTTGAGCATTTTAAGCTAATTCCAATTCAGGGGATGAATTATACTCATCCCAAAAGGTAAATGTGGACGCCACATTTATAGAGACTCCGTATTTATAGAGGAGATGTTATTTTTTAAAAATTAAGTCTTAAAGCTGTTTTCCAAGCTAAGAAATAAGAAAATAAACTATAAGATGAGAATCCCACAGAATTCTCTAGACTAGCCTGTTTGTAAAAGCTGTATCTGTAAAACAGAGGAGTCTGAGAATGCATCAAAAAAGCAGAAGAAAAATCCAGCTGTCTTTTTATTTTCTTATAAAAACAGCCAAACTCTCAATCACAGTACATTTTGCACAATCTGTTCATTAGCCCCTATTTACATAATGATGTAAGTATTTGAGGCCACAATTTTCCTTGCAGGAGGCAAGGTTTAAAAGCAAATACCATCACAATGCTACACAAGGCATGAGGATAACGAGTAAAGGGTGTCAGGGGTATGCCGAGCCCCTTACTTTTTTTTTTTTTTATACCTCTTAATCTTTGGAATAAATGGGAACTTTCTGGTAATGCCAACAAACTGCATTTTAGAAACAAATTGGGCATAACAAGGTATGAAATTGCTTTGCAAAATAAATCATTTTCTGATTCAGTAAGAGGTGCTGGGGTGGAGTGGGGGTGGTCCATTCAACACCTGATCTGAATTAGGGAGAGCAAAGAAAATATTTAATGCTATTAAAATGAGATATTGGCTCTGAGAGATGCTGTGAAGAGAATTTATTTAAAAAGAAAACCCAAGGGGCAGTTAGTCACAAGAGAAACACTGATTTTGTTATACCCAAGAAACTAGTACATTGTCCCCAGAATTTGCTACCAGGCCACCCAGTTATGATGGGATGACTAGATATATAAAGCCTAGTACATACCAAGGACAAATTGGTTCCTCAGGCAAAGCACTAATAAGTCACTGGCTTGATGGTTGAAAAAGCAGTGGCAGTGTTTTTTCACCAAGCCAACAGAAAGCTCCTAATCCTCAGAAGGAAAAGTTATCATCTTGCCAACATTTGTCAAAAGTTCAACTCAGCAAAAGAATAATTCAGCAAAGGCTTCCTCCCTCTACCCCTGCTCTGCCAAGGCAGGCGATAGAGTTATATTTCTGAAATGAATGAATGGCTTAATAATACTCATGTTTTTTGATAAATGTGATCATAAAGGTAACTTTGCTTTGTGATATGGAGACAAATTGGAATTAATTGCTTATGGGGATTTTATTTGTTTCATATCCTTCTGAATATATGCTATGAAATCTCACAATTACTAGGCTAGAAGGGACTTGGAGATGTCATTGGATCCACACTATATCCCCTTGCCTCAAAGTGTGGTCCTTGGACAGCAGTTATCAGTGTCAATCGCGCCTGTGAGAAATGCAGAATCTCACCCCATTCCCCACCATCTCATGAATTAGAATCTGCTTTATTGCCAGATTCCCAAGTGGTATGTGTGCACATATGCATCCCTTCTTCTAAAGCTGTAATTTCTCCTGAGTTTGAGAAGCACTCATTTAGCCTGCAGATGGTTAGTGCTGGTATCTGAAAATCAGAATTGCTTTGGCCATTGCTAGGATGGGTACCTGGGTGGCATGTTCACTCCTATAGTAAGCCAGCGTCCCAGACGGTGTGGACTAATAGCTGAGGAATAAAATCAATCAAGATGCTACCAAAAGCAGGGAATGGATGATGGGCAAGGAAATCAAAACATATTCCCAGATGTCATCTGTTGTTAGGGATGAGCATTTGGCCCACGCCAGGTCAATGAGACTCACTGTGGGGCTTCTGCTGTATTTTCAGAGAAGGGGGAGCTCTTGGTTCTGAGGTTATAAAGTTGATAAAAAGAGACCTAGAGCTACCAGGGGAACCACTTGGAGAAGGCCTGCCTGAGAATAAAGCAAACCCCAGGGCTGAGAAGTTAAGGGACTAAGTCCTCATGACTTCAACTGTGCCCCTGAACGTGGGGCCATTAATTCCAGGGGACACCATCCACTGTTTCCTATTACAATGTGAATACGCCCCCTGCAGGTGTGCAACAACATTGCAGCCCTCCTGGATGCAGCTGTGCCTGATCCAAATTTTGACTGGACTTCTGTTATTATGTACCAATAATTTTCTCCACTTAACTTTTTTTTTTTTTAGTTTAAGACTGTTTGAAGTAGATTTTCTATAACTTGTAAAAAACTGAAAGACTGCTAACACTCATAGGGTGAGTTTTCAAAAGACTTGTGTTCATATCCAGCCCAAAACCTTCTCCCCTACAATAGACAAGACTCTGATATGGTCTAGGTCGGGGTGGGGATAGGGGAAAGAGAGTAAGGGGAATAGATTCGTATGCATAGCTGGAAGTGAATAAATACTGTATAGAAGGGCAGTTTGGCCATTTCTATTACTATTAAAAGGATATATCATTGGCCTAGTAATTCCACTTCTGCAAACAGATACTATAGACAAATTAGCACATGTGCTCAAATATATATGTTCAAGGATATTCAATTAAGTATTGTTGAGATGGCAAAGGACTATAGAGTCAAAATGTCCAACAATAAAAAACTGGCTAAGTAAATGATGATCCATCTAAACAATGGAACAAACATTCTGTCCCCCTACATTCTGGCAGCTCTATGTTTGTTATCCTGGAACAATTCCCAAGATAAGTGAAAAATGTAAGATATGGAATAATATGTATGGTATGCTAACATTTGTGTAAATAAAGAGGATAATTAAATAAGTGTGTATGTATATATATACACATATATATAAAATATGAATATGCATTTATATAGGAATAGAATGTCTTTATAGGCATCAACAGAAACTTAGTATGATTGTTTCTAGAGGAGGGGACAGGATTGGAAAAGAGATTTACTTTAAATCCTTTAAGTTTTGTAACTGTTATGTGCATCCATTACATATTTAACGCCTGGCATATCTGGAACTTTCTGCTCCTTCTCCTTTTGGAAATAATGGCCCAGAGAAGATGAGGGTGCATGTCCCAGGAGAGAGGTCTGGAGATTGAGTGATTAGTGCCTCCTCTTCTCTAATTAGACCAGGAAGTTAGCATGTCACATCCACTCAAAAATTCTTGAAAAATCACTGAAAGAACTAAATGTACTAAATGTAATCAGTGAGAATGGAACTGCAGGAGCAGGAATAATGGGAGTTATTTTTCTCAGAAGCAGAAATGTACAAAGATTGGGCCTTGGGAACATCTGTGTTGCTGTTAGCATGCTGCAGGGAAGGAAGGGCTCCCAGCTGCCTGTCCATCACAGCAGTCCTATTGGTGATTTCTTTCTTTCACGTGCCTGGAATTCTCAAATCATCAATGACCCCTGGCCTGCCCTATTTGGCCACTCAGAATTACTGAGCCCCGCTCAGAACACCCCTTTAATTTCTAAAGATCTTCTCTTCTGATACATGTACAGCTGGAAACATTTAAAGCTTCAAGTACAGTTTAAATGAAAAGTGTAAGCAAGGCTGCGTTGATTCTCAAGCTCTGACTCTCCTGGTTACTGGAGGGTTAGATAGTCTCTGGCACAAGTCTGGGATGCTCTGGAGAGGCCACTGTGTGCTCACTGACAATGAAACACAAACACAGTGAAACATCACGGTGACCTGAGACACGCACAGCCAAGTCCACACACATAGTGACAGCTGCTGTTGGGGAAGCCAAGGGATCGGCATTTGAAGCCACTACCATTTAATTTCTGTAAAGTGTGCAACCTAAGTGTGATGATGTTGTTGTTTCCATTAAGCTATAATTCACCTAAAAATTAACATCTGCTGCAAGGATTCAGTTAAATGATGTTTTAACAACAGTTCTGATCCCAACTTTTGAAAGTAGAAACCCATTCTCTTCCTCCTTTCCCCAGCAAAGCCTGTCCCCTCACTGTCCCACATTACATATTTTACTGGTTATAAAAGTAATTGCCGGTAGCCTTCTGAAACTGATGTGTGTGTATGCATGCATACGTATGGAGCTGTGCATGCATATGTAGGGGGGTGAATGGAAAAGGTGGACCATGTTTGCTATCAGAGAGCACAGAATTGATTTTGATCCTTTCTCTAATAAACACTTAAGAAACTTTGCACTTTATACCTTTCCGGGCCTCAGACTTCTCATCTGCTCATTCTCTCTGGGCAATTAAATAGATGGTGTCAGAGTTTCTTGCCCTGCCCCATCAGCTCTCAGACTGAAAGCACTCAAACAGGACAAATGGCATCTAAAAGAATGAGCTTTTGTTGTTGTCTTGATTATTATTGTTGGATTTGTGTGCTTTCATCTTCCACAGTTTCTGTCTTAGGAAATGCTTAGTAAATACTTATTGAACTTAGCAATCTTTGTCTCCATTCCATCGGCCTATTGGACTGTGTGTGTGTGTGTGTTCAGTCAAAACACTGAAAAAATAGTGCAAGTATAAAATGTTGCAGAACACCCAACTTAAATGCAATCAAAATGGTCTAGAGTCTATATGTCACTGTTGTTGGTTGGTGAGCTGAGAGGAAATGTGGTTCTTTTCACAGTGGGGGATTTAAAAACTACAAGAGCAATTCCAGTTTAAACAAGCTTGTTAGGGGCCTCTTGAGTTTAGGCTTATCGACACACAAGCCCAGAGAGGGCTACTCACTGTGCTGTCATGTCTGCAGAAATGGCTTTACCTTTGTTTCACTCTAAGCCTTCCCCTGTCCCTCATTTACCCCATAGGACAATATATGCAAAGCCAGAACAGCCGAAGGGTGCCCTATCTGTCCAGAGATTTCTTTGTGCAGATCAGTTTGGGCAGGCACAAACAGAACTTGACCCTATTCACTTGACATGTGGTCTGGTTAGACTCAATGACAGACAACAGTCCTAACAAAATAGTCTGTAACTGAGTCTGAGTCTTGTTATACCACTAGCAACAATGCCAATGCTTCAGATAGGGTAGGTACTCAATAAAAGTTGCTGAATAAATGAATGAAGTAAAAAAACAAGACTAAGTCCTTTTAAAGGAATCTGCTAAACCAAATCTATAGCTGCTTCTCATTTTAATCCCAAGAAGTGATTTTTTAATTTGTTTTTTGTGTCTGGTGTACAACATAGTGGTTAGACAATTATATAATTTATGAAGTGATCCCCCTGATAATTCTAATGTGCATCTGGCACCATACGTAGTTATCACAATATCATGGACTATCTTCCCTATGCTGTACTTTACATTCCTATGACTATTTTGTAACTCCTTACTCCCTTCACCTTTTTCCACCTATTCCCCCATGCTCTCCCATCTAGCAACCACAGTTTGTTCACTGTATCTGTGAATCTTATTTCTGTTTTGTTTATTTGGTTCTTTTGGTTCCACATATAGGCAAAATCATTTATTTGTCTTTCTCTAACTTATTTCATTCTTTTTATAGCCAAGTATTAGTCCATTGCATATATCCAATCATCTACTGATGGGTACTTGGGTTGTTTTCACATCTTGGCTATTGTAAATAACACTACAGGAACATAGGGTGAATATATATTTTCAAGTTAGTGTTTTGGATTTGTTTGGGTGTATTCTCAAAAGTGGAATTGCCGGGCCATAAGGTAGTTCTATTTTTAAGTTTTTGAGGAACCTCCACACTGTTTTCCACAGTGGCTGCACCAATTTGCAATCCCACCAACAATGTATTAGGGTTCCCTTTTCTCCACATCCTTGCCAACATTTGTTGTTTTTTGATTTATTGATGATAACCATTCTGACAGATGTGAGGTGGTATCTCATTGTGGTTTTAATTTGCATTTCTCTGATGATTAGTGATGTTGGCCATCTTTGGAGAACTTTCTATTCAGGTCTTCTGTCAATTTTTTAATTGTATTGTTCACATTTTTTTGGTGTTAAGTTGTATGGGTTCTTTATAAATGTTGGATACTAACCCCTATCAAATGTATCATTGGCAGATACCTTCTTCCTTCAGTGGGTCGTCTTTTAATTTTATTGATGGTTCCTCTTTGCTGTGCAAAAACTTTTTAGTTTGAGGTAGTCCCATTTGTTTATTTTTCCTTTGGTTTCCCTTGTTCAAGGAGGCATATCAGAAAAAATATTACTAGGAACAATATCAGAAGGTTTACTATTTTTTCTTCTAGAACTTTTATGGTTTCAGGTCTTACATTTAAGCCGTTAATCCATTTTGTGTTTATTCTTGTATATGGTGTAAGAAGGTGGCCTAGTTTCATTTTATTTTTTAATTTCTCCAATTTTCCCAACACCATTTATTGGATAGACTGTCTTTACATCATTGTGTATTCTTGTCCCCTTTGTCATGTATTAATTGACTATAGAAGCATGGGTTTATTTCTGAGCTCTCTTTTTAATAAAGATTTTAGTTATTTATTTTTAGGGAGGGGAAGGGAGGAAGAAAGAGAGGGAGAGAAACATCAGCATGTGGTTGCCTTTCACGCATTCTCTAATGGGAACCTGGCCTGCAACCTACGCATGTTCCCTGACTGCGAATTGAACTAAAGACCCCTTGCTTCCCAGGCCGCACTCAATGTACTAAACCACACCAGCCAGGGTGCTTTCTGGGCTCTCTGTTCTGTTCCATGGAGCTATGTCAGTGCCATGCTGCTTTGATTGCTATAGCCTTGTAGTATACTTTGATATCAGGTAGCATGATACCTCCAACTTTATTCTTCTTTCTCAAAATTTCTGTGGCTATTTGGGGCCTTTTGTGGTTCCATATAAATTTTAGGATTACTTATTCTAATACTGTGAAAAATGCCATTGGTGTTTTGGTAGGAATGACATTGAATCTATTGATTGCTTTGGGTAGTCTATGAGCATTTTAACAATGTTAATTCTTCCTATCTATGAGCATGGTATATGCTTCCATTTATTTGTATCTTTAATTTCTTTCTTCAGTGTCTTATAATTTTCTGATTACTGGTATTTTGCCTCCTGGGTTAAATTTATTCCTAGGTATTTTACTTTTTTCTGATGCAATTGTAAATGGGGTTATTTTCTTAATTTCTCTTCTTGATAAGTTCATTATTGGTGTAAAAAATGCAATCAATTTATAAATATTAATTTTGTATCCTGTTATTTTATTGAACTCATTTATTTCTTCTAGCAGTTTTTTTTCTTTGGTTGAATATTTAGGGTTTTCTCTATAGAGTATGTCATCTGCAAATAATGACAGTTTCATTACTTCCTTTCTAATTGGGTGCCTTTTATTTCTTTTTCTTGTCTAATTGCTGTGACTAGGACTTCCAATACTTTGTTGAATAAAAGCAGTAAAAGTGGATGACTCCAAGAAATGAATTTAAAAAATTCATAGGTGGAGATTGGGTGAGGGAAATAACAGTACTTACTAATATTTCCTTGCATGTATACAGCACTTTATCAGCATTTTCATTTCCATTATCCTGACAACAACCTTATAATGTAGGTTAGACAGGTATTATTATCCTCCTTTTACAGATGAAGAAACTAAGACTCAGAGAAATTGTAATTTTTTTAATATCTAAATTTTAAACAGAGCTAGGATAAAACTATAATGTATTTCTATTTCACCAGTGCCCAGGAAGCTAGAGTGACTGTTGTTTATCTTTTAAAATTAAACTACACTTAAAAAATGCCCTCAGACAAGCACACACCACTGTGAACATCTTCCTTCTTTCATCACTGACTGCCTCAGATTTTCCATAAAGGAAACCAGCTCACCTTGGAAGCAGATATACCTGGATTTATGTCCCCACTTGTATCTACATGACTTTGAACAAGTCACCTCTCAAAAGTAACCTCTCTAAGACTTCACTTTTGCTTCTATAAAATGGGAATAACAAAATATACCTTGAAGGATTATTTTGAGAATTAAATAATATAATACAAGTAAAGTGCTTAATACAAAGCTGACATATAATCGACATCCATTGTATGACAGGTCTCATCATTATTATGTACTGAGATTTTCATATGTTTAGGCAGAGTATATATACATGCATATGGGTACATGCTAATGGATGTTGGGGAAAAATACACTGTCATACATGAAAGCAAACTTCATAACAAATAACTAAATGTCTCAACACTGACCTAGCAAAAATAACAGCTTAAGGGATTTCTTTTCACCATAAAACACTGCAAGTGACAGCATAAGATTCATTCTGGTATGGCCCTAGCTAGACTCACTACAGTTGAAAGTTCATCCCCTGATAGTACCAACACACAGTAAAAATTTGACCAATTTTCTTTAAGTCTAGAAATTAGTTCTGATCTCCAATTGCAATATGATATTGTATCTTTGAAAGCTCTTCCATATGTTTCATGGCTTAAAAATTCAACAGACTCCAGGAACACTGATGATTAATGCTAACTAAACATCTCTTTCTTTTTTAAAAACTACAAGCCACTGATACCATTATTTAATGAGCCAATAGAGTCCTTAGTAATAATTCCATAATAAGCACAGATTCTATAGCTGGATTGTCTGAGTTTAAACCCAGATGACATCACTTCTAAGTCATGGGATTTTGAGCAAATTATTTAATCTCTCACATGCTTCATAAGTTTTGCTGTATTAAATAATATAACTGATATTAAACCTTTAGAAAGGCATTTAGCACACAGTAATGAATCAGTAAATAGTACCTATCCTTAATATATACATATATGCACAAAGCATGCCCATTTGACAAGTACTCCCCCCTCCAATCATAGGTCCGTCCTTCCTCAATGCCGGACTTCAGTATTTCCACCGAGATAACAATGATGTGAAAAGTGATTTATCTTGCATTTCCTGCTCTCAAGGGTCTGGCACTGTGATTGGCAGAGAGTACTTACTCTGAAAATATTTGATGAGAATAAAATGATGGTAGCAGTGTTTGAAAACACTTTGAAAATATGTCATGAAAAAAAGCATGCTATTCACTGTAATCCAGAAGGGTAAGGGAGAAAGAAAGTATCCTAAGCTTAGATTGTCTTTCTTTCTCCCATCAGGATAATAAGGAAATAAACAATAGCAGATGCCGAAAGGTACACTGGAATCAAATTGTCAGTTTCCTGGCATGATAATAACAGAAAACTCCCCACGAAGCCAAGGCTGGTCACCTATTCCTCCACCCCAGTCTTCTAAAAAACAAATCACTCTCTCATACAAATTCTCTCTCACTAACATATATAAATTACTAAGAATTCGCATTATATGAAATCACGAAGAAAGCAATAGGAATTCAACAACGCTTTTTCTAGCTTTCACAGATGTTTGCTGTGTCCCCTCAGCCCCGCTCCGAGCACAGGCACCGGAAGAGTGCTGAACTTCCAACAGGTTTTACCACTGTTGTCTGACGGCGAGGTCCTGTGGAGGAGGTGGGGGTTGATGCTTCGTATGGGGATCCTGTGCCAGGAAAGATTCATGATCAGATGAGGGGCAGCTGCCCTAGACTTGGAATTGAAGCTCTGCTCAGAGCCCACGCAAACTCCAGGCTTCAAACACAGGTATTTTTCACAAAAGACCAAAATGATTCCCTGGCATGAAGAGGCTGCACTATTACAAAAGAGTCAAAGGATTTTGTACCCTTTAAAAAAAAAAATCATGGATTGACCCAATATAAAATTAAATGGCAAAATGTACATAATATATTGAGATTCCCCTCAAAAAGAAAGTTGTAGACCCCATGCCTATTGAGTTCATTTAATTAAAGCAGAATTAAGCCCTCTCCACTATCCCCCTTTCTCTCTGCAATTTACATATAGAAACATTTCAGAAAAAATATCTATCAAATCGTTAATATTGATTGCCACTGGAAAGTAAGTGAAGGGGAGAGTTCTTTATCTACTTTTTATTACAGGAAAAAATAAACAGATTAATGAACCCCATGTACCCATTACTCAGCTTTAGCAATTATGAATTCATGACCAATTTTGTTTCATCTATATTCCCACTCCCTTCCTTTCTTCTGTATTATTTTGGAGAGAATCCCAGACATATTATTTTACCTGTAAATATTTCAGTATTACTGTTAATAGCTAAAGACTCTTTCTTTAAAAGCATAAGTACAATACCATTATTATACCTTAAAAAATCAACAATAACATTTTAGTGCTTCAAACATTCAGTGCTTAAATTTCTTACAAATCTTGTTTTTTAAAAATTTGTTTGAATCCGTTTTCAAATAAAGTCCATATATAGCGATTGATCAATGTGTCTTTTAAGTCTCTCAGTCCATCAGTCTCCTTCCAGCTCATTTTCTTCTCACAATTATTTGTTACATTTAAAATTTTATACTTCTATTAGTTTAAACTTGACCACGAGTATGTATTTTTTATAAGTCGGGGGAGGACAAATGAAATAGCTGACAGCACAGCCCTGATTTTTTTTACTGCTCAAAAAATAGAAAATTAAGCAGTGGTAAAGGGTATAGTTTCCTCAGGTGGTATTTCTCCAACTCCCCTAAAAGCAACTAGACAAGAGTGCGCCAATATATAAACAATGTTTAGAAAGTAAATGTACAAAACCAGTGTATTATCGGTAGTTCGGTAACACTGATGGCAGTGCAACGTCCTCAGCGACCCATCTGAAGCAAGAGATTGATTAGATTAGCTGTGCGTGTGCTTAGTTCAGCCCTAGTTAAGAATGTTTGCTTTCCTAGGCAAGTACCTTCCAAGCAATGTGGATGCTATGATTACATGTTAACACACTTTTGTGTTACTTTGGCATTACAAAGTTAATCCATGCTATTTATCAAATACAATGAAACGTTAGACAAAATGTAACCTGCAGCTCCACTAGTTAAAAATAACCATTATATTGATCATTAAGGAATCTTTTGGCTCTAAGTCAAAGAAGACCTAAGATAAACTGGCTTAAATATACAAGAAAGTCCAGAAGTAGTTTTGGCTCCAGACAGAGTTTATTCTAGCAGCTAGGTTAGGTCACAGAGGCCTGATTTTCCCCGTTTCTTCACTTTGCCTTTCTGAGTGTCAACTCATTCTGAAAAGAGCCTTACCATAGATGCATGAGAATTACTACCTACAGCTCTGGGCCAACAGATTTCTTGCTCAAGCAAAAAAAAAAAAAAAAAAAAAAAAAAAAAGAGAGAGAGAGAGTACAGTCCTGTACCAGTTAACAACCAGATATGTGCTGATAGATGATTAGGTGATTTTGTTGTGTGAACATCACAGAGGCAGTTACACGAACCTAGATGGTCCAGCCTATTACATACTTGGGCTGTATGGTATACCCCATTGCCGCCAGGCTACAAGCCTGTACAGCATTTTTATTGTATAATACAGCACAAGATTAAATCAAGAACAATAGAAAATGATGCAGTCAAGAGGCAGTAAACACAAGATACATGAGGCTACTGCTGGCATAATGTAACATAGCTACTGTTACAGCAAACTTCTGTTTTTACAAGTAGAAACAGTACACTGTAAAAAGTATAGTAAATAACATAGACCTGAAACATAATCATTTGTTGTCATTATCAAATGTTATGTGCATATTGTATATGCTACACTTTTATACAACTATCAGCACAGTAGGTTTGTTTACACCACCATCCACAAACATGCAAGTGATACATTGTGTAATGATGTTAAGACCAACAGCTTGTATATCAGTAGAGACAGGAGTTTTTCAGCTCCATTATTATATTATGGGACTGCTATCATATATGTGGTCCGTTGTTATGCAGTTCATGACTGTATGTCTTCGTTCCATCCTTCTCAGTGACAATCTTGAAATACACTCTGATTGGTCCAGCAGGTCATGTGACCACGCTTGACCTCACAGTGGTAAGGGGGATATAATGTATAAATTTGCTTAGCCTAACACACAGGCTCCACCTCCAACTGAGGCACAATCAGCTTCCCCAGAAACTCATAGCTCTGTAAATGGAAACAAGGGCTATTAGGAAGACAAAAGGAAGAAACCATGTTGGAGCAGCAACCACTAGATGTCCATTGTCAACACTGTTTTTATATGCCATGATGTGACTCTGTTTTTAAATATGGAAGTTGCTGCCAGTGCTGAGATTAATTTCCAATATGTGTAAGTTTGGATTTCAATAGATGAAGTACATAATGATGCCTCACATTTGGTAGGTACCAAAAACATCTGTTAAGTTGAATATAAAATAGCTTAAAAAGGTTTCCCAAAGATGCCTCCCAAAGTATAAGACCAAGAAAAGTAAACTTACAGACTGTCCATGGCACTCCACCTGCTTTAAGAAAACATAGTCCTTATTTACATAAATATTTGAATCTTTTAGGTTTGTTATGGAAACAAGGAGCACTCAGTTGTTCAAATAGTTGTCATGGTTTCTCTCCTTGTGATAGACATCAAAGAATCATAGTAATCTAAGTTTCTCATACTTTTTGGGGGGGAGGGGAGTGGGAGCATAACCCTTTAAGAAGTAAAATCTTACTAATCACTACAACATCTCAATCAGATAAAAGTTGAGTTGAGCATATACTGACAGAAGAGCGAGGACCGAGGCCCTCCCATGGACCTACTCCACTACCTGCTTGACACCAGTAATCTTTCAGTGTCAGCTTGAATATGTCTAGTAACAGGGCTGTTACCATCTCACATCACATGATATTACTTTAATTTCAATTCCTGATGCTAAAACAATTTCTTACTACTGAACAAAAAAAGTCTAATTCCCTGAAATATCTACTCAGTGGTCCCAAATACTCTTCTACAAGCTGACAGTTCAAGTATCTTGCTATGCTCTCATCCTACTCAACTCTCCAGCCTTCTCTGGGCCCCACGTTCTCAGTTCTTTCATTATTGCTCACCTGACATGGTCTCTGTTCTTTTTATCATCCTGCTCTTCTTCCAGTGGTTGTTTCTTTGGGGCTTTAAGACTATACCTTTGACCCCAGAAAGTGTGGGTCACTGCTCACTGTCTGGAATTTCTCAAATGGCTTTTAATAACACATGCATGTTCTGTCTGTCAACCCTGTTTCTACCTATCAATGTTTATATCTCAGCAGCCTGCTAGAATATTCACCAAAACTCAAACCTTGACCCTGAAGGCTCTACTTCCTGAAATTGAAGTATCTTCTTCCCTCCTTACACTGTGCTCTCCCTAACCTGCTCATTCCTGGAGAAAGTCTTACACCTGTGATCTGCTCCAGCAGGCGGTTGTCCCTGTCTGGACACTGCCACTCTTCCCAGATAGGTCCAAAGGTTTGGAAAAAACAGTGTACACTTTCATCTGTATCTCCGAACAGAATGCAACATTCCAGATTATCTTGATCAGCTCAGAATTCAGGGGCCTGTTTGTTCACTCTATACAGTGCGTCTTCTCAAGCAGATGAATGTTATCTATGAGTGTGTTTGTGGGTTTGGGTTTTAGTGACTTCCTTTCTCTGTCAGCTTATCTTAAACTCAGAGCTGACAGCCTCCACTGGCCACAGCCCCATCCACCTGACTCCAATGTGGTCAGCTTTAGTGCGGCCCTGAGACAGTGACAACTAGGACACAGTAAGATGGTGGCTCTCACTGCACATCAGAATCATCTGGAGAGCTTTAAAAGCTATCAGTGCCTTGTTCTATAGCTCCAGAGATTCTGATTCAATTCTGGGTATCCTTTTAAAGGTCAGGGTACATACAAGGGTCAACTGGTGAATGCATGAATGGATGGAACAACAAAAATCAATGTTCCTCTTTCTCTCTCTCTTCCTCCCTTCCTCTCTTTCTAAAATCAATTTTTAAAAATCAGTATTTTTTTAAATAAAGCTCCTGAAGTGATTCTAATGTAGAGTCAGGCGTCAGAGTCACTGCAGTAGTCCCTCCTAACAGGTAACTATTCTAGAATTCACCTACAGCTCCCCATGTATAAACAGAACCCAAGGCACCCAACAGTATTTCTATACAATTAGGGAGCTGCACTAAGCATTTGATTAACATCATTTAATTCTCCCCAAAATTCTGGGAAGTATATATTATTATTATCTCCACTGACGAGATGCAAAAACCCAGCCTCAGAAATGTTAAGTAACCTGTCCCAGGACACACAGGAAGAAAGGGGTGGATAGAGGCTATTCTGGCAGACGCCAAAGACAGTGTTCTTAAACCTAGTACACACTCCCCAGGGTAGCCCCAGGTCTTGGCCTTGTTGAAGTGCTTAGAACTTATTCCCAGGGCCTGGAGAGTGGGTGTCCCCTCGGTTCTCAGAGGGGATTGGGGTCCAGCCCTGAACCTCTACCCAGTTCCCATCAGCCCTTCTCATCTTTGCCTCTGGTATCATTTTTTTTCACTTTGAAGGCACTCTGTCCATTATGGCTTGGACACCTCAAACTCCAGTCACCTCTCTCAGGCTACTGACATCTCCTGCTCTTCCTCCCCTCCCTTCCCACCCTCCCTCCAAATACCCAATCTATCATTTTTTCCCAGACTTGGTCCTGGTTTACTCCTAGTTGTTTGTGTGCTATGTGGTGAGGACTGGTCAATTACAGCATCGATTTAATCCCTCTGATTTTATTTTCCCCTATGAACCACAGGTAAACTGTTTTTCTTTTTTTCTAAATTTGTAATGAAAGAAAAGATAGTTTCTAATTATAAGTATTTATGGGACATCTTTAATTGACTATTAAACTGTAACTAGCATTTGTAGATATTTTAATATTTTAAAATATCAGTAATCTCTTTGAGAGGACCACATCCTATACCTCTTTTGTATTTACAGCACTGCCATGCTTACTCTCCAACACCCAGACATCCCAGATAATTGGTCTAAAGGATCAGACCTTTTTCTGTTAAGGGGAAGAGCCCATATTCCACCCTCTGTGGGCAAAACTATCTTGGTCACAACTACTGAACTTTGCTGTTTGTGGAGTGAATGCAGACATAGGCAATATGTAAATGAATGGGTGTAGCTTGTGCCAATGAGACTTTATTTATAAAAACAGGTAGTGAGCAGTAGTTTGCCAGCCCCTGGTCTCAGTCAATCATAGTAATTCCATTTCCTCAGCCAGTGACTGGTTTACAAGTGGACATGTGACCCGATCCTGTTACACGGGATGTGAGAAGTCTGCTGAGAGACTTCTAGGAAAGAGACAATACTTCCTTTTCCTTTGAACGTCATCAGATCTGCTTTCCTATTTCTGCGGTAACAAATCTCCACAATTTAGTGACTTACAACAACACAGCTCTGGATGTGATACTGGCGTCACTGCAGCCACTTTGCTCCTAACCTAGAGATGAAGCAATCAAACATAGAAGGGCAGCGCTGTAACAGTTGCAGGGGAGAGCAGCAGCAAGGCATACTGTGTCTGGAGGTAGCCCTACTTCTTCCTGTGTAAGACAACAAATTCCTTATTGCTTAAGCCAATGAGTTGGCCAAAAGCCTGCTGATTACTCTACCCACTTTGGCACACAGCAGACTACTTCACAGAGCGAAGTTGTTCAGTAAACAACATTTTGTTTGTGTAGCTCAATCTGAACCATAAACATATGAAAATCAGAATTCTTTCCATTGTAAATAACAACCTAGCTCCTCTTATAATACAAGGTCACATTCCTAAAAAAAGGAACAACAGCAATGAGAAGAAAACCTAGTAAGTCTTATATTTTTCAAGACACACAGAAAACAAAAGTTTTGGATAATTTTTCATTTTCCCGAAAGTAAATATGTTTCACTTCTTCACTCACTGTACTTTCCTTCCTCTTACTTTAAGCCTTTCTCTCCCTGCCTGGCCCCTGCAATCCGTGCTGTATGCAAATATGTGCGCACTCATCAGTCTTACTAGGCATAGCTCCAACTGGCCATGCCACACGAACACAATTAAAAGTCAAACAGCAATTAAAATTGACAAAATCCATTTAGCACTCTGAAAAAGTACTAAATAACTGTACACAGTTGGGGTACAAATTAATCTAAATTGTTTTTTATGACTCTTTAGTTACCAAACATACTGGGCCTCATTTTAGACCCTGTCAATTGCTCATTCAGCTTTTACTGAGCAGGCAATTAAAAATGAGCCCTGGACAAAAGATAAAAACAAGGAATGAAATGCCACAAGTTTAGTCAGCCAGGGGAATCTCTTAGTGATGGCAGCACAAGAGAAATCCTGTGGGAGGGCAAGCACTGTCCGAGGGTGAGGGGACATACAGATAATTTCTCTTTTGAGACTTCTGCCAATACACTCATCTGCTTATGTCTAATAGGCATCTCAAGTCTTAACATGTCCAAGACAGAATGCATAATTTCCCCTCTAAATGTATTCCTTGTTCTATCTTCCCCATCTCGATAAATGGCACCCAATTATATAAGTCCAAATTCAGCAGCACCTGTGATTTTTTTTTTCCCACATATCCACATCCATCAGTAATTCCTACTGACTCTGTGTCCAAAATCTGTTCAGTCCTCCTGTCTGGCTGCCACCACCTCAAGCTGAGCCTCTGCTACATCCCTCCTGAGATTACTGCCACGGCCTCCTAACTGGCCTCTCTGCTGCCCCTCCTGCCTTCCAATCACCCATTCTTTTAGAAATTAAACAAGATCCCATCGCTTCCCTATTTAAAACCTTCCAGTAGCTTCCTACTGCATTTTAGAGTTAGTGACCTGTATTAGTTTCCTATTGCTGCTGTAACAAATCTCCACAATTTAGTGACTTACAATAACATGGATGTATTTTCTTTCAGTTCCGGAGGCCAGAAGTCTCAAATGAAGTTGTCAGCACGGTTGCATTCCTTCTAGAGGCTTCAGAGAAGAATCAGTTTCTTTGCCTTTTTTTGCTTCTAGAGTCTGCCTGCATGCCTTGGTTTATGGTGCCTTTCTCTGCAGTCACACTGGGCCTATAGGTAGTACGCGATAATCTCCCCATCTCAAGATCTTTAACCACATCTGCAAAATTCCTTTTACCATGGAAGGTAACATATTTACAGGTTCCAGGAATAGGACATCACCATTCTGGGGTTGTCCTTATTCAACCTTCCCCAAAACCAAAACCAAAATACAACACAAAGAACACCCCTATATTGTGGCTTACCAGCTCCATGTGACCTTGCCCTGCCCACGTCTCTCCCCCTTGTCTCCTATTCTCCTTCTACACTGCCCTTCCACCTGCTCCGTCAGATGCCAGCCTCGCTTTTACCCTCCTGTTCCCTCCACCTGCAGCATCTTTCCCCCAGGAGTCACACAGCCAGGTCTTTCTGGAGAGCTCACATATCATCTCCTTGCTTATCACCATGTGAGATCATCTTATTCTCCCTGTTAATAAGTAAACTCCAAGGGTAGAGTCCTTGCCTGTCTTGCTACATGTGTTAGTCACTCTAGTGACTTAAAATTTGTTGAGGGAATGAACTATATGACTTTAAAATGTTAGTGAATTCCCCATAACATGCTTTCATAACCCATTCTGGTTTCATAATCCATAGGTTTATAAAAATGCTTTTTAAACTCATTAACACTTTCATCCTAGATCATTTCTCAGTAAGACTAAACAATATGAAATGTAAGAAAAACTGGAAAGCCTAAAAAATATTGGGGGGGTGGCTAGGAAGGAGGTAGAATGAGGAATAGGGCTGAGAAAAATATGAATTACATAATATGTAAAGAAGACCCAGAGATACACGTTGCAGTTGACTCTTAACTGAACATGATTTGTCAGCACAGTGCAGCTACCAAAAACATAACCTTCTCAGCACTGGAGGTTTGGAGGCAAAAAGAGGAAAACTAATTCTTGGACAAAGTTTATTAACACAAACAACATTTACCAAGAGTATAGTATGAACTAGAATAGTGTAGTGACAGCTTTACATGAAATAGCTCATTTAAATCCCCAAACACTGCTATGGAGGAGGCACTATTAATACTTCTTATTCACAGATAAGAGAAGTATAGTTCAAAGAAGTCAGGTAACTTGCCCAAATTTATAGCATCATGTGCATTAAAATCCACATTCAAGATCCCAAAGCCTGGTTTTCATACTTAATGCTCTACTGCACCGGCTTTTATTGATTATGCTGGAAGCAACAATGGTGGATAAGAACACAGTAACCTACTCTTGAGAAGCTGTGGGATTTAGGAATCTGAGCAGCCCTGTGCTACCTGCTGAGTCTTATGACCCATTAGCTGGAAGATGAAGCCTTTAAGTAATAAGTGCAGAATGTCAACGTGTTGGTTAGCTCCAAAAACACTATCAACTCCCCATAATTCAGGCTTCATATTTCAAAATCACCAGACACTTCTTTCTACTTCATTCTTTGTCTCAGTGAGTCTTAAAGTCCTGCCACTGATTCTTCTAATATTTCTTTTTATAATTACTGTGTTTGAAAAATAAAAACACATACTCATGATCAGATAGTTTAACACTAGAAAAAGATAGTATATGATTAAAAAGTAAGTCCCTTCCCATTCTAGACCCCAAGTGCCCTTTTCTGGAGAAAACTGCTGTTACACACACACACACACACACACACACACACACACACTCACAGGCACGCACGCACGCACGCATGCGTGTTCGCCACTCTGGATACAGGGGTCAGAGGGCTTTAGCGCGGGAGAAGTTAAATGCAAGGAGACTAGCATGGAGGCAAGGTTCTGATGAATCATGATGGGACTGTAAAATAGAACCATAGCAACTTGAAGACTTGTGAAATATTTAAGGGGGCAGGTGAGTCATATATAGCCAGTGCTTCAAATTGAAGATGAAAGAGACTGAAGAGTTTGGCATAACTCCTACATGCCTGGCTTGGGCACCTGGTTTGATAATAGGGCTGTTTCACTGAGGGAGAAACATGAAGAATCAGGTCTTGAGTTCAGCTTTGAGTGCATCCATCGTATCTAGGAAACATAGTAGACAGGTGGAAATGAGGGTCAAGAGTTCAAGAGAGAGGTCAGGCTGTAGCAGAAGGGGGCTGTAGACACCATGGATGAGATGAGCTGCATGAGCAGAATGAGAGCATCACTATCTTGAAGGATGGACAGAGGAAGTAGCATCTTAGGTGTCATTGCCATTGCATGGATGTCTGAGAACCTGCCCTTTCTGACCTGCTTGAAGCCTATTTTTATCTGAAGACAGTGTGACACTTGGTTATGTTCAGTCCTGTTTTGCTCTTCTATTATTTCATATGTGTAGGTCTTGTTGTCCTGTAACATTGCCGTTCTTGCAAAGGTGGAGATTTGGCAGGTTTCATACATAAGAGATGCAACAGCTTGTTTGCATTTTAGTCACATTTTCTTATATTACAAAATGTGGCCACTTGTAATCAGGCTGCAGTTGAGTGACATCACAAGCAGAGGGCTGGGTTACGCAGGCCCTGTTTGCTTTGCTGTCTTGTGCTTCTGCCATTAAGAAGGTGAGAACTACCCGTTCGAGCCTGCAGCCTAGAATAGGCACATGAGTGGGGCAGATCCACCCCCCAGGGGACCCACAGACACACAAATGAGAAATAAATGCCTGTCTTTCACATGCCACTGAGATTTTGTGGTTACTATGACACATTTGTTTTTTTATTTCTATTTAAGTATAATTTATATACAACAAAATGTTTGGGTCTTGACTGTACCTTCATTCAGTTTTGACAAATATATTCACTTGTGTAATCCACACCCATAGTAAGACACAGAACACGACCGTAACCATAGATGGTCGCCTGCTGGCTCTTTTAAGTAAATCCCCACCTTGTACCCCCAAAGCAAACACTGATTGATTTCTATCATAATAGCTTTTTTTTTTTAATGAATTCTGTCATTATACCATAGTTTTGTGGTAAGTTGATGAAAACCGGGGATCAGTCAAATCCAGACTGTCTGTTTTTGCATGACCCATGAACTAATAATAGTTTTTATATTTTTAAAAAGTTGAAAGACAAATCAAAAGAGGAATAATATTTTATGACACATGAAAATTTTATGGAATTCACATTTCAGTGCTCTAATAAAGTTTGATTGGCATATAGCCACCTCCTTTTGTTTACATATTATCTATGGCTTCTTTTGCACCACAGCTGCAGAGCTGAGAAGCTGTGATAGAGACCATCTGCCTACAAAGCCTGAGTATTTACTACCCGGCCCACCGCAGAGAAGGTCTGCCAACCCCTAACTAGGAAACCTGCCTCTCTCTCATCACATATGTGGATTCGAGTGCTGGAACCAATATTGAGAACTCGGTACTCTGAGTGCTGCCTTAATTACATCCATACAAAGCACATATAAAAAGCATGCATGTTCATGAAAAGACTAAACAGTATGAAAAACACAATGTAGAAAGGGAAGGTCTCTCATAAATCCAGCTATTGGTGAGAATATTCTCATTACCCTTCCTTTGGAAGGTTTAAATTAAGTTTATCCGTTTCTATTTATACCTTTTCCAAGGCTTTACATGCCTCCGCTCTCACAGGAGAGTAAGTTAAGAATGTGCAAACCCATTGGCTTGAAGTCACTTAGACTGCCCGCAACAAATTAAGACTGTTAATGGCCCTGGTTACACAGCACGATTGGCTCAAGAATTTTTACACAGATGGGAAATTCAGCACAAGACAGGAATTCCTTATAACCCTACCAGTCAAGCAACTGTAGAGTGAGCTCATCATACCTTTAAGCCTCTCCCTAACACAAAAGGGGGAGTCAGGAGTCCTCCCCCCAAAATTTACTGATGATAGCCATGTATGCCTATAATTTTCTTAATTGTGATGACTCACTGACTACTCCAATAGAGAAACATTTCCACTGGAGTAAGCTCAATGAGGGGCCCTGCCCCTTAGTATTGTTTCGGGACCCCCTAGGAGACGGAAACTGGGAGGGACCAGTGGAATTGCTAACCTGGGGGAGAGGGTATGCTTGTGTTTCAGTCCCAACAGGACCCTTGTGGCTGCCTGAGAAAAGAGCGAAGCCCTACCTTGGACCTCCCTTCTCGACTAGGCTGGATAAACCGGGCGGAAACACCACATCTAATCAGCTGTGATATGGCTGGGAGAACTCCAGGATGCCTTGTCACCGGCCAGCAGCTCACTTGTGACCCGGCTTCTCCAGGCTGTGTGTCGCCCACTGCAATGGAATTCTAGTCAACGCCTTTGGGCAGAAGTGCAACACCGCCTTAGAGAGGCCTTCTCATCCTTTATGAAGGGCTGGATCAATCAGCTCCAGCTTAAGCTGTGTCAACAACTCCAAGATATTAAGAGACTTACGGAGCAGGAAGTTTTCCAAACCCTTCACGATAATTTGCAATGGCTCAATACAAAGTCCTGGTTTGAGGGTCTAAACCTCTGTGCATGGGTCATGGGTGCTGCAGGATGCTTATTGATCATTATTGTTTTCTGTGCTTTTTGCTGCATTTGCAAGCTCTTCCACAGAGACAGGGTGAGGGAAAAAACAAGTAGCTGGTTTTGTCAGACTCACCACCATGTCTGCTCTAACAAACAAAAACAGCGGAGATGTAGGGGGCCGCTTTGAGTGGTATTGGGAGCAGTAGCTCTGCACTAGCTGGGGCCTGGGAAAGGACCCATAAGTCTTGGCTGGAGCACCGGTAAAGCCGGAGGCAGGCAAGACCTGACAATGACTCTGAAGGCCCCTGGGGGAAATCAGGCCTAGAAGTAAATTACCCTCCTTGAAGCAGTATGTTTCTCCCTCAAGCTCTGTTACTCTTAAACCAGATAACCAGCTCAAGGCTGGGAAAGAAATTTACAAAATCCTGGACCCTGACCCATATCCCACCTGGCGCCATAATGTTTGCTCAGCCCAGACCCGAAGCAGTTCCATGTGTTCCTGCCATTGTCATTTTAAACAATATCTATTCTCTGTAAGCTTGTTGCTGATGTAATTAGATTATCTATACATTCCTGCTGCCTATCCTGGTCTGTAACTCTCTCAATAAAAGCCATTGAGCGCAGGGGCTGGGGCATTCCCCACTAGAGGGAATCACCATCCTGTTTCCTCGACAGACAGTTGGTGTCAGGAATGACTCGTCTTTTATCCGTGGTGAATCAGAGGACTCCGTGGGACAGAGTTCCCCACAATACATGTTCATGAAAAGACTAAATAGTATGAAAAACACATTGTGGAAAGGGAAGGTCTCTCATAAATCCAGCTATTAGTGAGAACACTCTACACAAAGACACAAAACATGTTCTTTTCGAAAAAATTGAAGCTGACATCTGGTCAAGTAGGCGGTGTTGGCACAGATGGCTCACCTCTTTGCACAATCACATCAAAATTAAAACTAAAATATAGGACCACCATCACTCAGAACCGTCAGAAATCGAGTTGAATGGACATCTGACAACCACAGAATTAAAGAAACCACATCCATCCAGAATGGTATGAAGGGCCCAGATATAAAATGGGCTGGTCCCACAATCATGTGTGGCAGACAAAAATTTTGGCAAAATATTTCAGGAGCAAGGAGTCCCAGGCCCACACAAGGACCCTCAGCCCAGGTTTCCAGTGCCAGGAAGATAAGTTCCCACAACTTCTGGCTGCAAAAACACAGCAGGGATTGAGTCAGTGGAAGAAGCTGCTGGAACCCCACACAATTCCTCTTAAAGAACCCACACATGGACTCACCAACTCAGATTCACTTCCTCCAAGCTCCAAAACCAGGGTAGCAGCCAGAAGGGCATGAGTAGTATACAGACAGAAACAGAAGTATCTGGCTTCAAGATGAGAAGAGGCCATTGTCCCTTTTCTAAATCCTACATCCACAGAGCCAGTAAGCTGGTGCCATATCTGAGACTCCATCAATCTGGTTAACACTGTTTGACCCACCTTGGAGAAACCCAGAGGCTCCCTCCCCCTCAACTTACCAGCCCACTGAAGCTGCTATTTCATATGAATCGCTGGTCTTGGATCACGCTGCACAACTTCCTAAATCTTATCAAACAAGCAACTGCTGGCCTCAGTGAGTCCCAGGCCCAGCACTAGCAGCAGCCACCTAGATTCACAGCTTGACTCTGCCTGGGAATCTCCAAGCCCAGCACACGTGGCAGCCATCTCAGACTGCGTGATAGCTCAGGCAGGGTGGCCTCAAGCAGAACACAGGTGGGGGCTGACCTCGGCCTGCACCAAACAGACAAACCCAGGGCCAGTGCACCCAGGGGACAGCTACAGACCATGTCAGAGCACCACCAGCCTGCCCCTGCACAGCTGCTCCTCCACGGAGTGTAGAGGTCGGTGGTCAGTAGTCACGACCAGTCCGTGTAGCTGACTGGCCTGAGCAAATCCTCCCATTGACCTCAACTACAAGAGGAGGGTGTACTCAGCCCACACGAAGGGTGTACGTCGGGTGTACGTCGAGTACTCAGTTTGAGGATGGGGAAGCTGTGCTGCTGGACTCTACCGGACACCTACTACATTAGGCCACACTACCAGGACATGGAGTCAAAGCAGCAGTCAAAGCAGCTGTACCTAATACATAAAATCAAACACAGATAATGTTGTAGCTGCCAAAACAAGGAGACAAAGAAACATGGCCCAAATGAAAGGACAGATTGTAATTCCCGAAAAAGAGCTAAACAAAATGGAGAAAAGCACTCTATCAGACACAGAGTTCAAAACACTGCATAAAAGGATGCTCAAGGAACTTAGTGAGAACCTCAGCAGCATAAAAAGAGATCCAGTCAGAAATGAAAGATATAGTAATTGAAATAAAGAACAATTACCAGGGCAGGGAAACAACAGTAGAGTGGATGAAGGCGAGAAGCAAGTCAATGATTTGGAATATAAGGAAGCAAAAAACTACCAATCAGAAGAAGAAGAAGAAAACAGAATCCCCCCAAACAAGGATAGTATAAGCAGCCTCTGGGACAACTTCAAGAGGTCCACGTTCACATCATAGGGGTGCCAGAGAGAGAAGAGAAAGAGCAAGAAATTGGAAACCTGTTGAAATAATAATGAAAGAAAACTTCCCTAATTTGCTGAAGGAAAGAGACGTGCAAGTCCAGGAAACACAGAGAGTCCCAAAAAAGATGGATGCAAAAAGGCCCACTCCAAGACACATCCTAATTAAAATGCCAAAGGTTAGAGATAAAGAGAGAATCTTAAAAAGCAGCAAGAGAAAAGAAGTTAGTGACCTCCAGGGGAGTTCCCACCAGACTGTCAGCTGATTTCTCAAAAGAAACTTTGCAGGCTGGAAGGGATTGGCAAGAAATATTCAAAGTCATGAAAGGTAGGGACCCTCAGCCAAGATTGCTCTACCCAGCAAAGCTATCACTTAGAATTGAAGGGCAGACAAAGAGCCTCCCAGACAAGAAAAAACTGAAGGAGTTCATCATTACCAAACCGTTATTATATGAAATGTTAAAGGGACTTATTTGACAAAGAGAAGATTGAAACTATGAAAAATAGAATGGCAAAAAATAATATATGTATATCAACAGCTGAATCTAGAAAACAAAGTAAGCAAACAAGGAGAACAGAGACAGAATCATGGACATGGAGAATGTTTTGATGGTTGCCAGACAGGACAGCGGTGGAGGAGACTGGGTGACGAAGTGAGGGGATTAAGACGTACAAATAGGGAGTTACAGAATAGCTACAGTATAGGAAATGGAGTATCTGAAGAATTTATACACATGACACATGGACATGAACAATGTTAGGGTTTGCATGAGGAAGTGGCAGATGCCAGCTGGAGTGCGGGCAAAGGGGGAAGAATCAGGACAAGTATAATAGCATAATAAATAAAATATAATTAATAAAATAAAGGCAAAAGAGACATTACAAAAGTAAAAAAATTGCTAATATACAGTTATATTTGTAAAAAAACTGAAGCTAAGTTATAAGTAATATTTAACTGTTATTTTTCTGTATCATTTTCATAGGAGAATCAACATCGCTAAGATCTCTTATTACTGAAACAGGAGTAGTGAAATTACAAACAGAAACAGGCCAAAACCAGATGCAAAAGGTATGGAGAAAGCCAACATCTCACCTACAAAAGGAAAGGAGAGACAGGAAACAGGGTCAGATTCCCCAGAGTGACACTGGATTAAATGTCGAATTCAAGCCAGGCTTAACTTAAAATAAGGCATCCATCCAAACAGGAAGTAGAGGTCCTTGGGGGGTTGGGCGGTGGAGGGGGCGAAACCTGAGCCAGCACACAGTGTGCAGGCATGGGTTTGCCAAAGGAAAGTCACCTTGGGTCTTATCCTAGAATGCAAACTGCGCCCCCTCTTGGCCAATAACGTGCAATGCTACTCTGCTGCTGGGAACATTTGTATTGTGGTAATACGATCTGGGGAAACCTTGAAAAATATGGTTTTGGTCATTAACTCCAACTCTAGGGGTTCATTTCTTCCAGCTCTGCCCAACTCCCTTCATTAACAGAATACTTTCCTTTTCACTGAATGATTTCTCCTCCAAGAACCACTAGGACACTACAGAAGGGAAGGGGGTAATGACCTATCTGGATCTCTACAGGGCTCTTGTTATGCTAACCAGAAAACACATGTAGAGATCAGAGTTGAATTTCTTGGGAAAGAGAGAAGTTGAGTGCAACCTTTTCATGCTATCTCTTTAAATATGTGCTGCACAAGTATTTAAAAATATCACTTGAGAGGGTTTCACATTATTAGCTAGCTGTGGATGTCCACATGTCTCAGCTTTTCCCCTTCTTTTTTTGTGAGCATTTCATGAAAGCTACGGATCTTTTCCACAGGTAAATACACACGTGCACATACACATGTCCAATTCGCAGAACTCTCGGACTCCTGGTGCACAGCCAGGGATCCCAAGTTAAGAACCGTATTCCAGTGGGTATGCCTTGAAAGGCTGTAGGAGAGACATTCTAAATAACAATATTCTCACAGACTCATCACCTGTTGGACTTGTCCTAGATAGAGTATGCACAAAACTGTAGGACAGAGACTTTTTAGGAAGCAACAAAAATAGGCTTTTTTAGGGTTTCAAGTTATAACTTAGTTTGTGTTTGGGGAAAGAATACAAGTATTTGATTTGAGGATAAATTAATACATTTTAGTATTCTGATATCGTGTGCATGTGTAAGTTGTATATATGTATTTATGGGAGCCTGCCCCTGAGAGATGAATCACTCATTCTCTCTGGGTACCATTTCCTGATTTATCAGACTGAGATGAACTCACCTAGGTAACAGGCAGCCTTTAGTCCCTGAGCAGCTTGCCCCAGGGGAGCTCTGTTAACCTCTCCCATCTCCGATGGCTCCATCTCCACCACCACTGTCAAGCTGAGGACAGGAGCCCACACTGAAGCCTTTTCAGCAGCTGTGGACAGTTCTGATTCCTTCCTATTATGGAGGACTAATCTGCTGCTTCTTAATGCTAAACCTCCTTAAGCTATATCCCACTGTGAGGCCTAAAGGGGATTACCAGCTGTCATGTAGCTTTTATCTTTCCACCTACCCAGCCGCAGACAGGAGAGCTCAAAATGTGACAGAAATAAGAACTAAGAGTAAAGGGAATTCCCAAAGGCATGAATCTGAGGCACTGAAAGCATCCTACACAAATGTAAAACATGAATCTTGGGTTTTCCTGAATTCTCCTCTGTGTTTTCTTGACTGAAAGCAGGAGACTGGTAAATAAATGTCTGACAACTGCCAGCTCTGACCAGCAGAGAAAATCACATCAAGAAAGGTAGGTGGCTGAGCATGGTCCTGCATGAGGGCAAACACACACACTCCTGACGTGAGGCAACAGGAAAGAAAATGCCACCACCCTTCCTGAAGCATCAGCAACCGACCTATAAATGTCGCTGAAGGTAGTCCAGACAACAAAGGAAGTCCTGAGAGTTCAACTAAGGGAAGAGGACATTTTCATTTCATAGGCTCATCAGATACTGGTTCCATTTCTATGTATGTGCACACAGAGACTCACAAATAATTCTGCTACCCTATGACAGCAAAGGTCAGTCTGCTGACCAGTGTTCTAGTTCATTTTCCCAGCCTGATCTGTATTCCTGATATAACTCTTGAGACCAATAGGATGACTGACGGAGTGAGGCAAAATACCTTTTCTTTTTAATCCTCACCTGGGGAGATTATATATATATATATTTTAATTTCAGAGAAAGAGGAAGGGAGAAAGAGAAAGAGTGAGAGAGAGAGAGAGAGAGAGAGAGATATTACTTGGTTGCCTCCTATACACACACCAATAGGGGACTGAACCTGCAATGTAGGTATGTGAACTGACTGGATCAAACTCGCAACATTTTTGATGTATGGGACGATGCGCCAAACAACTGAGACACCTGGACAGGGCAGACAACAAACCTTTTTATTATGCAAAACCTAGTGGTTCAAATCACTCCAAATAACTAAAATGTGGATTGTTTAAAATCTTTCAGTGGATTCCCAGCTCCCTAGGGATAAGTTCTCAGGTCTCGTCCCTAAGTTGGCCTGTAAATGGGGTGGACCATATACTTTAATGGTACAAATAGGATACTTTTGAGAGTAAAGGACAGTGCTATTAATAATAATGTTGGTGGAATAACCATAAACCAGGACTGTCTACACTGATAGGCTAGACTATGGACATTCTACCCTGAGGTAATCTGACTTAGCCCTATGATACAGCCTCTTCTCTCTCACCACCTGTCTCTCACCATCTCTCCTTTAGCCATATTGAAATCTCTCAGTTTTTGGAAAGGGGCAGGCTTGGCCTAGCCTCCTGACCCTCCACGTGTACTTACCTCTCCCTGTTCCATGATTTTTCAGCTTCTTCACCTGGCTCACTCCTACTCACCCTTTCTTCAGGTCTCAGCCTAGAGGTAACATGGACGGGGGCTTCCTCTGACTCCTGAGACAAGGTTGGTTCCCTCTTGCAGGCTCCCACACTATCAAGAACACCCCTCACCATATCTGTGGTCTCTTATTTAGTGGTTGCTATTGCCTTCTACTCTGCATGATGTTCCACCTCCAGGATGGGACAATGCATGCTGGCTTTATCGACTGCCTCGTCCTCCGTCCTTTACACTGTGCCCGACATGAGGAGGTGCTGGATTCTCCCAGTCTCATCTCAGGCATCCCCTTTGAGATGCCTTCCTTAACCCCCACCGCCTTGCCCGTACCATGTGAGTGAAGTGTTATCCCAAGAGCTCCTGGGCCCCTGGCTGCCTTTCACCTAGTGTCTGACACATACCACTGACAGGAAGCCGCTCACTGCTCCGACAGTCCCTGCAAGACAGAGAATGGAATCCACTCACCCAGGCAGAAGATTGATGAGGAGGATAGAAGTATAGGCCAGGCACATTTTGAAAGTTAGAATCTTTCATTTGAAAATGATAATAATGAGACTTCTGGTCAAGAGGGCAGTGTAGGCAGACGTGGCTCACTTCTTTGCACAACCACTTCAAAATTACAATTAAAATATAGAACAACTATCACTCAGAACCATCAGAAATTGAGTTGAATGGAAGTCTGACGACTATGAATTAGTTAAACTACATCCATCCAGACTGGTAGGAGGGGCACAGACATGAAATGGGCTGGTCCTTCACCCATGTGGGGTGGATAAAAATTAACTAGGGAGGTCTCGGGAGCAAGGAGACCCAGCTTCATATCAGGCCCCCCTAGGTCAGAATTCCACTGCCAGGAAGATAAATCCCCACAACTTCTGGCTGCAAAAACACAGCAGGGATTGAGTCAGTGGAAGAAGCTGCTGGAACCCCACACAATTCCTCTTAAAGAACCCACACACAGACTCACCAACTCAGATTCACTTCCTCCGAGCTCCAAAACCAGGGTAACACAGGTAGTATACAGGGAGAAACTGAAGTATCAGGCATCAAGATGAGAAGAGGCCATTGTCCCTTTTCTAAATCCTACATCCACAGAGCCAGTAAGCTGGTGCCATATCTGAGACTCCATCAGTCTGGTTAGCACTGTTCGACCCACCTTGGAGAAACCCAGAGACTCCCTCCCCCTCAACTTACCAGCCCACTGAAGCTGCTATTTCATATGAATCGCTGGTCTTGGATCACGCTGCACAACTTCCTAAATCTTATCAAACAAGCAACTGCTGGCCTCAGTGAGTCCCAGGCCCAGCACTAGCAGCAGCCTCCTAGATTCACAGCTTGACTCTGCCTGGGAATCTCCAAGCCCAGCACACGTGGCAGCCATCTCAGACTGCGTGATAGCTCAGGCAGGGTGGCCTCAAGCAGAACACAGGTGGGGGCTGACCTCGGCCTGCACCAAACAGACAAACCCAGGGCCAGTGCACCCAGGGGACAGCTACAGACCATGTCAGAGCACCACCAGCCTGCCCCTGCACAGCTGCTCCTCCACGGAGTGCGGAGGTCGGTGGTCAGTAGTCACGACCAGTCCGTGTAGCTGACTGGCCTGAGCAAATCCTCCCATTGACCTCAACTACAAGAGGAGGGTGTACTCAGCCCACACGAAGGGTGTACGTCGAGTACTCAGTTTGAGGATGGGAAGGCTGTGCTGCTGGACTCTATCGGACACCTACTATATTAGGCCACACTACCAGGACATGGAGTCAAAATAGGTGACAAGGTGAGGGGATTAAGACGTACAAAAAGGCAGTTACAGAATAGCTATGGGGATATAAAGTACAGTATAGGAAATGGAGTAGCCAAAGAACTTATACACATGACCCGTACTCATGAACTATCTTGATGGTTTACCCGAGGGAGTGGGGGGTGCTGGTTGGAGTGTAGGCAAAGGGTGAAATATCAGGACAAGTGTACTAGTATAATCAATAAAATATAATTAAAAAATCCTATTCAACATGAGAGAAAATGATAATATTATGTAATAGGCCAGTGAAAATGGTTCTGTACCCTGTAATCGGAACCATTTATATATATCTGAAAAAATGTGTGATTTCATACTGAGTGGCTAAATAAAACCTCACAATATCCTCGCATCCCTTCAGTCAGGCTGTGCAGTCAGTGAGTTCAGATCAGGTCAGTGCAAGTGTGCCTGTGTTATACATGGAGAGGTAGGCTGAGGCGATTAAACAGCCACACTGCTGTGGTGGCTTTGTCGTTTCTGTGGGGCAGTCTACCTGAAACCTCTTTTCTAGGCATGGCTTCTGCTCCAACTTAAACGTTTACAAAAGGAGCATCACATGCCGCCCCCCCCCCCCCCGCCACTTCCTGGACACTGACGCCTGGCACAGGGTTAGGCTCCTGACTGAAACTAGGGCTTTCGTAACATTCCCCTGGGACAGGGGAACTGGAATCAAAAAGTTATTCCCTTTCTGGGTGCTTGGACTATGTAACATAAACACATTTCAGAGAAAAATGGGACAACCACATAGCACCTAAAAATCAAAACACAGCCTGGGATATTCTAGGATGTAGCCTATGTTTCTAATTTTTCTTTTTAAATAAAACATTAGTTGGCACCTAGGAACCAGTAGGCCAGTTATGACCGCCTCTATTGCTGGTATGTAACATTATCGGCAAGAGGCACTGGTAATTAAATTATTCCGCCAAGGTTTACCATGTACCTACTATGGGCCAGGCATTTCACTAAGTGAATGATAAACAAGAAAGATGCAGCTCATATCCTCCAAGATTACACAATTGCAGTAGAAAGGAAAATAACAACAGCATGAGCGTTATAATCTAGGAATTTATGGGGAACAGAGAGAATACACAACAGGTTTAAATCAATTAGTAAGTGGAACTGAAGTGGAACAAAAATTAATTATACTATTTGTGAGCTGTTCAAGTTTAATTCCAACACATTTAGATCATAAAAACTAAACTATTGTGAAGAAGTACTGATATAAACTGTGAAGGTATGAATGAAATCTCTATGCACACACTGAGTCATTCTAATGCTCCTATGTCAAGCATTAATCATCCAGACTTACTGTTATTATCAACAGAAGATTATCAAAATTTGCATACATATGCATATTTTGAGTGTTTGAATAAATCGCTTGCTAGTGGAAAAATGAATAGAATTTGGGAATGTAGTTTCCAGAAATCACTTAGTCCAACCAGTATCTCTTGCTCATTTCAAACTGGGGTTATCCAACATAAAACTGCATTCTGTAGAAAGCACTTCGCAAAAAATGTATTAAAACACATTTGAATCTGAAGAGATAAAAGAATCACTAAAGAGAGTTCAGCAATAGTAAATATGATGAGTAACTAAGGCAATACAAACACATTTGATGCAATGCATGACAGACCCTGTTAGCTATAAACACACTAACCTTTGCTCCTTCCTTGTTAATATCTCCCTAATTTTGTTCAATGCTTTAATATTCTCTTCTAAATATACTCTTTCCCAGTTTCCCTTAAAGTCACAGATGGCCACGCATCACAGTTCTGGTGATTAAAATCTCAGTACTTCAGTAAAGTCTGTTTCTGGTTCCTAAGAAAGTCAGTGAAAGAAACCCTTTTCCTACTCTTTTTCACCCCCTAAATGTAGACCTAATGCCTGGAGCTGCAGCCACTGTATTGTCACCATGAGGATGAGGGCCGACATGCCAAGCGGCTCATGATGAGTAGCAGAAAGAGCCAGCTTACCTATTGACTTCATACTATGTGAGGAAAACACACCCTTGTTTGTTTAAATCACTGTTCTTTGATTTTTCTGTTATTCGTGACCAAGTATTACTAACAGAACAGTACAAGACAGAAGGTAGTACTTAAAAGTCTGAACCTTGGGCAACTATAGCTATAAAAATAGAGAATTCTCTGTAATTAGTGACTGAGTGCAGATACTAGGAAATAGCCAGTCTGGTGGGGAGGAGCATAAGACATTCACCATCACGGAATACGATATTAGGACCATGGCAGAGGCTGCTGCTTGGTTATTTAACATATATCCCTCCTCATCTTTCTCACCCTACGTGTCTGCTCCTGGCCCCAGAGCAAGTCCCATTCCAGTCACTTAAACAAAGCCTAACAGATATGGGAAAGTCAGTTGGCTTAGGGGGTGGGCTCTACCAACTGCGAAGACAATTAAGCTTCTTCCTACCTACCCCTTAGATGTAAGAGATTTCGATATGCAATACAGATTTAATGTGGCTTAGAGAGCATGTCCAGTTATACTGTCAGAACCCTCAGGCCTTTTTTTTGTTTGATTTTTGGAAGAAGTAGTCATCTAGGTATCTGGTATATTTGATACAGGATTATTACTATTCTTGGACTCAACGGCAGCTTTTTAATAGAGACCACAGGGGTCGATATATTTCCTCTGAACCTAATGACTTCATCTTTCCCATTTTATAATTTGAGAACTAGTCTATATTTTTAAATTCACTCTTATGCTAACACTTTATCTGTAAATCATAACATCTTACTTATTAATTTTTTTAAAGAAGGGATGAAGGGGACTCTTAGAAAGCAGGGCACATTCAGAAACTTTGAGGTGGGGGAGAGAGTAAGAGGTAAGGTGGCGCAGGCAGGCAGGCAGGCGACGCAGAGTCCTGTATATCACACATCGAAGTGTGACTTTTATTCCAAGAGTAATGTGGGACCCCTGAATGATATTTATTTATTTATTTATCCTCACCCAAGGACATGTTTATTGATTTTAGAGAGAGGGGAAAGGAGGGTGCGGGGGGGGGTGTGAAGAGGGAGAGAGAGAAACATCAGTGTGAGAGAGAAGCATTGATCAGTTGCCTTTCCTACATGTCCCAGCTGGGGACTGAACCCACAGCACAGGCAAGTGCCCTGTCCGGGCATCAAACCTGCCTGCCACCTTTTGGTTTATGGGATGACACTCTAACCAACTGAGCCATACTGGCCAGGGCCACAGAACGATTTTGAGCAAGTGATTAACAACCATTTTTTTTTTTAAATTTAGAAAGATCACACGGGCTTTTACTTTGGGGAAGCAAATTGCAAGGTGTCACACAGTGGCTAGTTACAGGAGAGTAAGAAATGATGCCAGCCTGAATGAAGACCATGGCTGTGGATAGATCTGAGAGGTGCTTAGGGGGTAAAAGGGAAAGGATTTGGTGCTGGATTGGATTTATGCAGTCCATAAATGGGCTGCAAACAGGAAGGTGCTCATGTAAGTCCTAGATTTGATTGCGGGGGTGGGGGGTGGGAGTGAGGGTGGGTGAGGGGCTAGTGATACCATGCACAGAGAGAATACAGGGAGAGGCGTCAGGGGAATGGGGGTGTCACAGAGGGGTGGCGGGCAGACAGTACCCGCAGTTTTGTGCACTGTGAGGCATCTCAGGTAGATGACCACTAGCCAAAATTACATATGGGTCAGGCACTCGGATCTGAGCGATGTTTCTCTAATTTGAATGCCAATGGATAACAAGCGAAGTCATGGGGTTTACTGAGAGCATCTAAAGAAAATGAACAAAATGGGAAGATACATAAGTGAATTCATAGAGAACACTAATACCAGGGACGAATGAAAGAAGTAGCAAAAAACAAAAGGAAGAAATGGGCAGAGAGGCAGGAAGAAAACCACGAGGAGGAGGGGTTGGGACAGGGTGGGTGCCCAGGGAGAAAGTGGAAGGACTGAGTGGTCTGTGGTGGTCAGCTGCTCAGAATTCAGCTCACACGGACCCGTCAAGGGCTCCTCTGCCTGGGCATACGTGGACTTCGGCTCACCCCGTGTGTACGCTGCTCCCCGGCCCACAGTTAATTGGTCAAGAGGTGATCACTAACCCAAGCAAGATAGAACCCTCCCCTGGGCGCCGTGGAGTGCCATCTGTCCCCGTCCTGTGGACTAGGAAGGAGGCAGAGGAGAGGGAAGGAGGAGCAGAGAGAGCCAGGAACTCTGTGGGTCTGGGAAGACACCCCATTTTCTGATAAACAATTTATGCTAAGGCTGCTTCCAGATGGTTTCTCTTACTTGGAACTATTAAAAAATCCCTGTATATATCCAACAAGAGAGGCAGAAATATAAACAGCTGTATTAACTGTCAGAAAGAAATATGTGCTAAACCGAGATAGAAGAGGTGGCTGTGGGAATTCTGGAGGAGGGGAGATTCATTTTGGCTGGGTTGAGGGAATGCTTCCAGACAGGAGGAGGCATCTGCGCCAGCACTTTAAGGATTAGGGGAATTTTAGAGGGAAAGAAGGGAAAGAGTGCACTCTAGCTGAAGGAACAGGACTAGCAAATGACAGAGAAGCGTGAAGGTAGATGAAGCGCTGAGGCAGTGCAGCAGTCGCCACATCTCTGCCAGTCTCCTGGGCTGGTTAGCTCTGGCGCAGCGTTAGAACCCCAGGAAGCCCTCCCACCCCTCCCATGACAGCCCTTTCATGCTGTGGCAAAGGCTCCATTTGTGCGTCCACATCCCTCACAGGCACTTGTCCATTTATCTTTGCATATCCTGTGCCTGACGCAGTGGGGGCTCAGTACAGACTTGTTAATGTCCAGCAATCTCTGCTCTGTTAGTGCATTTAGACGTGGGGGCCACGCAAGGCTGAAGGGAGGCTGGGGTCCTGTTCTAAGGACCTGCAGTAGCACAGAGGCTGATAGTCATGGTTGGCTTGTAATGACTTCTGGGTGTGGGAACATTAAGAAAACTTTTCAAGTGCGGTAAAATATACATGATGTGAAATTTACTGTAACATTTTCAAGTGTACAGTTCAGTGACATTAACTGCATTCATATTGTTGTGCAAACATGACCACTACCCATCTCCAGAACTTATTCATTTCTCAAACCGAAACTCTGTACCTTTTAAACACTAATTCTCATTCCTGCCTCTCCTAGACCCTGGTAACCACATGCTACTTACTGTCTCTATAAATTCTATTACTCTAGATACCTCAGTAAGTGGAATCACACAGTACTTGGCCTTTTGAAAACAACTTACATTTATGTGCTTTAAACCATAAATAGTTACTAAGTTTTATCACTTCCTTCCAGTGAGGTAGCTGGGCAAGGACCACCAGTCTGGTTGTGAAAGCCAGGGAAGCTGAGGTTAAATAATCTGTCCAAGGCTCGGCTTCAAGCCACCACAAGTGCACATGTTTCAGGAGGTACCAGGCTCTGCTGACCCTCTCACATACTCCATGGAGCCTCTTCAGAATCTGGTAGCTGGAGAGCCATTAGCTCAACCCACACCACACATCCCAGGTGGCCTTCCTGTGCACTTTCTCTGGATTAGCAATCAGGACAGGAAGTAACCAGGGTACTGGAGTGGAGTGAAAGGAGAATTTAACCTTATGGAAGCCAAGTCAGAGGCCAAGTGTATCTTTTTATGGTTGGGTGCTTTCTGTTCAGAGAGGTCAAAGCCATTGCCAGTATAAATTATTAATCTGCACACTTGCGCAGAGTCCACAGGAGTAGGCAGTAGATTCACAGTAGAAAGTACTAAATGATTAATTCTCCTTCTGCCTGGGGAGCCAGCTCCTGGGCCAGCTCTCTTTCTACTGAATATCAGGAGAAAGGTCTTGATTTCCACACTTGGGTCAAAGGCTTACTCACTTTTGTTTTCTGCAAAGTAATGGTCAACACCAATGACTTACTTGCAAACTGCAAAAGGACTACAGGGTTCCATTAGGCTTGTTCGCTGGAATTAGAAATTGTTCAAGCTGCTCATTATCTTCTACAATAAATCAAAGTAAAAAGCTCCTAGTAAACTTGAAGAAAATGGGTCTTATGCATTTTTTTTTCTCATCAATACCTGTGAAAATAATTTATCAGGTGTCTATGTGCATGTGTGTGTATGTGTAATCTAATGTTAGAACCTGGAGATATTAAACAGTTGTTTAAACATGCTCATATGTTATCTTTACCTCTAAATTTGCTGGCAAGACAGAATCTAAAGGTAATTAGCTTGACCCCCATCTGGCTTAGTTGTGCTTAAGCCCTTAGAAGCCTATGTCTTAGAATTTGAAGAATTTCCCTTTTGGCCGGCTGAAAGGTGGAAACCTGTCCCATCTTTAAGGCTCTGTAAGTGAACTGGACTGGCTGGGGGTCAGGTACAGAGGAAGAGGAACCAAGGAGACTAAAGAAGCGAAAGGAGCTTGGGAGCCAGAATGTAATAGAATAAAATAATCAGTTTTTCTGACTCCATCTTGCTCCAGCCTGCCTAGTTTCCACTACGTGTGAGCAACTTCTGCTTAGTCCTGCACATAGAAATGTTAAGCATTAAAAAAATCCAACCTGTAGCTTAGGAATTACTGAAACAACTTCCCTGCTTAAAACTCTCTCCCTGAGGAGATAAGAAATGTATGTAAAAAAAAATAATGATTATCAAAAGATTTATAGCAACCTCATGACTGAGACCACTGCAACCAGGGTTTGTTGACCAAAGGCACAGGAGTCCCACCACCCACCTTGGACCCTTGCTGATGTCCAGAGGTCGGCCGTCATCAGTCACCTCCTGACCACAAACCCTGCCTTGTCCCCACTCCCCCAGACATAAAAGAAGCCCGAATTCTGTACTTTTTCAAGATGGTTCTTTAGGAGGTGGGTCTGCTACCTTCTCAGCTTGCTGGCTTTCCGAATAAAGTTGCTTTCCTTGCCCCACCTCATTGTCACTCGGCTTCCTGGCTGCTGTGCAGCAAGCAGTTCAGGCTTTGACTTGATTTCAAAAAGACTGCTGCTTACTACAGTGTTCTTGAGCAAGTCATTTTTATCTGAGCCTCAGTTTCCTCATCTGTGAAAATTATAAGTAAAACCATAACTTTACCTACCAAAGAGGGACAGTGGTACAGTGAGTAAATAAAATAACAGCTTTGATAGCAGCCACGATTCATTGAGTGCTTATAATAAGCCAGGCACCATTCTCTGCAAAAATTATGGTAAGGCATTTTACAAATGTTAGCTGCAATAAAATTTTATTATGGTTGTTGCTTACTGAAATTTCTTAGGGCTTCACTAAATTTTAAAAAACATGGGCAGGTTTCTCCCGCCTCATTATTTTAAGAAGTTTAAAATCCCATGTTATTTGAGTACTGACTGTCTTATCTCCCAAATGCTGCTTTGAGCCCAAAAGGATCTGCCTCTTTTCTAACCCCTCTCCAAGGAAAAAGAGAAATTGGACAAGAAGGAAAAGGATGAGGAGCTAATATATACTAATTGAGTCACTAAACATTTACGGCCAGAAGTTATGCCAGGTGCTGGTGTACAAAGATAATAAATGGATATTGCATTCACATATATCCCTGTGCATTTTCCCACTTTTGTATCCCAGGGCCAGCGGGCCAGCAGTGTGCAGGGACGTGGAGGCTAGTGGTGAATGCCCAGTCCCACGGCCTCCACTGGTTATTGCTGACATGATGCCCTGGAAAGCCAGGCACCACCGGATGCATTTCAGCTGTTTCCGTCCAGGGAGCACCCCAGACCAGGCACAGACAGGGACCCAGAAGACTTATCTGGGCTTTAAGACCCCAATCTTCCCGTCACTACATTGTCATGCAAACCACTTTTCTCCCCTGTACCTAGAGTAGGAAGTGGAATGGGGACAGGGCTCTGAAAGGCTGAGACATCCGAACAAAAAGCTAAGTTACCTAGAGGGCCTATTTCAGTTGTTGAATGGGACAAAGTTATCAGATTGGACTAAATCTTGGTTTTCCTCGGTTATCCAGCTTGGGGAAGAAGAGAGGCTTAAATGAAGATTGAGTTAGCTACAGAAAAATAAGCTACACTTTCTTTGCAAATATGAATGGAGTGTAAGTTTTATGTCCTGTTGTTGGACTATGGTTATTGAGTTCCTACTCTGTGTGGGATCCTTTACATAAGTATTCTCATATTATTATCACAATAACTATGTTAGGAGATACTAATGCAGAGAGGTTAAGGTTAAGCAGCTTTCTCAAGGTTCACAGATAGCAGGACTCTGGTCCCTTATAGGAGCTTACGGACTAAGACAGCACAAAACACAGACAGAGGAGATATCTGTGTGCTGAGGCAATGGTAGGGATGTGTATGGGGAGTTAGGGGCCCTAAAACAAGGCTTAAATCCAGCCTGGGCAAGCCAGGGAAAGCTTCCTGAAGGGAAGAATTTACATGCTTTTAAAAAAGGTATTATTAATATACAACACATTGCAGAGATCGTAAATATCCAGATTGAAAAGTTCTGACCATTTCATACATTCGTGTAGCCACTAATTAAAAACAGGATCTAGAACATTTGCAATGCTCCCCGAAGTTCCCTCCTGTCCCTTCCCAGGCAACCCCTCCCCTTCCCCCGTGTCTGGCTCCTGTCACCGCAGACTGGTTTCGTGTATTCTTGGATGCCATAAAAACAGAATCGCCTATCTGGATATTAACTTTGCTCTGGCTTCTTTTGCTGGCCTCAGACTTAAAGGATGAACAGGACATTAGCAGGACAACGGGACAGTGAGGCAGAAGCAGAGAGATGAGGAGCAGCCCAGTGAAGTGGCTGGAGTCCCGGGTGTTGGGCAGGAAGTGATGTGAGGGACGGAAGACAAAGGAAGAGGGTGGGTCATGAAAGGCCTAGGACCCCAGGGTCCAGAGTTTTGATCTCAAGGGCTTGGACCTTATTTTATAGGCAAAGGAGAGCTAATGAAGCCTTAACCGTTTATTGAACACCTATAACACACCAGGTTTACACGCTGCTGGGCACATTATGTTTCAAACTCAATAGTCTTAGGAGACAGATATTAATAATCCCTATTTTCTAGATGACCCAATTGAATCTGAGAGAGGTTAAGTACAATTTCCTAAGGGATAAGCCATGTTTAAACCCAGCTTGGCTCCAAATACCCTGCCTTTCCACCCATAAAAAGCGACTTAGGGAGGAAAGAGAGGAAAACCAGTTTAAGCTCTGAAGAGCTCTTTGAGAAAGGCAATGAGAGACCGTAATGGATGAAACGCTACTGTGCATATGGCAATGGGCACTGGAAGGGGGTGAACCCCCAGGGAAGACAAAAGGCTGGAATCCTGGCAAGTCCTGGGAGAGCGGGATCCAGACACTTCCTAGCGATCCTGCTTCTCTTCTTTGAGGTGCTGTCAATTATTCAACTAAACCTCCTCACCCAGACAGAACAAATTTTAAGAGATGCAGCTACTTCTTGTTTTTCTGAATACTCTGAAACTGGGTATGCTGCCCTTACGTTGGGTTTAAACAACTTTCTACTGACTAAGTATGCACTGCAATCTTGCAGTGCACTCTGCAAACTTGCAGACAAGAAAACAAAGAAACAGACAGACAAACCCAGGATTACTAGATTCTTTCAAATCAATATTTACTAAATTTTAAAAACCAATTTATCTGCTTATCCCTTGTGTCTCACTTCTTCACATTATTCCTTCTAAATGAACCTAAGGCAACACTGAGTCAGTTCCTGAAAATGACCTCAGAATTACACCCTCCCCACATCACCAATTTATAATATGCTACAAAGTGTGATCAAAAGTGATAGTGAGGTAAAGAATTAAAAAATATTAATTCACTTATTCATGCAATTCACTGACACTCAGCAGAATAACTAAACAATATAAAGCCCAAGAACTTCAGAGAAAAGCTGTCTGGTAACATGGCATGAAAAAAAAAAAGAGTAGAAGAAAGTTTGGGAAGTACAAAAACCCATTAAACTTCCCTAATCTATTTACTATCCCAGGAAAGATATTAGTATCCCATAGCTCTCAGACATACTTGGGGAAAGGTTGTAATTGTTTCCTTTTCCCCTTTGTCTTTCTGTACCCTGCTTCCTAGTTAGTACCTATTTCTTTTTCAGGTCGCTGCTTGTAGTGACTTCCTTGTGAAAATCTTCCATGGAATACACCGCCCCAAATACCCAAGGCCTTAGTTCTTCTAAGCCTGCCTTAGCAAAGCAGGGATCCTGAGTTGTAAGTGCTAATTTACTTGTCTGCCTCCCAAGCCTACGCAAACCTCTTTAGGGACAGTCTTGTTCACCATTGTATTCCTAGCACCTAAAACAGAGTGTAACACTAAATATTTGTTTGGTACTGATTGACAAGAGACAGATAACCCTGCATTGAACAGTTGCAGCCTTAGGTATGAGCAATTTGAACATGGAAAGACAACTATGTGTCAGGGAATGCCAAGCACAATATAGAGGGAAGAAGAAGTTGGAACGTGGTTGGTTAGGAGGCTTTAAAAGTCCATATTCATTTTGAAAAGTAGAACTAAAGCAATGGTATTAAAAAGAAAAAAAGTATAGTGCAAATCCCTATGCAGGCCACACCTGGGGCCTGGCCAAGCTCGCCCTCTACCTGGGTGTGGCACTTGCAGAAGCACCTCATCACTTCGTTGACTTTCACTTCACATGTAATCCCATCACCCGGAGCAGCAGGGCTTCTGAGGTGGCTGACAGAGAGTTAAAGAAAGGGTTCTTTGAACTTTGTAATATTGTAGAATACTTTGAAAATATCAAACAAAATGAATCATTCAGGAATAAATTTTTGGAATATTTCTAGTTTTGAAAAAATTCATATAGTTATTCATTTTATCTTACATATTCAAATAGGACCATGTTGTAAATGTTGCCAAATAAACAACTATGTTGTACAGTCTGCCAACTATATTTTTCACTTACTATTGTGCGGCAGACCCTCTGAGCTGGGTGGCTCAATACTCACCTCCAAACCCCACCTCCCTGTGTGGCTATTCTCTACAGTTTGGAAAAGCTAAATTCACTTTGTTAATCACTTGCAAGCAGAGGTGTCCATGTAACATGGTTTTAGCCAATAAGGTGTAAAGAGACATCAGCTAGGAGGCTTCTACGAAAGTTTTTACTCTCCTGATAGAAGGGAGATACATCACAGCTGCCACCTCCACTCCCTCTCTGCCCCAGACTCAATGCCCGAAGCTGCAGCAGCCCTCCTGTGACCCTGAGGGGTCAAGCCTTAGGAAGTTCATAGATACTGCAGACATGTAGTCCTGATGTTGCTGAAAAACTGAACTGATGACAGCATCTGTTTATACTCCAACTTCTTATTATGTGAGAAAAGTACATCCCTACTTCCTTCAGCCATTGCAAATAATTATTTTTTATTAGTTGCAGCCAAAAGCATTCCAGGCATAAAACGTAACGTAAACAGCTTTCCATGCAATTGAATTTACCCTTTTACAATAGCACTTCAAATGGCTACAAAGTACTCCATCGGAGGGGTGCCATGATTCATTTAACAAGTTTTCTATTGTGTGACATTAAGATCATTTCCCATTTGACACACTGCAATGATTTTTAGACAAATTTTTGCGCATATCACTCTAGAATAAACTTCTAGAGATGGGATATTTTGGTCAAAGGTCATCTACATTTTTGATGCCAATACTAATTTTTACTCTAACCAGCAGTATATGGAAATATTCACCTCCCCATTTTCTCTTTCATATGGGGAACTGTCATTTTTAAAATTAAAAATCATTTCTTATAATAAAAAGTACCTCATTACATAATGTCTAAGGTTCCTTTTACAACTAAACCTATCTGATTCGACCTGTGAAAAATAAGAGATTCAGAGGTCGGTTCTGAAGGACCGAATTCAGGCTTGCAATTCATTTACAAAGCGGTGATAACATTGCTGGCAGTGAGTTACAACTCTGATCCATGCAAATCTCACTGCATTATAAGCCTGATCTCATTTCAGCAGCATAGGGCTCCCCAACCAAAGCCAATGTGGAACATCTGTTGGGGATCAGAGATGACCCACAAATGACTGGAAAACAGAACCCAGCAAGATAAGCTGATCTACGGACAAAATAAGCTGGTCTAGGGAAAGAAGCACATTTTAAAAGGAACAGGGGAGAAGAGACGGAGTAAAGAAAAGGAAGAAAGTTACCAGAGGCCGAGCCCACACCCGGTCCTGCAGGGTGCTCACACTGTTTTTCCACCAAGTCAAGGTTGCTTCTGCCGCTCTGCAATTCCCTCTGCTTGGAGAGCCGTTCCCTTAGACATTAGAGGCTGGCTCCTCATCATTCATGACTCAGCTCAAATAGCACCTCTTCAGGGGGGTCTTCTCTAATCGCTCAATCTAACGTGTCTCTGGTGTCTTCCTGACCTCTGAATCGTCCTGTGCACAGTTCCTCATGATGCTGACTGATCTCCACCTGAAATGGCGATGCTTATTTACATGAGCACGTTAACTGTTAGTCTTCCCACAGTGGAATGTAGCCTCAACCTGAGCATCGATCTCATCTGCTATATAGCCTCAGCTTCTAGAACAGTGTTCAGTCAGTATCAAATGAATGAATGAATGAATGAATGAATGAGAAAATGGATAGTTTCCTAACCTCTAATAAAACATATAATCAGTGAATATCATAGAAAGCAATGCGTGAACTAGATGTTCTGGGAACTAGGAAGTTTGTAGCTCTTGCAATAACACTCTGGGAGCTGAGGGAAGCCTGATGTCCATGGACAGCTGCCATCTCTGGTCCCCTCTGCTTCGCCTGGCTCATCAGCTCCCATTCCACTGACCTCTAGGGTCCAAAGAGGGCCATGGCATCTGGGGTTGTCTCTCCCCAAAGGTATTAATGGTATACTGTCATGTAGGACTCTACATTTTGTTTCTGGTAGTTTGTTATCAGTCTGTTATATGTGATTTAAGCATTTTCTTCTTGTGAGAAATTTCAAACATAAACAAGGTAAAGGGAATAGTATAAAAGATCCCATATATTTATCATCCTTCTTATTTCATTTCCTCCCACACATTGTGTAACCGTTGGAGCATTTTAAAGTACATACCATACATCACATTTTAAACACAATTTTTAAAAAAGATTTTGTTTATTTATTTTTAGAGAGAAGGAAATGGAAGGAGAAAGAGAGGGAGAGAAATATCGATCAGTTACCTCTCATATGCACCCCTACCAGGAACCAAACCCACAAGCCAGGCATGTGCCCTGACCGGGATCAAGCCAGTAACCTTTTGATTTGTGGGATGGTGCCCAACCAACTGAACCATGCTGATCAGGGCTAAACAAAAACTCTTTTTTTCAGATTTCCTTTTTAAAATTTTTATTTTTAAATCATGTTTATTTTATCACACTTGTCTCAATTTTTCCCCCTTTGCCCTCCTCCATCCATCTCATCTTGTCCCCCGCTTCCACAGTCAATTCCCACTCTGTTGTCCATGTCCATGGGTCATTCATGCATGTTCTTTGTCTAATCCCTTCCCCTTCTTTCCACCATTGTCCTCTTTCCCCATCCCCTCTGGTCACTTTCAGTCCGCTCTATGTTTCCATGCCTGTGGTTTATTTTGTTTGTTAGTTTATTTTGTTGAATGATTCCACTTACAGGTGAGATCATATGATATTTGTCTTTCACCGACTGGCTTAATTTACTTAGCATAATATTCTCCAATTCCATCTATGTTGTTGCAAAGGGTAGGAGTTCCTTCCTTTTCTCTTTTTCTTTTTTAAATGCAGATTGATTTTATTTTTTTAATGTCAAGGACCATTATAAAATATTAAAAAATTAAGTCCATTAAAGTCTCAGCAATTAAAACAACATGACACCAGCACAGAAATAATCAAGTAGATCAATGAAATAAAATGAGCATTCTGGAAACAAACATATATATCTGTTGAACAATGTGATATATGATTAAATTGATGTTTCAAATCAATGGGGAAAATAAGACTTATTCAACAAAAAAGGTGCATGAACCTCTATTACTTGAAATAAAACAAATATAGAGCCCTAATTCACACATTATACAAAAAAAATATTCAGGTGAGTTAAAAATCAAAATGTAAAATCTAAGGAGTTTTAGGAGAAAATACAAATAATATTTTTCTTACCCTGAGGTAAAGTAAAATACTGGCAATATGACCATATTAAACATTCAAGATTATACAGTAAAATACTGACAATATGATCATATTAAACATTCAAGACTATACAGTAATATCTATATAAAAAAAGTGAAAGGACAAGTGACAGAAGAGGAAAGTATTTTCAACACATCTAAAAAAGGGTTAATAGTTTTTTTCTTTTTAGGACAAAAATTCTACAAACATTTAATCAAAAAAATAAAGAATACCAAAAAGTAATTTAAAGCTTTTAAAAAATAATAGAAATAGGCATTGAAATATACAAAAACAGGCTTAATTTCAATGAATAATAAAGTAACAAAATAGCACATCATTTTCACAATCCAATTAATAAGTATTAAAAATATTGGTGATATCAAGCATTGGTGACTGTGAAAGGAACTGGGTATTCATAGACTCTTTTTCTTCATCTTAAAGCAGTCTCTTCACCATATTTTTGCAATGCTCGTTTGGTGGAGGTGTATTCTTTTAGCCTTCTTTTGTCTGGGAAACTCCTTATTTTGCCTTCCATTTCAACTGAGAGCCTTGCTGGGTCGAGCAGTCTTGGTTGCAGGCCTTTGCTTTTCATGACTTGGAATATTTCTTGCCATTCCCTTCTGGCTTGCAGTATTTCAGTTAAGAAGTCAGCTGCTAGCTGTACTGGGGCTCCCTAATATATTACTACCTGTGTCTCCTTTGCTTCCTTTAGCATTCTCTGTTTGTCTTTGTGATTTGCCATTTGAATGATGATGTGTCTTGGAGTGGGTCTCATTGGGTTCCTCTTGAATGGGACCCTCTGTGCTTCCTGGACTTGTGTGACTTTTCTGTCCTCAAATGAGGGAAGTTTTCCATCATTACTTTTTCAAACAGGTTCTCTATCCCTTCCTCCTCTTCTCCTTCTGGTATCCCTATTATATGGATATTATTACGTTTCAAGTTGTCCTGCATTTCCCTCAACATCTCTTCATTCTTTTTGAGTCTTTTCATTTTCTTGCTCTCTCTGGGAGCTTTTTTCCTACCTGACCATCCAGTTCACTGATTCATTCCTTTGTGTCATCCAGCCTGGTTTTGATTCCTTCTACTGTGTTCTTCAATTCAGAAATTGTATTTTTTATTTCCTCTTGTGTCTTATTGATAGTTTCTATGTCCTTTTTCATGCTGATAAAGTTTGCAGTAACTTCCTTGTAGTTTCCCTGTAGTTTTTTGTAATTCTCTCTGAGCTCGCTGAGCTCATTGAGCTTCCTTAGAACCATTGTTTTGAACTCGATATCTGATAGTTTACTTGTGTCTATTTCACTTAGTTCTCTCTCTGGGGATTCTTCCTTTCCCTTTGACTGGGGGCTGTTTCTTTGTCTTCCCGTTATTTGTGAGACTCTTCTTTTTTGCTTCTGCTTCTCAAGTTGATCTGTCTTGAATTTCTGACTTTATGGTGTGAACTTCCATAGTAGGAGATTGTTGTTTTTTCTTTCTAGATCTGCCTCTGATGATGTCAGATGTTGACCCTGTCTGACCTTAGGCAGTCTGTTCAAGACTTCCAGGAATCTACTGTCTGTGCCTGTCTCCTTCAGTTGTTAATCTAGTCACTCTGCACTCAGCAGGCCAGCTTAGAGACCCCGCAGGGCGGGGGCAGAGTTCCTCCCGGGGGCAGGGTTTTTGGGTCCTCTCACACTGCTGCCGCCTAAGGGAGTGGTCTGCCTGAGCCAGATGGCTGCTGCCATATGGGAGAGGAATCAGCGCTGGGATTCCACTGGCTACTCTCATATTCTCTCCCCAAAGCCTCTGTCTCCAGTCTCTCATCAGGTGTCTTTAGCCCAGTCTGTTGCCGCCTTGCAGGAGATCAGGGTAAATGGCTGCAAATAAAAATGTATATTTTGGCCCTTTAAAAGGCTCTTTGCATCTCCAGCCATCTGTCTCTTGCAGAAAGCAACCCTGCCTCTTTTCACAGCTGGCTGTTATCTGTGTATTTTTTGGTCTCTGGTGCTGGAGGCTAGAGGTCCCTGCTTACGGTTTAGACCCCGCTCTTCTCAGGGGGATCTCACTGGTCTTTTCAATATCCTTCAGGTGCTGATGCCCGTGGGTGCACTACCCGCCTTCTTGAGTCTCTACCATACTCCTTACCAGTTAGGTTGTGCTAAAGCCGATTCTTCTGTCTCTCCTAGGTTATAAGGCTCCTCTCTCGTTATTGTTCAGTTGTTTGTTCCAGGGGATTTCTCCACAATGTAGTTGTGATTCCAGATTGGTCCTGGGAGGAGATCATTGTGACTTCCATTCACTCCTCCACCATCTTGATTCTCTAGGTTCTCAGGGCTAAACAAAATTTTTAATTGTCTGTGTCCTGAGGCTGCCTTCAGAAGGGATAGTACCTTGGAAATGCACAGAATGCACATAAAGAATAGGAAGCAAAGGCTGGTTATTGACACCTATCTAGAGGAAGCATGCTGCTTTTTTTCTTATTGACCTGCACTAAAGGGAAAGTTTCCACCTAACTGCTTAAAAACACATTCAGAGCAAAACAAAGCCTTTGTTCTTGGCAGAAAATGGAGAAGAAGCGAAGCAATTTTCTGAAAGCACCAGGCTCCAAACAGTAACAAGCCAGGTCAAATGGCCATTTCTGCCTGATACCCAGTTATTTCACCTGTCACCTCTCTGGTTACTTAATTTCCCTGCTTTACCCCTTCTAGATCCTGGAAGGAGGCTTATTCACTGACTAGCATTGCCTTTTCTTTCTACTCACATAAACAAAAGGGAAGTGCTAATTACAGGTGTGTCTTGGAGCTAATGAGACAGCCAGTGACTTTTTCTAGCCATCAAGGGAGGAGGTCTCTGGTGCCAAGAGGCTGAGCTCTCCAGAGAGCTGACCCAGTCAGGTGTGGACACACAGAAACTGTTGCCAGTGCCTGGACAAGCTAGCATGAATGGACCAATGAATGAATGACTCAGCACTACACTTCTGGGGGCCCAGCAGATTGCCAGAACCCTGACTGACCAGGTAATGAACTGGGAGCAACACACAGGTAATGGGAAATTTACCAATTAACACATTAAAGTGAGTTTTAAAAAAATGTATCGCCTTAACCCAAGAGTTATTTTCCTTCTTCTGCACAACTTCTACATCTCTGTCCTTTGTAGATGCATTTCTATGCAGCCAAAATCATGGCATATGGGCAATTTTATGCATACTCTTCCTCACTTCACATACCAAACACATCCCCAATGTTGGTCTTCCTCAGAATTATTTTAAATGATTGCATGGTTTGCAGGTATGTCTATAAAGCCAAACTTAATTCTCTACTCTATTCCTTTCCCTTTTCTTCAGACATTCATCTCCTTTTTAGGGGGTACAGGAAACTTCCCTTGCCCTTAGGACTGCGCTCCTCTCCATCCTGTCTTGCCAGGATGCTCCCGACCTGAGGTCCCCCTTCCTCTGGGAACAGTCATATGCTGCTGACTCTATGTGCAAAATCTTGCAGCCCACTCTTTGCCTGGCCTCTTCCTCCATACATTTCAGGGCTCAGGTTAAGTGTCATTATTCCAGGAAACCTTGCCTGACCCTCCCAACTGCCTTAGCATCCTGCATATCAGGGCTAAGGCGTCACCACACTCTGTATGGTAATTATTTGCCTTCTGTTCCATTTGTCCACCAGACTGTGAGTAGGAGCCACTTTTCTGAGCCTCATTGGCTTGGAGCTGCTGGTCTCCCTTGAGCCTCAGTTTCCTCATCTATAAAAAGGAACAGTTATGCAGCCTCTCCCACCTACCAACAAGGATGCTGGGAAGATCATGTGAGGCAGTACTGTAAAGAATCTCTGTACAGCATAAAGGGCTGTAAAAATGTTGATAATTTTTACTGATAAAAGGCAGTTACATAGTTTTACTTTTTGAGGACCACAGATTCAGACAAATAATATCTAACATTTCTTAAATGCTATGGATACTGTACTAAGCAGCTTATATGCATTTTCTCATTGTAGCCTCATTCAAATAAGTGGAGGTAAAATCTACTATTATTCTCATTTTCCAAAGGCTCAGAAGTCTAAATACTTTTTCTGGAGCCACATTGCTTTAGAAAATGATGTTGAGAACCCAGTGAAAGTCTCTTCCCACAAAAAAATGCCCATATACACATACATACAGAAAATGCATACAATTTCCAGAAGTTTATGGATCCCTTAAAGCCCATCTTCTTCAAGACCCTGTTTAAGGATTTTCATGCATAAAAATGAATTTTACAGAAAAGTTCAAAGATTTGTACACCCGAGAAATCTGGGAGGTTACTGGAATAAACTGTCAGCAAGAATTCCAGAGAAAACCTCCCAGTCTGCAAATAGGTTTTAAGTCTTGAGGCCTCGCATATAGTTTCCTTGGCAATTGAAGTCACTGAGCTGATTGAAGAAGACTCTCAGCCCAAACAGGAGCCACATGGCATGGGTGCTGTACTCTGACAGGTGGTGGGAGAAGCTGATGGTACCAGCTGTCAATCTCCAGCCACCAGCAACAACAGCCAGACACTTCACGGTATAGTTTCTGGAGACACATCGACTGACGTACTCCGCAAACCAGAAATGCAATAGCTAAACAAAACTTAAGAGACCTAAAGGAACCAAAGTGGGAACAGTAACAAGAGTTCGTCAAGCCATCTGGCTCTGTCCTGTCCTAATCTCAGAATGGCTTTGGAAACCATGAGGCATCATGGTGGGTATAAGAAGTGCATGTGTATCATACTGAGTAGGGTGAGAGCAGCCTGGTCCCCTGGCATGGTGAAACCCATCCCTCTGCAGAAAAATCCTTGGGATTGTGCCACAAGCCAAAATAAGCAATTAAAACTTGCAAAGCAAACCTACGAGCCAGACTGCATCTTTCAGTGTGGCACCATGTGGGCAAAGCCTCAGAGACCACCTGGGAAAGGAACGACATGAGCCAAAATGGTTTCCATGGTGAAGGCTTCCAAAACTAAGGAACAAAAGCTTAGGGAGTGTGTGACATGCAGAAAAGCAGCCTCCTGAGAAGTGTGAGGTGTGACCGGTGCTCACAAAGATGATGATGGAGACGGACTGTTCTCCAGGTGCACTTAGGAGAGAACAAAGGGAACGTGGCTGACAGAACTGGTTGTGGTGGGAATCAAGGAGAACATCCTGGGAGAGTTTACTACCCCCGAGAGCTGTCAAGCTTGAAACTGACATAAGCTGCCAAGGGGACACATACACAAGAATGGGGCCAACCAGTCCATAAATGTCCAACAGGCAGACTGCTCAGTGGACACAGTTTATTTTGCTTTTAACAAGGGGCCCAAGGGCCTGCTGTGAGACATATCATTGGTGCTCCATGAGCTCAACTTCAAGTGCAAAAAAGGATAAGATTATAGGCCGATGATCCTTTATCTATAATTCAAACCCCGTGCCAATGTTTTGAAAGTCGAAAGTTTTTTCCTAATTGTGTGTAAATCATTTGGTAACAAAAATCTGACCTGAAATGATGTGCAATTACAGTTTTTACTTACTTTATCTAATGCAAATAATACAGTAAGTTGTACTGCAGATATAATAACATGTCTGATTGCAGAATGCTAACCTGTTTCACTGGGAGTCTGAGGTCATATAACATGTAATAAGTAAAGAATTTCCTTTAAAAATAACATAAGCAATAATGGACACATATCTCCTTTTTTTATACATCAGTAAACATGAAAGAAATGTTTAACCATTTGGGACAGAGGTGAATATGATAAAAAACAGATCTGCGAGATCTCATTTAGCCTCATGGTGGGAACATGGCTTTCGGGCAATTTGTGTCCTCCCAGGGTTCATGGAGGTTCTAGTTTGCAGTTTCCCTCTTACGTATACTTATTAAACTCAAGCTCTGCATCCATATACATCCAAAGCAGCACCAGCCTTTTCATTCATGCAGTGAAATCTGGAAGCCTTTCTACTGCAATGACAAGTGAGAATGGGTAACAGAGTCATGGGGTCGCCTGCTTCTCCTGGAGAATAATGTGAACCGGTGAGCCTGAGCCCTTTTGTGTCCAGGGGTCTGTGATTTTAGAAGAGGAGAATAAACTAAGAGGAGGGGTTTTATTTTTGTTTTCAATTTTTTTTGAGGATTCACATAGTGTTTTCAATGAATAAGGGAAGGGACTCCAGGCTTTTCTATCAGATGATCTACTTTTTCAGTACCATAGCTGAAGGACCATTTTGGGGGTTAAGGGACAAATAAAGAGGACCAAAAAAGGGAGTAAGCCCTAGCCAGTGGCTCAGCTGGTTGGAGCATCAACCTATACACCAAAGAGGTTGCGGGTTTGATTCCCTGTCAGGGCACATATGAGAGACAACCAACCGACTGATGTTTCTCTCTCTCTCTCTCTCTCTAAATATATCCTTGAATGAAGATTTAAAAAATTTATAAAAAGAAAAAGAGTAAAGATGGTTTAAAAGCAAAATGCAGACACTACCACTTAATAGTTGTGAGACCTTGGGAAGTTTAACCCCCTGAGGCTGAGTATCATCTGGAACCTGGGGAAAAACAATACCTTCTTCACAGGGTTTTTATGAGGATTAAATAGCATGTAAAACATCTAATACATGGGAGGCACTCAATATATGGCAGCTATCCTTGTTGCTGCTGTTAGATTCTGGAGCTTGCACAGTGATTGACTTCACTCCTCATTTCACCAGATTGCTTGGCTCAGCAGAATGCTGGGGGTATTGACTTCATGAGCACAGAGCCAGAGGATAATAAACACACATAGCAACAAATCACATGAGTAAGCCAATCTCCCTCAGCTAATAACTGCTTCCCAGGCTCCTGCACTTGCTTTGTTAAGGGAACTAAATAGGCTCTAATGGCTATGAAACCAAATCATCCAGGAGAGGGTGAATTTCATCGGTATTGGAGTTTCTGTTGAGGGCCTGGTACTGTAGGAGAGTCCATGCAAAACCATTCTCTTAAAGGAGGCTAAACCAAAAAAAAAAAAAAATTAATCCATAGGTCACACCAGTATTTATTACGAGTGCTTATGTAACTTGGCATGTTTTTCATGGATTGGACTGTCTTATTCCCTGCTCTTTCAGGTGACAAGCATCTAGTCAGCAGCACTATGTATCAGATGCCACATTCAGGGCTGGAGCACCAACGTGAAGAGATGTGGCTTGTGGGTGAGACAAAGGTGTATTTCAGTTAGTATGGTACATGCTATAAGTGCTAATTGAAGAGGTATGTACGTGCAAGTAGCACAGAAGAAGACTTAAACAGACAAGATCCTTTGTGTTTCCTAAATGTAAGGTTTTTCCTTAATGTTGGAATTTTATATATTGAACATGGGTTACTTTTGGAATCAGAAAAAATTAAAAAAAAAATAGATGGTGCTATGCCCAGAATCAGTTTAGTGTTGCTTTAATACAGGAGGCATATACGTCCAGAGATGGAATTTAAGGAAGACTCCGAAGCAGCAACAGAAATGGGGGGGGGGCTTCAGCATGGAAGATGTGAGAACAGCAGGGGAGGGAACGCAGTGAGTGGTGGGACCGTGAGCAACTGAAGGATATTGTTCACAGAGACAAGAACACTTCAGGGAAAAGGGGACCAGGGACTGCAGGAGTGGAAAGCAGCTATTTTTTTTTTTTTTTTTAAGTAGGAAGCATCTGCAGAACAGATGTACATTCTTTTAAATGAGAGTATCTATTAAAGAATTACAAACCAAAATGTCACTAAATACCTACTCTAACTTTGTTAGTGTGGCCAGGGAGGCAGAGGGAGAGAAAAAAGTCTAGCAACAGAACAAGCTGGATGGAGTAATTAAAATGCCAATTACTCACAACATGTTCCATCACAAATACCAGTGGAAAAACGGGAACGGTCTCTGAAAGCTGACAAATGGTGGTGCTCTGGGCTCCAGCTTCTTTCTGATTCTTTTTGGTGACTCTCACTTACCTTGGCCCCTTTACAGAGCCCGATCCTTCTCTCAGAAAGATCTAAAGTCAGTCATTTATATTTCAATGTGAACTTACAGTCATTCTTACCTTCCAACGTATTTTAATTTTAGGCTCTGGCTCAAATTGAAAATTCTTTAAAATTTAGAGGGCCCATCTTTTCTTAAAGCAATTTGAACATCAGGCAACAGGTGGAGGTGGATGCGGAGGGAGGTATGAGGTTCTTGGTGGCCGTGGGGCAGAGGGTCGCCTACATGGGGAAGCTAGTCCTCTTTTCATATGTCTAAACTGTTTAGAAACATCTCCAGAACAGCTAATCAGCAAATGAGCTGAACATAGAGCAATTTTCTGGTTAGTTTAATCAATTGTACACAAGAAAATGAGATAATTCTGCTGAAAAAGTACCTCTCTGGTTGTTAAATGGTCTCTCTGGCTGTCTACATCCATCAAATTAATTCATTAACTTTAAACTCTCACTTCAGAGTGTGTCGTATGAACATTACTTTGGCATGTTTAAATGCAGCTGCCCTACCGTCTTGTCTTCCTAAAGCCAGGGGCGGGGTATAAAGCACTGCCCAACTAACCCTTGCAGTGATACCAGAAATGGCACAGTGGCAACACTACCCCACTTTTGAGCAGGGGCTTCAATTAGGAAGTGATTTAAAACATTTATGTTGCTTTTACATTTCCCAATCTAACAAATAATTTTAAGGCATCTAGCCACTGGTAGCGAGAGGAAATATATGGAGGATTAATTTTCCTATACTTCTAATACTTGAGTTGATAAAAAGGAGAAATGCAAATAGTAAGTATATATGTAAAAGTGCAACCTTGTTAGTAAGATGAATGAACATTTTTTAACCTAGCAGATGGGCAAATGTTTTTAATATTCTCTCCAGTGTGGGAGAGCACTTAAGAAAGCAGATGTGGGTGGGAGTATAGATTGCTACATTCTTTCAAAGAGTAATTTGAAATTTTGTTTAAAACATCTTTTTAAATATGCATACCTTTTCTAGTCCTAATGAAATAAACAAGTACACTAAGAAACATGTACAAAGACAATCTTTATAGTGATGCCTATAATAGCAAAAGCCGTAAAAATGACAAATTTCCACTATAGTGAGTTATGAGTAAATTATGTTATAAAATGAAATACTATGCAATCATTAAAACTGATGATGCAGGAATACAGATTGGGAAATTATATTCATAACATGTTATTAATGGCAAAGGTAAGTTATAAAACCATGTATAGCATGTAATTCCACTTTTGTTAAACAATATAGACACACAGAATATAAATTGGCAAGTGTTGAGCAACTTATACACACACACAAATACATTCACGCTCACACATAAATTGAAAAAGTGTCTCTAATTCTCTTCAAAATACTCCAGCATAATGGATATACAGATGTGTGACTTTTAGTTTATACCCTAAGAGCAGTTATTTAGCATTTGAAAGACTAATCAAAATTTGGCACTCCAGGGTGGTTATTATAAGGCTTCAACTACTTCTCTCTTTGCTCAATGACAGAAGGTTTGTTAATAAATAATGAATGTTAGAAATGATTTTTACCAATAAAAAGACAGATGTAAAAATATACAGATCTGCCTGAGATGCTGAACAGGTAATTCTGCCTTCTTGTGACCAGGGTGTGAGAATTCAGCAAGCCCAGCAGCCGAAGCCCCTCCAGGCCCTCCAGGCCCTCCAGCCCCTCCAGGCCCTCCAGGCCCTCCAGCCCCTCCAGGCCCTCCAGCCCTGGGGAGGGTTGAGCCAGCCTCTGAAGTCAGCGGAACCCCACGGCTGCAATGCCGCCACTGCACGCACCGCGGTCTGCTGAGCCAGGTGCTGTCTGAGCGCCCAGAAGGCCAGGTGCTGGGGCCTCGCCAGCAGTTCAAACGCGAGCTGTGGGCCTACTTGATGCAGCTTTGTCCCTGCTTTTGCTTTATCCTCTGCCCCTGACGGAGGTTGTGGTGGTGGAGACCGGCAGTCCTTGCCTGCAAGGATCTGTAATCATTGATGGCTACTGATATCTACCAAAAATGACCTTATCAGGTGTGAACTACTGAACTGGCTTAGGTCCGTTTGCAACAAAGGCCGTCACATGCCAGAACTTCAGCACCGATTATCTAGGGAAGGTGGGACTATGTGACTCCCACCCACTCCTCCCCAATACACTTTCCAATTTTTCCTATAATGAACAGGTAGACTGCGTTTTATAAATAAGTAAAAGGAAAGTTAAACTGCATGAGCAGCACTGTTACCAGCTGGTGGCAAACACTTAGAAGGACCACTCAGTTTAATGCAGATTAACAGCAGAGAAGGTGGGTTTGCACTGCTGCTCATTGGCTTCGGATTGTTCTTAATTTAAAAGTGCAACATTTGGGTTATTTTGGAAAAAGATCGCCTCTTGTGATGGAAAACATACTTTAAAGTGGGATGCCATCTTTAAGCAGGTTACGGTAAAAAGAATCCTGACTTTATTTATTTTTAAATTCATTTATTTAACTTACTGATTTTAGTGGGGTACGGGGGGAGAGAGACAGAGAGAGAGAGAGAGAGAGAGAGACGTCAATTTGTGTTCCACTTATTTATGTACTTATTGAGAGAGAGAGAGAGAGAGAGAGAGAGAGAGAGAGAGAGACGTCAATTTGTGTTCCACTTATTTATGTACTCATTGGTTGTTTCTTGCATGTGCCCTGACTGGGGATTGAACCCTCAACCTTGGCGTATCAGGCCAGTGCTCTAACCAACTGAGAACCCAGCCAGAGCTTGACTTTTAAAAACTAAATATAGCTCTGTTGACCATGGTTTAGTATTAGAGAAAATCATACTCTGCTGGATGTAATATTCATTTAATCACCTGTCAAATAGTCTTTAATGTTCTTAAATGCATCCCTCCAAATATCAATACAAAAAGCAAAGTATATGTCTACCAGAACCTTCTTTACAAAGATATTTATTAACTGACGGCCATAAAGGAGGTCTAAGCCCTTCCTCCTGCATTGGCTCCTGACTTTTCGCACTGCCCCGCAGTGCTCCCCTGCCTCCCGTGGGTCATCTCCTGCCACTACTGTGCAGCGCCCCCTGAACAGTGCAGACATTCCTCATCAACACTGTTACCCACTTACTGTGTGCAGATCTAGGGGGTTCACCAGGCACCACTCCCCAAACAAAATATTCCCCATCCCTTTACTCAGGCATTTTTTTTTTTTTACCTCAGGTTGGCACGTCCTTACCATCTCCCCTCCACCCAAGCCATCTTCTTGTGTCCAGATCAGCTGTCTCTTCAGTAAGGCCTTCCTTAATTTCTCCACCTAAAATCAAATGTTTCTTCCTCTGTGAGTATTTTGTTGATCCCTCTCTTAAAGCACTTTACCTAATGATACTGCTGTAAATGTAAGTTGTATGCATGAGTAGACACAGAACATACCATTTACAGAGCATGCCCCTACCCCATGTGGCTTGACAAATAATAGGTGTTCCAGTATTTGTTAAGCTGAAGGTGTTGGCCTTTGATCACATGACTCAGAGGTGAACATCAACAGCAGCCACAGATTTGGTACCCATGAGCAAACACACGTACATGCACACACACGTGCACAAGGCACGAACAACCGACTCACGGGTGACAGACAATACTGGCCACAGTAACAAGGCCACCAAGGGCAGCAGCTTCAAATGGGAAGTCAAAACACTGACCATGGGTTACATCCAGCTTAAGTCACTTTATAGGTCTAGTTCTTTAGATGTTTTCTATCAGGGTATTGACAAAACTGATACAATTAGTAAAGCCATAATCTCTCTGGTCTTAATTTCTCTGCTGAGTTTCTAACAGGGATCGAAGAGTCTTGGTCCCAGGGTTTGAGTTCTCTGAGCAAAGCAAATTCAGCACAGAACGAGCAGCAGGAAAAGGCCACAGTTAACAGCCACGCTGCAGTAGGCTATCTCCTTTTGATAGGGGTCTCCTGATACTCAGCAGCACTTTACTTTTGGGTCCTTCCACAGACGACCAGCCTGCTGACCCCTGCTGTCCTCCTTGACCAGCCTCTGACATCCCACCTCAGCCCATGAGGAGGCTGCTGCCCTCCCAAGGTCTAGCCAGCCAGCCATCTAGGAGCCACCACCAGGTCCCTCCCATCCCTGTCCCCTCTTCAGTGCAAGAAGCTGCTATAGGAACACTGCCCGCTTCTTCCCTTCCCCCATTCACCTCTCTCTCCTATTACACCCCTCACACACTATTGATCGTTTCTATACATTATTTACACATCCTTTTGCATTATAAATATGGTATTTGGAAGCCCTATTTGAAATAAATGGAAAACACAAACCCGTTAACAGAAAGGGTGGTATAATAACATCCACATTTATGTTGGGGACCAGTGTACATGTGTGCATATGTGCACACACACACGGGATTTTCTGCCTCCACAACTATTCACATGGGGCAACAAGATTTTACCTGCAACCATCAAATCCACTCTCTACTCTGCAAGGGACCACAAAGAGACCACAGTGGGCCCCAGACTTTTGGATTCCAAGGCAGGTGAAACAGCCTTCCCCGTGCTACCATGTGTACATAATTAAAAGGGAAGAAACAATATGGGGCTACCAATACTTAATTTCACCAAACTGAGGACATTTTTAAAAAATCACTACCTGTTTTTTGAAACAGGATATTTTATATCAAAAGGACAGGTTATCAGAATGAAAGAATAAATTTAGTTTTCTGAAACTGACTTTGTTGCATTTACTTTGTCATGGATCTGTGTAGGTTTGGGATGGACTTGTGGGAACCAATGACCTTCAAGGTGGTTCAAAAATTTCAGACCCTTTGAAATTCAAAATGTCATATCATAACAGTACTATTATTTCCTTAACATTTTTTCATTAAATAAACTCATAATTTTACTTAGTTTTATTTTAAAAGAAATCTTTGGATTACTTCCAGGAAAAATCCGTATCAACTGCCACAAATAAAAGGCAACCAACGAATGAATGCAATGAAAACAAAATATGTTATTAAATTCCAGCTAGACAGTAATGCTTGCTGAGGCCTGATCTCTCTCTGTGTTGACAAGAAAGACCAGCAAATGTTAGAGCACTCGTCAAAGCCTGTCACCAAACCAAACTGTTCTTTCACAAAATCAGAAGGATTAAAAGTAAGTTGACAAAAATTACTTTCACACAAGATGATACAATGTTGTTTAGTGCTGGACTCATGCCCCATTAAGTCATCTCTAAGTGGTTCATGTCCCATTCTTAGAGTGATACTAATCAAGACACTGTGGTGCTTGAATCACATTAATTCATCTACCCATTTAACACATTTATTGAGCACGTACTATGTTCTAAGCTCTATACATAACAGAATAATGACCAAAACAGACATGGTACTTCTTGCAAAGCTTACATTCTAGTGGTGAAACATACATTAAACAAATGGTCACACAAATTGTATTTGTGTTGTTTTATATACATATGTGTATGAGATATATATGACATGCATGCAATATGTACCCATCTATGTGTCTATATACACATATACATATGCACAAATTTAAAGTTCTATAAAGGAAAAACACAAGGTCTTGTGGTATAGTAAGAACTTCTTTAGATAAGGTCAGAAAAGACCTATATGAGGAAGTGAGAATTAAGCTGAGACCTAAAGGAAGAGCAAGACTTAGTTTAAGAAGTTGAGAGGGTGGGGGAAGATGGGAATTCCAGGCAGAGAAGAAAAGAGTTTGACTCCTTTGGGGAACTGAGAAAGAGAAGTGGCATTGGAAAATAGCAAGTAAGAGGAAGAGTGAAATAAAAAAGGAGGAGAAGCAGCCTCCCGGCCTCTGCATAGTGACCAGGAACCTTCTACCTCCCTCTGCAAAGGTCTCTTTCCATGTTTGTACAGCTCCCTAGAATTGTCTCTTTATGAAGAAAAATATGTCTCTGTATAGTTTTCACATACTAATCTATCAGTCCAACCTCTTTGCATCACACACAGAAAAAAAATTTGATCCCTTCTCCACAGGGCAGTCCTTCAAATATCTGCAAGCAGCCTGCGTGTTGTTCCTGAACCTCCTCTTCCTTCCAAGCTGAACAACACACAGTTCCTGTGCTACATGTTGTGTCACTTTATGAGGAAGGTAGATTTTCCAAGTTCTATTTCTGCTATGGGATTTAAAGTTCCTTCTCCACTTACAATCTGAAATTGATTTTCAGCCTTGGAGGCTGTTTTATTTTTCTTTAACTGCTTTTCTGGATAACACCCAAATAATTTATGGTCAGGCCTGAAGTCCTTGAGAGCTAGGAAGTCTCAAATGCATGCCATTAGTAATATTTATTTCTTCTTTTTTTTTAACATTATTTATTGAATTTATAGGGGTGACATTGGTTAATAAAACTATACAGGTTTCAGGTGTTGAACTCCATAATACATCATCTGTGTAGTGTGCTGTGTTCACCACTCCAAGTCAAGTCTCCTTCCATCACCTTTGTCCCTCTTTAACTCTCTCCTACGTCCCCCCTTCCCCTTGGGTAATCACCATACTGTTGTCTGTGGCTGAGTTTTCATGTTGTCCTTGCATTTGCAGGGGTGGGCAAAGAATCTTCTTTAAATAATGGAATGACAATGGACATTTAAGCTAAATTAAAAGAAATCACACTCAAAGTTTGTGGTAGAGAAAATAGAGTACGTATCATTGCAATGGATCAAGGGGGTGGGGGAATGTTACATTCAGGGAAGTGAGTGCAACGCGAGAAAACTGCTCTTAATTGCTCCAGCAGCAGACCCAGATTCCCCTGAAGTAGGGCGAGGTTACAGGGGTGGTGTTGTGTAATCAGGGCATTCTGCCAGGTAGGGACCACAAATCTCTACTTCAAAACTAGAGTGGAAAATATATTTAAAATTTTCATAAATAAATACAGCATCCCTAGCATGATGGGTGAAAGTTAAGTGGCTTTTATCTATATGAGTCTCAGTCTCTCCATATCCCCACCCTTCCTCCCTGCTCTCTCACCTCTTTCATTATATTAGGTCAGCTTTCTAGGATTTCTGGCTGCTTCCTTTTGCAGATGAACTGTCCCAGGGAAGAAAGGGTGGCTTCCATACAGTCAGTTATTCCTGAAGCTTTCTCCAGCCCGCCTTCCCGCTCTGCGGCTGCCATACTGCTCATTGCGCCTTCATCAGAAGTGGCGCTGTGGCCTGAGGAGGAGCGGGTGGGATTCAGAGCAGACAGGGCGCTTCCTTCGTTAGTTCTGATATGCCTGGGGGAAGCAGTCAAGGAAACCGAATGCAATGGAGGACGTCTGTCCTCTCCTCCTTAGCCTGCCCTCCTGCTCATAATCAGAAAAGAAACAACATTCGGGGGAAAAAAACCTTCAAATAGGATCAAAGTTAATGGCATTAACACTCAACAGATTTAAGTGACAGACTGAAGGACTTCTCTCTCTCAAGGGAAGCGAAGTGCCGATGACGTGGAAAGATGTAAGGAGGCCAGAGGCCAGGTTTATTCATCTTTATATTCCTTCAATGGTCGACACAACCTACAGATTAGTTGTTCCACAAAATGTGTTACATGAATTTGATTCTTAACAACACTAATAAGTATAGATATTGAAAACCATGGAGTTATCTTCTGGGAACTAGAACTAAGGGGATTTTCATTTCTGTATTTGCCTTTTACTTATGCTTCTGATTTTCTCTACTGAACATGAGTATATTTAGTCAGAAAGTTATTAAAAGTAAAATGTATGGACTTGGAAGGGACTCGAGATATTAACCCAGTCTTCTTGTTCCTTACATATGGAAAATGAGGTACAGAGGAGGTAAACGGCATGTTCAATGCCACACAGCTTGTCAAAGCTGAGATAAAACCAGGGTCATTCCAGTTCTCAGCCCCGGACTCTTTCTTCCACTTCACTCGTTGCCTTCCCTGAAAGACACTCTTTTGTTGAGACTCTAATCAAACGTTTTTTTTTAAAGCCTGTAACCCAATCTAAAAGCAAACTCTGCCATCCAGTGAGTGTATTACCATAGAAGACATTATTTTAGAAAGCAAAAGGCAAAGTATAGTTTAAAACATTTTCTGCTGTTGTTATAGCAAAACACTTCACTCCTTCATGAGCTCAAAATAGCCTGTGAAAGGGAGCTTAACATCTGTCAGCAGCTGAATAGTCAGTGAACATTGCTGAAGGTTCATGTATTAGTTTGCTTCTTAAAAAGTAAGACTTAAAATTAATTAAAAAAATAAAAAGTAAAAAGGTCACCCTAATAAATAAAAGTAACAAAGCTTAAATATTTGCTGGGGGCTATTTTTCCATGAAACTTTAATTGGTGCATGAACTTCAAACTTTTTATTATAAAAAGCTCAAACTTATCAAAGAGAAAGAATGTTAAAAATGAATTGAATTCTTGGGAGCCAACCGTATGGGAAAATATATTTGCTAATGATACATCAGATAGAAGTTTGATCTCCAAAATATATAAAGAACTCACCCAACTCCACTCCAAGAAGATAAATGACCCAATCAAAAAATGGGCAAAGGGCGTGGGCAGACGCTTTTCCATGGAAGAGATACAGAGGGCCCAGAGACATTTGAGAGGATGCTTGGCATCACTAGCCATCAGAGAAATGCAGATCAAAACGACCACGAGGTATCACCTCACACTGGTCAGAATGGCCATCATAAACAGATCAACAAACAATGGTGCTGGCGAGGCTGTGGCGAAAAGGGAACACTAGTCCACTGTTGGTGGGAATGCAGACTGGTGCAGCCATTGTGGAAAGCAGTGTGGAATTTCCTTAAAAAGCTGAAAATGGAACTGCCTTTTGATCCAGTGATTCCCCTGCTGGGACTATATCCTAAGAATCCCAAAATGCCAATTCAAAAGAACCTATGCACCCCAATGTTCATAGCAGCACAATTTGCAATAGCCAAGTTTTGGAAGCACCCTAAATGCCCATCAGTAGATGACTGGATCAAAAAGCTATGGTACATTTACACAATGGAATACTACGCAGCAGAAAGAAAAAAAGAACTACTAAACTTCGCGACAGCATGGATGGAACTATAGAGCATTATGCTAAGCGAAATAAGCCAGGGGGTGAAAGACAAATACCATATGATCTCACCTATAAGCAGAACCTAACCAACAATACAAAGATGCCAGGAAAATAAGACCAGCAAAACTGAAAGGAAAAGAAACCAACAGAGACAAGAGAGAAGGGGGGTGGGGGAGGGAAGAGGAAAGACAAGGAACATATAGCAAGGACTCATGGACAAAACCAAGGGGAAGGGTTGAGGGAGGGAGGGGGAGAGGGGGCAAGGGAAAGTGGTGGGGGGAAGGCAGAGACAAATGTATTTGGAAAAAATATATATAATAAAAAATATATAATAAATATTTAGGATATATAAAAAAAATGAATTGAATTCCCATGTAATGATCATCAGCTTTAAAAGTTAAATTTATGATTAAATTTCTAGTCACTATCTACCTCCCCAATGATTATTTTGAAATCAACCCCAAACATCACATTGGATTGACCAAAAAGTCCATTTAATTTTTTCCATAAAATAAAAGACACATTTTTCATTTTCACCAATAACTTTATTGATTTGGATGTTTTGAGTATGTTGTCATTCTCCCGCTGTTGGCTTCTAGTGGGTAGAGGCCAGGGGTGCTGCTAAACATCTTCCAATGCATAAGACAGCCTCACAGCAAAGAATTATTTTGCCAAAATGTCATAAGTACCAAGAAACTTTGTAAACCACTTTTGACATGTTTGATCAGTCACAGCACTTCTCCATACACTGTAAATCTTTTTTGGGTGTGTTTCAGTGTGTTTTTACCTTTCTTGAAATAATAAAGCATAATATGACAACAAAGTTGTATATTTTCTTCCATCTTCAATATTAAAACGGCTACACAAAAATTCCCCAATTTTGATGTTTTTAAAAAATGCATGCTGCTATGACAGCTGTCACAATAAAATCTAACATAATTGTTTTGAATGAAGTTAAAGACAACTAAGCACTATGAGAGCCATCATACAGAAAAAACTAAACAAACTTTTTGGCCAACCCACTATTTTATCCATGAACATTTTAGTATATATTTCTAAAAGATGTGTTTTTTAAACATAACCATATTATTACCACATCTAAAAAATTTGACACTAAGTCCTTAATATAACCAAATATTTCATTTATGTTCTAATTTCCTTGATTAACTAGAACTACCCTAGAGTATATCCTGCAGAACCATGACTACCAAGGCCTGTTCTGGAAAATCCCACTAACCGAAGCCCTCACTAAGGCTACTCTGGGCTGTGAGCTCCTGTGAAACAGCCCCTGCTTGGTCAGAATATCTCAGATCCCACCAGAAATGAGGTGGATTATCAGACAGAGCTCCTGCTAGGAAGAGGTAGCAAACTCAAATTGTGTAATTTGAGATCAGATGAATAAAGAGATTGTTTGCAAAGGTGTGGGGACAGGGTGTAGGATAATTCTGAGGAGAAGGTGCAGTGCCTGGACTCACAACCATAGGGACTGTCACCACCCCAGGCCTGAGAGGGTGAATGGAAGGAACATTCACTGACCCCCAAAGGGGACAGTCATGTGAAGAGAGACTCCTTGACAGGAGCTGAAACCTGTGGCTGAGAGACTCAGGAGCCAGAGGTAACTTACCACAGAGGAGGCTGGGAGCCGCTTACCCCATCACTCCCCCAGCACTCTCACTGGCCTCCCCACTGTCTGAAACCGCTGGGAAACCAGAAGCTGAGGGAGCCTGTTAACTGGTTCACGCAAGTCAACCTCCCAGGGCTCAGGGCAGGATGGAGAAGGAGATCTGGAGCTGCCAATGGAAGCTGTCCCACACACGAGGGCTCACAGGCACATTCCCGACTATACAGAGCTGCAGCTTACATGGATAGATATGTGGCAATGCCAAGGATTCCAGTTCTCCAAACACTTTAACGGACAGCCCTCTTGCTACAGCTACCTCTGACTGTCGGAGTTCAGAGCAGCCTAAAGCAATCAGATCAAAACACTCCTCAGTTAAAATCCTTCAAGAGTTTCCATCTCACTTATATTAAAATCCAGAGTCCTGACATGGCCTGCGCAGCCCTGTATATAGTCTGGCACCTGTCTACCTCTCTAACCTTACTGCCTGACTCAAACACAGGTATCTGTTCAATAAATTAATGCATGCATGCACACCTGAGAAATAGACAGCTTTGTTTCAGCTGGGCTCCACTCCAGAACTCTCGTCTTTGTGCCCCAAAGCACTTGGCCAAGGCCCTTAGCCAAGCTCCTTAGCCAAGCTCTTCTTTTATTAGGTCTGTGGTTAATGGCTTTTCATAACTACAAAGCTAATTCATGTTTATTGTAGAAAATTTGGGACTCCACAAAGGACCAAAATGTGAAGATTAAAATAATGCAGAGCTAGTCACAGCTAATATTGTTAGTACAGAAAACTGAAATACTATTCATATTGTTTTGTGACCTACTCTTTTCACTGAACAATGTGGCATTAATATTCAAAGTTCATTGTTTCAAGACACTGTATTCCATTGTATGTACAGACAAGGTTGTTCATAACTAATTTCCTATTGCAGGATTTTTCATGTGTTTCCCTTTTTGTGGTTGTCATAAAAAAATAATAAACATCCTTACATATCTATTTATATTTCCATTATTATATGCTCCAGATAGATTCCTGTAAGTAAAATTGCTTGACACATGGAAATACAAATGGAACATTTGTAAGTATTACTAAATTACTCTCCAGAACAACTGCATCAATTACTGCTCCCAGCATCAGTGTTTAAAAATATTCATCTCCTTTTTCCTTTACCAACAGTGGGTGTTATTTTTTTTCAAAGGTTTTATTTACTTATTTTTAGAAAGAGGGGAAAGGAGGGAGAAAGAGAGGGAGAGAATCATTGATGTGAGAGAGAAACATTGACTAGTTACCTCTCTGACGTGCTCCGATGAGACAGAACCTGCAACCTGGGCATGTGCCCTGACCAGGAATCAAACCAGTGACCTCTTGCTTTCTGGGACAACACCCAGCCCACTGAGCCACACCCATAAGGGCATTTAAAAAATGTATATATAATACTGTATTTTAACTGTTTATTAATTATTTATCCTTATTGGATCACAGATTTCTTCAGAATAAGAATTATGTCTTTTACTTCGGTTTACTTTTGATATGCAGCAGGCACTTGTGGGTGGGTGGTTGGATGGATTGGGGGATAGGTGGATGGAAGGATGGATGGATGGATGGGATGAATAGATGAATTTTGTCAAGAGGTACCAAGAAAGACACTTAACCGTATGAACAAGTTGTCTTTTTCCATTTTCTAGGACTCTTCTAACCAGTTTGTGTTTACCATGGGGATGGTCCCTCCTCCTTGGTTAATTATGCTGAGCATCCCTTTGCTTTTGGTTCTGAAGCATTAGGCTCAAATCCCACCAGATCTGGCTCTCCCTCCTACTTGGCTTTAACAGAAGATGTATTAAAATTATTAATTTTGGCTTACATGATGTTTACTGTCTCAAGTATAACTAATTAGTGTTTTAACAACAGAAAAACAAGTCCCAGATTTCCCTTAGCAAAGCAAATTGAAAGTAAATACCACACTGGACTACTCCACAACATCTGAACCTACCAACTGGAAAGATACAGTCACCAGGGGCTGAATGTGACCCAGAATTTGTGCTAAGAGAAATTTAACCCTTAACATTCTTAATGCTGAAGGGCTCCCTGGTACCCATTCACCACATATGTAGACCCCAACTTGTCAGTCCTCAGGAATCAGTAGTTGGTATAGACCCTGTGCTCAGCATTGTTTGGCATATGATAAATACCTATTAAATGTCTCATGGGTAAGAAGATACCAAAGAGAGGGAATATGGAATGAAAAGATTCATGAAGGCCTATTGGGAGTGAGGTTGAGTAAGGACTATTCTCTGATCTTTTTTACTATTGTTCATACCAAGTAGAATAAATACTCAGGGATGAAACAGCTGGGGGCACAGCTGGGCAGCCAGAATGCTTGTAAATTCTAGAATCTGGATTTGGACCTATGTCAGAAACAACCCCATTCAATTTTCCTGTTCTCTGGTCCCTTCCAACATCAGAGATAAAATGTTTAATGCCCTCTATATGAAAACTTGTGCTGCAATTAATAATCTGAACCACAGTTTCAAACTTAAAGTGCCTTGAATAATCAACTGTAATTCAGCTATTATGAAGAGGTACTCAGAGCAACATTCCCCTTGACTTTTAAATAGCCCACATATACTAAAAAGATATGAAAGCAAGAAAAATTATTGACCCACAATGAGTCAGCAGTAATATCACAGGTTTCCTGGGCTGGAAAAGCAGAGAGCAAAATGAATGACAGATTTTTTCTGTCTTTCTTTTCTTTCTTTCTTTCTTTTTTTTTTTTTGCTTTTGTTTTTTAATATGTATCCACTTTGGCTGGAGACAAGAATTAATCATTTTAATCATGTGCAAATACAGCATAGGAGGCTATCTAAACTATCCATTTATTTATTTGGTGTTATGCACTATGGTGACAAAGACAGCAGGTTCTTCCCTGTCCTCATACAGCTTATTGTCCGGGAGGGAGATCCATAGGCAATCTACCACAGCACAGCATGTAAGAGCGCAAAGAGACCCACATCCACAGTGCTACAGGAAGTTCTAGACCAGGTTTCTCAAGAAGGTGAAAAGTTGTATCAATAAGAGAAAATAATAGGTTATTAAAGAGTAAGAGGAACCAAAAATTACATTAGTTGATACTATATTAATAATACTAGCAGTTATCCACTTATTGAGTGCCCTACCATGAACCAAGTACCCACAACACTGAAGTAGAATCTATCATTATCCCCATCTTAGAGAGGAAAAACACTGAAGTTTAGATAATTTAAATAACTTACCCAGAGCTAGTAAGCTCCTAAACATTAGATCGACCTGGAAATAAAGATGTGAATACTAGTATATAACAACCACTGCTCCAAATATCACTTGAAAATCAGGTGCATATAATATTGATCATTTGTTGCTACATAACAAGTTACACCCAAAGTTTGTGATCTAAAATAACAAATATTTATTCTCTCAGTTTCTATGTGTCAAGAATTCAGGAGCAGCTTACCTGGGTTGTTTTGGCTCACAATCTCTCAAGAATTTCCAGTCAAGGTGCCAACTGGGACAGTGTTCATTTAAAGGCTTGACTAGGGCTGGAAGATGTACTTCCAAGATGGCTCACTCACATGGCTATTGGCGGATGCCTCTGTTTCCTTGTCATGTGGGCATCTCCGGAGGATTCAACATCCTCTTGACAATGGCGTTGGCTTCCGCAAGAAGTAGTAATCCAAAGGAAAGCAAAACAGAAGCCACAATGCCTTTTATGACCTTGCCTCCAAAGGCTAACACCATTACTTTCTCAATTAATTAGAAGTGAATCATCAAGGAGAGTTCTCACTCAAGCGGAAGGAAATTAGTCTCCACGTCTTAAATGAAAGAGAACTTGTGGATATTTTATAATCATCACTATTCTTCAGACTGGAAATGAGAATTGATTGCAAAGACCCTATCTAGAGAAAAAGGTTTGCATTTTTAAAAAGTAGTGGTGCCCAGGTTGCAGGTTCAATCCCTGCTTTGGGCACAGGCATATACGACCTCCAGTCTGGATGTGTACAATTGTGGTCCAGGTGCCAATCCCCAGGCTGGGCACGTATAGGAGAGAGAACCAATCAGTGCTTCTGTCTCACATCAGTATTTCTCTCTCTCCCTTTGCTCTCTAAAAGCAATGGAAAAAAATGTCCTTGGGTGAGGATTAAAAAAAAAAAGTGGTGGCAAATAACAGAGATTCCAGGTGCTGGGAAAATAAGGTGGCACCTACAGGCTAGGAAAAGGACTAGGAGGTTGCTCACATCTATTAAGTGTTAAAGTGTAATTACTTTAAAGGAAGGGGTTAGGGCTCAGTAAAATTCAGTTTTAGAAATACAGGCATTCAGTTTAAAAATACTTCTTTTCTATTATTAATTTCTTCTGGTTTTCCCTGCCACTGAGCAAAAGTTCTTTTGAATATGTCAATATACTTCTTAGATGTGCTTCTGGAAAGTGGTTTGGGTTGGAGAAAAGGGCAGATTAGGAACTCCCAAGGGAGGGAAGTGGTAGCCGAGATCAAAGGGAAGGAGACCAGAAGGAGAGAGAATAAAGGCAGGGTCCCCTGGGTGAGCTCCTCCCATCAGAGATTTTCCCAAATGGCTCTCCTTGGAATCCCAGACTTTGGAACATCTGTGCTCTATTGAATAGAGGGAGATTCCTCCTTTATGAGCATAAAAAACTGGGTGAAAATGAACCTCCTAGCACAGAAAGCTGCATGTTAAAAAATCAATTTACATAATTTCACCAATGCAAAATGCAAACCATGAAATGGCCTTAACATATTGCAGGTGGCATTTGTACTATAGAGTTAGAGAAAAATGCAAAGCCAAGAGAGCCTAGCATTGTGGCTAAATGGATGATGTTGCAGTTAGACCTGCACTCAAATTCTAGTGCCACCTCTTAGTAGCTGTGACACTGGGGGAAAGTTAATCTTCCTCAGATTTGGTTTCCTTTTTGTAAAGATGGGGGTACTAGTAATTTCCTCACAGGGCTATTAGGGTTTAATGAGAAATGTGGGAGTTCAATGAATATCAGCTATTATTGGGTTGTCCAAAAATTTCATTTGGTTTTTTTCTGTATGATGGTTTTAGTAGTGCTTAATTGTCTTTAGCTTCATTCAAAACAATTTTGTTAGATTGTATTATGACATCTGTCATATCAGCATGCATTTTTTAAAAAACCATCAAAATTGGTGAATTTTTGTATAGCTATTTTAATATTGCAGGTGGAAGAAAATAAACATTTTTTGCATATTATGTTTTATTATTTCAAGAAAGGTAAAAATGCAACTGAAATGCAAAAAGAGATTTGTGCAATGTATGGAGAAGGTGCTGTGACTGAACAAACACGTCAAAAGTAGTTTGCGAAGTTTTGTGCAGGGGATTTCTCGCTGGACAATGCTCCATGGTTGGGTGGACCAGCTGAATTTGACAGCGATCAAATTGAGACATTAATTGAAAACAATCAATATTCTACCAACATACTCAAAATATCCGAATCAATGAAGTTATTGGTGAAAATGAAAAATGTGTCTTTTATTTTATGGGAAAAACTAAATGGACTTTTTGGCCAACCCAGTATTAATATATGACTGAAATTTACCTTTAGGAATAAATCCAGAACATTTGTTCATTTTTTGCATCTCGATGCACAGTTTATAGAAGATTCTCTCGAGCTCTGTTTAGAGAACAGATGATGAGCCACTGCACCTCCTCTCCCTCTCTCCAGCTCCCTGATCTCCATCCCTTTGATCTCTAGGGCTGGAGGAGGGCCCCCGCCCTGAGGTGACAGGGAAAAACACAAAGTTGCTGTCACGTGAATACCAGCAGCATTTCCAGATATGCTGAGTCCTGACAGGGAGTTATGGCCTTGATTTCCCACGGCTCTTTCTTTCCCATCTTTCTGAGATCACTTTTTTTTTCTTTTTTTTTGCACAGCAATAGCCCTTTTCAACAGCAGCTTTCCAAGTTCTAACAATTAGCTACACAGATGCCACAATAGGCTTCCTGAAATTCTAGATAAAGGGACCTTGGGACAGGTGTGAAGGCCGGTGAGGACCCTCTCTGCAGCGAAGGGTGGGAAATCATCCTTACAGGGTTACTATCTCCTAAGCTTCATGTCCCAAGCCACAGAGCAATATCATTTCATGACCAGCAGCACTGTATGCCTGAGTCCAGCAACACAGTTTTAAGGTCTTTATGAAGAGGAAGCAATCACACAGGTATTACACAGGACATAAAAACCAGCTGATGAAAGAATAATTGCCACCTCCTGCATTACATACCCAAATACCCAAAGGTTAGATGACCATCTTGGTCTCTCGTTTTCTAGTGGGGAAGGACAGGAGCTACTGCCCAAGGTTGGCCAGAACACCGAGGTCAGAAAACAGGCTGAATTTTTCCTTCCATATCTAGTCCTCAAACACTTCCCACATCTCTTTGGGGACCTGTAGGCCTTTACAGCCTTACTCAGTGAATAACCGAAGCACTTTGGAAAAGCAGGCAAGTCCAACTTTATTAAGGGTCTAATCGGCAAATACAAAACCTTCATAAACTATTCATGCTTCTCTGGGGTTTAACTGGGACTTGCAGAGAACAGTGTAAAGGACTTAGCACTTAGTTACAAACCCTTCCTAGGAAGTCAATTTATTCTGAATTCTTGGAGGAAGAACAGAGTGTATGGTTATTTACTTTTAATAACAAAACCACTTAGTAACATAAGCCTGTCTCTTAGTCAAAGAATATTATCATTATAGGGTGAGGCCTGGGTATGAAGTTTCTGGACATATTGCCAGAAACACATGCATGGGAGGACCTTACCAGGACCCTCCAGGGTGTTAGGAAAGACATGATTGCTCACCCATGAGGCTCCTGGGGCTGATTGTAGGCCATCAGCTTCTCGACCTTGCCAAGTAGTAGGAACATTTGAAGTTCTCTGTGCAATACTTTCCTTAGCCTTAATAAGAATATTAATGAAAAAATAACAACCTACACTCATTGAACCCTTATTACATGCCAGACTCTGTTCTAAGTCTTTATGTGTGTTTTCTCTTTTCACAACTACACTGAGGGGTAGGTTTTTATTATTGTCACCATATTTTACAAATGCCGAAGATAAAGCACAGAGAAGGTAAATAAGAAAGTTGCCTCAAATCTCACAGGTGAAAAAGCGGCAGAGCTGAGACCCAAATCTACAGTCTGGTCTCAGAGTCTGTACACTTACTGCTATGTTATTTAAACTCTCTTGCTGCATTCAACATTTTTTTTCTGGATTTTCTCATGTGGTCTGAGGATGAAGCTCCTCTCCCCTTTAATATCTTACGAAACATGTGTCTGGCATTAGATGGTGGCCATCTAACACTTGCTGCTCAGTCACACCTGTTTCTTTTTAACTTAATACTGACTCAGATTTCTTACCTTGAAAGCCATTTTCTAATAAAAATAGATCAAAACTTCATTTCCCTTAAGAAGCAGAATAAAACAGTGGAATATAGGTTCTGAAGACAAAGAGACAGATTTCAATTGCCATTCTACTACTTCAGATGAATGACCTTGGACAAGTTATTTAACATCTCTGAGTCTTTGATCCTTTGCCTATAAAATGTGGGCAACTGTACTTACCTTGTAATGTTAGTATTAAAAAGGATATAAAGCATCTATTAAATGTAATAAAGGGTAATTCCCTAAGGCTCTTTCCTCTTCTAAAAGTCTCTGCAGGTATATATCATTTTATTGCTCTTTGCTTTACTGCACTATGTAGATATTGTATCTTTTTTCCCCCATTTCCTTTCTTTCTTTCTTTCTTTTTTTTTTTTAAAATGAATTAAAGATTTGTAGCAACCCTGCACTGAGCAAGTCTATCGATACCATTTTTCAACATTTGCTCACTTTGTGTCTCTGTGTCACGTTTTGGTAATTCTTCCAATATTTTAAACTTCCTCATGACTATTATATTTGTTACAGTGATCTGTGATCAGTGATCTTTGCTGTTACTCCTGTAGTTGTCTGGGCGCACCACACCACCAACCTGTGTAAGATGGGGAGCTTAAGAGACACTGTGTATGTCCTGACTGCCCCGCTGACTTGCCGTTCCCTGTTGTTCTCCCTCCCTGCCAGCCTCCCTATTCCCTGGGACTCAGTAACATGAAAATCAGGCCCATCAATACCCCTACAATGGCCTCTAAGTGTTCAAGTCAAAGGAAGAGACACATGTCTCTTACTTTAATCCAAAGCTAGTAATGATTAAGCTTAGTGAGGAAGGCATGCCAAAAGCCAAGGCAGGCTGAACGCCAGGCCTCTTGTGCCAAACAGTTAAGTTGTGAATGCAGAGAGAAAGCTGTGGAAGGAAATTAAAAGTGCTACTCCAGTGAACACATGAATGAGCAGAAAGTGAACAGCCATATTTCTGATATAGAGAAAGTTTTAGTGTTCTGGAGAGAAGTCAAGCCAGCCAAAACATTCCCTTAAGCCAAATCCTAATTCAGAGTAAGGTCCTAACTCTCTCCAGTTCCATGAAGGCTGAGTGAGTGAGGAAGCTGCAGAAGAAAAGTGTGAAAATAGCATAAGTTGATTCATGAGGTTTAAGAAAGAAGCCATTCCATAGTATAAAAGTGCAAGGTGGAGCATCAATTGCAGATGTAGAAGCTGCAGCCAGTTACCCAGAAGATTAGCTAAGGTAATTAATGAAGGTAACTACAATAAGTAACAGATTTTCAATGTAGATGAAACAATCTTATACGGAAGAAGATGCCACCTAGGACTTTCACGGATAGAAAGGAGAGGTTAATGCCTGGCTTCAAAGCTTCAAAGGACAGGCTGATTCTTTTGTTAGGGGCTAACACAGCTGGTGACTTTAAGCTGAAGCCAATGCTCCTTTGCCATTTCAATAATCCTAGGGTCCTTAAGAATTATGCTAAACCTACTCTGCTTGTGCTCTGTCACTGGAACCACAAAGCCTGGATGACAGCACACCTGTTTACATCATAGTTTACTGAATATTTTAAGCAGTAGGTTGAGACCTACTTCTCAGAAGAAAATATTCCTTTCAAAATATTACTGCTCATTGACAATGGACTTGGTCACCCAAGAACTCTGTTGGAGATACACAGCAAGGTGAATGTTGTTTTCATGCCTACTAACATGACATCCATTCTGTAGCCTATGGATTTAGGAGTAATTTTTTACTTTCAGGCCTCAAAATGTATTTAAGAAATATATTTTGTAAGGCTGTAGCTGCCACAGATAGCATTTCTCTTCATGGATCTGGGCAAAGTAAATTGAAAATTTTCTGGAAGGGATTCATGATTTTGAAGCCATTAAAAAAATTGTGATTCATTGGAAGAGGTAAAAATATCAGTATTAACAGGAATTTAGAGGAGGGCAATTCCAACCCTCATGGATGACTTTGAGGGGTTCAAAATTGCAGTGGAGAAAGTAACTGCAGATGTGGTGGAAAGAGCAAGAAAACTAGAATTAGAAGTGGAGCCTGAATCTGACTGAATTGCTGCAATCTCATGATAACACTTGAACAGATGAGGAGTTGCTTCTTATGGATGAGAAAAGAAAGTGGTTTCTTGAGATGGAATTTACTCCTGGTGAAGATGCTGTGAAGACTGCTGAAATGACAACAAAGGAATTAAGAGTAATTACACAGACTTAGTTGATAAAGCAGGGTTTGAGAGTACTGAATAAATTTTGAAAGAGGTTTTACTGTGGGTAAAACAGTATCAATGAGCATCACCTACTACAGAGAAATCCTTCATGAAAGAGTTAATTGATGTAGCAAAATTCATTTTTGTCTCATTTTAAGAAATTGCCAGTTACCCAACTTTCAGCAACCACCACACTGATCAGCCAGCAGCCATAAAGATGTAGGCGAGACCCTCCACCAGCAAAAAGATTACGACCTAATGAAGGCCCAGATGATGGCTAGCATTTTTTAGCAATCACGTATTTTTCAATTCAGATATATACAATGTTTTCTTTAGACATGATGGTATTGCACACATAACAGATTACAGTATAATGTAAAGATAACTTTTATATAAACCAAAAAATTCATGTGACTTGTTTTATTGTGATATTCACTTTATCGTGGTGGTCTGGAACCCAACTCACAGTCTCTCTGATGTATGTTTTAGCTATTTAGCTTTACTTCTTAAGTGGTTATATATTTTCAAGAAAGAAAAAGTTTAGGTTTGCTGACTTGTCTCATTCCATATCTCTTGGGTGTGAAAAACCAATGACCAATCACTGAATATCTACCAACTGCACAGCCCGTGCTAAGGCCAAGAGAATTACATTACAGGGAGCAATAAGATACCTGTGCATGGAAAGATAACCAACCATTCCAAGAAATAAATGAACAGAAGACTAACAGAAGGCGAAGACACTTCCCACTAGGTCCTGTGTGAAGTTAGACAAGAGAAATTTTTAGGAAACAGCAGACTGGAACAGGCAGAGAAGATGGAAAAAAATTCCAGGAAGGGCTCAGAGAGAGCATAGTGAGGTCTGGGATGTAAGATGGAACATCACCAAATACATCCATTCAGTCAACATGAAGACAGCTACCTAGGCAGTAGAGCTACTGGCAGCACTTGAAGGTTAACTAATCACTGGTGGTGGACACATTGTTGTTGCATTTTGCTTTACAGGTTACCAAGTAATTTACATATGTGACCCCAGTTAATCCTTACAAGGACTATGCTAAGCTGGCATTCTCTCCACCTGGCAGTTTAGGAAACACAGTTATAGACTCAGATTCACATTATTTCCACATTTGACCCTTAAAAGAATTCTGAGAGATAGGTAGGGCAGGCATTCTCTCCATTTCAGAAGAAGATACAGGTAAATCAAGGCTCAGAGAGCCCAATGTTCTCCTCAAGAGGTTTTCAATGCTGAAGCTAAAAACCCACTGCTCTCTTATTATAATTAATAATTATAATACCACCTTTATTATCCTGAAATCAAATGAAATCAGAAATAACAGCCGTAATTGTGACAACTAAAGCTGACACAAATATCCGAAGTGCTGCCCGGGGGACAGGATGCCCCGGTCTAAGACCCATCCAAAGTCAAAGGTGGGGCCAAGTTTCAAATTCAGGTCGCTGGACTTGGGGGGCAAGGCTCCTTCTCCTTGAAAAAATGGGACGTGGCCAGAGTAGAGGACACAGATCACCAAAACTATGAATGGGAGGGCTGAATATCAGTGTGGTCAGGTCTGCTGCTGTTTATCACCCTCACGTTGGCCACCAGTTTTAAGAAGAAGGCTTCATTTACGTCATATCCACTCGTGTCTTCATTCTTTAATCTCTCAAACTCAACTTGCTAAAATGGACATAAAACTTTTGTCTTCTACTTTGTTATTATCAATTAGACATCCTAGTTCTAAAGAGAACCAAAAAAAAACACAGGGACATGAGAAGAAATAACTTACATTCTTCATGGCCAACTCAATTCAAGCTGTAGTACGAAATAAGACATTAGGAAACACGAATCTCCTTTTAAAAGCCTGTGAATGGCTCTGGATTAGATTTATCTCCCTCTTGCTCAAACTACCTGACAGGACTGATGGCTTTGATCAACCTTACCAACAAAAACCAAAAAGACATGCAGAGCTCACACTCCAGAGGCGCCTGTGGGAGATTCTGGACTGACAAATTTCATGCACGGATTGTCAGGAAGTAAAGCCAAACATTATTTTCACTCTTACGGTTTAATTCATGCACTTTAATGCCATATTAGCATGCTTGTAAGCCTATGTCACCATCAAGAATAAGCAGTCACATTCTCTCAGCTGCTGTGTAACATTCTTTCAGCAGACGTTAAATAATAAAACACAGCTATTACAAAGAAACTGCTTTTCTGTAGCTCATGTCCTTAAGTTCTAGCTGCCCGGAATTACTCATTCAACAAATGATTTCTAAGCACCTATGAAGTGCAAGGCACTATAAGAAGTTTAAAGCTGTCCTAGGTCCTCCCAGGATTCTACAATCTGGTGAAGAAAATGAGCAAGGACCTGGGCATAAGGCCCTGGGTGAGGGGGACCATGAAGGCAACGGGAGTTAGAGGAGAGTCCAATCAATGTTTGCCCATTGGAAACCCAAGTAAGGAATGGTGGAGATAAATAAAATTTATAGAAAGCCCCATGTTTAAATTATTTTAATAGGTAAAACCTTTTCAAAAGATTAAAAGGTAAAACTCTTTTGATTTGCCTTAAACACATACTAGTACTTACTAGCTGAGGGAAGAGAAACTATTATTTTATCAAGTCAGTTGAGGGACAGGGACCAAACACCAACTGAGGAAGAAGAGAATGTGCCGAAACAAGAGACCGTTGGTTCAAAGTCAAGACATAGTGCTTGCCTGGTCTACAAGTCAGAGACAGAAAGACTTACATGCCATAAGAAAGACAGACTAAAAATATCTTTAAGGTTTACGAAAGTGCTGTGATACAAAACTCATTTTCATTAATTCTACCCTCATTTGTTAAAGGAAAAAAACCACCTTTTAAGGAAATGAATAAATATTGCCCAAATTTGTTTTATTTCTTACCACCTTATAAAATATTTTAATTTTCTTTTTTATTTTTCAATGACAAAGTCTTTACTTTCTTCTCCCAAAAGAGTATAGCATTTTATTTTATGGAGGGTAAAAAAATAAAGACAGCTTTCATGATATGGCACCCTTATGTAGTGGAATGCTGTGATACTGCTGCTATGGTTTTTTAAAAATATATTTTATTGATTGTGTTATTACAGTTGTCCCAGTTTTTCTCCCTTGTCCCCTGAACCCAGTACCCTCATTTTCTCCAGCAATTGTCCCCTTAGTTCATGTCCATTAGTCTTGCATATAAGTTCTTTGGCTTCTCCATTTCCTATATTATTCTTAACATCTCCCTGTCTATTTTGTACCTACCCAGTTATGTTCCTTAATCCCTGTACCTTTTCCCCCATTCTCCCCCTCCCCCCTCACAGCTGATAAGCCTCCATGTGGTCTCCCTCTCTATGACTCTGTTCCTGTTCTGCTTGTTTGCTTAGTTTGGTTTTTTTTAGATTCAGTTGTTGATAGTTGTGAATTTGTTATCATTTTAATGTTCATAGTTTTGATCTTCTTTTTCCTAAAAAGTCCTTTTAACATTTCATGTAATAATGGCTTAGTGATAACATTTCATGTAATAATGGCTTAACTACTTTACCTTTACCTTGTCTGGGAAGCACTTTATCTGCCCTTCCATTCTAAATGATAGCTTTGCTGGCTAGAGTAATCTAGGTTGTATATCCTTGTTTTTTTTTTAATCACTTTGAATACTTCTTGCCAATCCCTTCTTACCTGTAAAGTTCCTTTTGAGAAATCAGCTGATAGTCTCATGGGGACTCCTTTGTAGGTTACTCTTTGCTTTTTTCTTGCTGCTTTTAAGATTCTCTCCTTATTTTAAACCTTTGGCATTTTAATTATGATGTGTCTTGGTGTGGTCCTGTTTGGGTCCAACTTGTTTGGGACTCTCTGTGTTTCCTAGACTTGTTTGTCTGTTTCTTTCACCAAATTGGGGAAGTTTTCTTTCATTATTTTTTCAAATAAGTTTTAAATTTCTTGCTCTTCCTCTTCTCCTTATGGCAACCCTATGATGTGGATGTTGGTATATTTGGAGATGTCCCAGAGGCACCTTATACTATCCTCATTTTTTTGAATTATTTTTCTTCTTGCTGTTCTGGTTGAATGTTTATTTCTTCCTTATGTCCAATCTTTGATTTGAATCCCAGCTTCACCCCCTCCACTGTTGGTTCCCTGTAGATTTTTCTTAATTTCTCTTCATTCTCTTCATCCCTTCATTATTTGTTGCGATACTCAATGAGTTCTTTGAACATCCTCATCACCAGTGTTTTGAACTCTATATCTGATAGGTTGGTTATCTCTGTTTCATTTAGTTCTTTTTCAGGGGTTTTGTTCTGTTCTTTCATTTGGACCATATTTCTTTGTCTCCTCAATTTGGCAGCCTCCCTGTGTTTGTTTCTGTGTATTAGGTAGAGGTGTTTTGACTCCCTGTATTAGTAACATGGCCTATTGTAGAGAAAGGCACCTGTAAATTGTGTAGGGTGGACACTTAGGTAATTGCCAAGGCAGGTCAACCCACTTTACCACTTTGCGGCTCTGTGTATGGGAAGGGTTGGGAGAGGGGACAGTGCAGATGCTTGGCTTCTGGAGGATTGCCTGCCACTAGCCCTGTGGAAGTGGCACCCTTCCAGCTGTTGCCCTTGTGCTGAATCCCAGAGTGGGTGGGTCTGCGCATATTTTAATTCCATGCGGGCCCTTTAAGAGGAGTCTCCTGAAAATCCAGCAGTTTCTTCCACTGCCCCAACCCCCACTTGTTTTATTTTAAAAAAACAGAAATTATGGGGATTTATCTTCTTGGAGCTGGAACCCTGGGCTGTGCTGTCTGGCCTGGGGCCAGGATCACTTGCTCCCAAGGTATCCCTCCCAATTTTTATCCACCACAAGTGAATTTGAGACTGCCCGTTCCTCCACCACTGCCTCTCCACACCACACAACGTCTGTGACCCTCCTACTTGTCTAGACAAATGTGGCGTCTTTAAATTCTTGGTTGTTTGATTTCCAAATAGCCCTATTTTCTGATAATTCTGGGAGTTACTTGTTTTGAGCTCTAGCTGTAATTCTTTCTGTGGTTGTGTGAGGAGGAGAAGCATGTTTAGCTGTGCCTCCATCTTGGCTGGAAGTCTCTTGCTGCTAAGATTTTAAAAACTGCTTTATTGAGCTATCACTTAGATATCATAAAGTTAACCCATTTAAAATATACAGTTCAACAAATAACAAGTGCTGGCAAGGATGTGGAGAAAGGTAAACACTTTTGCACTGTTGGTGGGAATACAGACTGCTGTAGCCACTGTGAAAAGCAGTATGGAGATACCTCAAAAAAATTAAAAATGGATCTTCCTTTTGACCCAGTGATCCCACTTCTGGGAATATATATGAAGGAACCCAAAATGCTAATTCAAAAGAATATAAGCACTCTTATGTTCATTGCAGTGTTATTTATAATCGCCAAGATATGGAAGCAGTTCAAGTGTCCATCAGCAGATGAGTGGATAAAACAACTATGGAACATTTACATAATGGAATACTACTTGGCTGTAAAAAAGAAGAAAAATTTACCCTTTTTGGACAGAACGGATGTACCTGAAGAACATTGTGCTAAGTGAAATAAGAACACTATAAGTGAACTATGTTAAGAGAAAGACAAATACCATATGCTTTCACTCACATGTGGAATCTAATGAACAAACTGAACTAATCAGCAAAACAGAGACAGACTCATAGATAGAGTGCAGGATACAGCTAAGTGTTGAGGGTAAGTTAGGGCGTGAAAGGATTAAGCAGAAAGGAGACAGGACTCATGGACGTGGACCACAGTGTGGTGACTGCAGCAGGGAGGGGGTATAAAGGGACTAGATGGTAATGGAAAAAATACAATTAAAGTTTTTTAAAGATTAAAAGTATATATAATTCAGTGGGTTTTCACATATTTTTTATATTGCAACTGTCACCAAAATCTAATTTTAGAACATTTTCATCCTATACACATTAGTCACTCTTCCATTCTCCCCTGCCACCTCACTTCTATCTCAACCCTAGATAACTATTAGTCAATTTTCTATCTCTATAGTTTTGCCTATTCTGGAAATTTTATATAAATGGATTTGTACAATGTATGGTCTTTTGTGACTATCTTTTTTTACTTAGCATAATGTTTTTAAGATTCATCTGTTACAGAATTTATCAGTAATCCATCATTTTTATTGCCAAATAATATTCCATTATATGAATAAATCACCTTTTGTTTATCTATTTATCAGTTGAAAGATATATAAACTGTTCCCACATTTTAGCTCTTTGAATAATGTTACTAAAAACACTTGTGTACAAGTTTTGTGTGGACATAATTTCATTTTTCTTGCATATACACCTAGGAGTAGAGTTGCTGGGTCATATGGTAACTTCATACTTAGCATTTTGAGAAAAAGCCAAATTGTATTCCAAAGTGGCTGTACCATTTTGCATTCCCACCAGCAGTATATGAGAGTTCCATTTTTTCTACATCCTTGACTGCACCTATTATAGATTTTTAATTACAGTTATCTTAGTTGATGTGAAGTGTTACATCATGTAGTGTCTATCTCCATGTTCATGATGGCTAAGAATGTTGAGTATTTTTAATATGCTTATTGGCCATTGTATATCTTTTTTGATAAATTTCCATTCAAGTTTTTTGCCCATTTTTAATCAGCTTACTTGGGGTTTTTGTTGTTGTTATTGCTGAATTCTAAGTTATATATATTTTCTGCACCCAAGACACTTACATGAATTGCAAATATTTCCTCCCGTGCTATGAGTGTCTTTTCACTATCTTGATAGTGTTCTTTGAAGCTCAGTTTTTAATTTGATGATGTTAAAAGATTTTTAAATTCATCTTGTTACTCTATACTATAGAAAGTAAGGAGTACTTTCTATAAAAAGTGGGGAGGTAAAACAAAGATGAGGGCATATGTGCACACTTACGTTCATACAGCAGCATTATTCACAATAGCCAGAAGTTTTGTAAAAGCAACCAAAGTGTTCATTGTCTGAAGAATGGATCAATGAAATGAAGTATGTACAATACGCAGGAATATTATTCAGCCTTCAAAGGAAGGAGATTCTGACACATGACAGAACATGGAGGGACCTTGAGGATAGTTTCCTAGGTAAAATCAGGCAGTCACAACAAGAAAAATACCGTATGATTCCACTTATATGAGGTACCTAGAGTTGTCAAGTTCATAGAGATAGAAAGAAGGATAGTGATTACCAGGAGCTGGGGGTGGGGCACGCAGAGTTACTGTTTAATGGGGACAGGTTCAGTTTTGGAAGATGCAAAGGGCTGTCGAGATGGACGTCGGTGATGGCTGCACAACCATGTGAATGTACCCCATGCCACTGAGCTGCACACTTTAAAAGAGTTTTTACCTTAAAATATTATTTTAAATACTGACTTTAAATAATTAAAATAGTAAAATAAAAATGAACATAAATAAAAAGATGAAGGCAGCAGTTAGTTTCCTGTCCTTGGGTTTCACTTCCATCACCTTGCTCTGTCCTGCCAAATTCTATGCTGAAAAGTAAGATGGATCAAACACACAAAGAGTAAAAGTTTTCAACAGTCCAAGAACAAGCAGACTTCTGAGTTAAATGAGACAGAAAGTGTGAAAATAAATTCCTTTTGCCGATTCCCATATTGGAAGAAGATCTATACTATGTGAGGTACCATGCTGAATTCTGGGGATTTCAAGATGCCTAAAATAAGGACCCTCTTCCCTAGAGAAATTTTCATATTAGGAATATATTTTCAATCCCATAAATGAGGATTTTTTAAGGGTTGGAATGAACAACACTGCACTCAGAGTCTGACTCTCCCTACAAGCTCTGGCTTCTTTCCTCCTCTGATACTATAGTACATCCTGCAACTCTAGGAAAAGCCAAAATCTCTTATTCATCCATTAAATACAAAAGAGCATGATTATACAATTTAAGATCCAGAGAGTCATTTTTTTGAGTGAATTCATGCATACGCCTATTTGCAATTCTCTCATTTCCCCTGACTGCCCGCAAAAGATCACTGCAGTTGAATAGCGTGCAAAGTACAGCCATGCTGTGCACTCATTAACAGCAGAGCTGGCTTGCTGAGAACTAAAAGGAAATGCCACATATGACAAAAGTCTAAATTATCTACCAAATCAAAACTTTGAAAATTATAGACAGATTTTACTATGATATAAGACTATACCAGAGTAAGAAAGAGTTCTAGAAGAGGGACCGATTAGAATTATTTATGCCAAAGAGAACTTTTGAAAGATAGCAGAAACATTTTTTGCATACCCACAGGAGTTCATTTAATAACTCAACAAATATTTGTTAAGCATCTATATGCCAGGCCCCATGTGAGGTTCTAGGGATAAAATAAATAATGAGACCCAACCCTCCCTGCCCCTCCCCAGGACCTCAGTGTTTCTCATGGGAGACACTGAGGAACATGTTCAATAAATTCTGTGATAGAAGATGTATAAGGTACTATGAAGGCAATATGACTATGGAATGGCATGGAAAAAGAAGGCTTGCTGGAGGTGTAGAGATTTAGGGCACATTGAAGTAGCTAGGCAAAGAAGGTACAGAGAGGACCAGTGTTCCAGGGAGAAAGAACAGCATACGCAAAGGGATGACTCACCTACATAGGTAAGGTATTGTTCTCTGGAGTCATGAAGGTCAAGGACAGAGTCCCGCTCCACCACTTATTAGATAAGTGACTCTGCAAGTTAATTTATCTTTTCCAGCCTCAATTTTCTTATCTGTAAAATAAGGACAGCAACTGTACCTCCTCATAGGGTATTAAATGAGATGAGCACAAAAGAGGGGCTCAATAAACACAGCTATTACCATCAAGATGATTTTTTTTAAATAGGAAAGAGTGTACTAAGAAAAGAATTTGAGAAAAGCTTTTGATCCTTACAATTTGCTTTTACTTTTGTCTCATCTTCCAGCCTAACAGTGAAGTATTCATGTCTAAAAAATGTCTGAGATAATGTCTGAGATGCTTAAATTGTTGATAGCCTCTTTTATATGAACACATATGTTATCAGTTAGGGTTAGATTCAGCTGCGAATGACAGAGACCCAAAATATTGATTTAAAAAAAATAAAAATGCATTTCTCTTCTATGTGAAAGTCCAGATGCAGGCAGCACAGTGCCATGTCTGCTAGCTCTGACCAATAAAGTCCTCTTCTAACAGAACCATAGCCTTCCACATCACTGTTCCTACATCCTCTGAGTATGGTCCTTGTTCTTATGTCCTAGTATGGTGTTTAGAGCTCTGGTCATCATAACTGTGTTCCCTGCAGAAGGGTGGGAGAAGAAATAAATAAGAAAGGGCAAATGGCACACACACCAATTTTTTTCCCAAAGGATCCTGGAAGCTACCAACCAATCCTTCTATTCACATTCTACTAGCAAGAACTAATCACCTCACCTCCTCTGGTTGCGAGAGACTGGGAAACATAGTCTTTATTTGGGATGGCTGTGTACACAACTAAAACTTGTGGGTTCTGAAAAAAAGAGAATAAATGTTTCTGCCACAACATTCAATATGCTAAGAAACTCAAAATATAATAAGTGGGTATTTCAAAAGGAGAGCAATACCCAACATCACAAAGTGCAAATTGTGAGAAATTTGCAGAGCTCTAGCTGCAAAAATTGACAAGACTATCAGGAGAACTGGTACACACAGGTGAGCCACAATGAGATGAGAAGCTGTTGATAAAGTGCGTGGAGATAACCAGTGTATCAACAGCTCTTTTCATCTCCTCTGTGGACAAGAATATGGAAGAAAGTTAATTGATGCTTTTAGAAAGTAATACAATGGTAAATAAAGTTGGATATCTTCTTTCATCCAGTAAAGAAACTAATATTTTCTTCAACAATGAAACTAATATTTTCATTTTATTTTGTTTGTTGAAGAATATTCAGTGAGAAAAGTGAATAGTACTGAACTGTACAGTAGAACTGAATTACTCCACAAAATGCTATATTTTATATGGCCAATAAAAACAAAACCATGTACAAACAAAAACTGCATGCTATGAAGTGAACAAAAATATTTATTGATTATGTAATCAGCTACAAAACTGACTATTCTGAATATGCCTCCTTGCCCTTCTCTGTATTCCCTGATGGCACTAATAATGAGTGCATTACCGACAATGTGGAGACTATGAAACAAAGGAGCAACTATTACAGTTAAAGAAAAAAACGAGGGAAAAAGGAAGCAAACTGAATGATCAAAATTAAATCATCAGCTCTAGAATAATAGTAAAAATAACTAAAACTGCAATCTCTTAGAAAAGCTTTGCCTCCTTTGAGAAATTTGTATGCACTCTCCTTTCCAAGAGTGTGAGTTATATACTTCATCATGTTTCCTTTTTGTCATGGTTGCCAGGGAGTGCCATGTAAAAATCAATCAAGAGGCCTATTTTAACACGTATGGATAGTATTTTGGCCATCTCTGCTTTTATTTAGTTCTGATTTTTAATTTCTAGATCCACTCTACCAGCGTCACTCTTACACAGTTGTTGAATGTCACTTAAAGTTCTTAATAGGGAGGGAACAGAGTAAGTCAAATAAACAAGTTTCTTGGGTTCTTTTATATTCCACCAAAAAAGAGCACACAGGGCTAGCTTCTCCTAAGTGAGCTCATCAGAACTATCCACTGCTCTTATGACCTGTACTTCTTTTACTGGGGTTAGTTTGGTATTCAGAGGCCACAGTAAAAATTGCAGTAATTATAGAACAGACCCTGCCATGCCTGCGATACCTTCATGATTCCCTCAAGGAGACATTCCGCCTTAAAACGCAAACACCATCCTACACCCTGCTATAGGGCCTGCAGTTGGAAAGCGATTGCTGTCATTTTCTATTCATGTTCTCTTACAAAAAGTACATTCTATTGTAATTCTCCATCACAGATATCCCAAACCATCTGATGTATGCCCCTTTAAAACACTGAACTAGCTGCCATTGTAAAGACTATCAAATTTATCCAGCATAAATTATTTTAAAAGATAGAGTACAAAGGAAAAAATACCAGGAGATTCAATAGCCCTCTCTGCTTTTATTTAAAGAAAAAATTATTCACTTCTTTCCACAGGGACATACCGTTTTTCCTTTTCTATACATGCCTTTGTTGCATGTTTTGAAAATCGTGTAAGATACAATCTCAAATTCAGCTAAACACAAGAAGGCTCTCATGAAAATTAATTCTTCTTTTAGCACTTAGGAAGGACTTCTGATACCTCAGTTAGTGGCACATTCATTTTTTAATTCTTCCAGTAAATATTCAACAAGCCCCTACTATGTGCCAGGTACTAGGCGAGGCATATACCCTCTCTGCTCTTTTTCTATACAATGCAATTTTGAGCAACACAAAAGGTTTTATTCAGAGTTGATTTTCTGCTTGCATGCTGCAGTATGGTTATACCAGTTCCTCAGGTTTTTAAGCTTTCTTGTACTTCAAGCCTCTTCAGTGTCCCCTGCCAACTGATCCCTTCTCCACCACCCTGACTTCCTCTATGAACCCCTGTACTGGGACCCCAGCAATTACAGAGGAACAACTTATTTGGTCCCAGTTGATAAGTATTTTTAACAGCATCCCTGGTTTTGCTCCTCCTCATTTCAGTTTCGGTCCACAGAATCCAACATCGCAGCCTCATTCACTATGTCACCCAATGCAGGCCAACTCTTCCGCTCTCCTGGACATAGCAAGCTCTGCACAAGATCAGAGACCTTCCCTCCTCACAAGTCAGGGTCTCAGTTTCTCTGTAGGGAAACACCCTGTCTAGTTTCAGGAACCGTAACTCCGCCGACAGGCAGGAGGGCCCCAAGGCTGGAAATAATCAGGAGGCCCTGGAGAAACAGGCCTCTGAGGAGACATAACCTGTTCCCCCTGGCAGGGGCGTAGCTCCTGCCTCCCTGCCTGGCCCTGTGATGGTTGCTTATTGACAGGTAAGACCCCTTGATGGAGGGACAACCTAAGACAGACATCCACCGGTATGGGAAGTAGACAAGAAATTGGGGGACACAGAGAAAGGGCAAAAAGGCCGCACCTCTCGGCTCGGCTGGGACATGGCCAAGTCCTCATTCTATCGGAAAGAAGCCTCCTTGTCTCTTGGTGGCTCCCTCTGCACGACTGGCTCAGGCTCAAAACAATACCGGAGTCAGTCCTAGACCAGATCTGGCGGTTCCCAGGGAAATCAGGCCTAAAAGTAAATCCTTTAAAGTGTGCTTTGTTCTTCCCTCAGAAGCTATAGCCCAGCTCATGCTGGGAAGGAAATTTACATTATTCACAGGCCCTAACCCTATATCCTTGGGCACTGTAATGTTTACTATGCTCTCATGTTTAGTTGTCTCTCTTGCTTACTAGTCTCCTCTCAGACCCACGTGAATCGGTGTGTTCCTGTCATTTGTTTTCTTCAAAACATCATCTATTCTCTGTAAACATTAACATACTGATGTAACGAGATAGCCTGTGCATTCCTGTTACCTGGCCCCACCGATAACCGTTTCAATAAAAGCCTTTGAACAAAGGGACTCGCGGCCTTCCCCACTAGGGGGATGTGCCACATCCCCTCTGCTGGCAAACAGAAGTGTTTGCGATGACTGGTGTTTATTCCCCCCATCCATGACACCTCCGGGACAGGCTCTGTGGGATTCAGAGTCCCCGATCCCATCTTAGCTGGCCCCAGACGGTAACCCTCAGATCCCGAAGTGCCATGCTCCCCGAAATGCGCTCTGTTTCCCTCACCCCGCCGCCGCCGTTGTTGCCTGGACCAGGGACGAGCGGCAACCAGGGTCGGCGCCTCCCCCGATGTGCCGCATGCAACATTTCTCCATTTTTCTGTAACTGAGTCTCAACAGCTGGGGCTTTCACCCCTCCCCCAAGTACATTTCAAAGGGTCCTCTTGATCAGTGGCATCGAGGAAGTTAAGAGTTTGTCAGTGACATCAGCAGGCTTCCTCTTATTATTTAGGCAAATTTGGAATCATTACAGGGACTCTGCTTAAAACATAAATGTGCCATGAAGAAAAAGCAATTGTGGGTGACAAGACAACACACTCCAGGGTTTGGAAAGGATTAAAATCAGTAAGTAGAACTTTGCTTGGGCAGAATCCCAAACTAGGGGCACTGGAGGGTAAGACTGACAGATGCAAAACTGAGAAATGACTCCAGCAATGATTATGCAAAGCACTGGCCTTTCATGCTTTGATGCTAATGCACTCATCTCTCCAACTCCCAGCACACTAAATACAGTGTAGTTTAATGATGGCAACTGGATTGAAAAGTAATTGAGAACTGAAAAGAAAGACTTAGTCTCATTATAATAATCTTCTACCAGAAATGTTAGTTGTGTAAAAAAGCACTATTCCCCTTGCACCTATTTAAAGAAGCAGTCATTAAAGATGTTAAGGGTGTAACCATTCATGATGTTTTTAAATCTTAAGTGCTAATAAACATATAAAAATGAATACATTTGCATTTTTTAAAAATAAAACTTAGCTTGATCAGGGACCAGGATGACTGAATCCTATTTTAGGTAAATAAAATGTGAGAGTAATAAATTCAAACTGTGAGCTTACTCTGCTCACATTATTTCCTTCTTTTCTTTCCATTTTTTCCTACTACTCTTTACCTTTTCATCACTTCCCTCATATAGGGCAGCCCACCATGCTGTGTACAACTTATAACTTATAAGAAGCAGGGTATATCAAGGAAGGGAAGAGATCAAATCCTTCAACATTTCTTCTTTTCTGCCTCTAGTCTGACCAGCCCATGGAGATACCCGAGGCGTTCTGGTGTCAGCAACTACCGTTCCGTATCCGCTCTGTTCCAGCCATGGCCAAAGTGTTTTCTCTCTGATTCTCACAAGAACCCAATAAAAAAAGTAAATACATTTAAAAAATAATTTTTTCATTTCAAGTAACAAGAAACACGGCTAATGGTAGCTTACATCAACAGGGGTCTCCATCCCTTGCGCAACAAGAAATCTGGACACAGACAGTTCCAGGGATGCCTGGGGGGCTGAGTGGTGGTCAGACACGGGGTTGGCATCTCTCTGATTCTCCTGGTCTTTGCCCTCATAGCCATGAAATGGCTGCTGTGGTTCCAAGGCATTGCATCCTGGCACAGCTGCTTTCAAAGCAGGAAGCAAGAGGTAACACAGGCAGAGGCTTTCCTCCAACCCCCTCCCACCCAGGAGGAAAAGCTTCTCCCAGCTCACTTCCCTTCCATCTCAGGGACCAGAAAGCACTTGCGTGCTTGCCCTCAGGGCCAGGGCAAAGGCCTGTCCTTCCTGAGTACAGGTGAGTTCTGCTGGTTTTGTTAACAAGGAAGGAAATAGTAATGGCTTTGGGGCAAACAAAAAACAATCCTAAATAGTGATAGCATCTCTAACCTACAGGTAAGGAGACTGGACCTCAGTGAGGTGAGGTAACCTGCCACAGGTCACAGCTTGTAAGAGGCAAAGCAGGGCTTCCAGACCAGGGTCTGGCTGTCTTTTATTCCCCTGCTAGCCTCTCTTAGACTGCAGTAGCACCTCCTGCTGGGATCCCTCCCATCTGATCCCCTTTTTCTTTCATGATACATCTTTTTTCTCAAGATAACTTCACTAAGTCTATGAAGTCAACTAGGAAATATTCAAATTTCATCCCAGAGTGTTCAGGTCAGCCCCTTCCCACCCATTTATAAGAAGCAAGTCCAAACTGGTCTTGTCAGGAGCACCTGAGGGATAGATGCTTCTGCTGTGCAGGAAAGTCACTGCCTACTTACCCTGCAGCAAGAGTGGGGCGCTCACTCTCCCCAGGGTCACCAGGGGAGCAGCCATTCTGTTGTCACAGGGACCTGTGGGCAACTAGGGATGGGGCAGTGGAGCCTGACAAAGATGTCACCCTCAAAAATAGGAAGGGAAGAAAGCCTTTTTAAAAAAGATTTTATTTATTTATTTTTAGAGAGAAAGGAAGGGAGGCAGAGAGAGGGAGAGAAACATCAATGTGTGGTTGCCTCTTGCACCCGCTACTGGGCACCTGGCCTGCATGTGCCCTGACTGGGAATCAAACCAGCAACCCTTTGGTACACAGGCGAGCACTGAATCCACTGAGCCACACAAGCCAGGGCAGGGCATAAACCATTTATAACCCTGAAAATGTCAGACATTTGCCTCCTCCTCAGTCCCACTGGAAGGAGCAGACAGTGAAGGTTAGCAGACACTTACTGCCTGTAGATTTTCTAACACCTTAACTGGACAATGGAAGACATAATAGACATTAAAGGATTAACAAAATGTTTATTTATTGAATGTCAGTGTACTGGCAGGAGGGCAGGAATAATCCTGGCAGGAGATAACAAGACCAAAAGCCTGCCCTGCAACAACCAGGGCTTTAAAGACACTAGCAAATTGCCTCACTATCCTCTCAGCTCAAATCTTGAAAGCCTGGCTACCTTCTCCCTAAACACACTCAACAATGAACAATGACCTTAAAACAAAACAAAAAGTATAAAAGTTGGTATCATGCAACATCTTGATTTATTTTTATTTTATTCTGTGTATGATTTTTTTGTGTATTTTTTTCTTTATGTGTACGAAATATTCCAGAGAACCAAGAGAGTGTGCAATAAATAACATGTATGTACATTTTAAATAAAAGAACAATAATGAAATACCTACATATCCATCCCAGAGTTTGAGAAAGTAAAATCAGTATCTTTGAAGCACTTTGTGTCTTTCTGTTATTCCTGGCCCCCTTCCCTTGCCCTGACCCAGAGCAAGCAAACACCAATTTGAATTTTGAGTTAATCATTCCTATCTTTTTCTTTATAGTTTCATCACATATATAGGTATCCTAAGCAAGAAATCATGTAATTTTGCTTATTAAACTTCAAGTAAAGGAAATTATATAGTAGATATTTCTCCTGCAAATTGCTTTTTCATCCAATATTTGTTTTTTGGCTTTTATCCATGTTTATGCAAATAATTATATTACATTCATTTTTACTGCTACATAATAGTAATACATTGTAGGAACAGCTACAATTTACCTAGCCAGTCTCTTGTTTATGCATATTTGTTTCCAGTCTAAGACTCCTAACCTCAAAATAGGCTTACACAGACCCTAAATATTTAGGGTAGCCATAAAATTTATTGTCTAAACTGAGACATGTTTGAGAGTGAAAGGGAATGCTATTACTAATTGTACCAGGACAATAGGCATAAACCAGATTGCAAAATCACTCCATAAATACTGATTATTATCTCAGGATCCTTAATCATGCTGCTAAAGTGAAAACAGGCTTTTACATCCAATGCGGCTTAACTGATGGTCAGGTCACATTCCAAATGTTGTTAACTTCTGCACTTAGATTCTAGTCTTGAAGGAAAGCCCAGACAGTTAATTATTCCTTTTATCCTGGGAAGAATAAAAAGAAATTTAAGTAGCAAGACAGGGAAAATGCACAGCTTGCCAGCCTCTGTCCCAGGCAGTCACAGTTTATTGTATGAAGAAAATTTCAGCTACAATGACAATGACAGACAAGATAAAATTTTAAAGGTCTTTTTCTGGTCTAGGACAGGGCTAAGGGTCTACTACCTACTGCTTCACTTAATCTTTACTACAACCTTCTGTGGCAGGTGTGGCAAATGAAGCTCAGAGAGGCAGAGTAACTTGTCTGAGGTCACATACATGTAAGTGGTAGAGCCTCAGACACTGGCAAAGTGTGTCCCCTGTAATCTACAAATCAGGACACTCCCGGGAGTAAAAAGGGGGTGCTATTAACAACTGCACCAGGAAAGTAGGGTGTAAACTGGGACCACCCCAGGCAGCCAGGAATGTGATCCAACCACTCCAGTTCCAACTTTCTCGTATACAACTGTAATCTATCAAGTTCAGAAATGAGTGATTTATACGACTAACCAGATTTTGTACCCAAATCTCGTGTTCACACTCCTTTTGGGGGAGGTAAGCCAGCTTGCACGATACCCACAGTCCCTCAGCCCTCCCCTTCAGTACATGGGAAAGACCTAAGAGATATCCCAGCAGCATTCTTCCATCCAGCACAGCAGGTGGGAGAGGGTCATCATTTGCCTCCCTGAAATTCATAATTAAATTAGAGCAACATTGCTCCTCCCAAAGCGGCTCCTGTCTGGGGCTGCCAGCTGCAGAGTTAATGTCCCATACATCAGAGCAATCATCCCTCCAAGAGGCTGTGACCGCGTTCTCTGACTAGAGGACCTGTAGCCTGTCTCTGCAGCAGGTTCCCTGAGACTCTCAGCCTCCCTCCTTTCTTTAGACACATATATGAAATGTGCAGCTTAAGGAGGACTATTTAACAAGACAACTGTCTTGGAACATCTGTTGTGTAGAAGGCAGATCATACTTGCTCCACTAGGCTCCAGAGATCAGAACCAAGACCGATAGATCAAAGTCACAAGGAGAGAAGGGTAGAATGAAGATTACAGCCCAGGAAGCAAGCATCCTGTAAGATCACACTATGAGCACCCGCACGTGTGTTCTTGCTCTTTCAAACACACGCACATACACAAACATATGCACATACACAAACACATGAAACAGTTTTTTAAAAGAAGTGTTTTAGACACAGAAAAATAGGGAACTACTTAAGTCTCCCATGGGTCTGAAACACATGTGAGGCTTTTGCTATATAAAGATATTCATTATTGCCTTTCACAGTAGCCCCAAGCCAGAAAGAACACACGCGTCCATCAACAGGAACATAAGTTGTACTGTGATCTTATAACAAGAACGCTCTCCAGTAATAAAGATGCACAAATCACTGCCACATGCAATAAATTAATTTTACAAATCAAAATATTGAGGGAAAGAAAAAACATATACACTATGATGACATTTATAATGGTTCAAAAAAGGGCAAAGGTAACCTAAAATGTTAGAAATGAGGATGGTGGCTACCATCTTTTGCCGAGGAGGTGAAGGAGGGCCATTAGGTTTGTTTTTGGGGTGCTGATAATATTCCATTTTTTTATCTAGATGATAGAGGTGATAACTGGGATAATCAAATTATACCTTTGAAGATATGTGTGCACTTTTTTGTATATATGTTACACTTGAAAAAAAAGGTTTACTTTTTAAAAATCAAAAACTAAAACCTCTTTTAGTCAAGTACTCTATCACTTAAACCAAAATTATCTTCACTGTTTATCTATGTCTATTTCTTTGTCTGTAATAGTACTTGATGTGTAGAGTTGATAAGAGAAGTACTTGATACAAATATACGAAACATGCTTAGCAAGTGTTTCACACACAAGTAAGCACTCAAAAATGTTAGCTGCTTTATTTCGTGGTAGTCCATCTACTCCCGCCCTCCTCATATTTAGGATTTATCTCTCTATTTATTGTATCCTCTGGACTAGGTGAGGGTGTAATGAAGTGATGAAGTTCATCTACTCTGCTGGGAGGACAAGCTGGCCATGTGTACCAAGAGCTCAGAAGATGCTTGTACCCAGTATTCCATTCTAGGAATCCATCCTAAGGAGATAAAACATGCAAAAAAGATTTATGTGCTGCAATGTTGTTATGTGCAACTGGACGTTATTTCTAAGAGTGAAAAACTGGAAACTATTATATCAGGAACTAGTTAAATAAAACAATGCCAATGAGAACTTTTAATGACATGAAAAAGTTAAATGTAAAAGCAAGACTTATTTGCATGCATTAAAAATAATAAGAAAAACATGTAGAAAATATGAGAAGAAATTAAGCCAGAATTTAAGCTAACTGTCCTCGATGATAGTATTACAGGACTTTACATTTTCCTCCTTATACTTTTTTGTATTTTTTAATATTCTTCTGTGAGTATATATTACATTTTATAATCATAAATATAAATGTTAACCAAATGATTGTACCATCTTCTCCTAAGGCCTCTGTCTCAGTTGTCAAGGTGACAGACAGCTGTAATCCATCATATTTTAGAAAGAGCTCTAAGGAATGAAAAGTGTCTGAAGGAAGATGACTGACAAGTTGGCAAAGGGTTTTCACAGCAAGCCCCACAAGGAATGGCTGAACGAATGGGATGCGCACCTTGAGGAGGACGATTTAACAGCTGTCTTGGAATGTTTGTTGTGTGGAAGATGGATCACATTTGCTCTACTGGGCTCCCGAAGTCAGACCCAAGGCCAAAAGATCTAAGTCACAAGGAGAAGATGAACATTATAGCTCCAGAAGCAAGCATGCTGCATAATTACTCTATAAACCTCAGGTTTCCCTCCTATCCAACAGTAAGAAACTCCTCTGGGGATGTCCAGTGGATCATTTTGCAAGCATGTGGGCACCCACACAGCACCATCCTGTGGCTGACTTCTTCTAGTCTCCCAGACCAGCCTACTCTGGACAACCACATGAGTTAGGATCTCTGACATTCACAACCAAACACTGGCCTGGGCGTGAAGCACTTGGCTCTCCTTTTAATCCCGCGCCCTTGCCTTATAGCAAGTTCTTCAAATTTTGCACAAATTGGGCTCCTTCTCTCTTCTTTTTTTCTATTCGTCCATCGTAGTCCAAGCCTCCATCACCTCACTCTTCCCTGGACCACTACAATGACTTCCTAACTGATTTCTCTCTTCTACTGTTCCCCTGTCTCTGGTCCATTAGCTACACAGAAACTCAGGTAATGGTTTTTTTAAGCTAAAGTAAAAGATCATTAACACGACTAAAAGATTCAAAGCAGAGACCCTTAACAGGGCTCTTCCTCATTGCTCTCTGTACTACAGCCAAGCTGGCCACGTTTTAGGTTCCTCATTTGTACCCCACTCTTCCCACCGCAGGGCATTTGCGTATGCTGAAACACTCTCCATCCCCCACTATCTTGACCTTTCTGCAACTCAAATCTCAGATGTTATACCCTGGCTTCACTTCTATAATAGCATCCCAATGCCCTAAAGATCCTTTATATAAATGGCTAATACGACTTTTGTGAATCACAACTGTCCAGTCTGCACCTACAGCCTCCAGGCTCTCAACTAGGCAAAATGCCCTGAATCCCTCAAATGCACCAGCATTCTCTTTGTCCCTCAGTTTTTATGCATGTTGCTTCCTCTGCCTGGAACTATCTTCTTGTGGATAATTCTTATCACCTTCAGGACTTACCCTCAGGAACAATAAAGAGGTCACACACTAAACCTATAAAGTTCAGGGGAGACCTACACAGTGGGACCTACAAACTCTGAAAGTAAGCATGTAGGATGGTCTGAAATGAAAACTTCCTAACTAGAAGCGGGTTATGGCAGGTTGTCATGTCTAGGCCTGTCGCTTCCTTGACAAAGGTCAATCTCTACCTTAACTGAGCCTGCCTACTGTCCTTTGCATCTAACGTGACATACTTTTGAAATGTCAGAGTAATCCCCTTTTCCAGACCTCTCAGGTCACACCTGCCACACCAGAGCACAAGACGACAGAGGCCCTCATTGCTATCTTGTTCCCCAAATACCATCTCTGTGTTGTAAATGTTAACTATCCTATACCCATCAATGTAAAAAAAGTGTGTGTCTCTCCGTTTTACTTCTTATCCAACCCAGAGATTTCCCCGCTTTGCTTTCTCCCACCCTCATAATCTACCACCAGTGGGTTTCATGAAACCCCCATATGTTTCCTCCTTTCATTCTAATGTATAAAATAAGCTGCAAAACTGCCATTCTCTGGAGCACTTTCTCAATCTGTTGAGATTTTGCTTCCTAGTAACTGTTGACAGTGTGGCTCAAATAAACTCATAAAAATTCTCTACAGGTTGGAATGTGTCTTACATTAACACCCTAAATGTTACTTCCTCAGGAAAGCATCCCTTACCTCCAAACACTGAGTTAGGTACCTTCCCATGTGTGCCTACAGCACCTGTAATTATTCCATTATAGCATTCTTTATATTCAGTGTATTTCCTGCTATTTTGGTAACCTACTTGGAGGCAGAGATTGCATCTATATTGCTCAGGACTGTTGAGGAAATGACTTCATTTAAAATATGACTCTCCCCACCATGAATAAGCAAATAGAGGTTAAAAAAAATGGAAAAATAATAAGCCCTAACAGGAGATAGTTTAATAAGTAATATTTTTTTCCTAGAATAATGAAGCAAATCTAGACTTCACGCAATTCCCCTGTCCTAAGCGACGGTTTGCGTATTGTCACTAGCGGCACACTAATTATTCTTCCCCAGCCTCTGAAGGCCTCGGGGCCATTTTCAGTAGGCACAGAAAAGGATCAACAGGTACTAAATAGATTAAAATGACGTATAACGTTGAATTCATAAACTGGCAGGGCATAAAAGAAAAGTAAATCAAGAAAACACTGGAGGACATAAGAATTATAAGTAAAAAAACAAACTTTCCATGGTCTGCTTCCCCAACAGCGTAACGGTTTCCATAAGTTTAATAAAGTTGCTTGACTTGAAAGGCTTTCAGAGCCCCAAAGCCAGAGCCTCGGTGAGGACTCAGGGTGGAAGTGCAGCAAACAGGGCCAGTGCCCTGGGTCGCTGTCCCCGAGGACCTAACTCCAGACTGCCCACCACCAAACTCCTTTACATTCAGAACAAACATATCTCTAACTCATTTCATTGTAGACAGCTTCATGAAAAGGATTTTCCTTTACATTTATCCAAGTCAGCCCTGGCTCTCTCCCCTGGGAGAGCCACTTTGTCACCCTTTCCATGTCAGCCCTACAAACATCTATAAACACTGAGGGGATTTGGTCTAACAAACCTGGGTTTCCATGCGACCTTGGGTAAGTTGTTTAAGTTGCTTAAGTGCTCTAAGGTTCATTCTTTATCCACAAAATGAATATTCCTTCCTTCCCTATCTTTTCCTAGAAATATTATTTAAAGAGAACAGGTTTTGAATCAGATACATATTCAAATCACTTATGGCTATGTGATTTGGGCAGATACTTAACCTCTCTGAGTCTGTTCTCTCATCTTTAAAATATCTTAATTAACTAGGCATTAAGGATTAAATGAGATATCGAATGTGAAGCGCTTAGTACCAAGGCTGGCATTTGTCTCCCACCAGTAGCTTACTACAAAACAGTAGCTATTATTATCTCCTTTTCCATTTGTTGTGCTATAACTTATGGTAACAACAGCTCATAATTACTAACCACTCACGTCTCAGGTACTGTTCTAGTACCTTTCATGTGTTAAGTCATTTAATTCTCATGAGGTAAGTACTATGATTATCTCCATTCTTCAGATAAGGAAACTGAGAGAAAGATGTAAACTACCTTGCCTAGGTCACAAAGGGAGAGGGGCAAGCCCCTGCTCTTTATGGCCAGAAGATACCATACTGTTTGCTGTCTGGGGGTAGTGATACAGGTAGGCCTAGCCAGACCTAACTAGACTGTGGGGCAGAGGAGGGGCCAAGGGAGGGAACCATCCCAAGGCAGGGGCAGTGACACATTGCCCCAGGAACCAAGGGAGCTCCTCAGTTTGTGGCGACAGATTCCGCCACCCCCAGGCAAAGAGGCAAAGGCGTGGTGCTAGAGGAAGTCCTCAGGCTGAGCATGTGAAAAGTCAGTGAGGTTACTGGCTAAGGAAAAAGCTCTCCTACTCCCTTTCGGGCCCCAGTAAGCGTGAGACCAGAGGATGTAGCCACAGGTGACTGTACAAAGTCAACACGGTGTTGGGGGAGGTGCTCTTCTAACCTGGGAAAAGGACAGGTTTGGCTGGACACCCCCCTCCAACCTCCTGGAGTGTGGGAAGTTTGGGCTGGGAGATTTAAACCAAGGGAAGGGAGTTGGCGGTCGGGGGCTCTTCCTCTTGAACCCAGAGCATGGATGTGCAGGCTGGGGCTAGCAGGATCTTTGTGGCTCTGGAAGCCACACCCCTGATCATGGCTCAGCCCACACACGTGGACCCCAGGAAGAAGCCTAAAATGGGACTGCAATCGGGAACAAGCTAAGACACCTGGATGATCATGCAGCAACTGCCTGTGATTGCCGAGGGAGGGTATTTTTCAAGAGGAGAAAGAACTCGGCACAGAGTTCTGGTCTGGCAGAGGGTGGTGGGTTTTGCTCTGGGTGTTTCTGGAAGGGATGGGCTTTGAGGGAAGAGACTGCCATCCTCCCAGATTGTGCCTCGTTGAAAAAAAGACCTTTTTCCTTCTCTCACCAAACTTCTACCTCCAGGATTTGCCAATGGGTGGCAAGGGGCAGCTGAACCCCACCTTTGTTTGGTCACAGTAGTGTCATGTCCCCCCAAGCAACTTGAGAGCTTCCGTATGGCACGGCCTGCACCCTATACACCGTGGGGACCTCCACGGCAGCTAGCAGGGGATCTTACCCACCAGGAGCCCTCCAAGCACCTGTGATAACTGATTCGCAGCCAATTTACAACTGAATTAATTTCCAAAACATCTATTCTGTCAGCGGACCTTGAAGTAGAACATTTGCCTATTGAACCAAGATGTGCCTGAAGTAAAACACGGAGGGACTCTGCCACAGGGAATGGAAGATCCCTCCACCGAAACTACAGCTTCTGAGTTTTCAAAGTCAGATCTCTGAAGGTTTGAAAAACTCTGAAAATAATTCCAAACAATGTTTATATGCTTCGAGAGTCTGACCTGTCTGATTTTAAGGCGTCTATCATTCATTAAATTAAAATACCTGCCAGACAGAATGAAATGTGACACAGTTTGTTGATCTATAAAGAGATATCATTTCCCCTTCGGCACTAATGGACAACATAAATGTTCATGCTGTCAGCATCAGGGACATTTTCAGAGCATGTCACTGTGCAAATTAGGTGCTAGGGATGCAGATGATAGGACACAAACCTCAGGAGCACAGACTCCATTAATTTGGAATGTGATAATTCTTAGCTCTGAATTTTATTTTTTCATTATCTAAGAAGAAAAACAGTATGCATAATAAATGAATAAACAAGATCTTGTGACCCATACTACTCATATTTATTGTGAGTCTATTATGTGCCGGCACTAGGCTGGCAGTTGTAGACTTCTCTTTTTTTGTATAATTCTCATTAAAAGAGAATTCTATACTGCAGGAAGTAATGTCTCCATTTTAAAATAAGTTAGAAGTCTGGAAAATTAAATTATGGTACATCTATACAATGGAATGCTGTGCAATTGTAATAAAACCAGTAGGGTAGATCAGTTGGTGCTAACATATTAACAAGGACAATTGCTGAACTAAAAAAGCAAGAGGTGGAGTGCTCTTTAAAGTGTACCATTTATATTAAAAAACAACAAAAAGGAACTCATAACTGGATTTGCAATGATATTCTTGGAAAGGATAGTCAAAATCTGATGGTCTGAGATGGAAAAGAAACTCATTTTTCACAGTACTTTTGTAACATGAAATTCTTTACTATTTGCATGTTATTTTCATAGTATTAAAGCTTACTAAAAGCTTTAGTAAGTCTGGCACATAGTTGGAATTCCAGTATTTATTGCATATATATAAATAAATAATGCTATTATCATTTATTTAAACACATTTATCTTTTTGATTCACTACATCAGTCTCCACTCTAATAACACAGGCAAAAACACTTTGCAGTGAGTTCAAGTCCCCCACATGTGCTTAAAGAAACAGAATTGCAACAATCCTCAAAAATACTCTGTAACACAAACTTTTCTTTTATGCTTCCTGCTCTCATTACTTAAGTTTTGGGTTGGTCAGTAATTTTTCTTAACCAGATACTGATTTCAGGAAGGCAAATCTATAAACACAAATTACCACTTAATTGGCTCTACCAATTAATTTCTGATGTATTTTTTAAAAAAGAGTATGTGCAGATTCATTTGGGAAAAAACTTCGTTATCGCCAAACGTCATCATGAAGATGTTCTAAATAGTAGGAGTAACCCTTAAGCATCTCGAAGTCCCATGAGCACTAAACTCCCGATTCAGAAGCTCTCAGGTGTTCCTGACAGGCCAGCTGCTGTCTCCCCATGTGAGTGATGGTGAACTAAGGAATTGAAAACCGACAGGTTTGTTTTCTTGGTGCTGATAAAGGGAAGACAAATTATGTATTTGCACTGAGTTTGCAGTACATTGTTTTAAGTTGTTTTGTTGGAGTTTTTCTCCCAGTAGCAGCAACTATGGAAAAGAAAAAAGACATCTGGTAACTTCTTCAGGGAAAAATCTTAACAGATTTGTGGGTGTAACTCTACTCAGTCTGTTTTGTAAATAAACCCCAGGCAATGGCATTAATTAAAATTCTTTTAAAAGATGGTTTTTAACAAGAGTGATATCCTGGAACTGAAGTCCTAATATCCTAATAATCGTAAGAACCACCATGTATGGAACGCTCCTTATACACTGGCATGGGGCAAGTGAGAGTTTAATTCTTACAACTTTATGGGGTGTCACTATGATTCCCATTTTGCAGATGAATAAACTAAGGCTCAGTCAGATGAATTATTCTACTCAAGGCATACAGCTAGCGAGTAGAAGAACTGGTATTCAAACCCAATTTTGAAGAACTCCAGAGCATTCTGGAACATAGTTTTCCATCTATGCTCAAGCTTACAGAGAGAGAGAACAGTATGAATTAGAAGGACAAGAATTAATCTTTTCTGACTTTGGCATCTTTAAGCAGAGTAGGTCAGGTGTGATAGTCAAACAATAGGCCTGGCACTTGGAAGCCTGAAGTTGTCCTGGTTCTACCATGAGCAAACCTGTTTGCTCCACTTAACCTGTCCAAGCCTGGTTCTCTGTGGCCATCAGACAGGGTGCTGGACCAGAATATCCCTCAGCTCTAAAATGGTACATCTACAAGGACAGGTGTGCAGAAACAATTTTGCTGGGACGCTCAAGTGGAAAGAAGCTGAACCTGAGCTGCAGAGTGTATACTTGAGAGCATCATGTCCACTTTGCAGAGAAAAGCCTTGACAGAGTATTAATCAGCAGCCAGCTTCCAATGAAATTACAGCAATGACCTCCAGTGGTCATTGCTAAATCCAGTGATCAATTTTTGGTCATCTAAAATGACCTATCAGCAGCATTTGATAAAGTTAACACCCAGCAATTCCACTTCTGGTATATATCTGAAGAAACCCAAAACATTAATTCAGAAAAATATATGCACGCCTATGTTTACTGCAGCATTATTTACAATAACCAAGGCATGGAAGCAGCCCAAGTGTCCATCAATAGATAAGTGGATAAAAAAGCTGTGGTGCATATATACAATGGAATATTAGCCATAAAAAAGAATGAAATCTTACTATTTATGACAGTATGAATGGACCTAGAGGGTATTGTGCTAAGTGAAATAAGACAAAGACAAATACCATATGATTTCACTTACATGTGAAATCTAAAGAATAAATGAACAAACAAAACTGAAATAGATTCATAGACAGAGAGAACAGACTGATGGCTACCAAAGGGGAGAAGGGTTGGGGGAGTGGGTAAAAAAGGTGAGGAAATTAAGAAGTACAAATTGGTTATAGTTATATAGATATATATAACCAATAAAGAAGTTATAAAATAGTCATGGGAATGTAAAGTACAGCATAGGAAATGCAGTCAATAATATTGTGATAACTATGTATGGTGCCAGGTGAGTACTGGAAATATCAGGGGAACATTTTATAAAGTATATGACTGCCTATGCTTATACTTGAAATTAATGCGAAACAATATTAAATGTAAAAAAAAATTCACCATCTGATCTATTTTCTATTATATCCACATATTTACTGCCTATATTCCCCAACTAAAATGTAAGTCCCATGGAGGGGGAAGGGTTTGTCTTTCTCATGCACTACTGTTATCTGCAACACCTAGAACAGCGCCTGGAACATAGGCATTCTTTGTAGAAAAAATGATTTAATTTACAACCACCAATGCATAGCTTGTGAAGGGCAGTAGAATGTTACTTTAGCATAAGGATTACTTTGAGCTGAAGACAACTGAAAAGAAGCAGATGCAAGAAAAGGCCTTTGTGTTCCCTTTATTTGCCTAAAACCAGGACATAAACTTGTAGAGATGTCCTCTGCCCCCTCTCTACCAGGAATAACATAAATTAATCACTGGTGACAGCCCTCATCAGTTCAGAGAAAGCATCAGAGGAATCTGTGTAACAGCCCCTGCTAAAACTAGCCCTTATCTACCATTAGTTTCCCTATATACAGAGTCTGGCACAAATAATGCCCTTTTTTATTACAAAATCATAAGCATGTAATTCTGTAACATAGCAATGTCACACTCAAGCACACCATATGACATTTTAGGTGAAATGTTCAAAGTAAAACTATAAGTTATTACATCCATATTATTACCCTACCAACCACATTCAAGCAGGCCCTACTTTTGCCTGACCCTATATTTACCTTTTCATGATTTACCAACCATTGAAGTTCAAGGTCCTTTTCATATGTCTTGTCACTTCTCTACAAAATTATTGTTCTCTTGTTGAGATGCTATAAAACCTCAAGTTCTAACCACTGTTTTGAGTTCCTTATCACTGAGCACTCCCATGTGCATGCTCAGTGCCCATGTAGTAAACTTGATTTTCTCTTGTTAACCTGTCTTTTATTGGCCTGCTTTACAGGGTCCCAGCTGCAGGATCTAGGAGGGTAGGGGGAAAAAAGTTGTTTTGCGCCGTTCTACTGTTGGGAACATCAGAGCATGCACTGATGTCATTTCTCTGTAAGGGATAGGAAAATGAGGAAAATCCAGTCTCAGACATTAGTTTCGTTTCCTTTCACCTAAAATCAGTGGTCATTAGTTTCTTTTCCTCTCATCTAAAAACAGTGGTCATTGGTTTCTTTTCCTCTCATGTAAAAACAGTGGTCATTTTAGAGTTCAGAGAGAAGTATATACTGTGGTATCCCATTTAGACTTCATAGTCCCATATAATAAAGAGGAAATATGTTGTCTTTAAAATAACTTTTTAAAAGTATCTGAATTATAATCACTGTGTTGTTTGCATTTGCAGATTAACTATTAATATATATATGACATACATATATTTTAAGTTGGGGATCTAATCACGCCAGAGTTCACATGATAATGTTGAAACTCTCAATGTTATTTATATCTAGCAGGTTGTACTGTTTGATTTTCCTTCTTCTTCTTCTTCTTCTTCTTCTTCTTCTTCTTCTTTTTTTTCAAATTGGAAATCTGTCTTTCATCCATCATAATTCTGAAATGGCAAATGAGAGTCACCAAGTAAGTGGTCAAAGCTCAGACACTAGCATCAAAGAGCCTGTGTCTAAGTCAGATCCACAACTTCTATCTAGAAGAACTTTGCCAAATTAACTTCTCTGATCTTTGGTTTGTTCATCTGGAAAATGGGTAGATAAGCCATCTAAAAGATTTCTGTGAGAATCAACAGAAGTGCTTGGTAAAGAGGACACACTCAATACACATGAACCATTATTATTATTCAGGCTTCATCTGAAGGCCCTGGCTCTCAACAATTGAAGCCCTTATAGATTCCACAATCAAGTCTTACCAGCTGCAGTAAAACATTCTTTTTCAGCATAAGCCTAATGAAAAGGACTCTATCTTCTAGTGAAGACAAGCAAATCAAACCACCTTAAATGCCCCAATAAGGTATTTGAATGTGAGTCTTAAAGGAAAACTCTTGAGGGGTTAAGGACTAACTGATGGGGTAAATGAATCAGCTGTTGGTATCTAAAAATAACACAGAGGGAAGCAGAGAAGAGGAAGAAAAAAGGAATGAAAAGAAAAAGACACTATCTAGGAAAAGGGTGGATCTGACAGGATTCCTTCGGCATTCAGGACAGTGTCAATTTAATCCCCCTTTTAAGTAGAGTTCCTAGACAGATAAATCAGGAGAAAGCTAAATATCCAATGCTTACCGATGTAGTCTTTATAACAACAAGAAAAATAAACCCTCACATAGATCACGCCCATCATGTGCCAGGCACTGTTCCTGGGGCTTTGTGTGGATTGGCCCACCTCATCCTCACTACTCCATCTCAGACGATAGCATTATTATTCCCTTTACAACCAAGGAAACTGGGGTACAGAGAGTGACATGCCCAAGGTCCAATAGCTGGTAAGTGGCAGAGTCAGGATTTGAATCCAGGTAGTGAAGTTCCGGGGTCTATGCTCATATCCACTATGGTACATTGTCCCTGGTATGTAATTCCTGATTTCAGAGAGAGGTATGTGTTGTTATTATTTTGGGAATTGTTCCTCTCTCCCCAACCCTACATAATTCCAAAAGGGTTGAATCTGCTCCCTACCCTAAGCTCAGCCACAAGGATGGGCATGACTCAAAATAATCAGAGGGTTGGGGGGAGAGGAAGAATTCCTCTCATATTTATTTTACTGAAGCTAGGAAGAAACTGTCCTTATCCTCCCTTGAACTGAGAGCTCTAAGGCTATGGCCCCAAAGTGGCCAGAGCCCTTGTACTTCACTACATGGAGGCACAAAGAAGTGCTTAGAACATGGAGCCAACCAGGGACAGGGGTCAAAATGAGAGATGGAGTGATAGAAGAGGGATGGGGCAGGCTGTGCGAGTCCGCAGGTCCAGCTATACCTAAGACATGTGCTACTGCTTGCTTAGAAATGCAAGTTCTGTTTACATGAGTCAATTTCTACCTTATTATTTAAGCTATTAGTTTCTATAACTTGCAGCCAAAGAATCCTAAGGCATATGTGTAACTAGGCATTTAACATCTTCAGGGTGAGTTGGAGAAAACAAGCTGCATCCTAAAGAATAATGTAGATTTACAGCTAAAGGACATATGTTCACAGATTAAACACACATCTTTTGAGCACCCATCCTGTGTCAGGTACTGTGTTAGTCACAGGGGAATAATGAAAATAAGCACTGTCTTTGTTCTTCGGGAGTTCACAGTACTCTAAGGTAGCAGGCACATGTGGAAACAAATAATTACAATACAGTGAGCTAGCTGGTTAATATAGTTCCTGTCTTGGGGCCTTTGCACTTGCTGTTTACTGGAAACACCATAACTTTCCAAGGCTGGTGTGTTAGTTTCCTAGGGCTGTTGAAAAAAAAAGTATTACAAACTGAATGGCTTAAATAACAGAATTTATTGTCTCATAGTTCTGAAGGCTAAAGTCCAGACTCCAGGTGTTGGCAAGGTTGGTTCCCTGTGAGGGCAGTGAAGGAGAATCTGTTCCATCCTTCTCTCCTAGCTTCTGATGGTTTGCTGGCAATCTCTAGTGTCTTCCCTGTCTTATTGGACTAGAGGCCAACCCTACTCCAGTATGACCTCATCTTAACTCGTTGCATCCGTGATAAACCTATTCTCAAATAAAGTCATAGTCTGAAGTACTGGGGGGTAGAACATCAACATACAATTTTTTAGGGGACACAATTCAACCCATAACAGCTGGCTTTTTCTCACCATTGAAGTCTAAGTATTACCCGTAGAGAGCGGCCATCCCTCACCACGCAGTTACGAGTAGCTCTCCCCCAGCCACCAGTCTATTTCATTGCCCTAATTATTTTCTTCAAATGTTAACCACAACCAGAAATTATCCTTCTTGTTTATTTGGTTTTGATCTGCCTCTCTACTGTAGACGATCAACCTCATGAAATCAGGGACTCTGTCTTGTCCATTAATCTTCAGGGCGTAGAGAAGTGCCTGACACATGGCAGTGTTCAATCTCCATCCGTTGCCTAAATGCATGCATTGAATAACTATCACTTGCCTACTCATAAACATAATGCCAGGGAGTGCCACAGCTCTGAATAAAAATAAAGCAAGGTAAGATGAAAGAGATGGGCCGTACTGAACAGGGCGGTTGGGAAGGCTTCAAAGGAGCTGACGCTGAAGCAGGCAAGAGCAGTTTCAGTGACAATGAGGTTGACAGGATGATTGGAGGGAGATATGCCATAAGGAAGCTGAAAGTGGGACCATCTGCACCTACCACTCTTAGCTAGACCTTCAGTTAACAAGATGCTGGTACTTTAATTTACCTAGTGCAATAAAGTTTTCCGCTCTTTGTGAATCCGTCCCTCTCTCCTCTGCCCTCTGGGCATTTTGTTCTCCCTTCTCTGGAGGCAGCATTTCCAGCATTTCCATGGAGCTGTTTAAGTTTTTCATTTTACATGCCTCTCACCCCCTGCAGTAAGCTCCTTGAGGGGAGTGACCACCCGACTCAAAGTACCAAGTAGATAAGGAAAGGAAGGGAACTTCTGCTTGGTTGTTATTCTTACAGGCGCCCCCTTCTCCCATAAAGACCAAGTTTTTCCCATTTAAAAACAAGGAGTGATGTCATGTAAAATGGCACAGAAGGAAGCTCTGAAAGTCATCCCACACAAAACAACCCTTGAGGTGGAGGGAGAGATTGGAATCAACTATTTGGGAGCTCTGGAACCTAATGGGGCACTTACAACAGCCAGGGAAGGGCTTGATGCAGAGCGGGGCTGCTGATCGTCCCTAAGTGAGCCCTGTGGGTGAACCAGCTTCCATCCCCCATTCCTTAGCCCTGTCACAGCTGTGGGGAGAGCACATCTCTAGAGCAGCAGGCTCGGGGCAGGGTGGGCAGTGGGGACCTTGTCCTCTAAGAATTTGGGGTGGTGCCTTTGGGTTGGAGAGCCTGTGTCTTTCTGTCATTGCAATTGCTACAGGATGTTAATTCTCATGTTGCTCCCCAGAAAGTCAACATGTTTAGCCACATGATATTTATTCATCCATTTATTCACATGGTCAACAAATGCTGAGTACCTTTTATGTGCCAGGCATTGGAGATACAGGAATAAACAAAACAGACAAAAATCCAAGCTTACATTCTGATGGGTTATCACAGACGAGGAATGTGGTGGTTCACTGGAGTGTGGGTTGAGAGTAGAGGCAGAAATGGAGGTTACTGTTCTTGAGTCATTCCAGACCCCTTTGATTTGGTACCAGTTTACTGTATCACATTTTATTGATGTCGAGTCTCTTGGCCCAGAGGTACAAACCATACACATTGAACCTTAGGTCCCTGGTCACATCTCACCACCATTACCCAGTCACCAGGTGTGGGGTCAATGGACATGGCCCTTCCCCCTCCCGTGACTGAGGGCCAGTCAGACAGCCACTGGCCAGAAGGAATGTGTGCTGTTCTGGGAGTGGATTGTAACTCCCTCCTTATCTCCTTTTGGGTGTGGCTTCTTGTCCTGTGACTGCCTTGCCCTTTTACACACTGAGGTAATGTAGTTTAGAGTCACAAATAGCACACGTGCCTCCTTTGCCTGGGATCCCTTACAGGGAGCCTCAGACTGGAGGAGGTGCCATCTCTGCCATCTCTCTTGCACCGACCCACTGCCATTAGTGCACTGCTCTGTAATGTGAGTAGTAAATGTAGTAAATGGCATGCCCACATCTGCTAGTGCTCCAGGTGGTTTTTTGTTGTTGTTGTTTTTTTTTTAATATCACAAACACTTAAGCAGCTCCCTGTTTTGAGTTTGGAACTCCTGTGCTACCCAGGCCAGAGACCTGGGAGCCAGAAATGCCTCAAAGTCTCTTGGTCATGTCCAGAGACAAATAATCACATAATAACTACAATAATAAAGATGATATTTTTGTTTCTTCATTTAACTACAGCTATGTACCTAGATGATTTTTGTTAAACATCACTATCTTCCCAGAATGATTTTAGTAGATTCCTGCCTGAGGGAGAAGCCAAACCGCGGTCCCCTAAAATCAGGCTTCCCAATTTCAGTCTGGGTTTGGACCTGTCATTCAACCTCTCTGAGCATCGTTCTGTCTGTTAAGTGGGGATAGTAACACATACTTCTTAGGGCTGTGAGTTAACTCAAATGAGTTAAAGATGTGAAAAGTGCTTACAGCAACACCTGGCACATATGAAGCATACAACAAACATTATTGAAAAACAAATACCTTCCAACATTCCTTTCAGGCAGTCGTTTAATCTAGACAGCATCCTTAGTTGTGAAACTATACAACCCACCGGGCCAACAGGCCTTTGAAGATGTGGTTATCACAGAACACCAAGCAGCAAGGCAGATTTGGGGGTAGGAGCAGCGAGAAGCACTTTCCAGGCTGCAGTACAGGCCTGGGCTGGCTGCTAGATTCGACTTTTGCAAGAGCTCAGAGTCCTGTCTACCAACCAACTTAACATGGGTCTTTGTGAAGAATTTCCCAGGGAGACTCTGCTCCCCAGCCCTCACTGTTTTCCTTTAAAGCTGATTCAAACGAGGAAGCACAGCTTCCTGGCCAATACCAACCACGGGTAACGGGGCTCTGGCCCAATGATCACCCTGCACTAAGAATAATGCAAAAGGTTGCGTCACAGGAGGCCCACCAGGACCGAGCAGACTGCCAGCCGGTTCTCATTTTTCATCACAAGAGAACTCCCCAGGCGGCCACAGTTTCCTCCCTTCATTTGCATTGTGAAAGTACACACCTGCCCTGCCCCGGAGAGGGCATTTGAGGAGATCCTCAAAGGGGCCTGCGGGATTCCTTTCACAGCACGTGATTCTCTCCCAGATTACCCCAGTTAGGAGCCTGCTTCCCAGGGAGGCATTGTGCTACAGCAGGTAGATAACTGCTCTGGGTGAAATCAAGCCCGGGCTGTGGAACAACTCACAAGTCATCCAATGGACCCATTATACTAAGTGAGATAAATCCAGAGACAGACCAGTACTGCATACTCGCACTTATATGTGAAATCTAAAAAAGCCAAACTCACAGGAATAGAGAGTAGAATGGTGGTTGTCAGAGGCTGGCAGGTGGGTACATGGGGAGTTTTTGGTCAAAGGGTACCGATTTCCAGCTGTGAGTAAGTTCTGGGAATCTAAGATACAGCATTGTGACTATAATTTACACTACTGTACTTTATACTTGAAAGCTGTTAATTGAGTAAATCTTAAATGTGATCACCACACACACACACACACACAGAGTAATTATGAGGGGATGGAGATGTTAACTAATTTAACTGTGGCAATCATTTTGCAGTATTTACATATATCCAATTGTCACATTGTACATTGTCAACTTACATATGATATATGTCAATAATATCTCCATAAAGCTGGGAAAAATATCATTTGAGACCTGTGGCTTTTCTGCTGTCCCACTACAGCCTACAGACTTTTTCTCTTAGGTTTTTTAAAATAAAATGCTAGAACCTGCTTTCCCTGCCCCAGCATAAGAAACGGTCACTGGAGGATCACAACTCTTCTCATTCGACGACTCTCTGTGAGGACAGGGACTAATGTCTCCTTCGCATTCCTGCCATCAAATACAGAAATTTGCCTAAGGAAAGGCTGTTGAAAAAATACATAGGTACAAAAAGTACATACAAAATTTGCTGATAGCATCTAATGATATCTAAAAATTTCTATTAGGAATTATAAAATGTATGACAGTTATATTGAGAACAACAAATTAGTTGGAAAATCAGTTACATACTATATACTACCTGTAGTTTTATGGAAACTCCCACTAGCTCAAAATTTAAAAACTGTAAACTGTGCTTTGTTTTTCACTGATATGAACACAGACCCAATAATGAATTCTAGCCTTCACTATTAATAGGATTTTCCCATTCACAAAGTGAGAAAAATAACAGCTATCTTGTTGCATTTTTCTGAGAACTAAATGAATTAATATATGCATAGTGCTTAGAATAGTGCCTGGCACAGACTGATCACTTAAATGTTAGCTATTATTGTTGTTAGCAGGCACTGCCCTGGCGAATAACACTATTAGACCAAGTTAAACAGAAGTTCATTTAGTAAATCTGCCCTGAAAAGTATAGATAGAAGCAAGATGCACATATAATCTATCCTCTAACAATATTTGCCCTCAGAGTTCTATATGGCATTAATAGATTCTCATCATACAAGGGTTGCATATAAATTGCTTATTTCTTAGAATGTGATTGTACCTTAAAGCAGAAATATATATTTAGCAGACCCTAAACATATTTATGAAAGAAGTAAATTAGCAGCTTCACCAAAAGTCTCCTTTAAAATGAAAATGAGAGAATAATTTTTACCTTCTCTTCAGGTCAGATGACGTTCGTGATTCTGCAAGGCTTGGAGCACTTTTGTTTGATAAGGGCCCTGAGTTTTTGAGAGCTTCTAATGACTTCTGTTGAGATAATCACTGAGAAGCAAAAACTGAGAAACCAAAAGTGGAAGTGTTTACAAAGTTGCTTCATTCGTATCTCCCAGAGTGGGTGTTTTCCTGTTTCTCAGAACACCATCCTCTGCTCCAGCAACTCCCAAACAGGACTCGTATAGGCCTCTGGTCCCCATGATAAGGGACCATACAAGGGTTATAATGGCAAGTAAATTTGGAAATACTTACTATATTTCTCTCCTGAAAAGCCACCATGCCCATCAACATATTAAAGATCCTCAGCCCCTTCCAAGAAAGAAACCTATTTAGTTGTACTTCACCTGCTGTTTGAGAACTTAACCACAGACCCTCTTTCCCAAGGAAAATCTACTAGAACGTAGGTTTTAGAAATTCTAAAACAGTCCAAAATGAATCATTTCCTCACATTTAGGAATGACTGTGGGCTCATCCAGCTGGCCTGGCAAGGTTAACAGTTAAAAAGCAGATGGTAAAGAGCATTAACCCTGTCTGTGCATTCCCATGGCCCCTCATTCAGTGCCTGGTTTCATGTCTTAGACCAAGTCAGAGAGAAGCTCTCCTCAGGGTGCATCTGAAGTATGTCACCCAGCCGAGGAAGGCACCCACGCATTCCAGAATGGCTCATGGAAAACATGATTTGGAGGATAAGAGAAAAAAAGAAGATGCAAGAGCAATCCTGTCTGCAAAAGGAGTTTACAATCTGATTAGCATGTGCACCAAGGCGTCAGGAAGAAATCCACTGAGGTCAGTTTAATGGGGTAAAGCAAAAGGAATGTTCAGGACTCCACCTCCAGAGACACCAGTCTCTAGAAGATCATCTTAATTCTGTAACTGGAAAACTTTCCAGAATCCTAAATATCTGTGTGTAATAAAGGTTGCCTTTCTTCCTAGCACCAGACACCTTAAAAAGAGTGTGGAATTTGGGGAAGCATCTTGCCACCCCATCAGGTCATTATAATATTCACCCAACCATAAATGTCCAAAAGAAACCCCCACTGGACTCCCTAATGATCAAACTTACTAAAAAAGCATAGCATTAGCAAAGAGGAAGCTGGGAGAACTGAATCTACTTCCACACGAATCTCTACGAACACTACTGCCATGGCGAAAGACGAGCACCATTACCATTTTACTAAATACAGAAACTGCATATCAACATACATCAACTAATTGATGTAAATAGTAACTGCTTTTTGTGGAACCTCCACATGTGCAAAGGGTTTTATATGTGATCTTTGCAACAATTCCATCTTTGCAACATTATTGTCTTCTCTTACCGATGTGGAAACTGAAGTCAAAAAAGGTTAGTGGCTTAGGAAAGGTCATGCAGTAAGTGGAGCTATGATTTAAACTCATACTTATTGTCAAAACCTCAACAAAATACAGTTTTGGTCTTTAGCAAAGACCAATTTTCAGTTTTAAATTCAGTCACCAAGCATTTTTTGAGGATCTATTATATTCACAACACCATGCTAAGTGCTGAAGGGTTGAGTGGCTGGGTGGGATACAAAGACACCTGTATTTTGCCATGTATAATGCACTTTTTTGCCCATATTTTTGAGGGAAAATAAGTACGCGCAGTATACATGGGTAGTAAATAAGAAAAACTATCAATACACTGAAACTCAGAGTTGTGTGGGCTAGTTATTCTTCCCTTGCAAAGTACCTTAATCCATTACCCAACAGCTAGTTCCTCTTGTATGTGACAGCAACTGGCCCATAATAAAAGACCAGCTAATATTTTTGGCACTTCAAAAACATAAGAACCAAAAACACATGTGACAAATGAAAAAACAGGTAAATTAGATTTCATCAAAATCCAAGGCTTGTGCATCAAAACAACAACAAACACCATCAACCAAGTGAAAAGACAAAGTGGGCTGAAATAATTGCAAATCATGTATCTGATAAGGGACTGGTATACAAACTGTATTTTAAAAAAATCCTTAGAACTCAACAAATAAAAAGACAACTGGTAACGTTTTTGTCTGAAGGTAGGTTTACATTTCTTTTTGGTCTAGGAGTGAAATGCTGGGTCACATGGTAATTCTTTGTTTAGCATTTGGGAAAGTGCCAAACTGTTTTCCAAAGGGGCTGCATCATTTTACAATCCTGCTGGCAGGGTGTGAGAGTTCAAATTTCCCCACAACCTCATCAACACTTACTGTCTTTTTTTTTTTTTTTTAATTTTAGCTAGTTGATGTGAAATGGTATCTCGTTATGGCTGAACATGTTTCATGTGTTTATTGGCCATCTGTATATCTTCTTTGGAGAAATGACTATCCAACTTCTTTGCCCATTTCTTAAATGGGTTGATTTTGTTGTGTAGTAGTTCTTCACACATATTCTGGATACAAGTTTCTTGTCAGGTACATGATTTGCAAATATTTTCTCCTATTTTGAATCTGCTCTTCTATGAGTCAAGTCAGATTCTTCAGCAAACAGCCTATTCCTTGATCAGGGAAGAAAACATCTGAAAACATGTACTACAACATTTTTAAAAAGAACATCTCACTTTCTGATGAGGAGTGCGGTTAAGGGACCCTCAGTCCGCAGCACGGAAGAGGCAGTAATGACTTGAAAGTAATCATGAGGCCAGCAGGATGGAGCAGATTGCCAAAGAAATGTTAGGGCGGAGGTGGGTAAGTACAAATTTTAAAATGAAAAACATTGCCCATCTTTTCTTTTCCCCTATTTTGTTTTAAATCCCTCTTTGTCATTTTTATTTCCTAAATGTATCTCAGTATGTCATAATCATCATTACATTGCCATATGAGGCAATGATGTGGAGAACCTGACTTGATCCACAAAAGAGCAGGACTGTGTAATAATGAGCCATGTAAGGCCAAGACAGGGAGGCCATGGAAGGCGTCATGGCCATATGGGCAGATCCAGGCAGCTCTCATCCCTCCCATTGGATCGCCCTCCTACACACCTGTCAGCATTATGAACTAGGCTAAACCAAAACATATCTGGGTAGAGAGGACACCCAGATGGGTAGGAACTAGGTATGCAAATGTCTCAATCAATAAAAGTTTTATGAGAAAGAAACAAAAACAGGAAGAAATGAGATTCAAAATGATCCCTAAAGACAAATACTAGGGAAAACCCAAAAGGATAAACACGGTAAATTCTCAATAGATGCAGGACGTTAGTGTTACCATTAATATTAAATAATAATATTAACTACAAAGTCCTGAATCTATGTTTGAACAGCAATTACACAAAAAAGGGACAGCCATATAGCAAGAGACCAAGGGAGAACTGACTTGGCCAAAATCCACAGGAGAAAAAAATATTGGGGCTTTTCGCGGAACCCAAGCTTCACATGCACTAACAGTGCAATGCCGCTGCTAATTAACTGTTGCCACATCTGTCCACATCAAAGGAGCTGAGAGGCTCACTAGCCTCTACCTGCAAGGCCACATCTGATGTATAGGTTTGATTTGGGCACAAAAGATATGGACAATCTAAAGCATATCTAGCAAGGCATGACCAGAATGACTGAAGGCCTGGAACCCAAATTAAATACAAAATAGTTGACAGAACAGGAGGTATTTGGCCTTCTCGAAGTAAAGATTTAAGGTGGTTACTCTTAAATATTTGAAGAATTGCCAATAAAGAATGGTCTTAACCAGTTTTATATTGCTAAAGGGTGAGAATTACAGGGAAATATTATGTTCCATAAATGAAATAATTCTCTAATACTTAAAGTAACCCAAGAATTGATCCTGCGGGCTGGAGGATAAACTCTCTTTTGTTGGACATGTCTGCCCACCAAACTAAAGGCTATCTGCCAGCAAGAGCAATCTAAGGATTCCTGGGTAGGTAAAGGATCTAGCCCAAAGTTTCAGGTCTCTTCCAACATCGAGAACCTGCAATTCTATGATTCTGACAATGGCTGAGATTCACTGAATTAGTGGACAAATCCCAGTGTTAATCTTTTTTCTAACCCATCTTTATGTGATAAACAGTAAACACTTTAAAGCAGTCTTGATAGACCCTGGAAGAAAATGATTAAATAACACTTGTGTCTCAAATATGAACTACTTATTTTTGTCAAATACCCTCTATTTCTTATCTGCAAAAAGACTTAAATAAGATGATAAAGGTGCATAAACTCTGAAAACCTCAAAGCAAGGTATGGGATATTTGGTGTTATTGATGTTTATCCATGAGCAGAGAAGCGCACTTAAAAATAAAGTATTTCCAAATGGAGCGGTTTTTGTTTTTTTTTTTCTCCCTGACTCTCAGTTGTAAACTGCGAGGCAGATAAATTTCACCTTCATGTCCAGACCTGGTGACCAGGGTCCCAGAGGCCTGCAGACGCCATGCCAGCAGGGTGCCTGCCACAGACAACTAGCAAGAGAGCTTGGAGGCTGGGCTTTGCCTTCTGCCCTTAAACAGGAATAAATGCAGGATCCAAGGAAGATGTGAAGAGTGAAAACTGGGTCACCAAAACTAAGAATATATCAATGGGACAGGCTAAAAGGTACAGCCCAAACACAATCTACAAAAGAAAAAAACTGATTAAGTGAGCTTTACCAAAATTAAAAGCCTTTGCCTTTCAAAATCACCATTAAGGAAATGAAGAGATAAGTCAGAGATGGGAGAAAATAGTTACAAATCATATCTGATAAAGATCTTGTATCCAGAATTTGTGAAGAACTCTTAAAACTCAATAATAATAGGACAAAGAACGCAAGTAAAAAAATAAGCTAAAATTTGAATGAACATTTCACCAAAAAAGATAAATAAATAGCTAATAACACATGAAAAGATGTTCAACATTATTATTATTTAGGGAGATGCAAATTAAAACTATTACATATACACTAGAATGGATAGAATCAAAAAGACAAACTGTCAAATGTTGGCAAGGACGTGGAACAACTGGAACCCCCTCATACTCCAGCAGTGGGAAGGTAAAAACAGTATAGCCATCTTGGAAAATAGTTTAACAGTTTCTTAGAAGGCTAATCGTACATCTATCATAGGTCCAGCAATTTCACTCCCAGGTATCTACCAAAGAAAAGTGAAAATATTTGTCCACATAAAGGCTTGCACACAAATGATTGTAACAGCATTATTCGAATACACAAAAAGTGAAACAATGCCAATGCCCAGCAACTGGTGAATGGATAACAAAATGTGGTATAGCCACATATAAGTATCACAAAAACTCACTGAATTTATAATAAATGAATTCATGGTATGTAAAGTATACCTCAATAAAGCTTTTTTAATAAATGGAGTAGCCCGAGACATAGGAAATAGTGGGCCTGGATCACAGGGCAGATCTTTTAGTCATGTTCATTGTATAAGTCATATTCAGTTCAAAGAAACAGAAAGGAGAGGAAAAACAAATTTTCTTTTTTTTCTATTTTACTTATCAAAAGCATTTTCTTCAGGTATCTCAAAATCTGAAGCTAAAAATGCCCAGATCCTCTTATAACATGATCTGGAGGCAGCCTGCTACAGGATAAAGGTGAGGGGTGTGGGCTCAACCTACGTCTAAATCCAGCTCTGCTACTTACTAGGTGACCTTTAGCAAGTCACTTAACCTGTTTCTTGTTCCCATAAAACAGAATTCATACACACCACAGAGTTTTTTAAATGAACACACTACCCAGCACAAGTGAAGTACTAAACAAATGCCAATGTCACTGTTATTATCAACACATCATCAATATTATCACTATCACTCTCATTCCCTCAGGAAGCTTGACAAAATGCTCTCGATGGACATTTTGCACTTCATTACTGCTCTATGCAATTGAATTTCAACTCCCCCTGCCCAAACATAACCAGGGCTCCTTGCAGCCCTCATTCATTGTCTTAGGAACTTAGACTTTGAAATAAAGTCCCTAAATAATTTTACTGGAAAGCTGTCCCATCTCCTGGCAAAGCAAGATAGTTTCCAAGTCAACAATGAAAAAAAAAAATGTAAATAGGTACATTTTTCTTATTTGTTTCTACAAGAACTGGACGAAGAAGAAGATGGTGGCATCCCTTCAGAGATGCCTTGCAAACAGTGAAACAATACTGGAAAAATAAAGCCATCTGTCAGAGGAGCTGGCACAGTAATGAGATTACCAGGCGCTGCGCCGGAGAATCACCAACACCCACAGAGTAAAGCAAGGTGCCATGGTGGTGCAGCACTGGCTATTTCCTGGCTACGCAGCTGGAATCTGGCCATGTTCAAAAGCCCCTGTCTTTTATTTTTGTTTTTTAAGTCTATGTGAAAATGGAAGGGAAACTGCATGGGAGAGAATTCTCTATTCTGCAAGACAAATTATCTCTGGTTCCCTTTTCTTTCTGCCAGGCAAGGGACCGTGGGAAATCTGTGGTATCAGTGAACCACACCTCATCATGTCAGGAAAAGTTCCCTAGTCCACCAGCACACACTACCCTAAAGAATCCAAGTCTTCCAGCACATCCTTCTTACCACACACCTCAGAGAACATCAGGGAAGAGACAGACAATGTGGCCGGGGACTGGGGGAAGGGCACATGCCCTTTAGCTCCCACACTTTCTGGTCAGCCACAAAAGCCCAAGAACTCAAAATAGTCAGAGGAAATAGGCCATGGAATTTACATGTCATGAGCACTGCTTTAACTTCACATCCAAGGAAACCTCACGGCTTCTGCGGGGACTTCTCCTGGGTAGCACCTACCTCCTGCTCAGTAAAAAAGAGAGAAAAACAACTTCCTCACAGGAATGTCTACTGGGATCAAATGTAACTGCCCCTGAAATCCAAGTGGATAATAATATCCACTTGGGTCTGTCCTTGAATGTTGCCTCTGTTCTGCCTTTTCCCCTACAAACTCATAGCACAGAACTTGAGAGTTGAGAAGGCCCACAGGGCACCAGAGAGGTGACATAACTTACCAAAGATCACAGAGCATGGAGGTGACTGAGCCAAGACTAACACTCAGCTTTATCCACAAAAACTGGAAAATAGCACTGCTTTAGATTACAATCCACCCTCTCCATTAAAGAACATGTGACTGACCCAGAAAGAAAAAGCTCATGAGGGAATTATCAAGGGCCTAAGGAATATGAATTCAGAGCTGATGACAAGGTTCAAATCCAGTTCCGCCCTTACAAAAGTGTATGATTTTAGGCACGTTCCTTTATCTTGGTTCCCTCATCCATCATAAGGGGCTAATAAAAACATCAACTCTGAAGACTATTCTGAGGATGAAATGTAGCAATATAGCTTCTAAAATAGTGTCTGACGTATTGGGTTGACCAAAAAGTCCACTTAGTTTTTTCCATAAAAGACACTTTTTTCATTTTCACCAATAACTTTATTGATTTGGACATTTTTGAGTATGTCAGCCATTTCCTGAATGGTATAATATTGACTGTTCTCAATTAACGTCTTAATTCGATAGCTATCAACATCAAGTGGTCTACCTGACTGTGGTAGAAACTGTCCAGCGAGAAAGCTCCAGTGTGAAACTTCGTAAACCACTTTTGACAGGTTCTCTCAGTTACAGCACCTTCTCTACATTGCACAAATCTTTTTTTGTGCCTCACATGTGTTTTTACGTTTCTTGCAATAATAAAGCATAATATGCCAAAATGTTACTTGTTTTCTTCCATCTTCAATATTAAAACGGCTACACAAAAATTCACAAATTTTGATTTTTCTCTAAATGCATGCAGTCATAATACAATCTAACAAAATTGTTTCAAATGAAGTTAAAGACAACAAAGTGCTACTAGAGCCATCTTACGGGGAAGAAAATGAACTTTTTGGCCAACCCAGTAAGTACCATCATCGCAATAATAATCATCATCATCCTAAAACAGAGAGGAAAGGAGAGTTAAAATCTTGGGGATTACATATATAAAAAAGATTGAAAGTGAGTGTGTGGTTATTCAATAAGTGGAACATCATTTAACTTCAAAAAATATAAAGACATACCAAGAGTCATGATAACAGTGGCCAGTGGGAAACTAAAAGCAAAACGAGAATATGTTATAAAACATTAGGTACAACATGACTCCAATTATGGCAAATAATCATACTTACACATATATAAAGACTTCAGAAAGAAAGTGAAAGAAAATAAATGAAACATTAACAGCCACTCTCTTTGAGCTGCAGGCTTATGGTTTACTTTCATTGTCTCTATTTCCAAGTCTTATGCAGCAGATGTGTATTACTTCAAAAATCAAAATAGTTGTAGGTTTTAAAGACTGCTTTTAAAAAAGAAATTTAATACCAATCCAGGTTTCAAATGGCTGAAAGTCTATTATAAAGCAGCCATGAGAGGGAACAGGTGGCGCTCTAAGGGGCTGGGCCTGTATTTGGGACCATGTTTGGGAGGGGAGACCAAAAGATGGAGAATGGGAACCTCACACCACCAAGCAAATGTGGTGTCTGAAAGTATTGGGACAGGGGTGGCAGAGCTCTGTAAAATAGGAATGAATTTCAAAAAAAAAGGAAAAAAAAGAAAGAAAGAAAATGGGAGTGATGACTTCAGCAGACCCTAGTTTAAATGAGACAGAATGTGAAGGCCTTGAAAAAAAGGAAAAAAGAGAATCCTGGAGAAAGCTAATCAACCCCCTACTTTCTTGCCCTGACTGGAACAGATGATCAGTCACCAAAACTAAAAAGCAAAAGATCAAAATGGCTAAGAAAAGGGACTGTGAGCCCCTATGGGAGTCAAGGCTGGGACAGGCTGTCTAGTCTCAGAGAGGACCGAGAATTTCCTTCTCTTTGGCATCCAGATGGGAGAAATAGAGCTGCTGACTCTGGGGCCATTGACAGCCATAAACCAGAGCCCAGAAAGGATGCCCCACGGGGTCTAAGAAGATTGAGTTAAACAGGGTATCCTGCTCTGCAAATCTTCCACGCTTGTCTTCAGTCCCCACTTCTTCCAGCCTGAATTCTCAGCTTGCCTCTTTGGCAGAGATTCCTTGTAGCTCACATGAAGGGGCAGACAGATGACAGAAAAAGGAGAACAAATAGAACAAAAGAGCAGAATGCACAGAACAAAGAGCAGAAGGCAGCACTGGGGGGCCCTAGCAGCTTCTGCTCAGGGCCTGCTCTCCAGTGACATGCCTCCTACCCAGGGTCAGCTGAACAAGCACTGATCCCCCCAACCCAGCACCTCTCTACCTTTCCCATGAGCTGCCCTTCTTGAGCAGCAACCTAGGATCAGAGCGTGTTAAGGTTCATCCAGATCACCCACAGTTCCCCTAGATCACAAATGAAAAAGAGAGGCAGAAGAGAGGACACTCTGTCTGTGCCTATCAAAGCACAGATCAAATTGGAGTACTTATACAACTTATACAACTGACTTTTTTTATCAAAGTCGGATAACTCATTACCCTAAGATCATCTGCTTAGGACCTGGCCTGAGGTTACAAGCTTTTGTAGTGACACAGCCAGGACAAGAAGGTCGTCATCCCAATTGCTGCCCCTTCTTCTGGCCCTCATCAATGCCATGAACTAGACTGCACTCTCCACTGCTCACTGGAAAAGCTCCAATGCAATCCAATCCCCAGGCTCATCCTCAGCAGATGTCAACATATAAAGTAACCTAGAAGCAAATTTGGGTATAATGGACAAGGGTGACTCTTTACTTCTTCTAAGGGAAAACTGTAATAGGAAATGTCTCAGTCCAAAAACTGACTCTGCAATGGTGGACTATTAGGACCTATGAGAGAAACTATGAATATCTGCATAGTCTTAAAGCATCTTTCACAAAATATTAACAAATATGAATAACATTAATTATTCTGGTAGTTTTAAGATATGCCTACAAATTCCTTAATATTTCTCCCTCAGTTTGAGTTGAGGATGGATGCAGTGATTCTCTTCTAATGTGTAGATTATAGAAAGGGAAAAACGGTAACTTTACTGCAGTAAAGTCAGGCAGACACTACCTCATAACCAAGTGATCAGCATTAACATTGCCAGTAGAAAGTCATGTTGACATCATGTACTTCCAGACATGATGCGATGACAGGGCACATCGCCTCTATTGTATCTTCCCCAAAGTCCATAACCTCAGTCTAATCAGGGCAAAATACTAAAGAAACCCAAATCATAGGACATTCTACAAAGTACCTCACCACTACTCTTCAGAAGTGTCAAGGTCATATACGACAAGGAAAGATAAAACTGTCATACATTGCAGGAGGACATGATGACTAAATGATCTTGGAACATTAATAGAAAAAATAGGGAAATATGAATAAAGTTTGTAGTTAATAACTACAGTGCACAGTATTGTATTGACATAAATGTCTTAGTTTTGATTAAGGAACTAGTTATGTAAAATGTTAATATTAGGGGGAGGCCAGTGAAAGATATACAGTGGTACCTCAGTACTCATTGTTAATTCATTCTGGAACTTGGGACAAGTGCCAAAACCAACGAGTACCTAGCAAGCGATGAGTGATGAAACATTTTCTCTTGCTGGGCAGCATTGTGACTCATATAAATTCTAGCAAGTGCGATGAATCCTGAGCAAATGCTGAGTATTGAAACTTTTTTTTTAAATCAAAATGTGATGAGTACAGGGTTTGACGAGTTCCGAAGCCAATGAGTACTGAGGTATGACTGTATATCAACTTTCTCTACTATATTTACAACTCTTCTATAAATCTAAGATTACTTCAAAATAAAAAAAACACTTGAAACAAAACAAAAGTGATGCTCCAGGAAGATGCGTCATGCTAATGCTAGGGCTTCAGGTCCCCATAAAACACCGAAGTGTGCCCCATCACCGCCCCCAGTTTGAGAAGCATCACAGGATCTCTCAGTTACCAGCTATTTACTAATGCCACAGCCATTAAGTTTCCACATGAGGAAAAAATGGCATATACCACATTAATTATTCAGGTGAGTCTTCACACCAGAACTGTTTCTAAATTCCATGCCTATGAGGAACAAGATGGAAGCAGTAATAAGGCTCTGAGCATGCGAAGTTCCAGCCTGCTGCTTCTGGTTGTGGTCCTGACACTCAGCACTTCGCTAAGACCCACACTGGATGAGTTACTGGCACACCCGAAGGACAAATAATTATGAGTGTGCATCAATATTAATTCATTTACAGAGAGGATTTTGCTTGCCTCCCTCTCCTTCAAAAAACAGCTTGATTTAATTCTTAGTGCTACCTCAAGAGATAAGCAGTCACTAAACTCTCAACCATGAATGAGAAGAAAAGAAAAATCTTCCTGAGAGCCTTGAAGGAAAGCATTTCAAAGTTCACACCACCTAAATATATGCCTTTTATTTCATAGTTTATTTCAGTAATCTTTGGGTAAGGCTTATTTTGTTTTTTTCTTTATTTTTAAGGTGTAGTGACAGATAGCTTGCAAAATGTCTTCAAATTCTCCACCTGTCTTGTATCCACATCCTTTATTCAATGTGATTACGTGGTTTTTTCCATCAAGAGGGTCGGAGATGAGGGAGGTGTTATTACTCTACCCCTTGAAGCTGGGCTGGGCTTGAAATTTGCTCTGGGCAATAGAATGTTGGCAGAATTGACAGTATACTCTTTTGAACCTAGGCCCAAGAGCCTCTGTTTACTTCTGTTCACTCTCTTGGAACCCCACTCTACAGCCATAAGAACAAGCCAGAGCTAGCCTACGTATGAAGATGAGGTCCCAACCCAGTAGCTAACTTATACACATGAGCAACCCCAGCCAAGAACAGAACTGCTGATCTGAACCCAGCACAGATTGTTGGCCTGGAGAATCACGAGCCAAGTAAAGCAACTAAATTTTGGAACAGTTTGTTACATAGCAAAATCTAACTGATACCATGGACATATATCATTTTAATGTTAATATTTCTGATCTTAAAAGTATTACATACTTATTAGAGAAAGGTCAGGGAATACAGAAAAGGAGAAAATTACCTATAATTTATCAAGAGAAGAAAAAACAATACTTTGTTGTTTTTCTTTCTAATCTTCAGTGTGTATGAGTGAATGAAAATAGGATGTTTAGTTATAATGCCGTGTCTTGCTCCTCCTTCACTCTGTAGTTTTTATGCCATGAAACATGTTTGTAATGGTTTCATAATACTGTTTATCATGAATATATAATGATTTAAAGCTGTGTCATATATTTTGTAGTTTTATAACTATATATAATTTTCATTATTGTAAATAATACTGTTTACTTGAACACAGAAAGCTTTATCCTCTTCTATGATTATTTCTTTAGAGTAAACTTCTAGAACTGAAATTCTTGATTCAAAGAATATAGACTGCTGGTAATCCACTCAAAACCAGGCCCGCCACACACACACACACACACACACACACCACCCCCCTCCCCCACACCCCCACCCCTTGCTGGCAGAAACCTGTTTTGTTCAATTGTTCACCCTATGCTCTACCATGTGGTCAGAGTTGGGGACTCTAGCAAAACAGAGAGAGAAGACTCTTGATTAGTCTAAGCTGTAGGCAAAATCCAGTTCACCACCTGTTTTTTCGGGGGTCATTAATGCCATTCTGGCTGTGAGATATGAGGAAAAGTCTTTTGGGGAGCTTTGAAAAAGGTTTTCCTTATGAAATGATACCCGTGTAGGAAGGAATCGTCCTTTTTCCTAACTTGAGATGTCAGTGCTTAGGATGTGTTGCCTGGAACCGATGCTGCTATCTTGTGACTATGAGGAGCGGAGCCTGAGGAATGAACCAATACACTGGGGACAGGGCAGGAGAAGGAGAGAACCATGCCCTTTGTGGTGGTGTTGAGCCACTGAATTCCCTGGAAACACTGCACCTCAGGACCATAGGATAATAAACCATTCTTAGCCAGGTTTTCTGTTTCTTGAGGTCAAAAGAACAGAGACTCTTTCAAAGCTTTTCTTGTGCATTACAAAACTGAGTTCCCAGAAAGATTGTAGCCATGAATCTACTTTTCAGCACTCAATGGGCTTATGTAAAAGCTATAAAATAGGTGGGCAGAAATGACAAAAGTAAAATATTCAATATTTGAACATCAAGAAACCTAATACAGTTTTCATTTGTTCGATTTCCATAAAATATCTTCTAGTAAATGTCTTTGCTTACCTAAGTCCAAGAATGTGTTGTGAGAGTTTTTTTTATGGGTTTTATGTTTTTGTGGCTATTATAGCTAACAGATTATTGCTGGCACATAATATAGCTATGATTCCTCATATATATGCCCACAAGTTTACTGAGCTTTCATTAATTCTATGAGTGTTTACATACATTTGCTTGTTTTTATTGGTCTGTACTGATGTTGTTTATTTTTTAAAAGCTTTTTCTTCCTATTATTGAGTACACTTTAAATATATATTTCATGCTTTATTGAACTGGCAACCAATGCCAGAACAACAATGAATATCACCTCAGTTTTTAAAAAAATTTTTAATGGAACTCTCTAGTGTTTCCTATTAAGTATGATAGTAGATGTTGGTTTAAGATATATGTGTGTGTGTGAATATATCTAAACACATTTTCATTTTTTGGCTTATAGTTACTTAAATCACACTAAAGAAATTCCCTATTTTTCTAACAGTTTTATTTCTTAAATTAAGAATGGGTGTGTATATGGTTTATCTTACTGGAATAATTGACTATAGTGTCTATTTATTCACTTTCTGAAAAAAGGTATTTAGGTTCCTGGAATAAAATATTATGCCAATATGCTGAATGATTTTTCTATTAAACTTTCTTTTTTAAAAATTTTTTCATATGCTTTATCAGGTTTTAAAAAATTGTATGACTAGGGTAGCTCTTCTGCTTGAGTGAGATCACAATTATATAATGTGTGAATTATCTGTTATTTGGAAGTTTAAATAAGTACATTAGTAAAACTGCAAAAACAACCCATTACCCCATGGTAAAAAAAGAATGATCTCAACAGATAAAGTTAAACGTTTATAGAGAAGGATGGGGAGATAGTCTTTGAAATGCTATTACAGTACACTGACATTTTTACAGCTCCTGCTAGATACAGCTAGATACAGCTCCTTGCCTAAAAGTTCACTTTTCCTTTGTAGTACTTCACTAACTATGCAATACTTTCCTGATGCTGAGACTTAGCCCTGGCTTTTTGTTGTTTGGCTTGTTTTGTTCTATAATACCAGAAACAGTTCTCCATGATTCAGGCAGTGTTACGTAGGAGAGGAAGGAAAACCTTGTGTGAACACAAAGAATCCAATAATGCTGCAGAAAAAGCAATGCAGAAACGTTGCTGGCATGTAACAGTAAGTATCTATAGCGCTTACTCTTAGGTGTGATGGCCACATAGGTGATTCTGCTGGGATTACTTACCCTGGTATAACTGTCACCCTGGGGTCAGCCAGCTGTTTACTGATTTAGGAAGTCCTTGGCAGGGAAAACTGGGGTCATTTGGCTTTGCTCCAAAAATGTGCTCAGGGCACGGGTGGAGTGCAAGAGAAGCAGAAACATGCACTACCTGTTGAGGCCTAAGCTTGGAACTGGGATACCATTCACTGCCACTACAGCACTCTATCAGCCAAAGCCCAAGTCACAAGGCCAGGCCAGACTCAAGGAAGAAACAGAATCTGCCCATTAGCAAGAAGAGCTGAAAAAGTAATGGGCATAAGGAAGGGTAGAAAACTGGCCATGCTTGCAGTCTATCACACTGTACCTCTTCTGTCTTTAGCTCACTAAGTCTAAACCTCCATAGCCCTGTATCCCTTCCCCTCACATCTTCTCCCTACCACAATATTTGACCACACGTCACCCATTTTTCTTTAAAAGAGACAGTGCTGTTTTTTGTCTAGGTGCTTTAGCTGCCTTAGGGAAGGGCCCAAGGAATCTGTTAGGCCTTCTGTTGGGGATAAGGAGCAAGGACTGTTAAGTGGGCTATTTAAAGATGTCCCGGGGGTACGGCAGTGAAGGGAGAGAACAGAGACTCCACAGCAGACCACAGAGACCAGGCTGGGTATGACTCAGGGGAGACTGACCACTGGGGAACCATGTTGCACATCTCTGCCTTCTAGTGAGTAGGAACATAGAAAAATAAAGGTTGGGACTTCACAGAGTCCCTGCCTTTAGGGAGGCAGCCTTCTCCATGTCAGTAGTATATGTAAAGTCGGGCAGGTCTAGTTAAAGGCTTTGCTATCACTAGCTGCCTGATCTTGGGAAGGCCCTATACCTCTTAGGACTGTGATGAAACCAAAGGGTTAGATGAGTGTCAGTGAACCTTTGGAACCAATGCTCCATGGCAATGGATTTTATTTTGTCACCAAGCTGAACTCTCTTTATGCATCCTCGTTCTTCAGGTCAACTTGTAGCATGACTGCTTATACTTCTAAAAAATCAGAGGGCATACTTCCAACAGCATAACCTTAAAGTCAACCTCTTGAGATTGGTATTCTACTACCTTTGATGATCAATGACTGACAAAGAATTATTATTCTGTCAAAGTACCTTGTGTGACAGGAACCAAATGTGCACATTTTTCAGGGCAGGCAGGTTCGCCTGCAGTTGAAGAAAGACTCAGATCTAGTTCAAGCAGTAATGTCTTTGAACTTGCTCATATTAAGAATTACCATTATTTCTCCCATTTTATTTATTTTTTAAAAATTCTATTTTTTAAATAGGTGATACATGCACATGGCACTAAACTTAGAAGTTGTAAAATAATATAAAGCAAAGAGTAAGTTTCCCTATTCCTAAAATACTCCATTAGTTTTCTCAGTGAAAACCATGGTTACTGGTATATTATACACATAAGCAGTGCAAGCACTTGTGTACAGGTGTGTGCACACATGGGCACTAACATGCTATCCTTTTCAACCTAATAAATGGTATGATACTAACAACACTGTTTTATACTTTGCTTTTTCCCTCTTGAGGGTAATGATATATCTCAGTATTATTCTATGAAGAGCTGCCTTATTCTTTTATTAGTTATTTACTTATTAATGAATTTTTCTATTACCATTTAATCCTCTTATATTCTTCTATCCCCACCCACAATTACCACACTTTTGTCCACGTCCATGAGTCCTTCTGCCTCATTCTTTTAACCAGTTCCTATTAATGAATATTTAGATTGCTGCCGGTATTTTGGTATTGCAAACAATGCCAATGAGCAACTTTGTCCATAGGCCATTTTGCACAGATGCAAGACTGCCCGCAGGGTAAATTCCTGAACATGGAATTGCTCAGCCTGTGGATAACCGTGCATTTCTAACTTGGACAAATAAAACCAAACCACCTTCAGATCAACCAGAGACGCTAGATCAAGGGTTGGCAAATTATGACCCACAGTCCAAATGCATCCCATGAGCTAAAGCATTTTTGCACTTTGAGAGTCATTTTCTACAAAAGGAAATATGTGACAGACCTCATGTGACCTGTAAATCTAAAAATATTTACTACCTCTTTCTTTAAGGAAAAGGTTTGCTGACCCCCTTCACCAGGCCAATTTACACTCCCCTTAACAATGTATAACAGTGTTTCTGTACTATTTTAGTTCTAATCTTAAATCAAATTAAGATTTAAAGCAATGCACCCTAGCCAGGTGGGTCAGTTGGTTATAGCATAATCCCAATATTCCAAAGTTTGGGGGTTCAATCCCCAGACAAGGCATATACAAGAATCAATCAATGCATATATAAATAAGTGGAACAACAAATAGATGTTTCTGTTCCTCTCTCTCTTTCTCTTCCCCTCCTTCTCTCCCTTTTCCCCTCTCTCTAAAATCAATAAATTTAAAAATATTTTAAAAGAAGATTTAAAGTAGTGCTTCAGGTTTTGTTTCAGTTGAAGAAAACCTGAAGCATTTCTAACACTTATTTACTGGCGCTATGATTTATCCAGGCAAAAACACAGCTTATTTCAGAATGCGAACATAAAATGACACAAGTTTCTCACCTCACAGTGGCAAATGACATAAAAGTTAGAATCCCCAAGTACTGGAACTCAAAGGAACATTAAAGGTTATCTGGTCTGAGCATTATGGGTTTTGTGTACCATTAAAATTTTAAAAGAATTTAAAGGGTTAAAACAGAGTTGCCAGCTTTTTATTTTGCCAAGTAAAGTCATTTTAAAAAATAAAAACAATCAAGTCTGGCTGTGTGGCTCAGTCAGCTGGAGTACTGTCCGGTAAACTGAAAGGTCGTGGGTCTAATTCCCAGTCAGGTCACATACCTAGGTTGCAAGTTCAGTCCACTCTCTCTCCTCCTCCTTTCTCCTCTCTCTGAAATAAGCATGTCCTTGGGTGAGGATAAAATCTATCATCAATCAATAAATATAAAAACAATCCCCAAACCACCTACGTTTTACTTCATAAAAGAAAGGAATTTTACATCAACAATTAAGACATATCCAATCTTAGAGTAGGAGAGAATTCATTAAATTGAGTACACTTAGTTTCATGACAAGCCAACCATAGTGATTTTCTTTCTGCGAGTTTTGCTTCAGACTAAGAAAAACTCCATGTCAAATCCACGTCTGGGAACCAATCTAATTGTTCTGTAACCAATCTAAAATCCCCACATCCAAGTGACATGCTCCAGATTCAATTCTGGTGACAATGAATGCATTCGTGGCGGATTCAGAATGAGAATCCAGGTCGTCTGCCTCCCAGTCTCACACCTTTTCCCTAAACTATGTGTAAGTCCTCCACCTATGTGGAATCATGAAACAGATAAACAGTCCAACCAGTCCAACCAATACTCCAGCCCACTCTCCACCTTCCCCATCTCACCACCTTTAGGTCTTAGGTTTGATCTGCCCATTCAAAATATGTTTTTAGCTCTCTATCTTAGGTAGAGAAACAACAAAATGTAAAAGACCCTGTCTTGCAAGTAGCTGGAGAATTTTAAATTCATGCAGGCCCTAATGACAACCATCCATCCATTGTAAATGTATCTCCACAGTCCTTATAAACAGCCTTCATCTCTCACCCTAACTGCTGCTGGAGTCTGCCCTTTTCTCCAGTGCCCGTGGTGGAGACAACTGGGCATTCTGGAAATACACGCATGAGTTTTTGCAGGCACTGAAGAATTAATCAGCTGTGATGGTTATTTATTTGTTTGTTTATTTATAATCCTCAACCAAGGATATATTTATTGATTTGAGAAAGAGAGAGAGAACAAGAGAAACATCTATGTGAGAGAGAGACATTAATCAGTTGCCTCTCATATATGCCCCTACCAGGGATCAAACACACAACCTACCTATGTGCCCTGAATGGGGATCAAACCCACAACATTTTGGTGCACAGGATGATGCCCACAGTGGCCAGAGCTGTGAGGTTATTTTTATGTCTCAACTTGACTGCGCTAAAGGATGCCCAGATAGTTGGTAAAACATTATTTCTGGGTGTGTCTGTGAGGCTATACCTGGAAGAGATTAGTATTTGAACTGATGAACTGAATAAAGCAGATGGCCCTCCCCAATAGTTGGGCATAATTCAATCAGTTGGGGACCCAAAAAGAAAAATAAAGGTAGAGAAAGGGCAAATTGACTCCCTCTGCTTGAGCTGAGACATCTGTCTTCTCCTGCTCTTGGACATCACATCAGGGTTTCTGATTCTCAGGCCTTCAGACTCAAACTAAATTACACCACATGCTTTTCTGGGTCTCCAGCTTGCAATCAGGAGATCATGGGACTTCTTGGCCTTCACAACTGCATGAGACTATTCCTATAATAAATCTCCTCATGTATACTTATCCTATTGGTCTGTTTCTCCAGAGAACTGTAACACATCAGCTTCCCCTGAATTTCAGAGCCAAAAAAACTTTAATGGCCTTGGATATGGAGTGAGAGGAACTACATCTACGAATATATCAGATCCAAGCCCTCGCTTTCCTCTGCTCTCCCTGTCCTCTTTTTTTCAATATTCAGCTTTCTCCGGTGTGCCAGGCACTATTCACTTGCCCATGTGACTCCTCACCCTTGTCCTGACACAGGAGTCAGCCTCATTTTGCACGCTTGCACATGGATGCAAAACCCCTGGTGCACATACCCAGTCAGACCCTGGCCTATGCCTACTGGGCACTGCTGTCTCCAGCTAACCCTGTGGCTAAAGCTAAATGATGCCCAGGACCGCAAAGCTTCCAGCAGTCCTCCTAGAATCATATTTGAGAGCAGTCAGCACTGATAATAGCTATAATAAATACTGTGTTGGCTCACTCTATTCTATTTTCAATTAAGATTTTAGGTTTTGCACAGCAGGGCTTTAATAGGTCATTAAGGCCCCTGGGAGTAGGTCATTGAGAATATACAATACTTTTCTTAATGAACCAAGTAGCAGGACTTCTGTTGCCATTCCAGGTATCTTTTTTTCAAAAAGCTTTCCTCTGTCCCTCATCATTCTGATACACAACTAAAGATAATTCTTTTCCTCCACAACACCATCCTACTCCCTCCCCTCCATTTAATACTACCTCAGTTTTGTATTCCTTTATAAAGCTTCATAATAGGACTCAAGAGAGAAACTATGCAGTAGATGGAATGTTTTGTTCCTCATAGTAGTAGATGGAATGTGTTGTTCCTCGTAGTAGGCTGCAGTCAAAAACATGCAAATTCTCACTAGGATACCACTGAATGAGACACACATCCCAAAGGGACTTGACGCAAGAAAAGGGGAGGTTATCTCTCTCTGCCAATACTTTTTGCTTCCCCCAAAGTGACTTCCTCAGGTTTTGGCAGCAGGCTCTGGATAACATCAGGTCTCTGTAAATCAGCTCTATCATGCAGATATGATTTATTTATTCCCCAGAACAACAAGATGTTGGCTAATTTATGTTTGATGTTTGGAGATAAATGAGGAGGCCAGCCCTAGACACTGCTGGCTGCCTTGTTGGGGAGCAAAGGCATTATCTTGCTTACTATACCAAGGTATTAGATTCCTGGCTTGTAGCTGACATTTGCAAGTCATCCCCCATTAAAGTAATGAGCAGGAGATGGCATGGTTCAGGCACGCCCTCGGGGTCACTCAATGGTAGAGGTGGAAGATGGCACAGAGGTTACAAGGAAAGGCAGTGAGTTAAATAGGCACATCAACAGAATGATGTGAATAAAATAGGGCAGAAATGTATATATGTAATAAATTCCCACCTGTCTAGGTATGTGACATACCATATGGTCAGTGACTTTTCTCAAAATGTCATCCTTTCATCTATTGGCTCATTCAACAAATAGTTATGTGCTTACTGGTTGTCCTATATGAGAAACTGAGCTCTGGGAATATGAGAACGAGCTAGATACCTCCTCACATAGCTTACAGTCTAGAGCTTTCAACTGCTGCCCTTTTAAAAAATATGAAATAGTTGGGGAAGGTGGGGGCATTTAACACATTAACACATTCTGGACAACTGAGAATTACCATATAATACTTGGATTCTTGATTTACAAATAAGTAGACTTACCTATAAGTAGTCTACCTATAAATAGGCCAAAATGACAGTTCTGTTCCTTCACAAATGTTTATTGGACCAGCTATGTGTTAGTCAATGTATAAAAATCTGGGTTACAAAAATGACCAACCAAATTCCTGCGCTTAATGAGCTCACAATCCAAGTGGGAAGAGGAAAAAATTAACAAAGAGCTTCAATATAGATGACAATAGCTTTAATAAAGGATAGAAAAAAATCTGGAAGAACAAGGGTTGGGCAGGTAATAAGGGCTGAAAGGAGAACAGGGTTTGGGCAGGACCTAGGCCTTTCAGCTGAGTTTTAAAGAAGAATAAGGCCATGCCAAACAGGCAAGGGGTTGGGGAATTCACTTCAGATGGAGGGAAGAGCATGTACGTTCCCAACTGAAAACAGTGCCTTCAGGGTGAGAAGAACATGCATCTGGGCAGCAGTCAACAATCAGTGGAGACAGCAAAACAGAAGCCACTTCTTGAAGGGCTATGTATGGCCTGACAGCATAGTTGAACTTGATCTTGTAGGCAGTGGAAAACCTCTATTTCCTTTGAGCATGAATGAATTAAATGATTAGATTTGCCAGCTGAAACATTACTTAGGCTGAAGTAATACATACTTTACACATTGCTGAATATGTGGCTGACGGTGTAAAGGCTGGAGGAAGGGAGAGTGGTCCAGGTCAGCAATGACAGTGCAGTGGCAGAGAGATAATCATCATTTGTTCTTTCCAGTTTGATTCCAAATCAAAGAGAGTTTAAAGAAAATGAAAGAAGCACGTCTAAAAAGAGGTTAAACATTACAACTCAGACAAGTCTCTTTATTAAAAATAAAAGCCTAGGATTATATTACAAGAGGACTAAAACTGCTTGTGCTTTTTGGTTTAGTAATTCCATTAAGGGATTTCCAAGATAACAATCTAGATTAGAGAAAAATAACTTTGTTCAAAGATGTCTTTAACTATACACTCAACCAACAAATGAAAATAATCCAAAAGTCTAAAAATAAGGAATAGTTGAAGTCAAATGTCATCTATTAGAATGACTAAATACTACATAAATATTAAATAAAATACATATAATGACTATAACCATAGTGCCTACAATATGTAAGGTCCAAAGCTAGGTTCTCGAATCACAAAAATAAGCCAGGCATGGCCCTTGTCCTCTGATATCTCACAGCCCACTGGGAGAGCCAAACTCCACAATTATAACAGTGTGAGTAGTTCTAGACAAACATGGGCACCATGAGAGCCCAGAAGAGGACCTGCCCAATTTAGAGCCAACACACAAGCATACACACAGACATTAAAATCAGTGGCAGAACTCAGGTACAAATCTTGATGACCCCAAACACATATCTGTGAATTTTGTTAGATTATCCTGGACATGAAAATAGAAATTGTAAAACTTATGATAAAAAACACTCAAATCCCTAAGAATATTTGTAGGAGTCCTTGGACTCAGGTTTGAGAAACAAAGATCTAAGAGTGAGAGGGTAGGAGTGGAAGGGGTGAAAACAAAGACTCAACCAACAGTATCTAGCTCCTGAATATGACTGAGTCACAGAGGACATCAAAGTTTGAAGCCTCAGCATCAGGGACAATAGTAGCGGGGCTCCCTGAAACGAGAACCCCGGGAAGAGGTTCAAGTTTGGGCATAAAAGTAAGTTCCATTTCTGACATAGTGAGTTTAAGGACCAGTTAAGAGGAGAAAAGTAGAGGTATTCAAACTTCGCTAGAAATTTATCTCTGCCAGAGACTCAGCATCCAGTGTCATCTACGGGAGAGAGCTGCAGCTGGAAATGGATGCTGAACAACAGATGTGAACATAGCTAACTAATATTACTGAAATATAGAAGATGTACCCCTTTTGGCCTCTCAAATATTTGTTAAGCTTTTATTTCCTTTCAAAGTATCTCCATCAAATTTATGAAATAATAAATGGGATAAATAATAAAGGTTAAACTATAATAAATAAATTACAGAATAAAGGATCAGGCTTCATACAGAATAGGTATATCAATCTTATATTTGTTCATGGGGAAAGTCTTCTTCCATAATGAATATAATTTGGAAATATGATTTGATTATTATAACATGAAAGGTAGCTGATACATTCATGACCATCTCCTTCCAAGCCTTTGAACATCTGAGATAAGGACTGTGAGACTGTCTTATGTAAATTTCCAACAAATATCTGGAAAATAGCACATAATTACTTTTTGTAGAAGGCATTTTGCAAACAGAAAAATACTTTCCACAGCTCTGAAACATTAGGAAGTTTCAAAGTACTATATGAGAGCATTTGTGGGTATATACATACCACTGAGTTCTACTGTTGAAAACGATCCGGGCTACCACTGTGGAGGTGGATGCTTTCATTCATTTGAATTCTACAATTACTCATATGTAAATTAGTGGCAATGCAGAAAATGTGAGAAATTCAGAATTAATTTATCTTTCTAGTACTACTGAGATTCTTTTTTGTGTTTGCGATCTGTATGTGCCAACATTACAATTATGTTAGTTCCAGAAATAACTTGAAAAAACATTTTATATGATGAGTTTTGAGTAACAAAACTGGAAAGGATATTGTCAATCTGTTGTACATTCATGGTGTGCTGAATCTCACACTCTTTTGCAAACATGCTTCAATGCACCAAAGAAAGTGAAAACAACACTGTAAATCTCAGGGCTGCAGAGGGAGAGCTGACAGAGGAGAAACACAACATGAGTTTATACACTGGGTTGTATACCAAAACACCAGTTCTCCCTCTGTGTCTACTTGTGGAAGCAGGCATACCCAAGAAAATGAAGTGAAGATAATTCTTGTTCTTCCTGACCCTCTCTCTTCCTACTCCCTTATTGTCTTTGAAGACAGACAGCATGAACTTTCAGGGGAAAGTCCAAGCTAGGATTAAGAGGGAAGTATTTGGTTTTCTTAAATCCATCAACTGAGGCTTATGAACAAAATAGAGCTTCCCAAGGACATCATAATTACCTATATAATCTATTAGAAAGATAGACTTCTAGTCCACTAACAGAAACTCTGATTCAGTAGGTCTGGGACGAGGCCAGGAACCTGTACTTTCCCAAAGCTTCCCCCCACCCCACCACTCACACAAATGATTCTCATAACCAGCCAGGTTTGTGAACCATGAACAAAGAACTGCACTCAGACTTAGCAAATAATAATAATGGCTTTCTTAGGGACAGCACTTCAGAGTTTACAAAATACACCTTCACATAAACCATTTCATCCCTGTTTCAGAGAAAGAAAATTAGGGTCAGAGTGGTTCAAGGTCACAAGACTCTATGTGTTGGACCTCAGTTCAGATGCCACAATATAATGCTGTCTCAACTGAAGCATTATTTGAGTACCAAACTTTTGAACACTGGTGAAATCTGACCTCATCTTGGGTCTCATTTCAGAGTATCCAAGCAACTGACCGACTGATAACTGTGGTGTGCCTGAACAATTCTCCTACTTGTCCATAGTTTGGAAAGACAATCTGCATCCAAATTAACCACTTTTCACTATATAAGCACTAAAAAATATCCATTCAAATGGAACTTTAATAAACTTGTAGATATACAGCTTGTAACATTAAAAAGTAATTTCATTTTATATCTGGTAATAAAAAGTATCGGAAGATAAAGAAAGAAAACAAGTGTATCCACATCTGCAAAGAAAGTAATGTCCATACCCTCACTATTAATTTCTGTAATATTCTGCTGAATGCCAATTGATTTGTTTTTATTTCAATTCATAATTCTAAGTTTCTAGTTAATGTAACTTACCAGGATCCCAAAAGGATAGCATCAAGGTCCCTTGTAATTAGAAAATATCAAACAAAGGTAGGTAGGGGTATAGGTGGGTAAGAAGCAGCGATAAGGCATTGGGAGACTGAAAAATCTTGCTTCAGTATGGGTTTTTGGTTTTTAGTCTGTGTAGCTCTGCACTGAGGCTGAGGATGGGCTATGGAAGAACAGGCTGGTTCACATACTGCAAAACAAATTGCAGACTTACGTGTAAACAAGATAATCTCTAATGCTACAAGCAAATTATGGTCCACAGGCTAAATCCAGCAAACTTTTTTTTAATGGCTTACAAATTAAGAATGGTTTTAACATTTTAAAATCATTAAAAGTCAATCATAAGAAGAATATTTCATTACAATGGCAGAGTTAAGTGGTTATAAAGAAAGTTGACACGACCTGCAAAGCCTAAAATATTTACTGTATCGCCCTTCAAAGAAAAAGTTTGCCAATCCCTGCTTTAGGGGAGGTATTAAGTTGCTTCCTAAAAACGGACTCTGATCTAGCCTTCATTTGCTGAATATAATATAAAACACTGAACTTAAAATCATCTCAGATATCTTTTCTTTGATATTGACCTAAAAAGCATACCACAGTCTCATTACCTCTGCTGGAGTCCCAATATTGAATTGAAATGATTTTTGTGGCTTCCTGACCTAGGAGAAGGGGCAGGGCAGGGTTCTGTACATTCAGTTCCATTGTTATTGGAATAGAATGGTGGATGCACAAAGAGGCAGCTGGGCACACTAAACCAGCTTCATTGAGAAACAGATAGCTTGATGCTGTTAACTAATAACTGTGGCCATGTTCCCAGCAATATTCAAATATCAGAAATGCGGCATGTAAAGCATAATTCAAATGGAAAGGCAGGAGCCGCTGTCTTCTCCCTTCCACTGACGGCCGGAGGGTGGCCTTTCAGAGTCCAGACAGTTCTGGTCTATTATCAGCAGCCTAATTTCTGCCATCTCTGACGGCAACACAAATTATAAAGCATTTACTATTGCTACACCATTCTGCTAATTCAATTGTCAGAACATTTCAAACCCCGTAATTTCGACTGGAAAAAGTGGAGAGCCTCCCTCCTTTGAACTGCCAGTTAGACTATTCCACATCACAGCTTGCTCGGGAATGTGAATAAGAAAATATTTTCCATTAGGAAATTAATGTTTGTAAATACCCTGGAAAGCCAAATAATAAGCATAATGGTTTAGAATCAAAGTAACCAGAGTGGTTTACTATTACCATTGCAAGTACATATTTTAATTTGTGGCTTTATCACACACATTGATTGTTAGTTCAGCTCTTCTTTTTTTTTTTTTTTAAGTGTTTGATACTGAATTTTTATTTGGCTAGTTGTGTGTATTGGTTCAACTCAAAGTATTTTACTTACATTTCAAACAACACCAAATCCAGCCCGTTTTCCCAGTGTTGTTAACTCAACCCTTTGTTAACAACACTTTCCAGTTTATAACATACCTAGTCCTTAGATTCCAAGGTAATAAAGAAGGTGCCCTTATATTGAAGAACTCCAACGCTTGTTTTCCTTTTGAAAACTTGAATATGCTTTAACAAGCCATTACACTGATCTGAATTCCAGCTTTGCCAGTAACTAGTGGGATATACACGGATATGATACTTGATTTCCCTGAGCCCCCGTTTCCACCTGTTGAGCAGGATTAATAGTATAAACGATAGTTTTGACTTAGCAAATTTACTAGAAATTATTGAATTATACACTGAACATTGGTCGATTTTATAATATGCAAATAATCCCTCAATAAAGTTGTTAAAATATTAATTTAAAAAATTTTAATTTAGGGAGAAGTCATAGGCAAGAAAGCAGTGGTAAGTACAGAAAGATTAAAGAAAAGCTCATGGAGAATGAGAGACCAGGGGAAGGTCAGAGTAATCAGATCAAGCTGGAGAGAACAGAAAGAACTTTAAGAGTGTGTTTAGGGGTCATGTCCTACTTAAAACCATCTTCCTACATTCCCCTGACACTACAATTCCTCTGCCCTTCAAAGTTAATCATGCTCTTTTCTAGGCTGCATTTTTGATATGATTTTTGTTAATCCAAACATCACACTGCATGGCAACTATTCATTTAAAAGTCTGATCCTCACTAAACTGGGAGTTCCTGGAGCTCAGAAGCTGTGTATTTTGGCAGGCCTAGTCCTTAACTCAGCCCAGGCGCTCAAGAATGTTAGATGAATGAAAGAATGAGTAAATATTGCTACAGCAAAAAAGGCAAAACCAAAAAAAACAGATGACTTTGAAGAATCAATAAATATATATGTATATCCAAATTGCTTAGCACAATGTCTTACACATAGCAAGCATTAAGTGAATGGCGGCTCTTTTTATTATTAACAAAACATGCTAAGAACTATGCCACAGAAAGAAGTTTATTTTTAAGCAACATGAGCCTGCAAAATAAAGATGTTCAAATGCATAGAAGGCCCAGTATTAGATGTCCCCTATCCTATCTCCAAGGCTTAAGGGCCCAAATATTGGCCAGACTCAAAAGACTTCCCAGAGCTAGCTACAATTTGTGATCAGATTGCTCCAATGTCACAATCAGCAGCAATCACACTCTCACTAAACCCTGTTAGACTTGCTGAGGATTCATCCTATAAGATTCTGGTCTGAATGAGAAAGAACAAAGGCAACAGAGAGCAAAAGAGAGTGCAAGCAAGAGATGGTGTTCCTGACTGCTTCCCTTCCCCCTCCCCAAAGGTAAAACACCGTCCAGCATGTCTGGGAATTGCTGGGCTATTTATTTAGCTGGTACCAGATCAGATTCCTTCAGTCATTCAGTAGATATATACTGAGCCTCTGCTCTAAGCCTGATATTGTTCTAGGCAATAGATATATCAATGGATAAAACATTTAAAGCAGAGGTGTACAACCTGAGGCCCGTAAGCCACATGCGGCTCAGGATGGCTATGAATGTGGCCCAACACAAAATCATAAATTTACTTAAAACATGAGATTTTTTTTGGTGATTACGTGTTGCAGTATATTTAATGTGTGGCCCAAGACAACTCTTCTTACAGCATGGCTCAGAGATGCCAAAAGTTTGACACCCTTGATTTAAACATATTCATGAGTGAGATGGGGTGACCCTACCTGATGTAAAAATTTACTGTAAATAAGTAGTAAATAAGATCTCAGTAAAGAGCCCATAGACTCATCCAAACATGGAAACTTCACACATGACAAAGGTGGCATTGAATACTGGTGGGGAAAGGATGGGTATTCAGTAAGTCTTGCTGGAATAACTAATATCTATAGGGGGAAAAACAATCCCTACCTCACTTAATACACTAAATTTAATTCCAAGTGGGTTAATGGTCTAAATATTAAAGGTAAACTTAAACTCTTATTAGAAAACATAGCTAACTATCTTTAGTCTGCTGAAATGGATGGAGCCTTTATAAAACAAAAAGCACAAATTACAAGGAATGAATAGATAACCTCAAATACATTAAAATTCATCAAAATATTCCATTAAAAAACAGAAAAACTGGAAAAAAATACTTGCAACTCAGTAAGAAAAAGACTATCCAAAAAAGAAATGGGAAAAAGATATGAACAGATAATTCATAGAAGAGAAGACTCAAAGGGTTTATGAATAGATAAAAATATGTTCAACCACACCACTAATCAGGGAACCGCAAGTTAAAACCATAAGAAGGTAATACTTCATCTCTGTCATATTTATAAATAAACCTTTTAATTCTGACAATACCACGTGTTTGGTAAAAACATAGGCCATTCTGATAAATTGCTTTGGAGAAGAGTACGGCAATATCCAGTGGAAGTGACAGAATGCTTATCCTACAGCCCCAACTGCTCCATCTCTAAGTACCCGAGGACCCTAAGTAGATACACAAAGCCAAGGACACACCGTTTTGAAACAATCTAAATATATGGCAAAAGAGAAAGGATAACTTAATTATGTAGTACTCCAATACGTGAATATAGTTAGCCCTAAAAATGGATGATCAGATTTCCAGTCAACAACAATCCAGTCAGATTACCAGGCAGCAGAGGTAAACACATCTTTCCTCCTCTCACAACCACATTAAAATCACAGCTAAATTAGAGAACAACCATCACTCAGAACCATCAGAAATCAGGTTAAATGGAAGTCTGACAACTACAGAATTAAAGAAACCACATCCAACCAGACTGGAAGGACTGGCACAGACGTGGAACGGGCTGGTTTTATACCTCCAGTCATGGCACCACAACACATCCAGTTTTAACAGCCAGAAACCTGGGAGTATGCCATTATTATCTCCCCTCCCCCCTTATCCTCCACATCCATCAGTCACCAAGTTCTACTGATTCTACCACTAAAAATCTCTTAAATAGAATACGCCTCTCCATTCCCTTTACAGTCTCCTGAGCCTGGGCCATCTGGCTTACGGAAATAGCCTCCTAACCACTCTTCCTACCTCCAGTCTTGCTCCTCCAGTCCATTATTCACCTTAGGCCAAAGAAACCTTCTGAACCAAATATTTGATTTCAGAAACTTGTTTAGTTTCTTAGTTTTTCAATGGCTTGTTGCTGTCCTTAGGGATAATTCCCAATATGTCTTACACAGCCTTTCATGACCTGTCCTCTCCTTACCTTTCTGACTTCGACCCTTGCACTCTGCCCATTCAGCTACTCTGACTGCATCTCATTTCCTTAAATGTGCCATATGCTGTTCATTCTACCTGGAATGCAATCCACCTCCTCTTGCCCTGGCTGTCCTTGCTCACGCTTCAAGTCTCAGCTAAACCATCTCCTTATCTGGTAGACCTTTATGAACCTCCCAGGTAAGGTTAGGAACTTCCATTATGATCCCCTGGCAACTTATTCGTCCTCTGCAACAGTATACCACAATTCAAGGATTGGCTCAACAATCTCTTCAGAAGGACTACAAACTTGATGAGAAGACTGGGCCATGCAGAGCCTGCTCACTCACAATGGATCCTACTACATAGTAGGAGGTTCATTTAAAACATTTGTTTGATGAGTGTTACCACATCGCATTTTATGCACATGCAAATAAAGTTTAGAAACCACCTCATATGTTTCCGTCAACTTAAAGATATGCACAATTCTAAATTCAGCAAGTTATCTGTCATCTGCAGTGTCTGCTTTATTCTCCTGCCTCTTTGGCAAGCATCATCTGCCACCAGAGATGCAGTCCATCTAAATGAACAAGAGGTGACAAGGCTCAGAACTAGCCAGCTTGATGTTCAAACCTTAAAAAAGGTCCCATGTATTTTGAACAGTGTCACACCTCAGTTACAAGGGAGGCACAATGCATGAAATCTTGTTAGCATTACAATGATTGAAGTGGAAAGATTCTTGGCAAAAGGACTGAACATTTATATTTTTTTGGTGCTGGGATTTATGCCTAAGGCTGCATGTGAGTTCCCCAGCAGTCTACCTAGAGCAGAAGCTCTCAATTTTAAATCCCCAACCTTCCATCCCACTTTTTTTTTTTAAGCAAAAGCATTAAGCACACAAACTGTGGTACTAGAATGACTGGTTTAAAATCCCTGCTACATCATTTATTAGCTGTGGTATTCTAGGCAAGTTACTTAGCCATTCAGTGCCTAGCGGCCTCTCTTGAACACGCGAATAAAATAGCACTTATTTCATAGGTTTGCTCTGAGGATTAAAGGAGTTCATTACATGTAAGGCACTTAGAGTAAGGGCTCAGTAAATATTAGACATATCTAGGGGCATAGGAATAGGTTTGGAGGAGAAGGGAGGTGAAACCGAACAAAGAAGGCAGAAGCAAAAGTAATCTGTTGTTTAACAGCTGAGCACTTTGAACAGATTATCACTCAAACCTCAGAAAAACCCTCTCATGCAGGTTAACCATAAATAGCCAGATTGGATTTGAATCCAGGCAATCTGTTTCCAGACACCAAATCCTGAACCACCAAGAAATGATGTCTCCTTGTCTTTGCATCTGCTCTTTGGGGAATGAAATTCCTGAATGGTAAAAAAGGAAGTGAAGCAAGAAGACATAAGGAATGGAAAGGAAGAATAAACAAAATAAGGCCAGACTCATCTATTTTCTCAACTTAAAACAGGTTTCCTCTTATCATCCCTTCACAGACATAACAGAGCCCACTACCTTGAGGACATTTTACTTTGAAATCAGTAGGTCAGGTCGAAATCAAAAGCACAGCAGACTGACAGGTCCTTCTCAGCCTAACAAGATCCGAATGGGAGATGGAAAGGAGACACATGGATGTGAGGGCAGGCAGGAGAGCAGTGAACGGGAGCAGCAGAGACACAGAAATCATAGCTCTGTCTAGAATGGCAAGACAGCAGAGATGCTTTAGAGTCAGACAGACAAAGGATCCAAATCGTTGTTGGGCCTGTAACAGCCGAAAAATGCCTTAGCATCACTTTTCATCTGTAAAATGGTAACAAGAACACCCGCCTCTCCAGGGATAAATCACCTTGGCACAGTGTTAGGAAGAACCAGGGACACAGCCACTCTCATACATTGCTGCTGGGGGTGTGAAATGGAGGACAACTTGGTAATCTCTCTTTTCCTCTCTTTTTTCAATTTAACAGTCTTACATAGCACTTAAATGTGCCAGGCACTATGTTTGTCACTTTATAAGTATTTCTGTGATAGGTTGTTTGCAAAATGCAGACCATCATTCTCCTGACTGTATCCTGTCCTTGGAGACTCCCCTCCCACACAGACTCTGAGCTTGGCTGTGGCACTTGCTTCGGTCAGTGGCCCAACAGTAAAATGTGACACAAGCGTAGATCTGAAAGATGCTTGCTTGGGCTTTGGGGTTTGCTGTCTCTTGCCGCTCCCTGGAACCCTGAGACCACCATGGGAAGAAACTGACCTAACTGACTGAACATGAGAGATCCCATGCCATCCCAAATGAGGGCCTTGCAGGACCAACTCACCTGTCAGCTGCCAGACATGACAGTGACGCCATCCTAGATCCTCCAGCTACCAGCTGACTACTCACCAGGTGATCACAGGAGCATGAGAGAATCCACCAGAGCTCAGCTGGGCTGGTCCAGATTAGAAGAGCCTCCCAGCCAACTACAGGCTCATAAGTGAAGTAAAATAGTTATTGCTGTTAAGCCACTAAGTTTCAGGGGTGATCTGTTATACAACGCAAGCTAAATGAATGGATACAATCCTCACAGTAATCCTATTAGGTAGGTACTATTATTATTCCTATTTCAAAAATCAGGCAGCTGAGGCAAGGAGAGGTTAAGTGACTTGCACAATTTGTAAATGACAGAGTCAAGATGTAACTCCTAGTAATCCAGCTCCAAGTCTGTGCTGTACTTGGATATTTTAGATATAAATATAGATACATATAAGATATAGACATAGGTATAAATATTTCCCCTGTACTATGCTGCTTTGCCTAACAAAAGTAAAGATTTTCATATTACTTGGCCCAGAAATTCTACTGTAATTTGTCATACAGATATACTTACACACATATAAAATAATGTACGTATAAGATTATTCACTGCAGCACTGCCAATAATAGCAAAAGGCTAGAAACAACCAATTCTAGTATATTCACATAAAGGTATCCCATATGTAGCCATAAACAGAACCAGGTAGATCTACAAATACTGATCTTCTGTACAAGTAAAAAAAGTCAAGTGCATGTATATGCTACATTTACATTTGTGTGTAAACAAGGGGAAAGAGCATGAATATACAACTGCTTGTATATACACAGATTATTTCTAGGAAGACACAAGAAATGGCTTTAATATCAATTACTTCTGTGGAAAGGGAACCAGCTAGCGGGGCAACAGGAGAGAAAGAATAATTTTCACAGCAAACTTTTTTCTACCTTTCAAACTTTATATTGTGTAAGTGCATCACCTATTAATTTCAACTTAAAAGACTGTTATGAACATGAAGGGAGACAACAGACGTCTGGCACAGAAAAAGAGATCTATATATAGTAGTTGCCTTTATAAATATTTTTCCACTACTGATTTCTAACTTTTTTTAATTGAATTTATTGGGGTGACATTGGTTAATAAAATTATATAGGTTTCAGGTGTACAATTCTGTAACACATCATCTGTGTATTGTATCGTATGTTCACCACCCCAAATCAAGTCTCCTTCCATCACCATTTATCCCCACTTTATCCTCTCCTGCCTCCCCCCAACTCGCTTTCCCGTTGGTAATCACCATGCTGTTGTCTATGAGTTTTGTGTTATTGGGTTTTGTTTTTGTTTTTGTTTTGCTTAATCCCTTTACCTTTTTCACCCAATCCTCTGAACCCCTTCCCTCTGACAGCTGTCAGTCTGTTCTCTGTATCTGTGTTTCTATTTTGTTAGTTTATTTTGTTCATTAGATTACACATATAAGTGAAATCACATGGTACTTGTCTTTCTCCAACTGGCTTATTTCACTAAGCATAATACTTTCCAGGACCATCCATGCTGTCACAAAAGATAAGGTTTCCTTTTTTTTTTATGGCTCAGTAGTATTCCACTGTGCAAATGTGCCACAGCATTTTTATCCACTCATCTACTGATGGACACTTGGGCTGCTTCCAAATCTGGGCAACTGTAAATAATGCTGCAATGAATGTAGAGGTGCGTATATTCTCTTGAATTAGAGTTTCAGGTTTCTTTTTATTTATTCCCAGAAGAGGAATCACTGGGTCATAAAGCAGTTCCATTTTTAACTTTCTGAGGTATCTCCATACTGCTTTCCACAGGGGCTGCACCAATCTGCATTCCCACCAACAGTGAAAAGGGGTTCCCCTTTCTTCACATCCCCACCAGCACTTGTTTTTTGATTTACTGATGACAGCCAATCTGACAGGTGTGAGGTGATAACTCATCCTGGTTTTAATTCGCATTTCTCTGATGATTAGTAACATTGAGCATCTTTTCATACGTCTACTGGCCATCTGTATGTCCTCTTTGGTAAAGTGTTTATTCAGGTTCTTTGCCAATTTTTAACTGGATTTTTCTGTGGTGTTGAGTTGTATAAGTTCTAAATAAATTTCAGATGTTAACTCCTTACAGATGTTTCATTAGCAAATATGGACTGTCATTTCATTTTGTTCATGGTTTCCTTTGCTGGGCAAAAACTTTTTAGTTTGATGTAGTCTTATTTGTTTATTTTTTCTTTTGTTTCCCTTGCCTTGGGAGACAGAAGAAAATATTGCAATGAGAAATGTCTGAGATTTTACTGCCTGTGCTTTCTTCTAGGATTTTTATGGTTTTAAGTCTAACATTTAAGTCTTTAATCAATTTTGAGTTTATTCTTGTGTATGGTGTAAGAAGGTGCTCTAATTTCATTATTTTTGCACATCCCTGTCCAATTTTCCCAACACCATTTATTGAAGAGGCTATCTTTACCCCATTGTATGTTCTTGCCTCCTTTGTCAAATATTAATTGACCATAAAGGCATGGGTTTATTTCTGGGTTCTCTATGCTGTTCCATTGATCTATGTGTTTTTTTAATGCCAGTACCATGCTGTTTTGATTACTATAGCCTTATAGTATAGTTTGGTGTCAGGCAGCATGATTCCTCCAACTTTGTTCTTCTTTGTCAAGATTGCTGGTGGCTATTTGGGTTTTTTTGTGATTTCTAACTCTTTTTAATACAAGGAATTTTTTAAAAGTAAACAATCCTCTGAAGTTTCTGACTCTGCATAGGAAAAAACCCATTTTGGATGCAAAAATAAAGAATAAAACATTAACTAGCTATGTGAAGGGGTAGAAAAGAATCCACCATGTGGCTTCTCTAGTGGCCATGACATGAAGTTCAAAGCACTAGGCGGAGTGGCAATGTACCTGAGTGGCATCTGAGCCTCCACAGGCAGTTTGTAGGCAGCAGAGTATATTGGCAAGAGCCAGGGTTTTTGAGTCAGGCAAATCCAGGTAAAAATCCTAGCTCCAACACTTAGCTGAGTGGCCTAGAGAAACATACTTCCCGCAGGACTTTCAGTATATGTACCACAGTACCAGATACATGGAAAATGCTTGCTGAAAGCCAGCTACTATAAATTACCATTGGGGGAATCCCAAATGAGGTCTAATAACCTCCCTCCTGTGCACACTTCCCCCAATGCACACACACAGTTAGTAACCTTCGGTGTACATTAGAGGATTCCCACCTCTCCCTTCCTCCTCTATCAGCAAGTTCGGTTGACTCTATATCCAAAATACACCCTGTCTCTCCACCTGTCTCCATTACCCCTGCACGGGAAGGTGGTCTCCCTTACTACTACCAACACCTCTCACAATTCATTCTATATACAGTGGCCAAGTTGATCTTCCAAAAAGCAAACCAGATCACATCATTCTATTCTTCTGCTCAAAATTCTCTAAATAACCTCCCTCTGCATTTAAGCTGAAGTCCAGATTTCTTACCACGGCCACCAAGACCCTATCGAACTTGGTCCTTGTCTATGTCTCCCACCTCACTTCATTCCACTCCTTATACTCCATTCGGCATCAGCCCTAGTGTCTTCTGCTTCTCATATAGGCCAAGCTTGTTCCTACCTCAGAGCCTTTGCATTTGATGTTTCTCAGTCTGGAAGACTCTTTCCCCAAACATTCCCACAGCTGACTTCTTTACACCATGTGTTCAAATGTCAACTCCTTACAAATATCTTCTGCAACCATGCAAACTGAAATGGGTTCACATCCTGAGTCACTCCCCATTTCATTACCCTGCTTTGTTTTCTTCCTAGCACTCATCACCATCTAAAATTATTTATAAGCCTTTAATCCATTTTGAATTTATTCTTGTGTATAGTATAGGAAGGTGTTCTAGGTTCATTTTTCTGCATGCATCTGTCCAATTTTCCCAACACCATTTATTGATTAAACTATCGTTAGCTCATTGTATGTTCTTGCTTCCTCTGTTGAATATTAATTGTCTATAAAGGTTTGAGTTTATTTCTGGGATCTCTATTCTATGTGTCTACTTTTATGCCAGTACCAGGCTCTTTTAATTACTGTTGCCTTATAGTACAGTTTGACATTAGGTGGCATGATTCCTTCAACTTTGTTCTTTCTCAGGACTGCTATTGCCAGGCAGGGCGTTTTGCGGTTCCATATAAATTTTTGAAATATTTGTTCTAGTTCTGTGAAATGCATCACTGGAATCTTTCTTTTTAAGCTCTTTTATTTAGTTAGAGAGACGGGAAGGGAGGGAGAAAGAGAGGGAGAGAAGCATCAATGTGTGGTTGCCTCTCACGTGCCCCCTACTGGGGACCTGGTCCGCAAGCCCAGCATGTGCCCTGACTGGGAATCGAATCCGTGACTCTTTGGTTCGCAGGTTGCCACTCAATCCACTGAGCCACACCAGCCAGGGCTTACGTTGCTGGAATCTTGACAGGGATTGCAATGACTCTATAGATTACTTTGGGTAGCATGAACATTTTAATGATGTTCCTTCTTCCTATCCACGAACACGGTATGTGCTTCAATTTAGTTATATCTTCTTTAATTTCTTTCTTCAGTGTCTTATAATTTTCCAAGCACAGGTCTTTTACATCCTTGATTAGAATTACTCCTAGGTATTTTATTCTTTTTGAAGCAATTATGAATGGGATTGTTTTCTTAATTTCCCCTTCTGTTAGTTCATTACTGGCATATAAAAATGGATTTCTGGGTATTAATTTTATATCCTGCTACTTTGCTGAATTCATTTAAGAGCTATAGTAGTTTCTTGGTGGAATCTTTGGGGTTCGCTATGTACAGTGTCATGTCATTTGTAAATATTAGACCCTAAACCATAAAAATCCTAGTATAAACATAGACAGTAAAATCTTGGACATTGCTCTTAGCAATATTTTATCTGATATGTCTCCCCAGGTGAAGAAAACAAAAGTAAAAAAATAAACAAATGGGATGACATCAAACTAAAAAGTTTTTGCACAGCAAAGGAAACCATCAATAAAATAGAAAGAAAACCCACGGAATGGGAGAACATATTTGCCGATATAGCTGAAAAGGGGTCAATATCCAAAATTTATAAAGAATTTACAAAAGTCAACACCAAAACCACAAACAATTCAAGTAAAAAAATGGGCAAAGGACCTGAATAGACACTTTTTTCAAAGAAGACATACAGATGGCCAATAGATATATGAAACTATGCTCAATGTCACTAATCATCAGAGAAATGCAAATTAAAACCACAATGAGCTATCACCTCACACCTGTCAGAAAGTCTATCATCATCAGTAAGTCAACAAACAAGTGCTGGTGGGGATGTGAAGAAAGGGGAACCCCTTTACACTGTTGGTGGGAATGCAGATTGGTGCAGCTGCTGTGGACAGCAGTATGAAGTTACCTCAAAAAATTAAAAATGGATCTACCTTTTGACCCAGTGATCCCACTTCCAGGAATATATCTGAAAGAACCCAAAACATTAATTCAAAAGAACATAAGTATCCCTATGTTCATTGCATTATTATAATTGTCAAGACATAGACACAGCCCAAGTTTCCATCAGTAGATGAATGGATATAACAACTATGGATATTTACACAATGGAATACTACTTAGTTGTAAAAAAAAAAAAAAAGAAAGAAAGAAAATATTACCCTTTGCAACATCATGGGTGGACCTGGAGAACATTATGCTAAGTGAAATAGGCCAGTCAGAGAAAGGCAAATACCATGTGATTTTACTCATATGCGGAATCTAATGAACAAACTGAACTAACAAGCAAAACAGAGACAGATTCATAGAGAGCAGGATGGCAGCTGTGGGGGTGGGGGTGGAGGGATGGAGCAAAAAGAAAAAAAGACTCATGGACACAGGCAGCAATGTGGTGATTGCAGGTGGAAGGGGATATAAGTGGGCTAAATGGTAATGGAAAAAATACAATAAAAGTGTTTTAAAAATAAAAAATCACTTGTATATTTATTTACTTCTTTATTGTCTAACTTTTCAACTAGCATGTATCCTCTAAGAGAACCGGTTCTTAGCTCTCATCTCCCCACTGTACTCCTAGAGCTTAAAACAGTGCCTGAACTTACTAAGTGCTTCATATATATGCCTTATCGTAGTGGTGGTGGTGGGTGTTTAAAATCAAATTGCTGAGCTCCAGTCCCAGAGATTCTGATTTAATGGGTCTGAAGTAGAATTCAGGAATCTGCATTTCTAGCAAGCATCCATCTTTTTTCATTCTAAAGCAGGTATACACAAATTACATTTTAAGATACAGGTATACCTTCTTGTACTGTGCATTGCTGAAACTGAAGGCAAGATCCTCCACCAGCAAAACAATTATGACTTGTTTAATTATGAAGCTTTTTATGGTGGCCTGGAACCAAACGTGCAATATCTCCAAGGGACCCTGTGCTCTAATCAAAGCTCTCCATCTCCAAATCTTCTTTTTTTTTTTTAAAAAAAAATGATTTTATTTATTTTTAGAGAGGGGAAGGGGGAGAAACATTAATGTGTGGTTGCCTCTCTAGCACCCCCTCCTGGGGACCTGGCCTGCAACCCAGGCATGTGTCCTGACTGGGAATCAAACCTGTGACCCTTTGGTTCACAGTCCAGCGCTCAACCCACCGAGCCACACCATCTCTAAATCTTGATCCTCCCTCTGACACACCTTACTTAGGCCTACAGATCCCATCCCAGCTTCTTTCCTTAATTACCTTTGTGGCACTGAGGATAAAAGGGGGTTGCTGACCCCTGCATTTAGAATCCAAACAGGTAACTCCTCCACTTTCCATTTCTTCTGCTCCAACAAATACCAAGCATTCAAACTAGCAGGTCAGCCTGGCTGGAATCCTGTCCTCCCCAGAAACACCTGAGCAGGTCTGGATTAAATCCAAAAGGTAAGCCAGGTAAATTTCCATGTCAGCTCACTAACAGACTTTCCAGAGGCAGCTGGGGCCAATTCATACTTGTTCTATATACCCTCCAAATACCACTCTCTCTATCCCTCGTGTCCGCGCTCGTGCGTGCGCGCGCGCACACACGATTTCTGGCACCACATGCAAAAACGCAGGCTGGAGTTCTCTTTGAAACAACCTAGCAGTTGAGAGGAAGAAATCTGTGAAAGGGCCACTCAGGTGACTAAAATAATAGGCACATACATAATTTGGTAACAAGGTAACCCCAAAGTCCGACCCAGAGAAATTCAAAGGTTCTACTTTAAAGACTTATGCTCTTTTCCCCATTTCTTCTCATCCTTGTTTCTTCAGAAAACACTCCAACACCTTTTCCTTGACGCCTGAACTGTCTTCAGGGTTGGCTTTAGGAAATCTGGGAAAATATCTATTTGGATTTCCGTAAGCTTCCTATACTTAACCTCTACCCTGTACGTGCCGAGATCCTGTGTTTGATTAAAGCTGCCTCTGTCTCCAAGGTTCAGATGCAAACAACACGCTGGGACCGGTAACTTATGAAATCACCACCACTTTCCAGTAGCCGAGCATTCCCAGACAGCAAAGATGAAGCTGCGCAGGGTTTGCAAGCGTGCTCTCCGCGGCTGACAGTAAGCAGTTCCAATCCCCACACTGTTCCTGGAGGTGGAATAAACCCTGAGGAGTTTTTCCACTAAGGGCTGCCTGGAGGGGGCGGTGTGCACGCAAGGACCCTCACACCTGCTTCAGGAAGCAGCCACCGCCGAGCGCGCCTCTGGCAGAACTCTGAGCTCTTCCAGAGTTCTAGCTCGCCTAGCTCGCTGGGATGGAGGGAACAATTTTGAGTCCATACACTCTTGAGCGTTCTAAATTCCAGAAGCCAGGGCATTTCTGGAGGTGAGGTGTGAGGCTCTGCTCCCCAGAACACAAACATATCCTCTGCCTGTCACCCCTGGGCCGCGGACTGGAGCCCGCCCTCCCTGAGGTGTGCGTCGAAGGAGCTCCACGGAAGGAGCTTGGCGGCAAAGTTCCCGAGGCTCCCAGGGAAAGAGCAAGGGGCTTAGCAACACAATCCAGCCGTGAAAGGAGCCACGCAGGCGGGAGGGGCGCCCAGGAAGGGGCTCCCTGGGAGGGTCTCCCCTAAAAGACTGAGGCAGGGGTGGGGTGGCGCTGGGAATAGTCTCCCGAAAGGTGCGGAGAGGGAGCCCCGACGTGTCCACGCCTCACCAGGGAGCGCGGGGCCGAGGGCGCTCAGGCGGGGAGAGAACCCACAGCACCCCGTGAATCCTCATGTCGCTTGAGGGCGCCCCTCCCCCGCACAGGCTTCTGCTGAAGCCCCGCGAGACATCTCCTCGCCCCTAGCCCTTCCCGCCCATCTACCCCGCGAGGTTCTCGGGCCCCCAGCGGAAGCGGCCGTGAACGCTAGGGACACGCTCTCCCGCTCGTGTGCCTATTCCCCACCTGCTCCCTCGCGCCTCCCGGACCCCGGCGCACTTACCCTCCGCATGGTGCCCAGACCGTCCGGACCGGCTCCTGCACTAGGTGGACAAGGCGAGCGGTGGCGCAGGGCCGCAGGGGAACGCCGCGCTGCCCCCGCCCGCACACGCGTGCGCCGCGACCAGCAAGCAGGCAGCGGCCTCCGCGGAGGCGGGGCACGGGCGGCGGGGACCTCCCCGCCCCTGGGACCTTCTTTTCACGCTGTGGCGTCCCCGCTTCCCCAGGTCGTTTCACCCTTTTCCTCCCGACCCACAAAGGAGCTGGCCCTGTGCCTGCCCTGTGGGCGCCTCCGGATAAAGCTCTGAGCCCGATAAGGCTGAAGTTGAACATTGCGGTCGACCTTTTGGGTAACCAAGTTTGATGAGCAAGAAAGATTGTTGGAGGACTGAGGTGGGAGTTCTCACCACCTTAAAAGTATTTCTTTTGTCCCCGTTATTTGGGAGGATGGCCCACGGGTGTTTTCGCCTACTCTTTAGAATCTGTGATTGTCTTAGGCAAGTCCTGAGCATTACAAACCTTCTGAGGGATGGGACTGAGTAGGGTAGGGTGAGAGTTAAGAATGGGAAGCAGCAGATCAACCCAGGGCAGGGGCAAGACTGTTTCACAGAGCAGAGGTGGTCTAGGTTTCTCCAGGTGAAGCAGAGGAGGGGGTCTGCAGCCCCCCTACTACTACAGAACCCACAAGTCTTCCTGACAAACCCCTGCGTGCAGAGCTGCCTCTTCACAAACGGCCTCCCCACCCCGACCCCAACCTCTCCAAACAGCTGGGATAGCCCATCCCCAACAGCTCATGCTTCTGGGAGAAAGATGGAGGGAGGAGAGAGACTATACCTCATGACCATGAAAACACTGCACACCCTTGAGCCAAGGGAATGCAGGATCCTAATCCTCAACAAGAGTAGGATGGCCTGAGATGTGAGGGTCTTCCATTAAGAAATCTGGCCTTTCACTTCTTGGCTTCAATGGCTGAATAAAGTAAATCGAATAGCACAGAACTGAAGGCAACTTGGATTTGATGTAAAAAAAAATCCTTTGTTTACAAAATAATCCTTTGAAAAGCATACAAGGACGCTTGCGTTTTCAAACCGGGCAGTGACCGATAGGCAGGCAGACAGCAGTGGAATGCAAAGGCTTGTTCTACGTAAACACTTCTGACAACTGTTTTGGCTTTTACATTGCCTAGATGCCAGTAACTCTGGCAGATGCCCACTCATCACCACGGTCAAAGAAATACTGTTATAATTTTCTAACATTGATGGAGTATCAGCGGCACAATGGAGACCAAATATTAAACAGACTAAGTATGTTTATGATCTAATGAATAAAAAAGTTTTGTCTAAATTTCTCTTTGGTGCCTACCAGCACGGATAAAAGGAGAGGTGTCATACATTAGGAGGAAAAGTAAAGGAAGGAAATTAATGAAGCCTGCTAACTCCTTTTACTTTAACTTATGATTTGCATACAGTGGATTTTTTCCTTCCTTGATATGAAGCTCTTCAGGTTGGTCTTTGATGTTTTGCCTTTGGGAAAATAATTTTATTAACTGTCCCTACTTATGCACCATCGGCTTTACCTGTTATCACTTTAAATCCACACAACCCTATGAAGTGAGCACTATGATTGTATGGTTTTTCAGAGGTAGATACTAAGGCTCAGAGAGGGTAGACAATTTGCCCAAGTTCACACAGCTTGTTAGTGGCACAACCATGATTTGAACTCAGGCAGTCTGATTCCAGGGTCCACCCACTTCATCCCCGTGCTTACTGCCCTCCTGTGCTGTGCTTCATATAAAAGATACAGCAGTGGAAATGTGTTACTTGAAGTACAAACTTGAGCTCCTTGCCTAGATTAAACTAGTAGCTTCCCGTCTCTGGACATTAGCATCTTCACTGGACTATATAAGATGTGTTAAGGAACTGTCCAGAAGTAAAGTTCTTGCTTTTGAGTAGTCTATGTGAATATGTTGTGCCCAGCGTTGTAGGGAGTCTTAGTAACTTCATTGGTTTGTTTAATATTTTACTGCAGTCCCTTGTTTTACACTGATTATGCTGTTTCTACAACACTACCTCCTGCTCCTCCTTTTAATTAACATTCTTTGCTTTGTGAATGCAGCATCTAATCCAATTAATGTTATTTTTTTTACTAAACTTGAGTAAGACCCCTAGTGTGAATGGGGACAGTTTCTGTTAAGTAATTCTTAGGGTGATCTTCAAGTATTAGCCAGAATAATTTTTAAACACCCTTCAGAAACCAAGACAATTATTCAACTGTATCAAGTAAATGACAACACATCAGATTCTAATGGAACACAGACTGCTCATCTGTGGAAATCCCCATATTTGCAATACCACCATTAACTAACTTGAAGAACCAACTTAAAAGTGAAACTAGATAGAATCAAATTTCCTCTTTTTCAGGCAGGCAGGGTGGGGAGGAGGGTCTTTATTTCTTTCATATATTCAAAGGAATTTTCATATATTCATTGAGTTTTATCTTTATTTCATATTACCACACCTTCATTAGCCTTCTAAACTCAGACATATTATTTCTCTTTCCTTGAAAACCACCAAATATTTGAGAACATTGTATGGCTTTTTTTTTCTTTTTACTTAATTGTATAACAGCAGCTCCACCAGTTAAAAACAACACCGATATTCAACCCTCTTGATCTGCAGGCCAGAGTCATAGGTTTCCATCTTAAATACAGCAAGAAGTGTGCTAGAATCTGGAGGTCAGCCTAACTTCTTTCATCAATTATTAATGATAGACATTTGATATAAAACTGAGCAAAAATGAACCAGTTTACAATTTCACATAAATATTAGTAAAAGAGAAATGAATAATTTAGTCACTTCTGGTAGATAAGAAATGTTACCAATTAGCACAGCTTCCTACCAGTCTGTCATCCTCCATTTGGAAATGCAGTAGTAATGAGATACTGTTTTTCTCTGTCATGTTCTTAAATTAGAACTCTTCACAAGACATCTGTTAAATACCTACTATGGGGACATACATTATTGGTTGAATCAATTCCTATTTCCCTGAAACAGATAAGAGAATAATATCAAGGAAGCAAAATGGTCTCAGTTACACCTATTGAGCACTTTATATGTCCAGGCACCGTGACAAGCTTTTTTACATGTGTCAGTCTGTTTTATCCTTACAAAGCTGTTACATCCTTACCAGATAGTTATCACCTCCATGCAATAGATTAGGAAACTAAATTTATCAAGATTAAACACTTTTGAGAGTTTCCATGGCCAATAAGTGAAGCATATCTAATCCAAATTTGTCTGATTCCAGAATCTATGAGATTAACCATGACAGGTGGGTGTTAATGTATCACAAACTCTGCTCTCTCTGGAATTTCTTCAAAGCAGTGACAATGTGAGCCAAGTAGTTTATATAAAATAAAACTTACTTTCAGATATTTATACTACAATAGAATGGAGTTAACTAAGAAAGGAAAGAAGATGACTTCTTAGCTTAAAAATAACAATACAAGATTTGAATTAAAAGAGTAAAGAATGTTCTTGATAGGGGACATCAGAATTACCAAAAACATGGAGGTGGTGGCAGTGAAAATGTAATCACAGAACCAGCTCAAATGGTCCTAACAAAATACTGAGTTGCCTTTTAGAGACAACAGACCAAAACCACAGCCATGCATTCAAAGTGTGCACAGAGGAGAAAACTTTGACCTCCAGGTTCATTCAGAACCAGAATCTCACCCCTCCATCCCCCTACAAAACCAGAGGATGGGGATACAACTGGAACTGGAATACTGGAACCCTTTCAGAAGAAAAGAATCCATTGTCCAGGAAGATCCAGTGCTGAAGCCCTTTTTATAAATGGCCATGTTCTAAGTTTCTCCAGTTAAAACTTGCCTCGCCAGTGTTGCCACATATTCATTACCCATAAACCCTTAAAACCCACCATAAACCTTGAGTTGAGAGGACAGATTTGAGAGGTTGCCTCCTTACTCCTGCAAGCTGACTCTGGATTAAATAAATTGCTCTTTCCCCCCCCAAAAGCTGGTGTCATATATGTGGGCAACAATCCCTTGTTCGGTAACAAAAAGACCAGGTCTCCTAGGGAATCCCAGGGCATGTGGCTGGGAGGTTAAGCCTGGTGGACTGTTATTGAGGGGCTGGGATACTCCTCAGGGTTCCATTTTTACCTCCGATTTTTTCCCTCCAATTTTTTTATTGTATTATTGCTGTCACAAATATTCATTTATTGCTGTAGAAGATCTTCATGATTGTTATTTCCTTTTCTCTTGCCCTAATCAAGGCCTATTTGATTTCTCTGAGCCACATTTAGGGACTGGGCACTCCACTGATCCATTCTTTTTATTTTTTTTTCAGTAGGGAGCCTGAAGATGCAGGGGTAGAGCAGGAAGAGTGTACTTGTGGCCATTGTCAGAGGAATTTGATTCATCTCTCTCCTCCGAGGATCTATGCTGGGGTTCACTTCCTAACAGATATTGAAAAGGACAAAATTTGCCCACACTTCCATTGCTGTTATTTACATATTTTCGCATTTTTTCCTACTCTTTGTCCAAATGTACTTCTGTTTGCAGACTGTTTACATGGCTTTCTGTCCTGCTAGATTCTGACCTTTAAAGAAGGGATTGTCTTAATAATTCTTACATATCTAGGGCCTATCACAAAATAGGTGCTTGATACACGTTTAATAATTGAATGAATGATATTAAATCATATTGGAGCTTCTCCAAAGAAATACCACATGGCTGATGATGCCCATTTTGTGGGAGGGCCCTGAGGCCCTGGGGCCCTGGAATGGGAGGCTGTAGTGGCTTCTGTGGAGGATTTGGTAGCCACATTTGAGGCCAGCATCACAGCTGGGTCAGGGCCGGGGCTGAGGTCGCAGAGCTTGTGGAGCCAAGGCCAAGGAGTGGATCGCTTTGACCAAGCTGGGCTGCCTGGTCAAGGACATAAAGATCAAGTCCCTAGTGAAGATGTATCTCTTTTCCCCACCCATCAGGGAATCTGAGATGATTGACTTTTTCTGGGGGCATCCCTCAAGGATGGGGTTTTGAAGATCGTGCTCATGCAAAAGCCAACCTACACTAGCCAGGTGATCAGGTTCAAGGCACTTGTCGTCACCGGGGACTACAACAGACATGTTGGTGTGCGTGTTAAGTGCTCCAAGGAGGTAGCCACTGCCCTTCCAGGGGCTATAATCCTGGCCAAACTCTGTTGTCCCTGTGACATGTTGGTCTGGGCTTTAAGTACTCCAGGGAGGTAGCCACTGCCATCCCTGAGGCCATCACCCTGGTGAAGCTCTCTATTTCCTGTGTGTGAGGCTCCTGGGGAAGCAAGATTGGCAACCCCCACACTCTCCCTTTGCAAGGTGGCTGGCCAACGTTGCTCTGTGCTGGTGGCCTCATCCCCACTGCCAGGGGCACTGGCATTGTCTCAGCCCCTGGGCCCATGGAGCTGCTGCTGACGGACAGCATCGAGGGCTGCTGCAGCTCGGGCAGGGACCTCGCTTCCACCCCAGGCAACTTTGCCAAGGCCCCCTTTGATGCTGTCTCCAAGACCCACTGCTGTCTCGCCCCAACCTCTGGAAAGAGACCGTGTTCACCAGGTCTCCCTCGCAGGAATTCTCTGTCCATCTTGTAAAGACCTGGACCAGAATCTCCATGCACAGGACCCAGCGGCCAGCTGTAACCACCACAGTTTTATACAAGAAAAATTAAAGTGAATTAAACTTATTAAATAAAACATTTTATTCTGCTATTTCCCCCTCAATAAATGGTTTTCTATATTTTTACATGGCCTTAATAATTATTTTTTATTGGCTACTTCTCATAGATCCATTATCATTTAACCATCCCCTCATGTTGCCATAAGTCGTTTCTGTTGTTTTGAAATTTCTTGTGACTTAGTAAGTAGGAACATGACTTGATATGAAGATAAACTTGAATAAGGGTAATGTGAATCTGGTCAACCAAATAGTCCAGAGGTAGGGAGACCAATGAGGAGGCTGACCTCAGTCACACAAAATGGAGCTGATGAGGTGTCCAAGACCAGGGGTAGAAATGCAAAGGTAGAAACAGTTTTTCCATCCACTACTAAAGCTAGTAAGCTATAACCATGGATTTACCCTGTATGGAGCTAAATGTATGACAGACCGCGGGGGCATTGTCCTGTGAGGAAGAGCATTGTTTTAGCACCTTGGACAGCTCCTGGATTGTCAGAGGCTCTTGGTGATATAAGACCATGATTATTGTCAGTGCTGGCTCCCTTTAATAACAATAAAGTAAATAGAATAAATAACATTTACTGAGCATATGCTCAATGAAAGCCTTACATGCATTAACATATTTAATTCTCTTAAGGAAACAGGCAGAAAAAGTCACATAGTATCCCTCAAAGTCATAGAAATAGCAAGTGTCAGAGCTAATTTCTGAACTCAGTAGTTTGGCTCCAGAATCCAATATGCTATACTGTAAAAGACAATTACAATTAAGTGTGATAAGTTCTAAGAAAGAAAAATACAAAAGAGGGGCATCTGAAGTACATAATGGAGGATAAGGAAAGGAGGAGTGTTCTGGGAAAGCTCCCCAGAGAAAACAACACAGGAAGTAAGTTTTCAAGGATGAATGGCATTTAACTAGAGGAGATGGTCAATAGGCCACCTGTGTTGAGAAGGGTTCTGAGGCTGATCCAGGCTGAGCAAAAAGCCTCCCGTGACTGACTAACAAATGAAGTAGAGAATGGTGGGAGACCTGAGACTAGGAACACAGGTGGGCCACAAAATGAAGGGCTTGGATATAAGTTAAGAAGTTTAAACGTTTTCCCTAAAAGCTATGATAAACCACCATAGAGTTTTAAGCAAGATGTGGTAGAATAAAACTTGCATTTTAGAAAAAGCTTTCTAAAAGTTCAGGGTAAAGATAGTAGATAAGAAGATGACAGATTCTCTTTTTTCTAATACCTAATATAATTAACAAAAACAAGCTCAGAGACAGGGCAATAAACTCACCCTAGATAAGGTGGGAAGAGGGGCAAGGAGACTGTATCCATTGTATGCAACAGTTACCAAAAGAGCTGGAGCTTCTCCTACTAAACAAGAGTGAGATGAAAAGAAATTACATGGTAACAGGCAAAAAAGGGAGGGGAGGGATGGAAAGGAAGGAATAATAATGGGTGAACTATGAAAAAACTAGTCTGGAAGGAAACATAACTCCAAGATACAAGAGATCCCCAGGGACTGCCTTGCACTAAAAAGACCTTAATAAGAATATGAACCTGAAAAAAGACTTCAAAATTGAGATGATAAAATAACCAAATAACAGAGGAAGAGTAAAAAGGATATTTCAGAGCTAAGGAAATCAAAAGCACCATAATATATCTAATACATAAATTAGAAATGCCAAATAACAGGAAAGACATGATTTAAATTGAATTAATGGCATGGATAAAAGGCTTGAGATAATTATGACAAATACAAAGGAAAGACACAGAGGGAGTAAAGCAATTAGTGAGAAGATAATGAGAGAACCTGGAGATAATCAAACATAAGAATAATTGGTGTCCCTAATTGGTGTAGAAAATATAACAAATGCAACAGAATACACATTCCAACACAAAACACAAGAATGTTTTTCATAAAATTAAGGAAGAACTGAATCTGCAGAGGAAAATTTCTACAGTGTGCCCCCACAAAGAAAAACCTCCTTTGAAAAAACATCAAGACATAGCCAGATTAAATTATAAATTTTCAAGGGAAAATTATTATTTAGACATCGGGGCAGAAAAGGCAAATCATCCATGGAGGTGGATAGGATGGACATGAAGATTTCCAAATAATCTCAATGCTAGAAGACAATGAAGCAATGTCAACAGAGTTTAGACAGATAAAAGTATGACCAAAGAATATTATATACTTTCCCACAGGTAGATGTCTCAAGTATGAAAGAACTCAGAGAATAAAACACTCATGAATCCTTCTTGAAAAAAAGTACAACTAATCAGGACAAGGAGATGAATTTCATAAAATAGCTTCAGGAACAGAAAACACCAAGGTGACAGGTAAGAGGGCTGATGATAGGCAGGTAAGCTATTTAAATACAGAACTAAGACTGAACAACTGATTGAATTCTAGCTGTGGAACAAAATGTAAATGTTACAAATCCAGATAAAGTAAAAATAATAAAAGTATTTTTAAATCAGGAGGTAGGAGAGGGGGAAGAAGTAAAACTACCTCATTTTTCATCTTCAGAGAACCAATTGTGGTTATCTAAAATTGAAACATAAATCAAGAGAAATGTCATAACTTCAACCTTTTAATTACTTAATTTTTTCTTTACTTCAAGAATGTCTTGAAAAACACTTCTCCCATGGTGGAAAAGTAGTTATCTGAAATTGAATTTAGTTTACTTTTAGTTTTTTCTTCTGTAAAAGTAAAACTTAAATTTAATACTTTAATTAAAATAACTTTGATAAATAATTGTAAATGGATAGAGCTTCCAAACAAAACATCAACAAGGATATTGTGGAACTGAATAATGCATTAGATCAAATGGACTTAACTGACATCTATAGAACTTTTCATCCCAAAGAAGCAAAATACACATTCTTTTCAAATGCACATGGAATATTTTCAAAGATAGACCACATGAGAGGACACAAAACAAGCCTCAACAAATTCAGGAAAATTGAAATCAAAACAAGCATTTTCTCAGACCTGAAGGGCTTGAAACTAGAAACCAACCTCAAGGAAAAAAACTCAAAAACATTCAAACTCATGGAGACTGAATAGCATGCTATTAAACAATGAATAGGTCAGTAATGAGATAAGAGAAGAAATCAAAAAGTTTTTGGAAACAAATGAAAATGAACACACAACAATCCAAAACCTATGGGACACAGCAAAGGCTGCCCTGGGAGGGAAGTTCATAGCAGTACAGGCCTACCTAAAAAATATAGAAACATTTCAAATAAATGACCTAACCCTCCAGCTCCAAGAACTGGAGAAATAACAACAAACAAAGCCCAGAGTAGAAGGAAGGAAATAATCAAGATCAGGGAAGAATTGAATGACATAGAGACTAAAAGAACAATTCAAAGGATCAACCAATCCAGGAGCTGGTTCTTTGAAAAGATAAACAAAATTGACAAGCCTTTAAGAAGACTCATAAAATAAAAAGGGGGGGAGGGAGGACTGAAATAAATATCAGAAATGATAGATGAGAAATGACAACTGATATCACAGAAATACAAAGGATTGCAAGATATTACTATGAACAACTACATGTCAAGAAATTTGAAAACCTGGGTGAAATGGACAAATTTCTAGAAAAATATAATGCTCCAACTCTAAATGAAAAAGAAGAAGAGAGCCTGAATAGATAAGTAACAGCTGGTGAAATTGAAGCAGTAATCAAAAATCTCCTAGCACACAAAGGCCCTGGACCAGGTGGTTTCATAGGAAAATTTTACAAAACATTTCAGGAAGAGCTAACCCTTGTCTTTCTCAGACTATTTGAAAAAATCCAAGAAGAGGGAAGACTCAAACTCTTTTTATGAGGCCAGCATCATCCTAATCCCAAAACCAGATAAAGACATAACAAAGAAAGAACACTACAGGACAATATCGCTTATGAACATAGACACCAAAATCCTCAATAAAACATTGGGAAACTGCATCCAGCAATACATTAAAGAGATCATCCACCATTATTAAGGAGGATTCATCCCAGGGGTGTAAGGATGGTTTGATGTTAGCAAATAAATAAACACAATACATCATATAAACAACAGTAAAGACAAAAACCACATGACCATCTCAATAGATGCGGATAAAGCATATGATAAGGTGCAGCACCCATTTATGAGAAAAACACTTAGCAAAGTGGGAACAAAGGGGTCATACATCAACATAATAAAAGCTAAATATGAAAAATATACAGCCAACATCATCATCAATGGGCAAAAATTAAATTAAGCTTTCCCCTTAAGATCAGGAACAAGACAAGGATGTCCGCTTTCACCACTTCTATTCAACATAGTATTGGAAGTCCTAGCCATAGTGATCAGAGAAAAAAAAGAAATGAAAGGCATCCAAATTGGAAAGGAGGAAGTAAAACTGTCATTGTTTGCAAATGACATGATAGCGTACATAGAAAATCCCATAGACTCCACCAAAAAACTACTTGACCTAATAAGTGAATTTGGCAAAACAGCAGGATATGAAGTCAATATTCAGAAATCAAAGGCATTTTTGTACACTGACAATGAAATATCAGAATCAGAAATCAGGAAAAAAATGCTATTTGCTATAGGAACAAGAAAAATAAAGTACCTTGGAATAAACTTAACAAAGGAGGTAAAAGACTTATACACAGAAAACTACACAACACTGAAGAATGAAATTAAAGAAGGTACAAAAAATGGAAACATATACCATGTTCATGGATTGGAAGAAATAACATCATCAAAATGTCCATACTACTCAAAGCAATTTATAGATTCAACGCAATCCTATTAAAATACCAATGACATATTTCACAGACATAGAACAAACACTTAAAAAACTTATGTGGAATCATAAATGACTCCGAATAGCCACAGCAATTTTGAGAAAGAAGAAAGAAATAGGAAGGATCACAATACCTGACATCAAACTATATTACAAGTTCACTGTAATCAAAACAGTTTGGCATTGGCATAAGAATAGACATATAGATTAATGGAATAGAATAGAGAGCCAAGAAATAAACCCATATCACTATGGTCAACTAATATTCAACAAAGGGGGAAGAATCTTAAAATAGAGTAAAAATAGCCTCTTCAGCAAATGGTGTTGGGAGAGCTGGAATACATGAAAACAATTGAAATTCAACCACCATTTTAAACCATACACAAGTATAACCTCAAGATGGATAAAAGACTTAAATATAAATTGCAACACCATAGAAGTCCTAGAGGAGAACATAGGAAACTCTCAGATATTCCACACAGCAATATTTTCACTGATATATCCCCTAGAGCAAGGGACATAAAGGAAAGAATAAACAAATGAGACTTCATCAAAATAAAAAGCTTCTGCACAGCTAAAGAAAACATCAGCAAAATGATAAGGGAACCAACCATATGGGAAAATATATTTGCCAATGATACCTCGGACAGAGGTTCGATCTCCAAAATGTATAAAGAACTCACGTGACTCCACTCCACGAAGACAAACAATCCAGTTAAAAAAATGGGCAAAGAACCTAAACAGACACTTCTCCAAGGAGGACATACACAGGGCCCAGAGACATATGAAAGGATGCTCATCATCACTCGCCATCAGAGAAATGCAAATTAAAACCATAATGAGATACCACTTCACACTGGTCAGAATGGTCTTCATAAACAAATCAATAAACAACAGGTGCTGGTGAGGTTGTGGAGAAAAGGGAACTCTAGTACACTTTAGTTGGGAATGCAAACTGGTGCAGCCACTGTGGAAAACAGTATGGAATTTCCTCAGAAAGCTAAAAATGGAACTGTCTTTTGACCCAGTGATTCCAATGCTAGGATTATACCCTAAGAATCCCAAAACACCAATTCAAAAGAACCTATGCACCCCAGTGTTCATAGCAGCACAATTTACAGTGGCCAAGTGCTGGAAACAACCTAAGTGCCCATCAGTAAATGAGTGGGTCAAAAAACTATTTACACAGTGGAATACTACACAGCAGAATGAAAAAAAGAGCTCCTACCCTTCATGACAGCATGGATGGAACTGGAGTGCATTATGCTAAGTGAAATAAGCCAGAGGGTGAAAGATAAATACCATATGATCTCGCTTGTAAGTGGAATCTAATCAACAAAACAAACAAGCAAGGAAAATGTTACCAGCAACATTGAAAGAAAAAACAAACCAGCTGTAACAAGAGGGAAGGAGGGAAGGGGGTATAGAGGAAAAGAAGGGGAAGGGTCAAATCAAGGAACATGTATAAAGGATCTATGGTCAAAGCCAAAGTGGGGAAGGATTGAGGGAGGGAGGTGGGGGTGGGTGGGGCAGGGGAAAGTGGTTGTGGGAAAATGGAGACAAATATATTTGAACAATAAAAAATTAAAGGGAAAAAAACCCAATCCCATTTTTTAATCATAAATGAATGTGGTTGCTCTCTATGATTTAACATGGAAAGATGTCCATGATATATTGCTGAGTGAAAAGGCTGGTTTCAAAACTGCACCTGCAGTCTGATTTCATTTAGGTAAAACATACATATTGTCCATGCTTCTGTATACATCGCAAAGTCAACAAAGACAAACACCAAAATGTTAATATTTATCTCTGAAGTTGGAGTAGAGAATCAGTGGTGGGGGGCTTATAATTCTTCAGTATCATTTTTTAAACTTTCTTACTTGAAAATACAATACAGATACAGACACAAAGGAACAACAAATGTGTAGTTTTTCAAGTTACTAAGGTGAACATTCTTGCATCCACCACTCAAGTCAACAAATATAACCTTGCCAGGTAACTCAGAAACCCCTACTGTGCTGCACACCCACTCATCCCCACAGAAGTAAATATTTTCTTGACTTTTTAAGTACTAATTTCCTTATTTTTTTATAGGTTATCACTCAGGTAGACATGCATTTCTGGATGTCTTGTCCATTTTTAAAAATTTAATATGTTGTTTAAGTGTCTTGTCATGTACAGGGTCCCCCTTCATTCCTGTATCTTGAAGAACACCAGGGTCTTTGTCTTGTTGAGTCTCCCACAGTCTGCATCTTGCTGTTTGCATGGTTATGGTTCATTTACTCTCCCTACTTTGCCCCCTCATTTTCTAAATAGTTGTGCTATATCTACATTATATGGTCACATAGCCATTACACCCATACTCTCACCACCAGCCTCTTCTGTCTAAAGTTTGTTCCCAAGTAAAACTCTGTGAATAATATTCCCTGAGTTCTTGAATGTTGATAACAGTTTGGCTGGTGATACCTTGGCTGGTCAGTTTTGAGAGTTCATAGGACCTATACTGCTCCAGCTCCTTCAATTTTTACAACAAATTCATTCCACTCTCCTGCTGTTGGAGTTGGCAAACCTCTCCTCAGTTATGGCTGCTGTTCTTCAAATGGTCTGCCTCATTTCCAGTGGATGCCTGTTGACTCTTTTGGGCTTTTCCTGTTCTGAGATCCATCAGATGCCTCACTGCTCCCCTCTACTTTGTTCTATACAGATAGTAATATCATGCAGGTCTTTGTGCATTTGGGGATTTGGGGGGGTGCTATCTTGTCTCCTGTTTTTTTCTCTCATATGTTCATAGGTTTTTGGGTGAGCCATCTCGTTGCTTTCTCTGTCTTCATTTGGAGATTCAGAGAAATTTCAAAAACTATGCTACTGCTATCATCTTCCCAGCTCATTTTATGTTATATATTTACATCAAGTATGTTTATGTGGGGAGGAGGCAATGATATCTCTATTTTGGAAAAATAAGAAAGATAAGTCTGGCTGCATTATATTGGATGGCTTTGAGGGTATTAAACAGATACCATCAATAGGTATTTAGTAGTACAGCTGTACCATTGTTAAAATATTTAACTACTCCCCTTTCAACTAGAAAGTAGCCACTGTTCCAACCTGAGTGCCCTTCCCTACATCCCTCCCCCAGTGAAATAGGAAATAAGAGTTAATGTCTATCACAGGAAGGGCCCTTCAGGATCCTGTTCTAAACCAAAGACTGATTGGTCAGTGCCCATGCTGTATTGTTGGTTAAATGTTTTGAATGTTATAGACCCTACAAGATTTGGAGACTGGCAATAAAATAGTTGAAGGGACGTGGTAAAATAGAAGGTGATAAGAGTGTGTGCCTTCTCAGTGGGCCTCAGTTGAATAGTTCAACCAACATTTCTTAAGTACTTCCTGTGTGCTAAACACTGCAAAGCTGAGAGAGTACAAAGACAATAAGACAAAATTCTTGCCATTGAGGAGCCTGCAACGTACTGCCCTATGTGGGCGGCTACTCATCTGCTGGGGGGGATTCCAATTTTGCCATAGTGGGTTATAAAGCTCAGTCCCTGAGCAGAAATGAGAGGAGGAAGAAAAGTGCCGATCTAATAAGTAAGCTCTTAGTTAAGCAATCACCTTAACAGGCTCACATCTCCCTACCTTTAAAACAGTGACTGCAGCGAGAGGCTGGGCAGTTAATTAAAACGCGTGGTAAACAATCCTGGCAAGGAACGCTCAGTCCTGGTACACAATGAATCAAGTGGTACCCTTAAATGAAAAAGTCTGGATCCTTATCTACTGAGTGAATCATTTACTTAACTATTCATGTTCTATGTCCTAATTGAACTGGCAATGCTTCCTTTGAATATGGAGGAAAAAGATCTGCAAGAAAAACAGTCTGGAAACATAATGTTTGTCTAAACAATAGCCAGAATAGTTTTCCTTGAGAAAGATTTCTATACTCAGGAATGCAAAGCAGTTCAAGAGCAGCTCTGATTTTTGTTTGCTCAATTACTGAAAGCACAAATCTCTTGGAAGAAAAAAAATATAGTGGTAGTTGTTCGTCTGAAAGCCCAAAAAGCACCATAAGGGAATAGAAATGTTTTTACCATCTTCATTCCCCTAAAGTCAATAAAGTTTGATTAATTATATGTATTAAACGAATATGTATTAAGCACTTACTATGTGTCAAATGTAGTTCTTATTATTATAAACTGTACCTTACCCATCAGGAAATTAATATACAAGAATCATTGGTGTAAAGTTCAGTCTTGCCTCTGTAGAAGAGGTATAAAAATCTAGTGGGTCCTGCCGCAGCAGCTTGATTATTCTGTAGAGCTTATGATGCATTTCAGAACCTCCTACTTCGGAGTCTGCTTCTGAAGCAGAAGAATCAGACCCTACAAATTATCACCTGACAAAATGAGAATGTTATGTTGGCAGCTGCTACCATTAACTTCTAGTAATACAATGGTTTGCAACACAGGAAGAGGATGTATCAAAAATCTTAGTGCGGAGGCAGGGGGAAATAAAAGGAGCATTTTCAAATGACACATTCCCTCTTAGTGAGAGATTCTTATATGGCAATGCTTAAGAGCACAGGCTTTGGAATCAGATGGCCTAAATTCAGATCCTGGCTCTAATATTTACTAGTGATAACAACTCTGGATAAATTATGTAGTAACAATATGACTCAGTTTTGCATCTGTGAAATGGGAATATCTGTTCATTCAGCTCTTTTGAGGGTTAAATGAATTAGCATATATAAAGCAGTAATAAAAATGCCTCCCTCCTGGGTCTCCGGCCATTGCTTCTTCATGCTGACCCTCAGTCAACCATCATAGAGAGTGTTCCAAGCCTCAGATAATTATAAAACCAAGAGGGGGAAGGGATCTGGGAAGACATCTGCTCTTATTTACTCTGGAATCCTCTCTCTGTAATCTAGGACAAGTCACCTGGTTCCTACTTGAACATACCCTAGTGACAGAGTTTCTTCCCCAATGAAAAACCTGTTTCATCACTGGACATTTGAAAGGTCTTCTTTGAATTGAGCTGGAGTCTCTTTCCTATTTCCTCTGCCTGTTGGAATTGGAGATAACAAGGTTATTCACATTCCTTTAAATAATGGAGGACAGCTAGCTAATAGTGTACAATTAAGCATATGGGCTCCAGATGCAGATGGCATGGATTGAATATCCACTGCCCCATTTATTGGTTGTATGATCTTGGGCAACTTAAATTTCTATGCCTCAGATTCCTCATTTGCAAAATGGTCATGCTAATACTATCAGTCTCATGGGGTTGTTGTGAGGATTGAATGAGATATATTTAAAGAGCCTGGTACATAAGACTCAACAAATGCTGTCAATGATGCTGATGCTGTTCAAATCTCCTTTGGGCATTTGCTTCCCTAGGCTAAATATCCCCATTTTCTTCTTGATACAACAATTCCTAATAGCCCTCAGCCCCCTACTCTGAGGGAGCTCCAGTCACCAGTATTCTTCTCCAGGACTCCAGCTCCAATATTTCTTTTTCATTGTACCCCCAGGCTAGAGCCCAGGTCTTTTGTTGGTTGTGGTCCACAAAGACCAGCTATCTCTTGTTTGGGAATTTGTTCCTTTACAGATTCATTCACATGTGATTTTAAGCAAGTGCATTTTTATAAATGGATGCTAGGAGAGAATTGGCTTTTTTAGTGTCCATATCACACTCATGACTCAAACTGAACTCACAGTGGACTAAATCAGGGGTCAGCACACTTTCCAGCAAACAGCCAGCTGATGAATACAGAGTGGGGCACAAGGAGGTCTACAGTTGCCAATATGCAGAACACAGAGTTATTGTATTATTATTTACTAATCATTGTATTGTTTTCCATGCAAACTACTGTAAGCCTACTTTTGCCCCATTCTGTACTTTGACTTTGCAGTCTTTTTGGTCTCTGTTGCAACTACTCAACTCTGCTGCTGCAGCAGGAAAGCAGCCACAGACAACATGGAAATCTTTATTTATACAAACAGGAAGTGGCTACATTGTGCTGATGGGCCATATTTTGCCAACTTCTTAACTAAAGCCATGTAAATAAGTCTTTTTTATCATATGATTCAGCAATTCCACTTCTGGTTATTTATTTAAAAAATGAAGTTACTGTCTTAAAAAGATCTCTGCACCCTCATGTTCATTGCAGCATTATTTACAATAGCCACAATATGCAAATAACCTAAGCATCCATCAATGGATCAGTAGATAAACAAAATATCACACACACACACACACACACACACACAAATATACAATAGAATATTATTTTGCCTTAAAAATGAAAGAAATCTTGTCATTTGCAACAACATGATGGAACTTGAGGGCATCAGGCTAAGTAAAATAAGATAGAAAAAGAAACACAAGTACTATATGATATCACTTTAATGTAGAATCTAAAGAAAAGCAAAACAGACAAAAACCCCCAAGAGCCCATAGTAACAGAGAACGGATTGGTGGTTGCCAGAGGCGAAAGGCAGGAAGTAGACAAAACAGGTGAAGGGGGTCAAAAGGTACTAACTTCCAGTTACCAGACGGATACATCCTGGGGATGTAATGTGCAGTGTGGTGACAATAGTCATCAATACTGTATTGTATATTTGAAAGCTGCTAAGGGAATAGATCTTAAAAGTTCTCATCACCAACTATGCGCGGTGATAAATGTTAACTAAACTTATTGTTGTGATCATTTCTCAATATATATACATATGAAATCACTATGTGGTACATATAAAATTAATACAATGTTGTATGTCAATAATATCTCAATAAAAACATTATTTAAAATGTTCTTGTTTCCCTACCCCTTTCCCCCTGCTCACCTTGTTCAACTGGTTGTTTTTTGCTGTTTTGTTTCTTTAACACACAGGCAAGGCCTTCCATTGACCTCAGTTCAGCTTTATTTTGTTGGATTTAGACCATCCTCTATCCTGCCAAGCCACTATCCAAAGTAACTCCTCGTGTTCTTAACTTCTTGCCATCTTCTGGTGATAAACTTATCTTTTATATCTTCATCCCAGTAATTGATTAAAATTGTGAACTGGAAGGGTCTGGGGACAAAGCCTTAAAGCATGCAATAAGTAATCTGCCTCCTGTTAACTCTGCTGTTTTCTTCAGATTCCAGCCCAGTTCAGTTTCCAGGAAGCTATCCTTGCAATTGCCCTCCTTTCCCAAGCCTTCCTGTCCAACATGAGGAGGATGCCTATATTAATCTGGGTTCTCCAGAGAAACAGAATAGAATATCTATCTATCTAAAGAGATTTGCTATAAGAAATTGGCTCACATGCTTGTGAAGGCTAAGAAGTTCAATATTTGTACTTAGCAAACTGGAAACTCAGGAGAGACAATGATGTAAGTTCCAGTTCGAGTCCAAGTCCAAGTCCAAAGGCAGGAGGAGACTATCCAGCTCAAGGACAGTCAAGCAGAGAGAAAGAGAGAGACAGAGACAGAGGGGGGGGGGGGAGAGGGGAGAGAGAGAGAGAGAGAGAGAGAATGCTTTCAGAGTCAGTTTTTTCTTCCATATACACCTTTAGTGATTGGATAACGCTGACACCGAGAAGAGCAACCTGCTTTACTCAGTCTACTGATCTGAATGCTGGTCTCATCTAAAAACACCCTCTCAAGCATTCCAGAATAATGTTTAACTAAACATCTTGGCACCCCATGGCCCAGTTAAGTTGATAATAAGAATTAACCATCACAATGCCCTTTGAATGTGGCCTGTGATACCCTTCACATAACTCTATCATGGCTCTGTCACTGCTCTGTAATTCTGTCTTCCCAACTGGATTACATGCTCCATCCTAAGGCATGGCCCAGAGTCAGAGTCAGTACTCAATAAGTGTTGGCAGAATGTATGAATGAATGAATGAACGAATGAACAAATGAATGAATGTGTGGCTTTGTGCGTGTGTTCCCTAGATTCTTCCCTTCTTCAAAAATTACTTCTCTCTTATTATCTTCCTTTGAAGACCAGCAAGGTTACTGGAATTTAATAAACAAGCAGGGGATAAGGTATAAGTGAGAGATAACAACTCAATGTACCATCTTTCCCAGGATTGCCTGGGAGATTATATCTTATTTAACAAGGGTGTCTCATGTTCTTACAAAGATCAGGATACTATGGCAATTTCAGTCACAATGAAAGAGAGATTTTAGACAAAGGATGTGAACATTTCATCCTCCTCCTCAAATCATACCATGTTGTCTTATCCTTATCAGGTCTTTGCATAAGAAAAGCCTGACTGAACATAGATTCCTTGAAGAATATACATAAATGTGCATAGATTATAAATAATATTAATAAATACCATCGGTAGCCAATAGAGTTCTTTCAGGCTTGTTTGCAGAGAGTCTCTAACAAAGTAAATCATATCCTTATCTTTGAAACCAATATCATGCTGTTCAGTTACTAGAAAAATGCCTATCTGGAAATCTAGTCTCATCCTGAAAATAAACAATAATAAATAAAGAGAGCTGATGTTATGTTGTTGTCATTGATAATAAACTATTGAAAATTAGTGAATAGATCATTCTCACTGGTTATGGGGTAGATCAATACTTTACCCTGAATTACTTAGAGTGACTTGACTTCTCCTGACTAGAAATTTGAGAAGGAGTTTCCTTTGCCACTAACATTTGAAAACTGAGGGTTACCTGTGATGTTTTCCAAATGTAGCTCCCTCAGCTCCTCAAAAACAGGGTGAGACAAAAGTAGGTTTACAGTTGCTTCTATGGAAAATAATACAATAATTAATAAATAATAATATAAGATAAAACTTTATATTTCATGTACTCGCAACTGTAAACCCTGTATATTTATCTTTAAATGAGAATAAGGGTTGTAAACGGATGGCTTCAGGGACAAATCCAGATTGCAGAGATATACAATATTGTCTCCCTTCCTCCCACCCCACCCCCTTATTCCCTTCCTTCCTTCTTCCTTTCCTTTTTGTTATAAAATTGACTTTCTTTTAGAAGAGAGTGCACTGCCCAATGTACTGCCCAGCTTCCTCCATTCCCTATTGCCCTATGCCAAGTAGTTTTGCACATTTAAATTACTTTCCTGGCCCTTGAAGGCATCTGAGTTTTAAACTCTGACATTTGGGGCATTGAACAATTTTCAGAATGGAGGGATAATTATAATTGCTATTACGTAGAGCATTTACTATGGGAAGACACTGTGTTCTATGCATTTCATATGCTATTTAATATATCCTACAACTTCATGAGCCTCAGAAAGTTTAGCCAGCCCAGAGCGCTGAGGGGTGAGTGGTGGAGCCAGTCCCGGTGCCCAGGCCGCTGCAGAGTGAGCCGCCGCCGCCACCCACCTAGTGAGAATGGGTGTTATTCGGAAGAACTTACACCTGGTCTTCTTTATTCTTAAATAGTTAAGGAAATAATGACAGAGGCTTTAACCCAGCGGCAAACTGTAACTGGTTCTGAAATCTAAAACTCGGAAAAGAGAATGAACAGAGAAGCCCCAGGACAAAACTAAAAACTCCCTAGATTTTAGGAGGAAGTTGTGAAACCAAACCAAACCAAACCAAACCAAACCAAACCATCAGAACAAGAGTTTTTCTGGAGCTCTCTTGAAATTCACTGGTCCTGTGTGCATGGGTATATACACTATATTTTATGTTGTTAAAATGCTTTTATTATACCAGGTGCCAAATGTAAAATTTTCTTTCTCCAGGGCCATTGCAGGCAGAGCAGTAGAGCTTTTTGTTAGCAGCTGTGTCTTCAGAACCGGAACCAGAACCAGATGGCAGGAAACTGGCTGCCTTTTAAAATTCCAGACTAATTAACCCTCAGTGGCAACAGGGGCCCTCCTTCCCCTGCTGTGCTCCTAACAGGGATCCCATGTGGGTCAGATAATGATGGCTCCACAAACTCCTGATCTTGTTATGACTTTAGGAAGGACCATCTTCCCTTAATTCTCTTGTCATCCGGGCCGACTGCTGCGCCCCACACAGAAGTGCCAAGGCACAATCATCACCCTCCTGCAGCTTAGCATCCAGAGGCGAGTTCTTTCCTGTTGAATCCCACATTCCCCAAATTTCAAATATTTCTGACAATGATCTTCAAGCAAGCAGGATACTGAGATTTTTGTGGAACAGAGATAAACTGTATCTTCTAGAAATGTCTAGATCCCAGGGTGCTCTGGACTGAATTGGATCCCCTCAAAATTCATGTGCTGAAGCCCTCACTCCCCCTGTGACTGTCCTGGAGCTAGAGCCTGTAAGGGGGAATAAGGTTAAATGAGGTCCTAGGGGCAGAGTCCTTATCCTGCAGAACCGGTACTTTCATAAAAAGAGAAAGAGACGCTAGAGCCCTCCCTCCGCGTGTGCACACACGGAGGAAAGGCCACGTGGGCCCGCAGCCAGCAGGCAGCCCCCTGCAAGCCAGGAAACCCAGCCCTGCGGGCACCCTGATCTCAGACTCCCAGCCTCCAGAGCTGTGAGAAAATAAAGCTCTGTGAGCCACCTACTCTGTAGAATTTTGTTATGGCAGCCCTAGCAAACTAATACATGGGGTGTATGTGATAATAGCATGTTTAGCGTAATTAGAGGTACAAAAGAATATTAAAATCATATCACTCAGATTCTTCTTGTCAGTTCAGGGGCTCAATGAGAACATGTTCTTTTGTCTGTTCTGCTCCCCTGACCTTCTTTGGGGAGCTTCATCCCCAGTGCACACAGTTCATGTGGAACGGTCAGTCACAGTTTACTGCCCTGCCCTGGCTGTGCTTATTATCATCACACCCTGCCACCTTGATAATGTGATTACAGCTGGTACAGTGAGGGGGACACCAGACAAACAGGACTTAGCAGAGCCTTACTCCACATTTATATTCAGTAATATAATGTAGATTTAATATTCATTGAGAGAACTTGCTTTTCCAGCCACTCTTGCTGGGCTAGTATCTTGAAAGCCTGGGGAAGCCTGACTGTAATGGGAGAGAAGGAGGCTGACCCAGAGAGGAAAGAAAAAAGACAAAGAGAGAGTGAGTGTTATTTAAATGTCTGGTTTTAGCCATGTCTCACGCCTGCTCTTGGCTCACCAGTTAGATGAGCAAGTAGATTCCAGCTTGACATGGACTTTGCTGATCCTTTTCTCAATCTCTGTTTTTTTTTAAAGATTGTATTTATTTATTTTTAGAGAGAGGGGAAGGGAGGGAAAACTAGAGGGAGAGAAACATCGATTGGCTGCCTCATCTCGACTGGGGACCAAACCACAACCCAGGTATGTGTCTTGGCTGGGAATCGAAACAGTGACCTTTTGCTTTGTGGGATGACACCCAAGTCACTGACCCACCAAGGTCGAGGAACCGATCCTTTTTCTTTCAGACAAGAGGAAGGGCATGGATTGTTACCACCCAATTTCTATGGCCTAGACCTATGCTTCTCATGATCTCTCCTCTGAGTTTTTCCAGCTAAAATCTCAGTTTTCTTATCTTTAAAATGAGAAGACCTACTGTGAAATAATTTCATAGAGGATCTAATACAGTATTTGGCAGTAGTAGGTGCTTAGGAATGTTGGCTCCTATCATGGAAATGTCTCTATATGGTGCCCAAGGACCTTCCCCATGCAATAATCTCTTCCTTTTCCTCATGAAGAGCAAAAGCAATGAAGAGATGAAGACCAAGATCTATTGTTTTTACGATAAGATCCGCTCCCAGAGAAGGCTGCCAGCTGCGCAAGGGGGAGAATATATATACATAAATCCTCAACTTAAAATCACACTTTGTTTAGAAATTATTCTTGCCTACTTTTCTTCTTTCAATTTAAGAATGAGAAGAAGCCATTCCTTCAGTGTCCAGGAAGGAGAGCTGAAGTCTAACGTCACCATATGTGCTCCCTTTCTGCTTTGAAGAAACTAGCGAAGAGGGCTAGTGAGCCTTCCTTCCCTGGCACGGTCACGTGAGTGGGCTTGCGAAGACTTGGTAGGGTCCTGGGCATCTCTCTGCTGTCCACTATCACCGTAACACAGGAGATACCACCCCTAGGGCAAGGATGGTTTGGAAAACTAGAGAAGCCCACATTCAGGCTGAAGACAGAAGCAATGGGGAATTGGGGATAAGGAAAGGACAAAACCTTTCTGACTGGTCTTGGTCTCGTGGGATCCTGAAATTTCAATTATTTGGGGTCAAAAAGAATCATCATATAAATTGCCCCACAGAGAAGAAGCAGTCAATTTGGACAGACCTCAGAATGACTTCTGTTTTCTTCCAGGCCTTACTAAACAACCAACTAGAGTGGCGCAATGCTCACACTGGATTGGCAAACCATTAACCCACCACACTTGGGGCAAGTCTCAGCCAGGGCCTTATGGGCCTTCCCTGCGACGGAAAGGGATCTGAGTCATATTGCCCCTCAGGCAAAGCCTCCTGTCACTCTGACAGCAACATCACCCCATCTGAGCCTGGTGTTGAGACTTTCACTTCCCCTCCCTTCTGGCCCTACTGGCTGTGGGAAACTAGCCCTGTATGTACAGACATTGCATGACTGATCTCCTTTGGTCCCTGTGGTCTCTATGAAGTAAGTACTTATCCCCATTACGTAGAGGAGGAAACTGAGCCTTGGAGATATGAAATAACCAGCGGGGAGGGGAAGAACTTGCAAGTCTGTGTGACTGCAACTCCCACATTCTTTCCCACTGCAATAAAAAAATTTCCACATATTTAAGGCTCCTGTTCCTAAGGCCTGCAATGAAGGGAACAGGCCTGCACACCCCAGCTCATTTCATGGGCTCTATCTCTCTAAGAATCTTCAACTCTCTCACTCTTAAAGAGAAACCCACGCTCCTAGCACCATTCTCCCAAGAGAGGGGAGGCTGTCCCCCAATGCTTCCATCAACCTTAAACAAGCCTGGCCCATCGTTCCTTATCTGCTTATTCTCTGAATAGCTCAGGCCTCTTCATCAAAGCCCTGCTGGCCTCAGAGTGACCCACAGCCCTTATTACAATATTATCTCTCAGATGGCCTGGTGGCTCTGGTGGCAGATCTGCTCTAAGACCAGCGAGTGACTAGTCAAATCCCAGGCTGCTGGCTAGTCCCTACAAATGATACCCAAATGTCCGTTTCAACAAGGTGCTTCTTGAGAAACCCCTGTTTTCAAGGTTTTGAAAAGTTTTCAAATAACCATCATTTGCACTTCCCTTCAGCAGCTGGAGTGTCATCCTGAGAGGACAGACAGTTGTCAATGCTTGTTGTCCTGTGATGGCTGCCCCTACAGCAGTGATTTCAGACACTGACAGCAGAATGGGCATATATGGTGGGGCGTTTGCCTCTTAATTGGTTTAAGGCCCTTGCTCATCTCATGCCTAGTCTCATTAATCAGTAACTGGAGTCAGCTGTCTACAAGGGATTTTTAATGGCATTTTAATGTCATTTTGTTTTCCTAAAATGCCAGTTGAACAGCCAAGGAAATTTCCCTTCAGAATCCTTGGAGGTTGTTCTGAACTGAAATAAACTACCACCCTGTTCGGCTGGGCACTAAATGAAAAACAGCGCTATATGCCATATTAATATTTTAGGGAAGAAAACGTGCAAACCTGCACTGGTGTGTCTGCTGGCACAATCTCAAGCTTTAGACAAAAAGCCACAGAGACAACTAACTACAAGGCCGGAGCCACTTGTGGCCATCAGTTACGAAGCTGGAATTCAAGAGCTAGGGGAGAGTGAGTCATGGTGAATAATAGGTCTCTATTCTTCAACCACGACAGGCTTAATGGGCAAGGGAAGGCAGCAGTGATGACATTTTTAAATGGCTTCATTCTGTCAGAGGACTTCTTAGAGAAAAGCAGCGGATAAGGCTTTATTAGAAACTACAGCTAAAGCCTTAAGGAAAAGAGAATACTATGTAAGAATGATGATGAGAAATAAGGCAACTTGACAAAAGCAGGTTACAAAACTGAATGTACGGTATTGTCCAGTTTTTGAAAACTATATGAGAGAGAGAAAGAGCGCACACGTATGAGTGAGTGTCAGGGTCTTAAGCCTGATTTTGCAATAGAATATTCCAGAATGTGTGTGTGTGTGTGTAATACAGAGCCATTGCTTCTACTCCTAGAGGGTCTAACTTATTAGATCTGGTTTGGGGTCCAGGTGTCTGTATTTTTAAAATCTCCCCAGGTGGCATTGAGAACCACTAGTATATACAGAGAGGAAAAAACAGAGATAGCTTTATGATTATTTCTGATTTTTTCCCTGTGGGTTTTCTATATTTTTACATATTATTTTATGAATATACATTACATCTACCATCAGAATAGGTTATTACTAAAAATTATAACTAAACTTAGGAAAAATTGTTCCAGCAACAACAATCATAACAATGACTAATATTTATGAAGTACTTTCTGAGAGCCAGACATGGCTTTATTAATGTTGTCATTTAGTCCTTACAAAACTCTGTGACATTGGCACTAGTATTTCAGCCACTTTGCAAAGGAGTAAGCAGAGGTCCAAGTAGATCTAGTTCCGACAATGAGAGTGACAGACACAGGGGCTGTTACTTACCAACTTACCCCGAGGCTTACCCACACATGCCCCTTCGCTCCAGGGAAAGGATGAAGAAGGCACTTTGAGTTGGAAGAAGTCCTGTGTGGTCCCACCCATCCAGGCACGAAGGGCTCCCCTCCAATCACATCACACAGGCCTGCTGAACCTGGGCCTCACCTGTGACTGCCTTGAGCCTCCCAGGGGTCATGGGAGGTTCCCACTCTGCATTTCTGTCAGTGTGCTATTCCTTCCTGAGAATTCCCAGAGTTTGCAGCTCACTTGAAACAATTCTGTCTCTATGCAAGACAGAGATGGGAAAAAGAAAGAAATTGAATGTCACAGGATATTGGCTGGCTATTAAGATGTGTTATAATACCTTTTAAAAGTCCTTAATTGAAGGACTTTAATTAAAATCTTTTTGAAAAAATTTTTTTTTTTTAATTGAAATGGAAAATGAAGTTCTATGAATTTCCCCAGGCCACTATACATGAGGATAAGGATGTGAAATTCTACAGGGTTTTCCCCTGGGGAGAGCATGGAGTGCTCATCAAATCATTTCCCCATTTCACAGATGGTGGTGCCCAGTCATTAAGGGACTTTCTGAAAGAGAAAAGAAGTTGACTCCCCAGCCAGAGCAAAAGGTCTTCGCTAGTTTGTGGATTTTAAAGATTTTTATATTTCAACAGGTGTTTAAATTCATTCTCTTTTATGGTAAGGTGGCCAGATAAAATATAGCATGCCCATTTGGGAAGAGAACTGAGAGAGTAGCCAGCGGGATCTCAGTGCTGACTCATTCCCCATGCAGCAGCAGCCATCTTGTTTAGGTAGAGACCACTCCCCCTGAGCAGCAGCAGTGTCAAAGGATGCAGTAACCCCACCCGCAGGTGGGATTCCACCCCACCCTGTGCTGTCTAAGCCACCTGCTGAGTGCAGAGTGACAGCCACAAATAGTAGATCCCTGGCTAAAAGGGGTGCAGAAAGGTCTGGAGACACTTGAGGAGAGACTGGAGTTGGAGGCTTTGGGGAGAGAATAGAGAGAGTAGCTGGCAGGATCCCAGTGCTGACTCCTCCCCAATAGGGCAGCAGCATGGAAGGACCCAATAACCCCGTCCCCAGAAGGGACTCCACCCCGCCCTGAGCTGTCTAAGCCAGCCTGCTGAGTACAAAGTGACTAAATTAACAGTTAAAGGAGACAGCCATAGACAGTAGATTCCTGGAAGCCTCGAACAGACTACCCAAGGTCAGACAGGGACAACATCTGATGTCATCAGAGGCAGATCCAGAAAGAAAAAGCAGCAGTCTTCTACCATTGAAGTTCACACCACAAAGTCAGGTAATCAAGACACATCAACTTAAGAAGCAGAAGCAAAAAATAAGAGTCTCACAAATAACGGGAAGACAAAGAAATACCCCCCCACTTGAAGGGAAAGGAAGAATCCCCAGAAAGAGAACTAAATGAAATAGACAGAAGTAAACTATTCAGATATTGAGTTCAGAACAACAGTTCTAAGGAAGCTCAATGAGCTCAGAGAGAGTTACAAAAAACTACAGGGAAACTACAGTTTCCCTGCAGTAAGAGGAACTTACTGCAAACGATATCAGCATGAAAAAGGACATAGAAAGTATCAATAAGACACAAGAGGAAATGAAGAATACAATTTTTGAATTGAAGAACAAGTAGAAGGAATCAAAAGCAGGCTAGATGAAGCCAAGGACCGAATCAGTGAGCTGGAGGACAAGGTAGAAAAAACTTCCAGAAAGAGCAAGAAAATGAAAAAAGACTCAAAAAGAATGAAGAGGCATTAGGGAAATGCAGGACAACCTGAAACATAATAATATCTGTATAATAGGGATACCAAAAGGAGAAGAGGAGGAAGGGATAGAGAACCTGTTTGAAAAAGTCATGATGGAAAACTTCCTTAATTGAAGGAGAGAAAAAGTCACATAAGTCCAGGGAGCACAGAGGATCCCATTCAAGGGGAACCCAGTGAGGCCCACTCCAAGACACATCATCATTAAAATGGCAAATATCAAAGACAACTAGAGAATCCTAAAGACAGCAAGCGAGAAAGAGGTAGTAACATATAAGGGAGCCCTGATACGGCTAATAGCTGACTTCTCAACAGAAACACTGCAAGCCAGAAGAGAGTGGGAAGAAATATTCCAAGTCATGAAAAGCAAAGGCCTGCAACCAAGACTGCTCTACCCTGCAAGACTCTCAATTAAAATGGAAGGCAAAATAAGGAGTTTCCCAGACAAAAGAAGGCTAAAAGACTATACCTCCACCAAACCAGCACTACAAAATATGCTAAAGGAATTGCTTTAAGATGACAAAAATTTTCTATGAATACCCATTTCCTATCAGAGTTGCCAATACTTCATATTACCAATATTTTTTAATACATAGTAATCTGACTGTGATGATGATGTGCTATTTTAATTGTTACTTTATTATTTATTGAAACTAAACCTGTTTTGTATATTTAATGCCTATTTCTATTATTTAAAAAAGTTTTAAATGACTTTTTGGTATTCTTTATCCATTTTTTGATTAAATGTTTGTAGAACTTTTTCCCTAAAAAACAAAACAAACCATTAACCCTTGTTTAGATGTGTTGCAAATACTTTCCTATTCTATTACTTGTCCTTTAACTTTTTTTATATGTATATTACTACTGTACAGTCTTAAATGTTTAATATAGTCATATGGTCAATATTTTACTTTATAGCTTCTGGGTTTGAATATTTTCTTCAGGGTAAGAAAAATATTAGTTTGTATTTTCTCCTAAAACTCCTTAGATTCTACATACTGACTTTTAACTCACCTGAACATTCTTTGAATAATGTGTGAAATAGGGCTCTATATTTGTTTTATTTCAAGTAATAGAGGTTCATGCACCTTATATGTTAAATAAGCCTTATTTTCCCCATTGATTTGAAATATCAACTTAATCATATATTACATTGTTAGACAGATATATATGTTTGTCTCTGGAACACTTGTTATATTTCATTGATCTAGTTGATTATTTCTGTGCTGGTGTCATGTTGGTTTAATTGCTGAGACTTTATAATGGTTTTAAATTTTTTAATATTTTAAAATTAACTTTGACATTAAAAAATAAATAAAATCAATCTGCATTTAAGAAAGAAAGAAAGAGAGAGAGAGAGATGGAACTCTTACCTTTTGTGACAACATGGATGAACTGGAGAATATTAAGCTAAGTGAAAAAAGCCAGTTGATGAAAGACAAATACCATTTGATCTTTCCTATACAGTGGACTCTATTCAACAAAATAAACTAACAAACAAAATAAACCATAGGCATGGAAACATGGAGCAGACTGAAAGTGACCAGAGGGGATGGGGAAAGAGGACAATGATGGAAAGAAAGAGAAGGGACTAAACAAAGAACATGTATGAATGACCCATGGACATGGACAACAGAGTGGGAATTGACTGTGGGAGCCGGGGGTGAGGGTGGAATGCATGGAGGGGGCAAAGGGGGTAAAATTGAGACAACTGTAATAGAATAAACAAGATTTAAAAATTAAAAAAAAAATATAGCATGCCCAGTGATCTGAATTTCTGATAACAAATAATTTTTTTGGTAAAGGATGTCCCAAATATTGCATGGAACATATTTATGCAAAAAAATTCATTGTTTATCTGAAATTCAAATTTGATTCGGAGTCCTGTACTTTTATTTGCTAAGCGGGGTAGTCCTATTTCATGGAAAATTGAATGTATTTTCTCCCTGGTGACTCTTTTCTCAGTGTCACCAGCTCAATGATTTGAAGGAGCATAAACCAGAAAATTAATCCCCAGGCAGCCCCTTTGTGTCAAACACCCACAGGGCCAACTCCTTTGGTAGTTACTAAGTGTTACATATTCCAAGTGTACACATGTATACACACCCTATGCACAAGCATTCAAATATACCCACACACCTTCCAACACTCATGCATACCCTTTCACACATACCTATGTGAATGCGTGCATGCGGGGTACAAATGGACTTCAGTTTCTCCTAATATACTAAAATGCAAATCCCTCACTGTTTGAGCATATTTTCATGGCTTTCCAAAAGCATAATTTTCCTTTTTGGCCAGTTCATGTCTATTCAAGAAGAAAGTTATATCTCCAGCTTGCTTTGTATGTGCAGCTCCACTGACCCGGCTTCCCATGGAAAAGGTTGGCAATGAGACATTATCTCTTGTGTTTCAGAATATTTGAATTTTTCTTTTCTTGCTATTGCATTAAACTGACTCTTTTAGTATAAATATGATGACAGCTGTCCAAGGATCAGATAATGAATGCAATTTAATAACAAGGAAAAATACAAAACAAGATTGAAAACTTGAGCCTTATCATATTTATTTATTGCTTATAAAAAATGAGAGTAGAAAAATTTTCAAGTATTCTCAGGAAGCAGTATAGCATTGAAACCTGTAGTGTTTTGCAAACCAATGTCATCCCAATAAATTAAAATAATGAATGAATGAATGAATAAAGCAGTAGAGTATAATGGTTAAATGAATCATTCCTAAAGCCAGGCCACCTGAGTTAGTAGCTGGCCAAGTTACTTAACCCTATCTCTAAAGTGGAAATAATAACAGTATCTGTCTCATGGAGTTGTGATAATTAAGTAAATATATAAGATGCATGAAATATTTACACATAGAGGCATGAAAAAGTGCACATAGTATTTACTATTCTAAATGCCTCTTATTTTCCAGACACATGGGTAGTCTTTTTACATGCATAGTCCCATTAAATTGTCAAAATAAGCCTGTGAAGTATGTGGACATGAGGAAATGGAAGCTCAGAGAGGTTAAGAGCCTTGCCCATGGCCACACAGCTAGCATACAGTAAAACCAAGATTTAAGTATTATCAGTCAGTATAAAGCCATTGTTTTCCTTCTTACCCAAAGTTAAGATGATAACAGGTGGGAAGTGCACAGGTGGCAAGGTGGTAGCTGGCAGGAGGGGCGGGGGCAGCGGCGGCGTTCCCTCTCTGGGCATTGCTTCTGTGGAGTTGGGGTGGGAGGGTGTCAGGAGAGGTTTGGTATGGCACTGTTGGTAGGGAGGACAGTACCCTTTGTTTAGCTGTAGGCCTCACTCAAACATTTGCCAACCAAATTAGAACCTTACTTTCCTTTGACCTCTCCCAGCAAATCCCCAGGAAGCAAAAAGCCTGGACTCTATCTGACTCCTCACTATTAAAATAATATAAGGCAGGACCAATCTACTGGCATGGGGTGTGTTCTAGCAGCAGCCCAAGACTCTATCCTGGACTCTTTTCTGTATTCACATACTTGCCTAGATGATTTCATGCAGTCCCTTCAATACCACCTATAGGCTGATGACTCCCACATGTAAGGCCCTTGCACAGACCCTTCTCCTGAACTCAGGCTTACAACTGTCTACTTAGTATTCCACTTGGATATCTAATAAATATCTTAGACTTAATAAATTCGAAACAGGATTTTACCTGAAAGACTGATTTCACCTCCAGAACCCCTAGCTTGGTATACAACAACTCCATTTTTCCAGTTGCGCGGACCTAAAAACTTGCAGTCACCCTTCACACCTCTCTTTCTTGTGCCTCTGATATGCAGTCTATCAGCTCATCCTTCATTCCGTCTCATTCGACCTTGAAGATACATCTAGAATCAGACTACCTCCCACCATCCCCACAATGACGACCCTAGGCCCTACCATCTCGTCTTTACCTGGACTCCTAGATGGTCTCCCTTGTCCCTGCAATGGTGTGTTCTTCACACAGCAGTCAGAATACTCTTATTAAAATGTGACTGAGAGCACATTGCTCCTCTGCTCAAACTCCTGCAACCTGCTCATCTCAGAGGAAAGTCAAAGTCTTTACAATGGCCTCAAAAGCCCACCATGGTCTTAAGCCCTCCCCAACCTTCTTGGACCTCACTCTCACCACCACCTCAGCTCCATCTGCTCCAGCCACGTGGCCTCCACCCCAGTCCTTGAATATGCAGAGTGAGGCCCCACATCAGGGCTTTTGCACTGCTTTTCTCTCTGCTGGGCACACTCAGAGGAGTGCCCTGTCCACTTGCACAAAACAGCAACACACCACTCTCACCAGGGCACTCCTCCCTTAACTTGCCTTATTTTTCTCACAGTATTTATCATTTATCACCTCCTGATGTGACCTATTCATCTGTTTGCTTACTGTCTTCATCTTCAAAATGGAATGTGCATGTGACTAGAGGTTGTCTGTTTCATATCCTGATCTTTCTGTATTCTTGGTGCCTAGAGGAATATGTTCACACAGTAGGTATATGATAAATATTTGATAATTGAATGAATGGAAAGAGCCTCCTGGACATCCCCGTACCTGCTGAACAGAACACCTTTGCTGGCTGCTCTAGCTTCCCTACCTTAAAGTTGGGCTTTGAGAGGGCTCTCCCTTCTGCTCTCCTTCCTTCTTTAGAAATCAAAATTCCAGGATGACCCTACCAAGTCTTTTCTGGCTTGTTAGCTTTTGTGTTTTATATTTCTGTTTAGTTTAGTTTTGCAGAAGGGGTTTGTGGACAAGGCCATGTGACAGTTTCCCCTGTGTGTCTCTGGATCCATGTGCTTTTGATGGAAACATATCTGGGTACACTATTCTAAACAACTGACGAATGACAAAAACCTCATCGCTCAGGTGGAGAAGAAAACAAATCCATTCACTGTGATGCCCACTTCCATGGAAACTCTGAATGCATTTAGAAGGCCAGTACTGGCAACACTTTCAGCTTCGATTATGTTCTCTTGTCATCCTAGGGATTGTGTTTGCAGGCACACACTCAGAATGGGAAGCCTTTTGGATTGAATGAACCACAAAGGAAGCTTTCCAAAGCCCAAATTAATTATTTTCAGCAACATCTAAACAATTATTATTTTATGAATTTGCCAGTCAGACCCTTTGGCACATTCATTAGGGAGCCTCCAACCATGCCTTTCAGCAGCAGAAATCCCTTTGCCCTAAAATAAACAAGACTATTAGAAAAAGACTTTGCTGATTCAGGTGCACAATTCATCCAGTCCTCTGGCTTCTGCAGTCTCCAAACAGCTGAAGCATTGCCTGCAGAAGCCTAGGCTAAACATTGAACATTCCAAGGATTAAACATTCGAATGTATGACATCTAAGTGTTCATGGTAGCTTTTCCTGAAATAATTCAGGCATTCTAATCACAGTTGGGCTGAATAATCATTTCTTTAGTTAGATTAGCGAAAGTATCAATAAGGCTAGACTGTCTATTAATAGGTCCCAAGGATGCATATTCTCTTCCTGTAAAGAGGATGGTACCCTTGTGGACATGCTTGAACTTTGGGCTTTGTCTGATACTCATATCACTCATGACCACTTCAGTATTCCAAACCTTCAACCAGAACAAATTTACAAATTTCTAGTTCATTATTATATATATAATATTAATATATTACTTAGTCATCCATTTTAAGATGCACCATTATTTAATGTAAAGCCAAGACAGGAAATGATGCTGTCAATTAAATTAGAACAAGCCATTGATTATAGATGGTGTTCTGATCAGAGATGATAAGCTGTAAAAAAATTGTGCATATTAGAGTTGTGTGTGTGTGTTCAGGGGGAGAGAATAATGTAATTTAAAAAATTCATGTTAGTGGTTTGGAGCAGCTTTAATATTTAATATTTTTACCACTTCTAAGATTAAGGAAAATACTATAATATTGTTTTTAAAAATCTACCTAGGAAATTTTAATAGAACTTAAAAAATTATCAACTGTATAGAGTCATTTCATTTTAGACTATAGTGAACATGCACTGAGTTCTCTAACATGTAAATAAATTATGGATTTCTCTTCTGCTCACTCTTTTTGCAAAAGGCCAAGCAAGGTTTGGTGCCACTGACTCAGAGGAGTACATGTGATTAAGTAATGTGGCAAAATGCCTGTCATTCTAAGATCTCCAACTCACTCACTCACTCTCATAACCTCTTTCCATCCTTTTTTGTCAGTGGTGATTCTCTGGGTTTGTCACTAATTGCTCATTTGCAGAACAAAAGGGTAGAACTAGCTTGATTTCTAAGCAACCTTTGTGCTTTAACATTCAGCTTTATACTGACGCTGCTTTGATTTTAAAAATGTAGAAATCAGTTGGCAAACATTTAATGAACATATTATAACAAGAAAGTGAACTTTTTTGAGCACTTACTATGTGCAAGGCACTATGGTAGTTGCTTTCCTCACATTACCATTAAATCCTTGAAGGAGTTTGGGATGATGATTTTGCAGATACAAAGGCTACAAAGAAAAGCCAGGCAGGGTGGTTTTCTTTTTCCTCTTACAGATGTATTGATATATAATTCACATATTATACAGCTCACCCTTTAAAGTATAATATTCAATAGTTTTTAGTGTATTCGCAGAGTTGTGCAACCAGCCCCACAATCAACTTTAGAAACTTTTTCATCACCCCAGAAAGAGCCCCATACTCTTTAGCAGTTATTCTGCATTCCCTGCTCTCCCAGGCCCTGGCAACAAGTAGTCTACTTTCTACCTCTCCAGCGTTTCCTTTTCAGAATGCTTCCTATAAACAGACTGATAGAATGTGTGGTCTTTCCATGCAGGGTCTTGAGTACAAGGCTTTTATACTGCATTGTTAAATACAATAGTATTCTGCCTCTGTCATAGGTATTTTGGAGGACATAGATAAAGTAGGATGCTAATGCTTCCTCAAGTTTGAGGGAGAAAACATACATTTAAAACAACAGCAGACAATATAAGACAATATGCAATTCACGTTCAGAATTGGAAAAAGGACACAAAAATGTAGAAAGACAAATCTCCCTTGCTTCCCAGTTTCCCTGCTCCTCTCTGCCTGCATATGGACGTTCAGACGCGTGCACAGAGGTGCCTGTGTTCCGAGCAGCAAGCCACCCACTCATTCTTGTACACTCTGCTTGCAGCTCACTCAGCAGCTGTGCAACAGAGGAAGAGAGTAAGCAGGTTAATAGTCTTTACTCTATTTGACCAGAGAGGGTGCAGGTTGTGGTTTTGTTTTTTCACCAAGCCTTGAGCAAGCTGCAGCTGGGAGCTCTACCCTCTTGTGCTCTTGCTGGAAGTTTCAGACTCTCCTTGAGCTCAGACTGCTGCAAATCTTCTCACAGTAAGGGCCAGCCACCTTGTCCTGGTATGTGGAGACATAGCGCTTGGTGGAACCTGCAAAGGTGATTGTGCTAGATAGTCCCCATTTGTCCTACACCATCCTCTGCCTTTCTTTATTTGTTCTGGGTCCCTGGAGGGCTGGTCTCTAGGAATCCATCACCCAGGCTCCCAGGTGGAACCCAGGGAGTTGCTTGCAGAAGATAGGAGGGCAAGAGGATAGAAGTTGGGGTCTTTAATCTCTGGTCTGTCTCTCTCCCTTCAGGTCTAGGAGTGGGGGCAGCTTCCTTCCGTTGCTAGTTTCTCAGTGTCTCAGCACCCCTTCAAGGTTTCCTTAGTCTGTCCCAAACCTATGAAAATAATTTCTCCATTAATTTCTTTTCAGTTAAATTCTTCTGAGTGTGTTATCTGATTCTGCTAGGGCCTGACAGCTCTATTAACCTTCAAAGATTCATGGCAAAAGGGGGTAGGCAGAGCTTGCCACCTACCCCAATATCTGTTTTCCTTCTGTCTTAATGAAGGAAGAACTTCATTTTTAGCTGGGAACATTTTTTAGCTGAACGCTTCATTTTTAGCTGGGCTACCCTTAATAAAGACCTATTTTTCCCCCCAGCCTCCTTTAAAGTTAGCTAAGGCCATATGACATAGTTCGGTCCAATAAGATGTAAGCAGAAGTAAAATGTGGTAGCTTCTGGGGAAATTTAAAAGACAGCTGCATGCTGTCATTTGGCCTGCCCTTCTGCATTCGGCCCTCTACTATACTTCTTGGAGCATGATTATGATGGTTGGAGCTCCAGCAGCTGCCTCAGACCATGAGAAGTCTATGCTTCAAGGGTGGTGAGGTGGAAAACCTGAAGAAGCTTGGGCTGCTGCCTCTCTGGAGCCACCACACGAGCCTGGATTGCCTTTTTCTGATCCTCTTTTACAAGGCTTTTTTGCTTAAGGCACTCTTATTTTTGGCTGACTGTAATATACTGAATTCAATCTTAGATTAGATGAGAAATGTGGTTTAGTGGAAGGAACTCTAAACCTAAGGGCAAAAGATGTCGGTTCAAGTTGTGGCTCTTCCACTAAGAGCCCTGGAATCTTGGGCAAATCACCCGGTCTTTCTGAGACTCAATTCCCTATCTACCCCATTGGGAATATAGTATCCATCTCATACTCATTGAGAAAATGAAATAAGATAATATTTGTTACAATGTCCAGCACACAGCACACAGCAAGCACATGGCTTTAAGTGTCTGTCTCCACCACTTAATGGCTGGGTGCTTTTGGGAAAGTCATTTGATCTCTCTGAGCCTCAGTTATCTCACCTTTTAAAGTAAGTTATAATAAAACATGCTTCATAGAACTTTGAGAATAAAATTAGAAAATGCATATAATGCTCTCATTTTATTACCTAGCACACAGTAAGCACACATTACACAAATAACCACTATGTTGTTATTATTATTTATTAATAATTACTATTTTTAATCACTTTTATAATCATTACAATGATCTTGTAATGATTTTTTAAAAGATTTTGTTTATTTATTTTTAGAGAGGGGAAAGGGAGGGAGAAAGAGAGGGAGAGAAACATCAATGTGAGAGAGATACATTGATCAGTCACCTCTCGCATGCCCCCAACTGGGGACTTGGCCTGCAATCCCGGCATGTGCCCTGACTGGGAATTGAACTGGTGTCATTTTGGGTTGCAGGGTGGCTGCACTCAACCCACGGAGCCATACCAGCCTGGGCATAATGATTATTTCTGTTTTAAGTCTTGAGAATCCCATATTCCTGTGACAAAGGCAATATTTGTATAACATTGTAGCCTTCACAGTTCCTGACACAGTGCCAGACCCAGAAGTACTTAATTTAACAGTTGAAATCATCTTGGATTATTTAGCTGAAGAGGTACAGGTCTGCAGTGGGGTTGATAAGTCTGTTATTTCTGTTCTTAGACACAGCTAGATTCTCCAAAGAACAATATAGGATGGTAGAAGAAGAGATTGAGAAGCTGGTAAGCGTTCAGAATTAGTAGAGCAGTTAATATGTCGATATTGAATCTATAAATTGCTTGGGGGAGTATGGACATTTTGATGATGTTAATTTTTCCAATCCATGAACACAGTATATACTTCCATTTATTTGTATCTCCCTTAATTTCTTTCTTCAGAGTTTTGTGTTTTCTGAGTACATGTCTTTTACTTCCTTGGTTAAATTTATTCCTAGGTATTTTTTTTAATTAATTTATTTACTTTTAAAATACATTTGTCTCTGTCTTCCCCCCACCTCTTTCCCTTGCCCCCTCCCACCTTCCCTCCCTCAGCTCTTCCCCTTTGGTTTTGTCCATGAGTCCTTGCTATATGTTCCTTGACTTTCCCCTTCCCTTCCCTTTCCCTGCTCCCCCCCTTCCCTCTTGTCTCTGTTGATTTCTTTTCCTTTCAGTGTTGCTGGTCATATTTTCCTTGGTTCTTTGCATTGTTGGTTAGGTTCCGCTTATAGGTGAGATCATATGGTATTTGTCTTTCGCCCCCTGGCTTATTTCGCTTAGCATGATGCTCTCCAGTTCCATCCATGCTGTTGCAAAGTTTAGTACTTCTTTTTTCTTTCTGCTGCGTAGTATTCCATTGTGTATATGTACCATAATTTTTTGATCCAGTCATCTACTGATGGGCATTTAGGCTGCTTCCAACACTTGGCTATTGTAAATTGTGCTACTATGAACATTGGGGTGCATAGGTTCTTTTGTATTGGCGTTTTGGTGTTCTCAGGGTATAGTCCCAGCAGGGGAATCGCTGGATCAAAAGGCAGTTCCATTTTCAGCTTTCTGAGGAAATTCCACACTGCTTTCCATAGTGGCTGCACCAGTCTGCATTCCCACCAACAGTGGACTAGGGTTCCCTTTTCTCCACAGCCTCGCCAGCACCTGTTGTTTGTGGATCTGTTTATGATGGCCATTCTGACCGGTGTGAGGTGGTACCTCATGGTGGTTTTGATCTGCATTTCTCTGATGGCTAGTGATGCAGAGCATCCTTTCAAATGCCTCTGGGCCCTCTGTATCTCCTCCTTAGAAAAGCATCTGCCCAGGTCCTTTGCCCATTTTTTGATTGGATCGTTTGTCTTCTTGGAGTAAAGTCGAGTGAGTTCTTTGTATATCTTGGAGATCAAACCTCTATCTGATGTATCATTAGCAAATATATTTTCCCAAATGGTTGGCTCCCTTTTCATTTTGCTGATGTTTTCTTTCGCCGTGCAGAAGCTTCTTATTTTGATGAGGTCCCACTTGTTTATTCTTTCCTTTATGTCCCTTGCTTTAGGAGACATATCAGTGAAAAAATTGCTGCGTGGGATATCTGAGAGTTTCCTGCCAATGTTCTCCTCTAGGACTTTGATGGTGTTGAGACTTATATTTAAGTCTTTTATCCATCTTGAGTTTATTTTTGTGTATGGTGTCAGCTGATGATCCAATTTCAATTTTTTGCATGTAGCCATCCAGCTCTCCCAACACCATTTGTTGAAGAGGCTGTTATTGCTCCATTTTATGCTTCTGCCCCCTTTGTCGAATATTAGATGTCCATAGAGACCTGGGCTTAGTTCTGGGCTTTCTATTCCGTTCCACTGCTGTATGGGTCTGTTCTTGTGCTAGTACCAGATTGTTTTGAGTATAGTGGCTTTGTAGTAGAGTTTGATGTCTGGTATTGTGATCCCTCCTACTTTGTGTTTCTGTCTCAAAATTGCTGCAGCTATTCGGGGTCATTTATGGTTCCATATAAATTTTTGAAATGTCTGTTCTATTTCTGTGAAATACGTCATTGATATCTTAATAGGGATTGTGTTGAATCTATAAATTGCTTTGGGTAGTATGGACATTTTGATTATATTAATTCTTCCAATCCATGAGCACGGTATATGCTTCCATTTATTTGTGTCTTCCTTAATTTCTTTTTTCAATGTTGTATAGTTTTCTGCATACAGGTCTTTTACGTCTTTGGTTAAATTTATGCCTAGGTATTTTATTTTTCTTCTTGCTATATCGAATGGTATTTTTTCTCTGATTTCTTATTCTTCTATTGCATTGCTGGTGTACAAAAACGCCTTTGATTTCTGAATGTTGACTTTGTATCCTGCTGTTTTGCCAAATTCACTTATTAGGGTGAGGAGTTTTTTGGTAGAGTCTACAGGGTTCTCTATGTACACTATCATGTCATCTGCAAACAATGATAGTTTTACTTCCTCCTTTCCTATTTGGATGCCTTTTATCTCTTTCTCTTGTCTGACCGCTGTGGCTAGGACTTCCAATACGATGTTGAAAAGAAGCGGTGAGAGCGGACATCCTTGTCGTGTTCCCGATCTTAGTGGGAAAGCTTTCAGTTTTTGCCCGTTGAGTATGATATTGGCTGTAGGCTTTTCATATATGGCCTTTATTACGTTGAGGAATGCCCCATTTATTCCCATTTTGCTGAGTGTTTTGATCATAAATGGGTGCTGTACCTTGTCAAATGCTTTTTCTGCATCTATCGAGATGATCATGTGCTTTTTGTCTTTTCTTTGATTTATGTGGTGTATCACGTTTACTGATTTGCGTATATTGAACCATCCCTGCATCCCTGGGATGAATCCCACTTGATCGTGATGGATAATCTTTTGAATGTATTGCTGGATGCGGTTTGCCAATATTTTGTTGAGGATTTTAGCATCTATGTTCATCAGCAAAATTGGCCTGTAGTTTTCTTTCTTTGTAGGGTCTTTATCTGGTTTTGGGATCAGGGTGATGCTGGCTAATAGAAGGAGTCTGGCAGTCTTCCCTCCTCTTGGATTTTTTGGAATAGTCTGAGAAGGACAGGGGTTAGCTCTTCCTTAAATGTTTTGTAAAATTCTCCTGGGAAACTGTCTGGCCCTGGGCTTTTGTGTGCTGGGAGTTTCTTGATTACTGCTTCAATTTCCCCAACTGTTATCGGTCTGTTCAAGCTTTCTGTTTCTTCCTCCTTCAGTGTTGGAAGATTATACTTTTCTAAAAATTTGTCCATTTCATCAAGATTTTCAAATTTCTTGGCATATAATTGTTCATAATAGTTTCTGATGATCATTTGTATTTCTGTGGTATCAGTTGTTATTTCTCCTCTTTCATTTCTGATATTATTAATTTGGGTCCTCTCCCTTTTTTTCTTGATGAGTCTGCTTAAAGGTTTGTCAACTTTATGAATCTTTTCAAAGAACCAGCTTCTGGATTGGTTGATCCTCTGAATTGTTCTTTTTGTCTCTATGTCATTCAGTTCTGCTCTAATCTTGACTATTTCCTTCCTTCTACTTGCTCTGGGATTTATTTGTTGTTGTTTCTCCAGTTCTTCAAGTTGTAGTGTTAGGTCTTTTATTTGAGATGTTTCTATCTTTTCAAGGTAAGCCTGTATTGCTATGAACTTCCCTCTCAGGACCGCCTTTGCTGTGTCCCATAGGTTTTGGACAGTTGTCTGTTCATTTTCATTTGTTTCCAGAAATTTTTTGATTTCTTCTCTTATCTCATTATTGACCCATTCATTGTTTAATAGTGTACTGTTCAGTCTCCATGAGTTTCCAAGTTTTTGAAGTTTCTCTTTGAGTTTGATTTCGAGTTTCAAGGCCTTGTGGTCTGAGAAAAAGTTTGGTATTATTTCAATTTTCCTGAATTTACTGAGGCTTGCTTTGTGTCCTATCATGTGGTCTATCTTTGAAAAACTGCCATGAGCACTTGAAAAGAATGTGTATTTTTCTTCTTTGGGATGTAAGGTTCTATATATGTCAGTTAAGTCTCTTTGATTCAGTGTGTCATTCAGCGCCACAATATGTTTATTAATGTTTTGTTTGGAAGATCTGTCCATTTTTGACAGTGGGGTGTTGAAATCCCCTACTATCAGTGTGTTGCTATCTATATCTTTTTTGAAGTCATCCAACAATTTCCTTATAAACTTGGGGGCTCCTATATTGGGAGCATATAAGTTTACAATGTTGATGTCTTCTTGGTAGATTCTTCCTTTAAGTATGATAAAGTGCCCCTCTGGGTCTCTCTTTATGGCCTTTGCTTTGAAATCGACTTTGTCTGATACAAGTATGGCAACGCCAGCCTTTTTCTCATGTCCATTTGCTTGGAATATTATTTTCCATCCCTTTACTTTCAATCTGTGTAGGTCTTTTGCTCTGAGGTGGGTCTCTTGTAGGCAGCATATGTGTGGGTCATGTTTTCTTATCCATTCAGCTACCCTGTGTCTTTTGATTGGGGCATTTAGTCCATTCCCATTGAGAGATATTACTGATAGAAACTTACTCATCTTTTCTCTTTGTACTTGTGTTCCTCTCTGTCTCATTCTTTTCCTTCATCTGCTTAAACCAGTCCCCTTAGCATATCTTGGAGTGCTGGTTTGGTAGAGATGTATTCTTTTAGCTTTCTTTTGTCTGGGAAACTCCGTATTTCTCCTTCTATTTTAATGGAGAGCCTAGCTGGGTAGAGCAGCCTTGGCTGTAGGCCCTTGCTTTTCATGGCTTGGAATATTTGTTGCCATTCCCTTCTGGCTTGGAGTGTTTCTGTTGAGGAGTCAGCTCCTAGGCGTATCGGGGCCCCCTTGTATGTTACTTTCTCCTTCTCCCTTGCTGCCTTGAGGATTCTCTCTTTGTCTTTGACATTTGCCATTTTAATGATGATGTGTCTTGGAGTGGACCTCCTTGGGTCCTTCTTGAGTGGGGTCCTCTGTGCCTCCTGAATCCATGAGAGCCTTTCTCTCCTCAAATTAGGGAAATTTTCCATCATTACTTTTTCGAGGAGGTTCTCTATTCCTTGCTCCTCTTCTTCTCCTTCTGGTATCCCTATTATACGGATATTATTGCATTTCAGGTTGTCCTGCATTTCCCTAAATGCTTCTTCATTCTTTTTGAGCCGTTTTTCCATTTCTTGCTCTTTCTGGGAGCTTTTTTCTACCTTGTCTTCCATCTCACTGATTCGATCCTCAGCTTCATCCAGCCTGCTTTGGATTCCTTCTACTGTGTTCTTCAATTCAGAAATGGTATTCTTCATATCCTCTTGTGTCTTCTTGATAGTTTCTATGTCCTTTTCCAGGCTGATATAGTTTGCTGTAAGATCCTGATAGTTTCTCTGCAGTTTCTCATAGTTCTCTTTGAGCTGGCTGAGCTCATTGAGCTTCCTTAGAACCATTGTTTTAAATTCCATATCTGATAGTTCCCTTGCCTCTATTTCATTGAGCTCTCTCTGTGGGGAGTCCCCTTTTCCACTCATTTGGGGGGAAACTTCTTTTTCTTCCCATTTTTGTGAGAGTCTGTTAAGTATTTTTGTCCTTTACTTTTCTTTCTGGGCTTGCCTCTGATGATGTCAGTTGTTGACCCTATAGGGCCTTGGGTTGTTTGTTTGAGCCTTTCAGGAGTCTAATGCCTGTGTCTGACTCCTGCTTGGAGCAGCTCTGTGACCCCTTCGGTCAGGGCTGGGCTATTTTTTGGGATCTCTCTGCGCTCTCACGAGAGCTCCTTGAGCGCGTTCCCAGCGCGGCAGGGTCCCCCACCTGCCTGGGCTCGCATGTGTTTGCCCTAGACCAGGGGGCTTATTCGCGACCTCCCGTGCTCATCTGGCCTCCCTGGCACGCGAGCTTCGCGGCACTGGTCAGTTTAGGGTCTTCTATTGTGTGTTTTCCCCGCTTTTGGCTCTTTGGGTGTGTTGCTTGCCCTCACCAAATGGGGACTACGGAAATGGGAGGAAATCAGCTCTAGGACTCTCCGGTTAATCCTGTTTCTGGTCTCTCCTCCAGGGACTCTGGGCAGCTCTACTTATTTTGTGGGCCGCTCCGCAATCGCGGCGGGGAGGTCAATTTACGCCTGCCCTTGCCCCTCTGTGCAATCCCTCGCAGGCCGTATGGGTGCCAGTCTGTGTGAGGCCTTGCCGGCAGGTGCAAGCGTTCGCCAGCCCGCATGGGTCACACACACGCTCGCCAACCCTCGCCAGTCACTCGGCGCAAGTGTGCGCGCCTGTTCTAGGTGTTTTGGGGTGTCTATGTTTGCTTTTCGGCTTTTGGCTCTTTGGGGGTGTGGCCTCTTCCCGCGCAATGGAGACTACGGCAAGGAGAAGGAGTCGGGACTCCCCGGTTCCTCCTCCCATTCTTTCCCCAATGCCTCCATTTCCAGTCTCTCCTCAAGGCTCTCCCAGCCAGTCTGCACTCAGCCCCGCAGCTCACATGCGTACAAGCTGTGTGCGGAGCGCACAAAAGGCAGGTTAATTGATTCCCTTATGCCTGAGCGAGATGGTAGCTGCAGAGTGGGAAGTGCATTATCACCCGGGCTCCACCGCCGCAGTGTCAGTTCTCTTCACAAAGTTTTCCTCACCAGTCTTTTCCCAGGCACCAGCCCACCCTGCTGCCGCCTCTACCCAGCGATCAAGGAGGGTGGCTGCCGCTGCAACTTTTGCGTTTGCCCTTTAAATGTCTTTTTGCATCCCCAGCCACCTGTCTCTGGCAGAGAGCACCCCTAAGCTTTTTGGGGTTGCGTTTTGTCTGTATTTTCTCGGCTTTAGCTGCTGTAGTTTAGGGGTTCCTGTTTATGATTCAGACCCCGTTCTTCTCGGGGGGACGCTAACTGGCCGTTTCAATGTCCCTCTGGTGCCAGTGCCCGTGCGCACCCAGCCCACCCTCTCGAGCCTCCACCGCAATTCTCACCCGTTGGGATGTGTGAGAGTCGAATCCACTGTCCGCGGCACCAAGGCTCCTCTCCCACTATCGCTCCACTGCTTTCCAGGTGATTACTCCATTATTTAGTTGCAATTCCAGTTTGGTTTTGGGAGGAGGTCAGCGTGACTCCCTTTCACTCTTCCGCCATCTTTCTCTCCTCCTAGGTATTTTATTTTTCTTGTTGCTATAGCAAATGGGATTTTTTCCTGATTTCTTATTCTGATATTTCATTATTTGTGTACAAAAATGTCTTCAATTTCTGAATATTGACTTTGTATACCACTGTTTTGCCAAATTCGCTTATTAGGTCAAGTAGTTTTTTGGTGGTGTGTATAGGGTTTTCTATGTATGCTATCATGTCATCAGCAAACAATGACAGTTTTACTTCCTCCTTTCCAGTTTGGATGCCTTTTATTTTTTTTTCTTGTCTAGTTACTGTGGTTAGGACTTCCAATACTATGTTGAATGGAAGGGGTGAAAGCAGACCATCTTGTCTTCTTTCCTGATCTTAGTGGGAAAGCTTTTAGTTTTTGCCCATTGAGTATTTTGTTCCATATATGGCCTTTATTATATTGAAGTATGCCCCCTTTATCCCATTTTTCTGAGTGTTTTTATCATAAATGGGTGCTGTTCCTTATCAAATGTTTTTTCTGTATCTATTGATATGATCATGTGGTTTTTGTCTTTACTTTTGTTTATGTGATGTAGTATGTTTATCGATTTGTGAATATTGAACCATCCCTGCATCCCTTAGATGAAACTCTCTTGATCATGGTGGACGATCTTTTTAATGTATTGCTGGATGCGGTTTACCAATATTTTGTTGAGGATTTTAGCATCTATTTTCATCAGCATTATTGGCCTGTAGTGTTCTTTCTTTCTTGTGTCTTTATCTGGTTTAGGGATTAGGATGATACTGGCCTCATAAAAAGAGTTTGGGAGTCTTCCCTCTTCCTGGGTTTTTTGGAATAGTCTGAGAAAGACAGGGGTTAGCTCCTCCATAAATATTTTGTAAAATTCTCCTGTGAAACCACCTGGTCCAGGGCTATTGTGTGCTGGGAGGTTTTTTTTTTTTTATTACTGCTTCAATTTCCCCAGCTGTTATTGGTCTGTTCAGGCTTTCTGCTTCTTCTTAATTCAGTTTTAGAAGATTATAGGTTTATAGAAATTTGTCCATTTCACCCAGGTTTTCAAATTTCTTGGCATATAGTTGTTCATAGTAATTTCTTACAATCCTTTTTATTTCTGTGGTATCAGTTGTAATTTCTCATCTTTCATTTCTCATTTTATTTATTTGTGACCATATGCTATTCTGATGAGCCCCAGACCAATCATAACTATCCAGCGCTAACTCTCCTAGAGGGATAGAATTAAATGCTCAGAGTTTCCTAGACATCACCACTTGATCATCCTGTAGGCATCCCAAATTCAAAAAGCACAAAGTTGACTTATTCTGCTATATTGTCCATCAGGTTAGTACCAGCCAGGCTATGGAAAGTGTGCCATTTTATTTCTCCCTAGACAAAATCTGTTCCTCCTCCCATATCCTATTTCTCAGTCAATATAACCCCCATTTACCCAGTTTTCAAGGCCAACAACCTGGCAGTCATTTTAGAATTTTCCTCCACTTCTTCATAGCCAATTGCAGTCCAAGTCCTGTGGATTCTACCTCCTACATAGTCTCCAAACCATCCCTTCCTCTCAACTCCTGCTTCCAGCAGGACTTCTGAATCTGCTTCCAAGACTGTATATTGGAACAACATCCTAACTACTGTACCCATTCTCTGCCTTGCTCCCTCAAATCTGTTCTCTGAATTCTACCAGCATGATCTAATGACAATAGAAGTCTGTTTGCTTTACTCTACAGTTTTCAGTGGCTCTGCCATTCATTGCCTTTAAAGAAAGTTCCCAGTTGTTAAAATCAACATTTATCTGGCCCTAGCCCACATCTCCAAAATCTACATCAAACCCCTTCCCTACTCTCCACCTTTATCATCACCTTATGCTTCAGAAATGGCCATTTCATTGCATTTCCCCACAAAGCCCATAAAGAGGCATGTTTTCTGCTGTGGAGTAGGGGTCAGGACAAGCCAGCCAACTTTAGAGGAGAGAAAACATTGTGACAGATTTTTAATTCCCTGTTTTCTCCTGGAGGCCCAGCTGCAGTTCTACCATTTCAGTTCACCAGATATTCGAAGAGCTCTATAATTCAGTCCCATCGTTCACTTCTGCTGACTCAAGTTCATTTTTTGAAACCAAAAGTCTTCCAGCAAATGCACTGATGAACTAAAAAAACAAAAGACATCTATTTACATGAGATGATTTGCATGAGAGGAAGGAAGGAGGCCCTTCACAGGAAGAGGATGGGAGGACGGCCCAGCCCCAGGGATTCGTGTCTGACTGTGCAGCAAGAGAAGCTGCAAACAGACAATGAAGCCTTTATTTTACAAAGGCTCCCTCCTGAAGAAGCACAGCGTTTGTATCCAAGTGACAAAGTGCTGCACAGGGTCAGAACCTTGGCACATTCAAGGTTCCGAGGAATGTGGGGCTGCTCTGGCATCTCAAGCACTGGCTGCCTGGAGACCACTGAAAGATGGCTTTCTTGGCACAGTCCTCAGTGTTATCCCCATGGACACCAGCAGCATGGATGGTGGAAATGCCCCATCCTCAAATGGCTCAGTGGAAAACAGAGATCATTGGAAGGAGATAGTCAGAGCATGGGAAGGAGACATCATGAATGCCCCTTGGTAACTATAGTAGACAGACTTGTTTGCAATACACACCCTGGAGACTCCCCAAAATAACTGAATGAGACTTGAATGGAGAGAGTCAAGGCTCTAAAACTTGAAGATATGCAACAAATTCAGCAAAATGTGGGTTATCACCATGAATGTGTCCCCATTTCAACTCACAGACCATGGAAATTGAGAAAATTCCAGTTTGTAGTATTGAAGTTACTTTTAAAAATTAAAAGGTGAAGGAATAAAATAACTTAGGAAAACTAAAATGGAATTACCTGAGGGGCCTTCCCTCAGAGCCCTTTCTGCAGCTCACAAGATATTTATGAAATGACATCTACTAAAAGAAAGTACAATTTAGAATGCTGAGATTTTTCTATTAATTCAGCAAAGTAGAATGGGACAACAACAGAAAGCTTATATTCCAGGGGCACAGTTCTGAAAGTCATCCTTATAAAGTAAGAGTCTCTGGATAGTTAGCCACAGAGATCTTAAGCTCATTTGGGAAAGGATTAAAGAGACAGTTTTATTAGCTTACTTTTAGTTCCACATTTCTCATGTAGTGCTTGACCCAATTGTGAAATGACACACTTTCCACAGTCTGGTTGAAAGTAACCTGAGTGAACAGACAGCAATCCAGTTCACCCATAGAATGGATATCAACCAAGCCTCAAAGAGAAACTCTCTCTCTAAACAAGATTTTAAACTAAATTCAACTTGAAACTTAGGTACCTTTTGTGGTCTTCAAGCTCTTTTCCATTCTTAAAAGTGATATGACACTAAGTTTTAAATTGAAGCTGATTTGTTATAAAAATCATCTTTTAAAACATCTTAACTAGGTTTACAGATATCCTTATGACACTAAGAAAAGCATGAAATGCAGAATCATTAGTTCACAGGAAGACGAAGACTTGGGGAATTAAAATGTTTTTGAAACCTAAACTTCCAAGTAAACTAAATCCAAATATCAAACTTCTCATATGGTAGGAATTGTCCAAAGCAATTAACAAAACCCAGATATAGATACTGTTATCCCTATTTCATAGATGAGGAACTGGAAACTTGGAGAGTTTAAATGACTAGAGAGCCCACATGTGATAATCAGGATAACTGGTACAGCTTCCCTGTTTCAACTACCTCCTTTCTTTAGCTAGTATAGTATCTTCAGGTTATTTTGGTACTGACTACATGTGCTTTTATCTTTCAAGAACATAACTCCTTTTCCAGAAAGAAAGCATAACTAGCTTAGCTTGGGTTAGTGTCCAAGTTTAAGTTGTGGGCATGCTTGCAAAGTCCCTTGAAGGTACCACTACATCTCAATGAGTTCTTTCCAAACAATATTTGAATATCAACCACAGGCAATAATATTAGGGAGAAGAGAAATGGGAAGATTACCAGTGTTGATTACCTACTATGTGCCAAGCCCTATATTAAGTGTTTTAAATACATTATCACTTATCTTTATAAAGCACAAGAACTAAATGAGATCAAAGATTACCAGAATTAATCAAAACAGTTTCCAGTGTTAAAAACAATGATAATGAAGGACTGAAGAAGACCCCTATAGTCTAAAAGGAGTGGAGATAAGAAAGATGGTCCACCCCATTGTCAACAATGGATAGATCTTCCAACCAAAAAATCAACAAGGATATTGTGGCATTGAACAACACACTAGATAAAATGGACTTAATTGATATTTATAGAACATTTCATCCCAAAGATGCAAAGTATACATTCTTTTCAAATGCACATGAATCATTTTCAAAGATAGACCACATGGTAGGACACAAAACAAGCCTTAACAAATTCGAAAAAATTAAAACCATATCTAGCATTTTCTTGGATCACAATGGCTTGAAACTAGAAACCAGCCTCAAGGAAAAAAACTCAAAAACATAAAAATACATGGAGACTGAATAACATGTTATTAAATAATGAATGGGTTCACAATGAGATCAAGAGAGAAATAAAAAAGTATCTGGAAACAAGTAAAAATGAACATACAACAACCCAAAACTTATGGGATACAGTGAAGGCAGTCCTGAAAGGGAAGTTCATAGCGATACTGGCCTACCTAGAGAAGACAGAAAAATCTCAAATAAACAACCTAATCCTACACCTAAAAGAACTTGAGGAACAACGAACAAAGCCCAGAGTAAGTGAAAGGAAGGAAATAATCAAGATCAGAGCAAAATTAAATGACATAGATAGAGACTGAAAAAACAATCCAAAGAACCAATGAACCCAGGAGCTTGTCCATTGGAAAGATAAACAAAATCGACAAATCTTTAACCAGACTCAACAATGAAAAAAGAAAGTGAACCAAAATAAATAAAATCAGAAACAAAAGAGGAGAAGTAACAACCAATATCACAGAAATACAAAGGATTTTAAGAAAATTACTATAAACAACAAAATGCCAGAAATTGGACAACCTAGGAAAAATGGACAAATTTCTGGAAACATTCCATCTCTGAAAACTGAATTGAGAAGAAGCAAAAAGCCTGAGCAGACTGATAACAGCTAGCAAAATTGAAACAGAAATCAAAAAGCTCCTGGCACACAAAAGCCCTGAACTAGATGGTTTCACAGGTGAATTTTACCAAACATTCAAAGTACTAACACCCATCCTTCTCAAACTATTCCAAAAAATTCAAGAATAGGTGAGACTCCCACACTCTTTTTTGAGGCCAGTATTGTCCTAATTCTAAAACCAGGCAAAGACACAACAAAGAAACAAAATTACAGGCCAATGTCTCTGATGAACATAAATGCTAACATCCTCAATAAAATATTGGCAATTCATATTCAGCAATACAAATGAAGCATATACCATGATCAATTGAAACTTATCCCAGGGCTGCAAGGATGGTATTACATTTGCAAATCAATGAATGTAATATATCACATAAACAGAACGAAAGACAAAAATCACATGATTATATCAATAGATGATTAAAAAGCATTCGATGAAACCCAGCACCCATTTATGATAAAAATATTCAGCAAAGTGGAAATAGAGGGAGAATACCACAACATAATAAAGATCAAAAATGAGAAACCTACTACCAACATCATACTCAATGGGTGAAAACTAAAAGCATTTCCCTTGAGATCAGGAATAAGACAGGAGTATCCGCTTTCACCACTTTTATCCAACATAGTACTGGACATTCTAGCCACAGTGATTAGATAAGAAAAAGAAATAAAAGGCATCCAAGTTGGAAAGGAGGAAGTAAAACTGTCACTATTTGCAAATGACATGATAGCGTTTTGGCTCCAACTTTGGCTCCACCAAAAAACTACTCTCCCTAATACGTGAATTTAGCAAAGTAGCAGGACACAAAGTCAATATTCAGGAAATGATGGCATTTGTGTTCACCAACAATGAATTATCAGAAATATAAACTAAGAAAAATATCCTATTTGCTATAGCAGCAAGAAAAAATAAGTACCTGGGAATAAATTTAATCAAGGACATAAAGACCTGTACTTGGAAAACCACAGAATATTGAAGAAAGAAATTAAGGAAGATACAAATAAATGAAAACATACCATGGTCATGGGTCAGAAAAATTAATATCATTCAAACTTCCATACTGCTTAAACAATCTATAGATTCAACACAATTTCTATAAAAACACCAATGGAATATTTCACAGGTCTAGAACTAATATTCCAAAAATGTATGTGGACCCAAAAAGACCTTGTATAGCCTTGTCAATCCTGAGAAAGAGGAACAAAGTTGGAGAGATCATAATACCTGATATTAAGCTATATTACAAGGCCACTGTAATCAAGACAGTCTCGTAATGGCATAAGAACAGACACATAGATCAATGGAACAGAATAGAGGACCCAGAAATAAACTCATGTCTCTATGCTCAATTAATATTTGACAAAGCAGGTACAAGCATACAGTGGGATACAAACAGTCTCTTCAATTAATGGTGTTGGGAGAGGTGGACTGTTACATGCAAAAATGAAACTAGACCACCAACTTAAACCATATACCAGAATAAACTCAAAATGTATAAAGGACTTAAATATAAGATGTAATACCACAAAAGTCTTAGTGGAAAACATAGGCAGTAAAATTTCAGACATTCTCATATAGCAATATTTTTTCCTATATATCTCCTAGGGCAAGGGAAATAAAGGAAAAAAAATAAACAAATGGGACTATATCGAATTAAAAAGTTTCTGCATGGCTAAAGAAACCATCATCAAAATGAAAAGGGAATTGACTGTATGGGAGTACATATTTGCCAACAATGCATCAGACAAGGGTTTAATCTCCAAAATATATAAAGAAATCATATGACTCAACATTAGGAAGACAACCAACCCAATTAAAAAATGGGCAAAGGACCTGTATAGATACTTCTCCAAAGAAGACATACACATGGCGCATAGACATATGAAAAGATGCTCAACATTACTAGCCATCAGAGAGGTGCAAATTAAAACCACAATGAGATGTCACCTCACTCCTGGGAGAATGGCTATCATTAATAAATCAACAAACAACAAGTACTGGTGAGGATGTAGAAAAAAGGAAACCCTAATGCACTGTTGGTCAGACTACAGACTGATGTAGCCACAGTGGAGAACAGAATGGAATTTCCTCAAAAAATTAAAAATGAAACTGCCTTCTGACCCAGCAATTCCACTGCTGGGATTATACCCTAAGAGTCCTGAAACACCAATTCAAAAGAATTTATGCACATCTATTTCATAGCAGTGGATCTTATATTAGCTAAGTGTTGGAAACAACACAAGTGCCTATCAGTAGATGAGTGTATTAAAAAACTGTGGTACATTTACACAATGGAATACTATGCAGCAGAAAGAAAGAATGAACTCCTACCTTTGGCAACAGCATGGATGGAACTGGGGAGCATTATGCTAAGTGCAGTAAGACAGGCGGCAATAGTCAAATACCATATGATCTCACTTGTAACTGGAATCTAATGAACAAAATAAACTAATGAACAAAATCTAATGAACAAAATAAAATGAGAAAAACAGATTCAGAGACATGGAAACATGGAACAGACTGACAGCTGTAGGCGGGGAGGAGGGAGAGGTAGAATAGTGAATGGAAGGGGAAGGGATTAGTTAAAAAACATGTATGAATGACTCATGGGCATGGACAACAGAGGGGATGACTGTAGGAGAGAGGGGTGGGCTGGGTGGAGGGGGACTAAAGGAAAAAAACTGGCACAACTGTAATAGAATGAACAATTAAAAAGTAGAAAAAAATATATAAAATAAAAGAGAAAGAAAAAGGAAATACAGTCCAAAGAGCATTGAAAAATGCCTTTGCATTTTTCTTAATATTTATTTTGAATATCTATTGTATATAATGGTAAAAATGTCAAAAGGTACACAGAAAGGTGTTTTCTGTTTATTTGTTCTATATAGTCAAAAATAGTTTACTAATTAGGACTAGAAACTTTTCATAAGAGTTTTGCAAAGGACATTTATCATTTGTATCTGCCCCAAATCTTTTCTTTTTAGTTCTTTTATATTATGAATTCTCTTTTCTATAGACAGAAACAAAGACAACACATTTCCCAAGACTCTTTGCTACTCAGATCCAGACATTTGACTATCTTCTAACAAACCCCAAACCTAGGCTAGATTTGAGATATGAGACAAGGTTGCATTTTCCCAGTAAGTATGGACATGGGGGCATAAGTTTGCTGCAGGCACTGTAACAGAGGCCGGCTGGTCATTCCTGGCTTCATAGATGTGGAGCATCATCTGGCAGCCACAGCATGATTTCTGTTACGGCATCTTTATAAAGTATTTGGACATTTGTGGTGTGGTTGGATGTTATTCTTGAATGCTTTATTTCTGACTCTGTGACATCCAGGCTTTGTTCCTTGGCCTTCCCAGGCATTCTAATTAATAACACATAATAAGTTTCTACTGAGTCAATTCTTTCTCTGACAGAGACCTCAACATATTCGGAATCTGGGATTGACTAGGTGACCTGGTCAGACTTAAAAGCAGTAAGGACATTAGCATCCAATGGCAAAAATGTCACCCAAACTATTGTAATAGAAGGTAGGATGATACTACTCTTGCCTCACGTTAGATGGATGCATCAATAGATTATATCTCAGGATGCAAAAATTAGAGTGAGACCAAATCCCCACTCCCCAACCTCCTGCCTGCCAGACAGGATTTGTAATGGGCATGAAAGAGAACCTGATCCACATCTCTTGGTGTTCTCAGTGAAATGAAGTATATAAAAGGGGGTCAGAAAGAGAATTTCGAGAAGATAGTTGAGAAGATTTTTTAAAAGAAGCTTTTTGTTCTGCTTTAAATCTTCTCCCCTTTGGACTACGGGCATCGGCATTATCTTCCAACCACAAGCCTAGTGAAAGAGCTTCTTGCAGACTCCTGGGAACTCAGTCAGGCTGTGGACCAAAGTCTAACTTCACCAACAAAATACAGAATGTTAGGATGGGCTGGCTAAGTGCTTTGGAGATAGGAGAACCAGAAGGACAGCTACATTAGAATTACAGGGGACTCCAAGTTTTGCCGGGCAAGGAATGAGATTATCCACAATAGCATTGGGTTACACTGGAGAAAGCCATGGGTACTATCAACTAGGTCCTCTAAGAAGGACCTCAGCAGAAAGAAGCTGAGCATGCCCACCCTGGATATCAAGAGGCTGAGTAAATGGTTGAAAGAGACCACCCAGAAGAGAGAGACATTCATGTGAGTCAAGGGAACTGTAGGAGAGGGGGCCTGCAGAGAACTTCCAAAATTTCTATGCTTGAGCCCTGAGAGAATCAGCTGGAGCCATGTTATAGGGACCCAGATTTAATCATTACAGGACCCATAGAGAAGCTCACTTGCTGCTTTCCCTCTCATCTCTACCTTCAACCCTGAAAGGAAGAAAATGACAGCTAGCAGGTAAAAGTGAAGGTAAGATGGGAGAGAGGACATGGAAGCTGTTAGAAGTTTCACCAAAGCATAGAGGAAGCTCATCTTTTTTTTTTCCAAACCCAGAAGGAAGTTTAAAGAGTTGGTAGAAGACACATATAAAATTGCATTTTGATCATAGCAGAGCTGTGCTCACAGTAGTCCATGGTACCAATTGGCAAAAAACCAAAATTAATCTCCTGGAGTCACACAGAAAAAAAATGCCTATTGAGAGCAAGGCTCTGGTAGACTGAGGAGGGAGCAACATAAAGGCAATGAGGTGTAGATAAAATGTAGAGAAAACAACCACAAGCTTAGGAACTTAAATTCTCACCTCAAAGCATGGGCAGTGAATGAGCAAGTTTCTGTGCCTTCCCTGAAACCTCTGAAGTCTCATGCCAGCAAAATCTAGCTAATGAAGCTGAAAATCGAAGGAAGACAGAGACAGATCCTGAAGATAGAACTACAAAACAGATTGAATTCACAGTCTCACCAGGTCTTTTAGGGTATTTATTGGGAAAAGTAGTTCTTCCCATGATACTGAAGTGGAGATGTTTTGGAAGTATCAGGTAACCCTAAGAAATTAAAACCTCAGAACTCACAGAGCTTCCTGGACTAACAATAGCAGCCCTTCCTCCCATGCTGATGGGGTTGGCTCTGTCTTGTTCAAAGACACCAACACTACTCAGTGGTCTCCTTGCAAGGGGATGTCTTTATTGCCTACTCCTACCTCTGCTCATTGACTCCAGACCTACAGTTAGAGTCAGATTCTAGTATGCCCTGAAATCAAAATTGAACATGGGAAGAGAAGGCCTTTATACCAAAAGCATTGCAAGACTATGGAAAAGAATTCTGAGAGTGTTAGGAAGAGAAGAATATAATTTAAGATCAGATCAAATTTATCTTGTAGGTGCCCTCACCAAAAAATTCTAGATTCAACATCCTCGATTAAACAACTGGAGGGGGATTAAACTATGTATAATGTAATTAAACTATGATATAATGTGGAGAAGGGAATCCTAAGACTTAAGGAGACAAGAATATTAGAGTGGATTTACAATAGCTGATCTACTCACCGAGCTTCAGAAAAAGCACATTACGAAGATGAGAATTAGCATTCTTGAAGATACTTGCCCTCTGTGGGCCAGGAATGATTAGGGAGATGCTTCTATGGTGAAAGGTTTCCTGAAGGGGCCAGTGGGTCCTGATTTCTGAAATAAGCAGAGGGCTTAGGTGTGATTATTGGAAGGATTTGACTTGAGGCATACTTAAGGGTGCCTGATAGACTTAGGGTTTGTAGGGTTGAGATACGTAGACACTAAAGTGTTACTTAATTCTCAAACAACAATAACAACAAAACCTAAGCCTGGGGAACAGAGGACTGACTTTAGTCACAATGATGGAGAGTCATTTCTTCACCCAGTTCCCAGACCTGAGTCACTTTCCAGACCCAGAGGCCTTTGAATAAAGGGGAGACCAGATGCTCTTGAGAAACAACCCCGCGAAGCCACCACGAGTGTATACTGACATCTTTCTCTCTTTCTTTAATAAAGGCACTTGGAGCCATTTACTGGGGCAATTGAGCTCTGGAAAAGGGAGTTTCTACGGGGCTCTCAGGATGATGATGACGATTGTTATTTCCCAGCTAACGATAATTCCTGGAGGTGCCAAATGCCATCTGTATTTCTCCGGTAAGTGTATGGAACTTTATGGAATACATTAAGAACATCCATAGTGATCTTAGTGGATCCTTGAACATTTTCTATAGTAATTAGCTCAGTTCTTGGGTGCTTAGCTGTAGCTGAGGTACTGGCTCCCTGGTCTGTGATGAGAATGTTACTATGGAAGGAGGGGTTAAGTGGAAGCCCCTGGAACTAACCCTCCATACTGAAAAATAAATCAAAATGCTTTGTATCTACTAATTCATTTAATTTTCACAACAATCCTATGCTGCAGGAACTATTATCATTCCCTGTTATGGGAACGTTCCCTCTCAGTTCCCTCGGTGCTTTCCCCTCTTTTCCTCAACTAAGCCTTTCATTGGTTAGCTCTCCCTGCCCCCACCCCTATTTCTGAGTTTCCTCAAGGTGCTACCGAAGAAGGGTTTTGAACAGAACCCTTAAGTTCTTAGGAAAAGATAAACTATCTAAATCCTTAAAGCAAATACATCAACATTGAACTATCTTCCAGCTGTTCTGCTTGAACAAAGTGAGGCACCCAAAGCAAGGCCCTGGAGTGTTAGAGTTCACTTTCAAACACAGTGTACACAGTGTTCATTCTTAATAAACCAACGGAGTGAGACAGGATGCAGACAGACTGAGAGAAGGGTCACTGCCCGACAGATCCATGACATGAACATAAGAGGCTGAGTCCACACGCATGTAAACACTGGAGAACGTGGAATGCAGTGCTATTTGGGGTGAGGAAGGATCAGCGGTACCTTTGGAACCTGGTTCTGGACATGAAACCTGGCTCTTCCACTTCAAGTGGGTCACGGCCTCTCTTCTTCAGATGTGAAGTAGAGAACAATTGAAATCCTTAGGGGCCAAACTGGGAATGGAAAATGAAATGAAATGTTGAGGTCCAAGTGGTATTGCTTTGGAAGATAATCATTGTGGAGGAAGGGAAGTATTATTCCATAGTTGATGCTGGCTATACTCTGAAGACTAAAATCAATTAATTCATGCCACTGTGAAAGCATTTTTGATTCAGGCTTGACTGAAATGGAAAGAGACTATAGGAAACATGCTACATGGTATTTACATGATAAGTCTTGAGAGGGGATAATCTCATTGACAAATGTACATGGAGAATTCAAATTCCTGGGCTTACATTATTCTCCTCAGTCAGATGATGAAAGGGAATTAGAGAATATTCATGTCCCAGAAAGCCCAGGAAAACAGGGAACCAAAAATCTCCAGGTGGGTGAAATATCTTAAGTTCAAAAATTATTACTATCTCCCATAATCCTAGTCACTACAGTTTCCATATTTAAGGGTAAAAAAAAACCCCTCTCCGATATAGTTAACAATGTATTATACATTTGTTTAAATTTTCTAAAATATAACATTTAATCTTGAGCCTATACGGTCTACAAAGTTTGCAAAACATGTTTGTTATATGTATTAGATTATAAATTATATGTATTAGAATGTTAGTTATAAGGAATTAGATTTTTTGATTGTCTTGGATCATATTCCCTAGAAGCAGAGCCTGAGGCAAGGACTGGGGTGCACACCGCTTGTCGAAGGAATACCCTTGGGAAGAAGGGAGTGAGGAAAAAAGCCAGGGCAAGAGGAGGAGGGAAGTAAAGGATGGGTCTCCGTGGAGGATGGGCTTCAGGATAACCCCAAGAGAGTTCAGCAGCATGAACTGCATCTCAGAGCTGCATCTCAGAGCTGCTCGCATTTGAAGCAAGGGGGCTAGCCTTTTGTTCTTGTGTGTCAATTAGCCATTGGCTGCTGGTTACAACTGAGGGCAGTGTAGTTTCCTGGATAGGCTGGCTCCCTTTGAGCTGAAGGTAATTCCTTGGAGAAGTAAGCAGCTTTGAAGGCTTAGCAGCCCAAGCTCACAGCACCTGGGGGAATGGGTGCTCGAACCAGGAACAGCATGAGACCAGTGTGCCAGAGGCATCCAGGACACTCATTACAGCTGTGGAATACATTTAACCTGGCATGGGATAATGAGCCCACTAGCTATAACTCACTAGCCTGCATTAAAGAATCTTACCACAATCAATACGGTATAGACTTCTAGGTGGTCAGTTGCTGGTATTAACTTTCACCATTTAAGCCTGTCTGAAATGAAAACTTTCTCTAGTGGATTCAAATCCAAATACAATGGGAATCTTTATTTTTCCACAGACACAAGCAAAGATAAATAAGAGTAAATATTAGAAATCAAACATTGAAAAACTGGACAAAATTTGAATTAAACATTTGTCATCTCAAAGGAGATTGATTTAAAATTTTTTAAATGATTTTTAAAGGCTAGAAGTAAAAAGAAAAAAGCAAAACAGATCAGCAGGTTTTACTGCATCAAAATGTAAAACTTCTGTCCACCAGGGAAAAAGCAGAGCCAACTCTGTGTGGACAAAATAAAAAAGTAAACAATAGTTAGGAAAGAATATTTCTGCAAATTTGAAAAAAAGAATTCCGTGGAAAATCAAGTTTTCTACTTTGGCAAGGGTAGCATTTTTATAGCATACTTCTTAACCAGATCCCAAAGTAAAAATCCCTCCCCTCCCCAAGCAAAAAGATTGGAATGGTATTGAAATATCCCATTTCAAGAGCCATCTGTGACTAACTGTAGTCTTGAACAAGTTACTTAGTTGTATTATATCTCAGTTTCTTTATCTGTAACATGGATTTATGTGGACTCTATCATCTAATCTTGTCCAAGGTAAAATGATTTAGAAATGGCAGAGTTAACATTAATCTTGCCAGGCTGAAAGCTCACATCTTAACCCCTTACACTATATTGCTTCATGAAAACAGCAAGTAATAAAATTCCATACTGTTATAATCATTCATATAACTGCCCTGTTCATTTCTCCGGGGAACATAACATGATTTGCAATGCTGCATATTTTGCTTTCTTTCTTGTCTCTTTAATTAAATAGTAAACACCATGAGGACAGAACCAAATATTTGATAAATATTTTTTGAATGAATTAATGGGTAAATAATATATCAGCAGGAGAATTCAAGATGCCATGATTTCTGTGAAATGAAAGTGGTTCCCTTCCTACTGAAAGTCAAAACAAACATACATCTCCCAGATGTACAGAGGTAGCAAGGTATAATGGGAATAGGAAAGATATCAGGACTTTGGAGCCAGTCATGGGGGTGAATGATTCCTCTTTAATTTATTAGCTTAGGAATCACTTAATTTCCCTGAGAGTCAATCCCCATCTATAGAATAGGTTCATTTCATGGCAACTTATTTAGGTAACACCATATGCTATGCAATACCTATTAGGTAAGCGGATAACACCTAATAGATAATACCTGTTAAGGTAATACCTAATACCATGCCCAAAATATAGCTACATGTTCCATAGATGTTTGTTTCCTTCCCTCATCCATAATTCAAGTCCTGCACTCTGCCTACCTCCAAGTGGGCAGAAATTGCTGAGTTTCAGAGGTCTGCACCCCTCCTTCCTTTTGCTAGCACTGTTATAAATTGCATCTTTCATTTCTGTGTTGCTGCCCCTCATCTTCTGAGTCTTTCTAAGGACTGTGCAGACTCCAGGGGGGAAACATAAACCATTTTTATTTTACCAAGTCGAAGCTGGGGTACAATGCAAGATCAATGGTTCTTCCAGAAAAAACTGAGAAAAATTTCAATTTGTCTTATTTCCCACAGCCCATCCCACCATTTTAACTGCTCCCCTGGAAACCAGATGAAAGTAGCTGACAATTAGGGACCACTTCATGGTGCACAAGAAATGCTTAGCAGGGGATGGCTGGGGGCAGATTTTCAGTAATCACATCTTCTGGAACCCTTTAAAATGGTCTCTCCTGAAAGATGACAGTCTCAGCTCAAGAGTCATTTCATTCTGAAACAGTTGCCAGGCACCACACGTACCCAGCCAGTGCCTTTAGATAGGAGTGGGTGACATGCTTCCTGTGATTTATGTCCATCCTTTTGAGAAAATGCTCATTGCTAGGTGATGTTAACCTCTTGTATCATCCTCTATTTTTAGCCTCTAAGCGAGTGATGAATCAAGTTATAATCTGACAGGGAGCTTAATGACATATTAGAATTAAATTAAGTCATGGTGCCTTAGATATCACAAACGTTTCTAAAGAGCAGAGCCAGAATGCATCATCCCTGCCCAGTTTTAATCAACCTATTATAACATGATTTTTTTTTTAAAAAAAGACACATTACATGTTGAATACAACTCTAAGGTTAACTAAGGTTTCCTCCAATTTTAATCAAGCCTCATATACCCAGGCAGCTCATTCTAAAAGCTGGAGATAGAAATGATTTCTCTGAAATATTATTATATGCTGTGAGCTCAGACATGCGGGTAGAAACACTCTCAATCATTCAAATATATAAGGAGCACCTACTCCATTATAGGCACTGTCTTGGATACAGGGAAGACAATGGTGAGCAAAAGCATGACATAATTCTTACCCTGTGGAGCAAATTTAGTGAGCAGATAGATGTTAACCAAATAATCATATCAATAAAAGGGTAGGTTTAAGCACCGAAATTATGTTATTAGGCCTTTGATTCAGTCTCTCTCCATCTCTTAGTTCTGCTATCTTCTATTTGGCTTTTTGTTCCAGAATCCTCTATGTGACTAAGATGGCCACTTGCAGCTCTTGATACTGTGGTGCTAATGGATAGTGACACAGAGGTACATCAAGTTGCCCCTAGAGCTTCAGCAAAGTCCCAGAGAGGATGGTGATTGGCTTGGTTTAGATTGCGTGCTGGTTCCTGTCCTGGGTGGAGACCTGGAGAAGGACTGCTCTCATTGGCCAGCCCAGGTCACATGTGTACTCTCAGGCTGGGAGAAGGTGGGGCAGTGTTAGTCTCCCCAGCACCTTATGGCTAAGCAGAATTTCTAGGGGGAAGGTAAGAGTAGTTTTGCAAATGAAAAAATGGTGGGACAATGAATGTTTGTCCATCAAACTGTTAGAGGGTTGATGTTTAATGATGATCAAGTAAAAGAAGAAAAGAAGTAGCAGTGAGCACTATGCTTTACCTGTGTTCCTCTGGCTCCTCTAAGGGCCAGAGGCTGAGGCATGCCAGCTTGGTAGAAAAGCCTTCAGAACCAGACAGATATGGGCTCAGTTCCTTCGTCCATCACTTCTTAGTGGTCACGTGGCCTTGGGAAAGTCATCTAATCCTCTTTAAGACAGTTTCTTTACTTGTAGCACGGAGGTAATTTCATTGCCACAGGATTGTTGGGGAGATAAAATGAAATAACATAAACAAGGAAGTACAGTGCTAGGAAAATTAGCAGTGTTTGATGGATGGTGGGTTTTTAGGAATCTCTCTAAAGCACCATGTTGTATAACAAATATTGTTGAGAGCCTCCTAACTTGTGGGGCAGAGGGAGGGAGTGGTGTTTGGAGGCAAGAGGAAGAAAAATATATGTAAACAAGAAAATAAGCATACATTCATATTCTGTAAAGTGCTCTGATGGAAATAAGCAAGAAAAACCAACAAAAACAAATTTGATGGAGAATAAGGGTGGAGGCTTCCTTTGCATAAAATATACCAATAAGGCCTCCTTGAGAAGGTGACATGTAAACCGAGTCCTGAATGATAAGAAAGGTTGTAGGGAGAGGTTTCTAGACAAAGGAAACAGCAAGTGCAAAAGCCCTGAGGCATAAAAAAGAATGGCTGTGTTCAGGGAACAGAAAGAAAGCCAGTGGTTGGAATGGTAAAATTAAAGAAGTGGGTAGGGAACAATAAGGTCTCCAAGACCAGAGTAAGAAGTTCAAGTTCCACGTTGAATGATGTATTTTGTTAAAATTTAGTAAGATAATCAGAGTTGTTGGGTGGAGAATAGAATGGATAAGGGCATGTGTAGGGAGACCAGTTAGGAGACCACAGCCATTGTCTAGGTGATAAACAGTGGGGATCTAGCCCAAGGTGGTGGCAGTAGAGATGGAGAGAAATGGATGGATCAAAGATATATTTTGGTTATAGGATCAGGAACCCATAGCTGGATTTATATTTGGGAGAAAGGAGAGAGGAGGGAATGTAAGATAGATTTTGACTCTGGGGTTTGAGCAACTACTTGGTTGAACTTGGGACTGCTTACTGAGGTAAAGTCTTAGGAAAAAACAGATATCAGATAATGAGTCTGGGGTGCCTGTAGGTACCCAGGTGGCAGTATGGATTCGGCAGGTAGAGGAACAAGTCTGGGTCTTAAGCAAGAGGTGAGGGCTGGAGTACAAATTGGAGGCAATGGAACTGAATGAAATCATCCAGGAAAGAGGGGAGATAAGAGGAAAGAAGGTAGAAGGTCCCAGCCTTACAGCTCTTTTTCAAGAGGCTTGAGACTTAGAGAGGGAGAGTCAGCAAGGAAGAGGATCCATGACCTAGCAGAGAAACCAGAAAAGTTGGGGTGATAGAGACCAAAAGAGAAAACTATTTCAAAAAGAAGGAAGTGGTAAACTCTGCTTGAAAGCTGTTAAGAGATTAATAAAATGAAGACAAGTAGATGAGCTTTAAATTTAGGGGGGAAAAATCCACCCTTTATAGCAGTGCTCTCAGACTAATCTTTCTAAAACAAACCTATAATGTTTCTCCCTTGAGTTGGTGAGATGGCGCACCACCAACTCCCTAGCAGGGCCCGGTGACCCTCTTCTTCCCAATTTGGCCTCCATCTGCTCCCTGGCATTTGCTCATGCTTCCTGTGAGCAGAAACTGCAGATGGCCCTGCCTCTTGGGCAGCCCTGCTCTCCAGGTCTGTGCACAGTTTCTCAGGTCTGCACTACCCTTCCCTTACCTCTGGTGGATGCCACACTCCTCATCCAGCCCCAATTCCATCTCCAGGCAGTGTTTTTGAGCCATTCTCTAGGATCTTACAAGCCCCCTCTTTGGATCTCTAATATAATACTTCTCAGGTTGTACTGAAATTGTTTTCCTATTCCTTTCACCCAGCAGACTCTGAATTGCTTAACAGTTGAGATTGTGTTTGGCATCTTTAGTGCCTCCCCTGCCCCCATGCCCAGCACAACACCTAACCCATAGTAGATGTCTATGAAGTATTGGTTGAATGAGTTCTGTGAACATTATTATTTCAAGTAGTTTTAACTGTTCTTAAAAGAAAAGCAAACTTAAAATATATCTTTTGAGTGTGAAAATATGTATGAGTTCTCCTCACTCAAAAAACACCTTAAAGTATATAAAATTGTTAGAACTCTCTGTTATGGGTTGAATTGTGTGTCCCCCCCCCCCAACACACACTCATTCACAATAAGATATGTTGAAGTCTTAATTCCCAATACTGCAGAATAGGATCATATTTGGAAATAAGGTCTTTACAGAGGAAACCAAGTTAAAATGAGGCCAATAGGGTGGACTCTAATCTGATATATCCAGTGTCCTTATGAAAAGGAAAAATTTGTACACAGAAATAAACTTGCACAGAAGGAAGACCATGTGTAGATATAGGGAAAATTTCATGAAAGATGGAGAATTGGAGTGATGCATCTACAAGCCAAGGAATGCAAGTGGCTACCAGAAGCTAGGAGAGAGGCAAAGAATGGTTCCTTTCCTGGCACCTCAGTGGGAATGTGACCCTGCTGACTCCTTGATTTTAGAGATTTGGCCTCTAAAACTGAGACTATAAATTTCTGTCATTTTAAACCACCAGTTTTTGTTATGGTAGCCTAGGAAACTAAAACATCCCCTACACATAGGAAGCTAAAAATGTATGTGCTTTGTTGCTTTGCTACTCCATAAATTCAATCCAACTCATTATGCAGAAGAATGAAAAAATACTAGAAAATATCACATAGTATTCTCTCCAATTTTGTCTAACATGGAATTAAGAACAATACCTAAACATCTCATTTTAATCAAGTTTAAATTAATCTACATTTTGTATTTATAGTGATATTAAATTATCCAAATGCATTTTTATAATAATAATGTATTCTGAAGGGTAGAAATGGAATTATATTAATTTGAGTGCTCTATTTTTATTTAGTAAGAGGAAGTTATATATTTTCTTCTGTTTATTTATAATCCTGGATGAGGCTCATTATAAAATAATAGTCTTTTAATTAAGAACTACTCTGTGAAAACTATAAAGTTCCAAACTGAAAGAGTGGGATGGTGTGATGTTTAATTTTATATGTCAATTTGGCTGGGCTAAGGGATGCTATTATAGCAGATAAACACATTTCTGGGTGAATGAAGGTGTTTCTGGAGGAGATTAGCATGTGAGTTGGTAAACTTAATAAAGCAGGTGGCCTTTGCTAATGCATGGGCCACCATATATTTCTTTGAGGGCCTTAATAGATCAAAAAAAGCAGAAGAAGGACAAATTTGCTTTGAGTTAGCTGGGACATCAATCTTCTCTTTCCCACACCTATTTATTCTTGGGTCTTCTGACTCAGATTGAATTAAACCACCAGCTTTCCTGGTTATCCAACTTGCAGATGACAAATTGTGGAACTTCTTGGCCTCCATAGCCACCTTAGCCAATACCTATAATAAATCTCATCTATCTATCTATCTATCTATCTATCTATCTATCTATCTATCTATCATCTATCTATCTATTTTGTTTCTCTGGAATTCCTGGCTAGTATAGATGGGGAAGTGAAAATTTCTAGAATCCATGGGGAGGTGGCAGAGAAATGATCATTAACAGATTTGAATAAAGAAGAAAGGAGAAAAGAAGCTGATACTTTGGGGCTTCTAACCAAGAAAACAGAAGCAACTTAAGTAATTCAACAGAGAGAATTTCATACAGAGAATTGGTTACACATAGTGGAAGCTCTAAGCACCAAACAGGACTAAGACAAACCTGAGATTAACAACTAAAGGAGCCACTACTGCCTTAGGCTGAGGCAGGTTTCTCAATGGACGTTTTGATTGGCATTTGGGCTTAGATAATCTTTTGTTGTGAGAGGCTGTACATTATAAAATGTTTAGTCTTTATCTCTAGCCTTTGTTTACTAGGTACCAGTAGCACCCTACCCCCAAGTTGTAACATACAAAAGTGTTTCCACTCCCTAGCACTCTCTGGGGCAACATGGCAGATGTGGAGCAGGTAGTGTCCCCTGGGAGCCACCTAAATGGTGACTGAATCCAGGTTGCAAAGAAGAGGGAGCTGCCTCTACAGCTGAGGAGGCAGCCAAGAAAAAAGAAAGAAGAGGAAGGGGGCTGCCACAGGGCAATAGGAACCTGATAAAGAATCAGGAACCTCAGTTGATGAGGTAGCAAGACAATTGGAAAGACAAGCATTGGAAGAGAAAGAAAGAGATGACTATGATGAAGAAGGAGATGGAGTACCTGGAAATAAGAATAAAAAGAAGAGAGGCCCAAAAGTTCAAACAGACTCTCCTTCATTTCCAATAAGTGACCTGTATCCTAACAGTGTATTTCCCAAAGGACAAGAATATGAGTACACACCCACACAGGATGGGTGGACAGCTGCTTCGAGAACTACAAGAGATGAAAAGCAAGCATTAGATATACGTACTGAAGGGATTTGGAATGATTTTCAAGAAGCTGCGGAAGCACATCAACAAGTTAGAAAATACATAATGAACTGGATCAAGCCTGGAATGGTAATGATAGTAATCTGTGAAAAGTTGGAAGACTGTTCACAAAAGCTAATAAAAGAGAATGGATTGAACACAGGTCTGGCATTTCCTACTAGGTGTTCTCTCAAAGTGGTACAGCTCATTATACTCTCAGTGCTGGTGACACAACAGTATTACAATATTATAATATCTGTAAGATAGACTTTAGAACACATATAAATGGTAGGATTATTGACTGCGCTTTCACTGTCACTTTTAATCCAAAATATGATACATTATTATAAGCTGTAAAATATGCCACTAGCACTGGGAAAAAGTGTGCTAGAATTGATGTCCATCTGTGTAATATTGGTGAGGCCATGAAAGAATTGTGGAATCCTATGAGGATGAAACAGATGGCAAGACATATCAAGTGAAACCAATCTGTAATCTAAATGGACATTCAATTGGGCCATTTAGAATACATGCTAGAAAAACAGTGTCCACTGTGAAAGGGGGAGGGGCTACAAGTATGGAGGGAAAAGAAGAATGTGCCATTGGAACCTTCAGTAGTACAGGAAAAGACATTGTTCATGATGATATAGAATGTTCATATTACATGAAAATCTTTAATGTTGGACAAGTGCATAAGCTTCTGAGAACAAAAGACTTGCTAAATGTCATCAATTAAAACTTTGGCATCCTTGCCTTCTGTCAGAGATGGCTTACTTTCTCACTTGGGAGAAAGTAAGTAATTGATGGCTCTGAAGAGTCTGTCTGACTTGAGCATTGTAGATCCATATCTACCATTATGTGACATTAAAGGATCATCTACAGCATAGTTTGAACATACCATACTGTTGCTCCAACATGTAAGGAAGTTGTCAGCAGAAGAGATAATTATTAAACTTAGTCCAAAGCCACCATAACATCTTTTATTTTACAAGGTTTGTTGGAATACATTATACCAGAATTAATTTGCAACATATTTTCTGTTTAACAATGGGCCTATGTAATACTTTTATTCATGTGTAAAAAGGAAGGAATCTGATCAAAAACAAACCATCTAATGTAATTAACCACTGAAAAAGCTTTCAAGACATTCAAATATTAACTGTTTCTCTCCTGTCTAGAAAATGCTATAAAGTTCAAATTAGGAATGACTTAAACATTTTGTTTTGAACACTAAAGAGATGCTTTTCAAATATTTATACCGTCATAATCGTATTTGAATGTTTTGAATGACTATCCAATTCTGCATCTATACCTTCTGGTATTACTTTTTATTTAAAAAATATTTTATTGATTATGATATTACAATTGTCCCAATTCCCCTCCTTCTATCCAGCACTCCAACTCCTTCAGGCAATCCCCACAACTTTGCTCAGGTCTATGGGTCATGCATGTTAAGTTCTTTGGCTGCTCCATTTCCTATACACTACTTTACATCCCCATGACTATTCTGTAACTACCAATTTGTGCTTCTTAATCCCTTCACCTTTTCACCTATTCCCCCAACCTCCCCTCCCATCTGGCTGCCATCAAACCATTCTCCATATCTATAATTCTGTTTCTGTTCTGCTTGTTTGCTTAATTTGTTTTTTTTTTAGCTTCAGGTGTTGGTAAGTATGCATTTATTGCTGTTTTATTGTTCATATTTTTTATCCTCTTTTTCTTAAATAACTCCCTTTAATATTTCATATAATAATGGTTTGGTGATGATGAACTCTTTTAGTTTTTTCTTGGCTGGGAAGATCTTTATTTGCCCTTCAATTCTAAATGATAGCTTTGCTGGATAGAGTAAACTTGGTTGTAGGTCCTTGCTTTGCATCACTTTGAATATTCCTTGCCAATCTCTTCTAGCTTGCAAAGTTTCTTTCGAGAAATCAGCTGACAGTCTTATGGGAACTCCCTTGTGTGTGACTACCTGCTTTTCTCTTGCTGTTTTGAAGATTCATTCTTTATCTTTAACCTGTGACATTTTAATTATGATGTGTCTTGGAGTGGGCCTTTTTGCATCCATCTTGTTTGGGATTCTCTGTGCTTCCTGGACTTACATGTCTATTTCCTTCCCCAAATTAGGGAAGTTTTCTTTCATTATTTTTTCAAATAGATTTCCAATTTCTTGCCCTTACTCTTCTCCTTCTGGCACCTCTATGATGTGAATATTGGTATGCTTTAAGTCGTACAAGAGCCTCCTTATACTCTCCTCATTTTTTTTTATTCTTTCCTTCTTCTTACTGTCTGATTGGTTGTTTTTACTTCCTTATGCTCCAAATCATTGACTGGATTCTCAGCTGCATCCACTCTACTGTTGATTCCTTGTAAATTGTTTTTTATTTCATTTAGTGTTTCCTTAATTTCTGACTGTATATTTTTTATGCTGTTGAGGTCCTCATTAAGTTCCTTGAGCATCCTTATAACCAGTGTTTTGAACTCTGCATCTGATAGATTGCTTATCTCCATTTTGTTTAGTTCTTTTTCTGGAGTTTTGTTTTATTCTTTATTTTGGACCATGCTTCTTTGTCTCCTCAGTTTGGAAGCCTCCTTGTATCCATTTGTATGCATTAGGTAGAGTTTCTGTGGCTCCCTGTCTTGGTAGTATGGCCAAATATAGTAGGTGTCTTGTGGGGGCCAGTGGCACAGCCTCCCTATCACCTAGGCTGGATACTCGAGGTATGCCCTCTGTGTGGGCTGAGTACACCCTCCTCTTCTGGTTGAGCCCTGATTACTGTTGGCAGGTCAATGGGAGGGATGTACATAGGCCAGTCAGCTGCAAGGACTGACTGACCTCTGATCATGAACCTCCATCCTCTGTGGGGGATCAGCTGTGCATGGGCCCACTGCACAGAACAGGGCTTACTTCAGCAGGGCTCTGGTGCCCTCTTGTGTTCTGTTAGGGCCACTCGGCATAAGCTCTTAAACAATTTGTAGCTCGCTGCTTATTGTGATGGATTTAGAGGTGTCCTAGTGAAGCCAGGCTGTGACCCAACGCCAGCTGCTGCTAGTGCTGGGTATGGGGATACTTAGCAGGGTACAAGGGCTTGCTGTGGCCAGCTGCTGCTTGTTTGAGAGGATTCAGGAAGATCATAAGCATGTGCCAAAACAAGTCATTTGTATGAAAAAGCCACTGTTAACCACTTGTACGGACAGGTAAGTTGGGTGGGGGCAGAGTCTCAGGGAATCACCAGTGCAGAGCAAACATTGTGAGCCAGGTATAGTGCCTGCTGTGCTCTGTGGCTCTGTGAGGGCGGGGCTTAGACAGGAGCAGTGGCCCCTGCCAGCAGCCCTGTGTTGGAGAAAGCTGTCCCCCAGCTCTCGCCCTGATGCTAGACACTTCAGTTCCTCCCTGAATGCCACTGGTGCCTTCCGAGCTCCTGCCCCAGCACTCCAGCTCAGAGGGAGTGAGTCTGAGTTAGGCTGTGTGTTGGCCCTTTAAGAGGAACTGCATGGGAATCCAGCAGTTCCTTCCACTGACTCAATCTCCATTGTTTTTTACAACCAGAAGTTATGGGGCCTTATCTTCCTGGCACAGGAACCCTGGGTTAGGGGGACTGGTGTGGGGCTGGGACTTCTTGCTCCTGAGATACCCCTCCCAATTTTTATCGGCTACGCATAGGTGTTGGAACGGACTGTTCTGCATCTCTGCCTTTCCTACCAGTCTGGATGGATGTGGTTTCTTCTTTAATTCTGTGGTTGCAAGACCTCAATTCAACTCAATTTCTGCCAGTTCTGAGTGATGGTTGTTCTATAGTTTAGTTGTAATTTTGATGTGGTTGTGTGAGGAGGCGAGCTGTGTTTACCTAAGCTGCCATCTTGAAGCTCTACCTCTTACATCACCCTTTATTAATTTTAATTTGGAGAAATTTCACACTATAGCAGTAGCATCCAAGCTTCCATAACTAGTACTAAGATTCAAATCTCTGTCTGCAGTCCACTTCTAGGGTGTAGACAGTTAGAAATGAGCAGGGCAAGGAGGATGGGCGAGGTACAGAAGGTCATCAGTGGGGAAAGCCCCAAGTGCCTACTGATGAGCAAAGCTAGAAAAACAAGGACCTCACCCCAGGGTACCCTTTCTTCCCCTACAATATCCATTGGTCATGCAGTTTAAACCCTTCCCTGATTACACAATAAAGACACAGGAAAAGGGAATTACTCCTGGTATTGCTTTTTAACCTTCTTGGAATCCATTTTCTAAAATATAAAGATCATTTTCAGATTTGAAAAAACAAAAGTGTTTGCAGACATTGTTAAATGTCCCTTGAGTTATTATTTTTTGGGGGGTGGGTGGGAAGAGAGAATATTCCCAGTTGAGGAGCACTGAGCTGGAGGGACAGACGGAGGAAGAGATGTTATCAGAACCCAGGGTTCCCCTGGAAAAGCTGGAACCATGAAGCAAAGAGGTCTGTCCAGTGAGAGTTGGAGACATGAAGAAGAGGCCTCAGGCAGAGAGGGAAAGGAAGAAATATGCTGGCTCCTCCTCTTCCCCCTCAATGTCCTGCAGGCTGGTGCTGGCCTCCTGACACACAGAGCAGAGTAAGGCAAAGGCAGGGACCCTGATTGTTGGCCCATGATCAGCACAGGTTTCCCTTAAATCTTTGTTCTAAATGAGTTCTAAAATTTTAAATCTAAGGTCATACTTTGTAACTGGTGCTCATTCAATATACCATGTCACCAGATGATTGCTCTATACTATACAGAGGCAACTTACTGTGAAACCAAAGAAATTCCTCACTTACATGGACCCCTTCCAAGATCGTGGAAGGGTCTTAGTAATGTGTTCAACTTAGTCTCACGGTTTAGTGAATTTGCCCCACACTTCCCCTCGTATTGTGAGACATTTGAGTGGGTGTGGGCATTTTGGAGACCTGGCTAGAGGAAAGTTGAGGTGGGCATGAGCACTCCTTTGGTCCAGGGCAACAGGGGCCCCTGCTTAAGAGGGCCTCACTCTGACTCTCCTCTGGCTGCCCGCATTCCCTCAAGGTAGGTCCACAGGTGCAAGGAGATATGCCCAGCTGGAATTTATGACCCCTCTGCTTCTTGCCCCCTACTTTGAACACCTAAGACCACAGAATTTTCTACCCAAATGGCCCTGAACTTGCTTTCAGGATCTACGTGGGCCTCTTCCTGAGCCTAACCTTCCAAGTGTGGACTAGGCTGTAGGAGTGCACACCCCTAGGCCCAAGAGACAGCCAAGACATGCCTGATTGTTGGAGAGTATGGTTAAAGCTTGGATGTATGGACTAGAGTGTCTGCATATATTTGTAAGAGGTCCCTCATGATATGGAATGGAGCTAGGGCTGGGGAAGAAGGGGGTTAAAAATTAGCAATAAGATCAATAGAAATTATTCTGACACTGAGAAGCAAATTGTAAGCCAAAAGACTTTTTTTTCCTAATTATACCTAAAGTAGTAATTCATAAAAGGGAAGAGATAAGTTTTGAATAGAACTATAGAATAAGATTTTATATTATTTAATAATATAGTTCTTCTTGATCTAACATGAAATAATAAGATCATTATCCATCAGTACAATGGGGTTACCAAGGACAAAGTGGTTAATGAAAGTCATCAATTCAAAAAATTTTTAAGGCCCTGGCTGGTGTGGCTCAGTGGATTGAGTACTGGCCTGCGAACCAAAGGGTTGCCAGTTCGATTCCCAGTCAGGGCACATGGGTCAGGTCTCCAGTAGGAGGTGCACGAGAGACAACCACACATTGATGTTTCTCTCCCTCTCTTTCTCTCTTCATTCCCTATTATCTAAAAATAAATAAATAAAATCTTTAAGAAAAACATTTTTAAGATTAATCTCTGTGCAAAAAAACTTGAAATATGCATGAACTCCTATAGCTCATATATGAAAGAAATTTTGACAACAATTTAAAATATATATATGACTTACTAATAACCAATTCTGAGGGTGAAAATCCTTTGTAACCTATCAGTAATAAACAAATTTATTTTAAATTTATATTTATTTGTTATATATTTAAAATAAAAATTTTGTTCAAACATGCTAAAAGACTGAATTACATTTCTATAGAAATTACTTTTAAGTATGTTGCCCAAAATATATAGAGATAAAGGTACTAAAGAGATATGTCAAGTAGTCAAACAGTAAAGATATCATTTTTCTAGATTTTTCTTGTATTTTTCAGCTTTTTAAATTTTGTGATTTGTTGTAATTTTTCTCATTTTAACTAAATATTCAACTTCATACTTAATTTTATGTTCTTAATTCTTTATTCTCTTTCCTAAGGAAGGAAATTATATAAGCTTTACTTTCCATAGAACCTGGATCTTCCCACAGCATCACAACTTACTATGTGAGCTGTTTGGGTTGGAGAGGTAAAGGGGGAGGGGCTTGGGGGCTCTGTCAGAGGAAGTGCATAGACAGTTATCAGAATTGGCAGCTCATCCTGACCTCCAAGATGTCAAGACATGTTATTCCAAAATAAACGATTCAGCAAGTGTCACTTCCTGAATGCCGTCTTCTGATGAGTGAATTACTTCCTCATTTCTCCTTGTTTTTGTTCTGTAGTCTCGGTGGCAGCTAATAATAGGAGAAAGAACTGGGTGACTAGCTGTGACTCCACAGCTTCTCACATGGCCAAGAACAAAGAAAGACAATGATAAAAAAACATACAAACAAAAACAAAAATTAAAAAACAGAGAGCTGGTAAACCCCAAGGACAACCCCTGACTCAGACAAAGTAGGGATGTGGGTGTAAGGCTGTATGAGCCAAAGTAAGCTGTTTCTTCTGTGGAACTAAAGGCTGTTGAGCCATGACTATTCTTCTCATTGAACAAAGCACAAAGATTAATTCTACACAAGTTACTATTATTATTATTATTATTATTTTTAAAATGAAGGCATTTTATCCTGAAGTGTGCTTGGTTTCTGAGTGCTAGTATTTCCTCACAAACAGTTCTTGGGATTTGCAGATGTAATTTCTACCTAAGTGGGTGCAGTTCAGGGACTTGTAAGAGATGGGCTTCCCAGGACAATGCTGCTTGTGTGTTTTCCAGGAAAGCTTCTTTGATTCCTCAAAGACATTATGGAAAGACTCTATAGTTAACTAAAGTGGGCTGAACACAGGCTGTTATCTCTCTTCCCTTCTGAAATCCCAATAACATGACTGCAAAAGAATAGGTATAAATCCAGAAAGACAAAAAAATCAGAGAGAAGATGACAGCAGATGAGAGATTCAAGAACAATTCGAAGCTGAGAAGCAGGACTCCCCAGGACAGAGAAAGCAGAGGCAGCAATGCTCACTCTACCCCTGTCACTCACAGGCCTGTACAGACAGGCAGGCTCCACAGAGTAATTTTGAATTTATGTATGTGAGTTATTTTCTTTGATAACATGGACACTGAATGTTATAGAATGAATAGCTTTCATTTACTAAATGGGGGGAGTTAATAAGGAGCAAGCTGATTGTTACCCTAGAACCTCTTTCCATTCCTGGCCAAGAAGTTCCCTTTTTAGAGGGTTTGGGCCTGCAAATCCAGGTTCAGGGAGGGTTGGGGGTGATGTTGAACCACAAACAGAGGTAAAGGTGGACTCAGCTATGTCTGAAACAGAGAGGGTGAAGGAAGGGAAGGATGGTTTCCTAGAGGAAAGTTGGGGTAATATAATAACAGCTCCTACATAAACTATGTGCCAAGTAGTGTTCAAAACACTTTATACCCATTAACTCAATTTTCACAACAACCATGGGCTAGAAGTACAATTATAATTTTACTTTATATGTAAGGAACCCAGGACATGGAGAGTTTAAGTAAATTTCCCAAGGTCACGTAGCCAGTGAGTGGTGGAGCTGAAGATGAACCAGACAGCCTGGCTCTGTTGAGAGGGGATATGGACCCTGTGTGGGGGAAACCGCAAAAGATCTAAGCACAGGGGGAGATGCTCCAAAGGGAGAGAGCCATGATCGATGCTCCAAAATTTTCATTAAGCTGTGTTGACTGCACCCAGTTTGATCATATTTCCAACAGTTATAACTGTTGGTACAAGCATATGACGTAATGACAAGCTTGTCTCAGTGGAGCAGAGCATGTTCTGCAGCAGCAGGGACCCTGATCTCTGTAGGTCTGTGGTAGCCTGAATAATGACCTCCTGGAAGTATGTCCTATCTCAGTCCACAGAGCCTGTGACCTTACATGGGAAGAGGGACCCTGAAGGTGTGATTAAATTAAGACTCTTGAGATGGAGATTCTCCAGTCTTCACCAGAGACTCTGGACCCCCTTGTACTTCCACAGGTCAGACCAAGATGGGAGGGGCTCACAGTGAACACCACTCTGCCAACACCACAGGGAGCCCACATCACTGTTCCAATCACTGGCAAGCACCTGCTGACAAGTGTGAGTGAGACCTCAGACAGCTCTGCCTCTGAACTGGATTATTAAGTGAAAGTTGGCACTGATTGCATACTATATCGGACACCCATATAAGAAATTGTCTGTAATCACAGAACAGAAAGTTCTTCTGTTAAAAACAGGATAAATATACTGAAGCATTTAGAGAGTTTAAACATCCATACAAATGAGTTTTGTCCAAAAATCAGAATTTCTAGCCCTGATTGGTGTGGTTCAGTGGATTTGGTGTCATCCTGCAAAATGAAAGGTTGCTGGTTTGATTCCTGGTCAGGACACATGCCTCTGTTGAAGGCCAGGTCCCCAGTTGGGGGAGTGTGAGAGGAAACCAGTCAATGTTTCTTGCACATCGATGTTTCTCTCCCTTTCTTTTTCTCTCCCTTCCTATATCTCTAAAAATAAATAAAACATTGTTTAGAAATCAGAATTTCTAGAGTGCCAAAGACTTTGCTGTGCAAAGATGCAACTGAAATGCAGAAAAAGATTTGTGCATTGTATGGAGAAGGTGCTGTGACTGATTAAATGTGTCAAAAATGGTTTGTGAAGTTTCATGCTGGAGATTTCTTGTTGGATGATGTTCCATAGTCAGGTAGACCAGTTGAAGATGATAGCAATCAAATGGAAACATTAATTGAGAGCAATCAATGTTATAGCACATGGGAGAAAGCCAACATACTCAAAATATCTAAATCAATAAAGTTATTGGTGAAAATGAAAAGTGTGTCTCTTATTTTATGGAAGAAAAACACAAAACTTTTTGGCCAACCCAATATAAAGTAGGTGCAGAGGGGACTAAAGCCCAAGAAAGTAATTTCTGGGGAACAGTTTGGAAGTACTTTCCTTTTCTAAAGAGATCTAGGAATCCATACCTGCCACAAAAATGAGGATGCAAGTTTAGGTTGCAACCCAGACCTAGCAAAAATACCAATTTGAGTTTTCTCAGGCCAAGCACTTTAAGCCACAGTTCTCATAGAAGGGAGATGTCTTGGAATTAGCCAGAAACTAAGTCCTACAGCTCAATGACAATACTAGCAAGGGATTTCTGCAGTCAGTGCAGACACACACCCCATGTTTGTAATTTTGTTTCCCTGAATCCACAGTGGATGGCAACAAACTCCTGAAGTCAGAAAGGTTCCATGAAAGGAAAGAAGGAAGGTGGGAACTTGTATCCTATGTCTTTGTCACTCCTGGAAACAAAAAACCTCTCAGGGACGGAGAGAGAGATGGAAGCTTTGAAAAGAAAGAGAATGTGAATGCTTGGGACCTTCGAAAATAAGAAAGGTGCACAAGGCAGTGAGTAGGCTTGATGCACAGGAAATGCGTGATTTATAGAGGGAGAATTTGTTAATAAGAAGGCTGTCAAAGGAAAGAAAGTTGGAAATTGTCTATAGTTTCTTTGAAAATAGCGTCAGTTAGGTTAGATATCTTTCATCTGTAAGCCTCAGTAAACCTTCCCCAAACTGCTTAGACAGAAAGAGAATTTATTAGCTCATGTATTTAAAAGGAACAAATTTATAATGGATTCTGGGCAAGATTTGATCCAGTGACTCAGAGGGTTCAGTTCATTCCCATCTCTGCTTTCTTCATCTGAAAGCTGGTTGTCCTCAGTGTTGCAAGAAATCTACCACTCACTCCTGGGGAGGGAGGCACTCTTCCTCAAACAGAAGAGAGAGGTCTCTGTAACCCAGAATCCCTATTAAGGAACCTCTGCTTGGCCTAGCTTAAGACTTGTGACTACCTCTGAACCAATCACTGTGCCTATGGGGAGAGAAATCAGGTTCTAGTTAGAGGTGGCCGTGGAGTCTGTCACATAAATTCTGCATGCCTGAGATGTGCCTGAGTGATGGTTTCCTAAAGTACATAGGCTATTATTATTGTGAAGGAAGGGGAAGAGAGTCTGGACGGCCAATAACAGGTCTCTGGGAGTCAGATGAACAGAAAAAGGTGGAATGAGTGTATAGACATTTTATTCTTTTTATTGAATTTATTGGGGTGACTCTAACAAAATTATACATATAATAAACTTTCTAACTCAAAGATAAAAACAAAGAGTGAAAGGCTTCTGAAAGTGAGTTTTGCTTTACAAAAAAAAAAAAAAAAAAGTGGTGACTAGAAGAAAAGTTTCCTATGGTACATCTCTAGCAGGCTGGCAGCTGTATCATCAACTGAAATGAGACAGGAAAAGAACTCAGTGAATAATCTCTGAAGATGGATCTTGATACATGGACTTTATCCAATACTTTGGGAGAATTCTCAGGATACACTCCAAAGAGTAAGTTAATGTTCTGCTAAGTTCTTGCTTTATTTATTTACAAGGATCATTTCTTCCTGAGACCCAGCACTATATTAACATTCTTCATGTCACTTTGGTTCACAGAAACCATAGGAAGATGAATCACTGTTCATTCACTGAAGAATTTTCCAAGTTAAAAAAGAGATATAATTAATAATGTCAGAGTAGCCCGGTTAGAAACACGGAAGATTGAGAATAATGAGAACAGTCATTCTTTGGTGCTTATAAGAGAATAGTAAAATGAATTTGGAAGTATGATGCTTGTTTGAGAAAAAGTATTTTTTAAAAGATTTTTTAAATTTATTTTTTAGAAAGAAGGGAGGGGAGGGGGAAAGAGGAGGAGAAACATTGATTGGTTGCCTCATGCACACACCCAAATGGGAACCTGGCCAGCAACCAAGGCATGTGCCCTGACTGGGAATTGAATGGGGCAACCCTTTAGATTGTAGAATGATGCCCAACCTACTGAGCCATACCAGTCAGGGCTTAGGAAGAAAATTTTTTGCTTCTGCGATAGATTCATGCCAGAGGCCCATGAGACTAAGGGAGTCAATATATTTATCTGAAATGTAATTCTCCAACAACTATGTTAAAATATAGCAGTAGATTTGAAAGTCTTGCCTGTTAATGAGATGATTGTTTAAATAAATTATGATATAGTCTTACAATAGAACTCCATTTATTCATTTAAAATGATGCTGTAGATGAAAATGTGTTACGTTTGTATGATGTTCGCAAATATTGTTGACTAAAAGAAGGTTAGAAACAACCTAAGCATTATTATCACACTTTTATAAAATATTAAAATCACTACATTTTGGTACAGAGTGAATAAGAAGATATACGTTAAGGTGTTTCCAGTGTTTTTTTCCTCTGGGTGGTGGGATTATAAATGTTCTTTTTGAACCTTTTTTTCTTGTTGATATTTTCTGAACTTCCACAATATTTATTTATTGCTTTTGTAATAAGAAATATATAGCAGAGCCATTTTTAATTGAAAAAATATACCCACTACCTCTTTAAATCTTTAATTTTACTTACATCTTATTCTTTAGAAATTTTAGTATTCTTGTAAGCAGCCCCAAGTCCTGTGTGGAATGAGGTAGGGGAAGGAATGCATACACATGTGTATGAATGAGCATATAAAAAACACAGCACTGACTAGAGCACAAAGGAAGCTCTGGGGATTCCCAGAGCTGACCCTCTCTTCCTTTAGTTTGATTGAATTAACATTAGAAGAGATCTAATTCCAGAAGAGTAATATTAGCCTTTGTACTCATTTTTTCTCAATGTCCTTATCAAAATAGATCCACTTTATTCTGATTTGAGTAAAAGATTGTTTAGTCATGGAACACAATTAGGGCTCAGTCAGTTTCGCTGTGACTGGATCTGGAGGTAGGAACTGAGATGGGGTGGCTTCTGCAGGCCTGCTCCTCCAAGTGCGGTCCATGGACCAGCACTGTCCAGATCACCCGGAAGCTTACTAGAAATATAATTTCCCAACCCCTGCCCCAGACTGACTGAATCAGAATATTGGGAAATGGGGCCCAGGAATCTTTAACCAGTGTTCCAGGTGGTTCTGATGCCACCACAGTTTGACAACCACTTTCCTGTAGAGTCTATCCCACTTAGGGGTCTGGTCCTTTCACTGGATGCTGGGGCACATTGTGAGTTTAGGGCTGGAAAATCAGTTCTCCTGGATAAGAGCTTGGGATCTGGAGGGAGGGGGACCCAGGTAAAGTGCTAGCAACGCCTCCTGTTCATTATGACACTCACCTTCTCCAGGCCTCAGTTTCATTATCTGTCAAAGACCTAACAGTGCCTGCTTCTTTTAGTTGCTTTAAGTATTAAATGTCTGGAAAATCATAAGCACTCAATACATAATAGTGTTGTTACTGTGTAACATTAGCTCATGTTATCTGATAGTTGACAAATGCATGCACAGGCCCTACACCAACAGCATTATTTGTCTATAGTGACCAGTGGAGTTACTACATTAGTGACCTTTCTCTTTGTTGACCCAATGACATATCCATGGTCTCCCAGTTTGGTAAAAAGTTAAAATGAATCCATGGGTAGTAGTCTCAGCATCCCAGGTGCCTGAAGTGTTGCATGTGGGGGTAAGCTACGCTTATCATCTGGTCCCTTGTCTTCCTGTTAATAATAGCCCAAACTTAGTGGCTTTGCACAATACAAATTTATCTTACAATTTTAGAAGTTAGAAGTGTAACATGGGTCTTCCTGGGGCTAAAAACAAGGTGTCAGCATACTGGCTTCCTCCAGAGGCTCAAGGGGAGAATTCATTTCCTTGTCTGTCCAATTCTCAGAGGCCACCTGCATTTTTTGGTTTATGGCCCCTTCTTCATCATCAAACCCAACAATACCCCGACCTCTGCTGCCTTTGTCACATCTCCTTTTCTGACTCTCTATCTTCCTCTTTTCTCTTTTAAGGACCCTTGTGATTACATTCATATAATCAAAGGTGCAGTTCCTATTTTTGTGCTCTTTAATCACGCCTGCTAAGTCCTTTCTGCCATGTATGGTAACATGTTCCAGAGATGAGGACATGGACATCTTTGAGAGACCATTGTTCTGTCTGCCACACTGTTCTTGCCTCTCTCAGGCACACAGGGAGACTCCTAAGATGAGATTTTGAAAGCTGAAAGGAACCTAAGTAGTTAGGCAAATCCTTTCATTTTTAAGGCAACAAACATTTGGAGGTTTGCCCTAGAGAAGGAATAGAGGTTGGGCGACCCAAGGCCTGATTTTCAACCCGGATTAGCAGAGTCCTGATTCAGTGGTTTCACCAGCAGACAATCTCCCTGAAGCAGGGAAAAGCCCACAGTGGCCAATCAGATATATCAAGTCATACTTTTCCAGACCCAGACTTGCTTGAAGATGAAGGGCAAATCTAAAGGCTGAGTCATCTGATGAGTATCTCAGTCTCCCTGTCTGTGGAAGAAGAGTTTATTGTGTTTTATTCTCTAAGAACTGTCTCTCCAGTCCTGAAAGTCCCTGTGCATGAATGAAATATTTGTGAACTTAAAGCCTCATCTCTGTCGGTCACTGCCATCTCTCATGAAATGAGAGGTAGCATGATTTCCCACACTGAGCAATCACTTCTTTCTCTGGTAAGACAGTAATCTGGTGAAGGACAATTATCTCAGCAGAACTATCAACCTGCAGTGTGACATTATCAAATGTTTGAAGGTACACAGTTGTCATTGCTGCTATTTTAATGTCTGTTGTCTTCTATTTCCCCTTTCCCAGCTCAATGCACATACCCCCGCCCTCCCAACCTCTTCCTTTCTTTTTATTAGTCTTGGGAGATAACTTCATTATTTTTAGCAGGCTGATGCCATTAATAAGAATATGTAATTGAGGATCATAATAAAGACTTTCACACTTTCAGCTGGTGCTCGTCCACTGCCCATGTAATTTTTAAACTAAGCTGCAGAGGCTTTATTGCTGCCAACAAAGAAATGGCTGGCAAACACCCCACAGCTGACTTTGTGAATTGCCTGCTACTCTCAGCTCCCTAGTAGAATTCTACTAGACTGGAGGATATTGAAAACCAACTATCAAGTTGTGAGGGATGCTTTCCTAGATCTCAGGAACAAGGTGAAGTTGCCATGTGTGCATATGTGTGTGTTTTGGCTGATGTGGAGGAGGATGATTACTGCTAACACTGTCCCTAGGCAATGTAATGAGCATGACATTGGAAGGTAGAAAACCAAGGCTTTGAGTCCCATACAACACCTCTGACTATTAGCTATGTGGCTTGGGAAAATAATTTAGCTGTTCTAATTTTTTTTTAATATGTAAAATACGAACTACAACATTGAGCTCATAGGTTATAACAGGTTCATATAAAATAGCAAATTTAATTTAAATAATCAGCTGTTATATAATCTTAATAGATAATATTTCTTGAGCTCTTATTATATGCCCAACCTCAAACTATGCCTTTTACATACACTATGGCATTTAGTGCTCAAAAACAACCATAGAAGTAGTGGCTGTTATGAATTCTGGTTTCTGGACATGGACACTGAGAGTTAATGCAGTTAAGTGAATTGTCAAAGGTTTGTTGAGAAGTTAATAGTAGAGGCCCTGGCAACTGCTGGTCATTGTCATGCCACTATTATGGCATCTGCTCTGAACAAGTGTAGAGCAGAGGGAGTTTTTCACTGGGTTTATTTTTCTAACTTACTATACTGGACTCCCATGATGCCCTTGGGGATGTCAGGTGCCTGTTAAGTCCCCTTGGGGAAAAGCTAGTGATAAAGGTATGAATGACTGATAGTCCTGAATAGTCCCCAGGTTAGTACACAGGAATCTTTAAAAGGTGGGATGTCTGGCATTTTGTCAAAACCAAGTGACAATACATAGAGGCAGAGATTTTATATCTGGTGTTGTGTGACTTCCCAGATTGGGGCAGACTGATTGCTGACTCAGAAGAGACAGCGCTTCCTGTTGGCTCCTCCCTCCCCCTGCACCAGGCAGACCAAGATAGGAGGGAGTGAGGGGGAGAAGGAAGCTATGAAGAGGAAGGTAAAGACCACCAAGACTAGAGAGTTGGTTTTTAGTTTCAAAAATGGGAACCTTCCTGGAGGCCATTAGCACTTAGCAAACACTAGGTATAAAGAAGAGCCGGTTTTTTTAAACAACTGACCATTGCCAGGAGCCATAGCTGGGTCATGCCAGCTTTCATCTTATGATGTGTATTTTTAAAGACTTGGGCTTATCTAGCATCTTTCTTTAGAGGAACTTCAAGCCTGTGACCTCATCTCCTCTCAGCACTCCCAGAAAATAGTTAGGAAACAGGTTAGAATGAGATGTCCAAAGATGTGTCAAAAGGGGAACCACACTGCATAGTAATAGATGTGAAATATGGCTCTGCAAAAGTAACTCGCTGTGTGCTCTTGTGTCAGTCACCTACTTCTCTGTGCCTTAGTTTTGCTGTCTGGAAGGTGAGAGTGATAATAATAAAGGTGCTTAACCTCATGGAATTGTTACAAAGATTAAATAAGTTAATATTTGTAAACTGCTAAGGCACACAGCAAGCATTATGTAAGTGTTCATTAATAAATCAAATTCTAAAGATGCCCAGCATTCACAATAAGGTGCAGTCAATGCCAAGAAGAGGGCCCAGCACTTTCCTACAGGTGTAGCCATAGGTAGAGCCAACCAAAGGAATCGGGAATTTCCCGTCAATTAGGGAACTGGGGTAGCTGGGTAGTGAGGCACTGTGGGAAAATCAAAGGCTGGGTAGGTGACCCACATCACCTCCATGTGTGCCCCTCTTCCTAGCTTCGAAATTCCTCATAGCCCCATCAGTGCTCTCATTCTTTTTCTTTCTTACATTTTGTTTCCCCTTGTGGGGGTGGGGCCTGGGAACTTTTAGTCGCCGTCATTGTAGAATTACCAGATTCAGCAAATGAAAATATAGGACACCCAGTTACACAGTATTTCAATTTCAGATAAACGATCCTTTTTAGCATAAATATGCCCCAAATATTATATGAGACATATTTACGTTAAAAATTATTGTTTTCCTGAAATTCAAGTGTCCCTGGACACCCTGCATTTTATCTGGCACTCTACTTCCTGGCTAGTGCAAAGCCACAGGAAACTCTAGGAGCTGTCTCCAGCTGTCCCCAGCTTGGCCCAATGCAGCTGCTCCCCATGTTCATAGAGGAGACTCCTCTATGTGGAAATAACGAAGGCCAACCAAATGGGAACAAAGGCTATTTATTCAGAGCTTGCTATAGCAGGGAGCTAACCACTGTCGCTTGTATTTTGGGAGACTCAAAGGCACACAAAGGTGGGAAAACCTGACAGTGGGAAAAGGGAAGTCTTTGTAGGAGCCATGATGGGAGGCTTGCAGCTTAGCGAAGCCACAGGTGAGTTAATTAGTATGGAGCATCCTATAGGGTGGGTTAGGAGTGCATATGTAGCTTTCTCTGGCTGGTCCTAAGCTGAAAGCAAGGACAATGAAGAGGGACACTCTTGGTTACTAATTAAATCCTGTTGTTTGGAACACATTTTTACAGGGGTTATTGTTTGGCTTCTTGGACCAGTGGCTAGAGATGATAGCCTGACATTCAGTAAGTCTGATTTGCAGATAGCAGGCTGACCTCCTGGGCTGGCTCTGCAAACTGGGGTCAGAGTTCCATTTTTATATACGGCCTGGCTATTGCCTATTTGTTCATTCAGTGTCTCATCTATAGGACTTGTCATCTCCCTGGACTTCACCTAGGTCTTCCGTCTCAGCTCTCCGGATTGAATGAGAGTGGGGCATGGCACGCTCACATTTAACTGCTTTGCAGAGTCTCCAACTATTCTCTCTTCCCTTTGTTTTGTTGGGTTGGAAAAGGAAGGGAGAGGAGTAGAGGCAATAAAGAAAGGAAGAAAGAGAGGAAGAGAGAGAAGGAAAGAAAGAGAGAGGGAGAGGAAGGGAGACCATGCTTGATCACATGTACACTTTCCAGTCTTTCCTTAGGTGTGAGTTGAGACTTCTCACCTAAAAAATCAAGAACTTCAGATATCTGTTCTTATATTTCTTAGCTGATGATGTTAAGCCATAAATGCCCCCTTATAGCTGCCCTAAAGAGGGAAGGTAAGCAGGATCTGGATTCTCAGCACAGCCCCCAACATTGCCCAGGGTGGGGACAGCACACGCGTGGACACTGGAGAAGTGCCCGAGTCCCTGCTCTGGAGGCCTCTCTGGGTTCCAGCAGGAGGCGCTCACTCCTGCTGCTCAGTCCACCTCTGCTTGCTCCAGTTCTCACACAGGGTGCAGAATGGAACTGCCTCAGGATGACTTCTCTCCATTTTTAATTCAGGATTTTCTATGAGTTTGTGGAGCTGGTAAGCACTGCAGGGAGACTGAATCAGCCAGGATTTGATCAGAGAAGCAGAATGCTAGGATATGTGTAATAAGGAATTAATCACAGAGATTTGACCGTACATAATTGTGGGAGCTAGTGAAGCAGTAAGTCTTTTGTCTTCGGACCTGAAGATGGAGCTCCTATAGCCACACCTGTCATGCTTTTTTGCTCCTGGAGAATCTGAAGACTGATAGGTACCATTTTTCCTTCTTCTTCTAAAAAGTAGGCTATTTTTAACTTTTTTCTCTATGTCTCTTCCTTCTTCCCCTCTTTTCATCCTGATCCCTTCTTGATATTTTGCAACCAGTGAGCCAAAAGGTAAATTTAATCACCACAGAAAAACTCTGTATGTGAAAGAAGTGGAGAAGGAATAAGGCACAGGATGGAGGAAAAACATGGCATATAGAAGCCTGACAGCAATGTTTTCCAGTAGGATGAGCTACTAGCTAGGACCCAGGTTCTGGGATATTGAAACTGCCCTGTATAGGAAAATAAATTTCTTTCATGACCCAGTCCTAGAGGATCCAGAGCCCTGAGTAGGAAGTCAAGAAGCTGAGGTTCCAATGTTAACTCTGTCAGTATAATGATTCAGGGAAAATCTCTTTTTGTCTGTGGAAGACATTTCCTTCACTTCTCAAATATAAGTTTTTAGATACTAAGGTTATTTGAGACTTGACAGCCATGTAGTTCAATGATCACTACCATTCATAACTATTGATCGACTGCTGTAGATGTGAAGACTGTTATCAAGTCTCCCCTTTGGTCCTTGTTCCAAGGACCCTTTCCTAGGAACCCAGCACAAGTCCATGGTCTGGGTAAAAGTTAGTTCTTAGGTGTGGATAACTTTTTTACTATATAACATTTTGTTGGTTTTTAAGAAGGGGATTTGGACTTACCCTTAGATAGCATTCTTCTGATGCCCTAGGAGCTTGCTTCAAAGCAAGGAACAGAGTCACACAGGAAGACTGGATTTGGGCAGCTGCAGTGCAGCCCCATTTCACCTTTGACAGCGTGGACAAGTCTTTGATCAAAATCCGCTCTTACTGTCACACTGGGACAAGCCTGGCTTTCTTCCTAACATCCCCTGGAGCAGTGGAATTGGCTCAAGTTTTGGCTTTCCAAGCATTTACATGGCCATCAGCGGGCAGGTCTGGTTTGCATGGGGTCCCTAACACCGAGCTCAGTTCCCAGGGACAGTGAGCCCTCAGTGTTTGCATGTTCAATGGTGGAGACGTCAACAGTGGGGGTCAGTTGAGCCACCCATGTCAGTAATGAAGACCTGAGGAGCAGATCAAATAAGCGCTTTAATAAGTCTCAGAAGAAAAGAACAGCCTAGATATCCTGAACCTGTCACATGATAATAATAAATTTTTATAATTAAAAAAGAACAGGCATTGTAGAAAAATAAGAAAATACAAAGACATTAAAAACATCCATAACCTCACCATCTAGAGGTGGTTATTTTTAACATTCTTGTGTTTATATTTTATATGTAATTCTTTGCAGAATTGGGATTCTCCAGATATATTTTTATTTATGCAGAATTAAGTGTTTTAAAGCGTTTTTAAATGACCATGTTTGTTTGTTTTTTTTTTTTAGAGTTGAAAGCACCTACACATGAAAAAGCCACTAGAAAATGAGGACTGCCCCACATTGCCCTAAGCAGCAAGAGGGCAAAGGCAGGCTCTGGACACAGCTGCTGCTTCTGAGATTCCAGGGTTGCCTGCCTCCCCCGTGTGTGTGGACTACAAGGACTCCACCTTTCCAGTTCTCTGTGTGGTCTATTTTAAATGAACATTTCTCATTTTAGTCATGAGTCCTGGTCCCACGGGCCCCCCTGGAATGCAGCCCCTTGCAGCCCCCATCTTTTATTTCATTGGCTGTTGATTCCCTCTTCTTCCCTCCACACATCCCTGCAGAGGCATGTTACCAACTGGATTCCCGATGCTCAGATCTTAGATAGTGATGTGAGGGTTTGAAATTCAAAAATCTGAATTAAAGCCCTCCTTTTTAACAGACATCTTTCCCTGATGCTATCCAGGGATAAAGGTCAGAAGGAGAAGCCGTCATTTTTAGAGCAATTCCTCCATTTATACAGAGAACAGCAAGAAACAGAGAAAGGGAGGGAGGGGAAAGGGACCACGGCCTTCTCTTCTGATTCCTGGTTCCAGATGCCTGCTCCAGCAGCCCTTGGGGATGTGTGGTCAGCTGAGTGGACAGTGGAGTGTGCATGGGGCAGGGAGGGGGTCTCCACTGAATTCTGAGTTAGAAGAGGCCCATGAAGCTGCCCCATTTTGAATGTGTTTTATTCTTTAATTAGAGATACTCTGATTTAAGAGGCAATAGGCACAAACCCAGACCATCAGTTCTTGGCCTCTCTTGCGAGACAGGGTTTGAGGGGGATACCCCCTCGCTTCTGTCTAATGGGGCCTTCCCTTTGTGTACTCTGGGCCTCCCTCTCTTGGAAAATGGACCCTCTCTGGGCAACAGGTCAGCCCTGCTATATCTTAAAAAATCTAACCATCGTGTGTGCTTATTATTTTAAAAAGTCCATAGAGGCAAACTTCTTCTACAATATTATGAAGAATTTGGTTATGTTTTGACAAATCCAAATAACTCTGTTTTATAACATTTACACAATCTTTCAACTTTCACTGAAAACAATACCTGCACAGTACTCAAGAACTGTGTAGGAGTTCAGAACCAGGTAGAGGTCTTACAATATAGCACAGATTTAAATAGAAGGAACAATTTTTTAATCCATTCATCTACTAATGGGCACTTAGGCTGTTTCCAACACTTGACTATTGTAAATAGCATTGTTATGAACATAGATGTGTAAATATTCTTTTGAATTGGTGTTTTGGGCTTCTTAGAGTATATTCCCAGCAATGGAATCACTGGGTCAAAAGGTAGTTCCATTTTAAATTTTTTATTCTATTTTTATTTTTAAATCATATTTATTCTATTACAGTTGTCTCAGTTTTACCCCCTTTGCCTTCCTTCACCCATCCCACCCCACCCCCCTTTCCCACAGTCAAATCCCACTCTGTTGTCCATGTCCATGGGTCATTCATCCATGTTCTTTGTCAAGTTCCTTCCCCTTCTTTCCACCATTGTCCTCCTTCCCTTTCCCCTCTGGTCACTTTCAGTCTGCTCCATGTTTCCATGCCTGTGGTTTATTTTGTTCATTAGTTTATTTTGTTAAATAGATTCCACCTATAGGTGAGATCATATGGTATTTGTCTTTCACTGACTGCCTTATTTCACTCAGCATACTATTCTTCAGTTCCATCCATGTTGTCACAAAAAGTAGGAGTTTCTTTCATTGTTTCTTCCTTCCTTCCTTCCTTCCTTCCTTCCTTCCTTCCTTCCTTCCTTCCTTCCTTCCTTCCTTCCTTCCTTCCTTCCTTCCTTTCTTTCTTTCTTTCTTTCTTTCTTTCTTTCTTTCTTTCTTTCTTTCTTTCCTTCCTTCCTTCCTTACATGCAAATTGATTTTATTTATTTTTTTATGTCAAAGTCAATTATAAAATATTACAAAATTTAAATCCATTATAAAGTCTCAGCAATTAAAACATGACACCAGTACAGAAATAATCAAGTAGACCAATGAAATAAAATGAGCATTCTACACATAAATGTATATATCTGTCTAACAATGTGATATATGGTTAAATTGATATTTCAAATCAATGACAGAATATAAGGCTTATTCAACAAATAAGGCACATGGACCACTATTACTTGAAATAAAACAAATATAGAGCCCTATTTCACACATTATACAAAAAATATACACATGAGTTAGAAATCAATATGTAAAATCTAAGGAGTTTTAGGAGAAAATACAAACTAATATTTTTCTTACCCTGAAGTAAAATATTCAAACACAGAAGCTATAAAGTAAAATATTGACAATATGACTATATTAAACATTTAAGACTATATGGTATATACATATTAAAAAAAGTTAAAGGACAAATAATAGAATAGGGAAGTATTTGCAACACATCTAAAAAAGGGTTAAGGTTTTTTTAGGGCAAAAATTCTGCAAACAGTTAATCAAAAAATGGATAAAAAACACCAAAAAGTCATTTAAAGCTTTTTAAAAATAATAGAAATAGGCAAGAAATATAAAAACCAGGTTTAGTTTCAACAAATAATAAACAATTAAAATAACACATCATTGTCACAATCTGATTAATAAGTATTAAAAATATTGGTAATATCAAGTATTGGTGACTGTGAAAGGAACTAGATATTCATAGACTCTTTTACTTCATCTTGATAAAGCAGTTCCTTTAGCATATTTTGCAGTGCTGGTTTGGTGGAGGTGTAGTCTTTTAGCCTTCTTTTGTCTGGGAAACTCCTTATTTCGTCTTCCATTTTAATTGACAGCCTTGCTGGGTCGAGCAGTCTTGGTTGCAGGCCTTTGCTTTTCATGACTTGGAATATTTCTTGCCATTCTCTTTTGGCTTGTAGTGTTTCTGTTGAGAAGTCAGCTGCTAGCCATACCAGGGCTCCATTATACATTACTACCTGTTTCTCCCTTGCTGCCTTTAGGATTGTTTGTCTTTGACACTTGCCATTTTAATGATGATGTGTCTTGGAGTGGGCCTCATTGGGTTCCTCTTGAATGGGACCCTCTGTGCTTCCTGGACTTGTGTGACTTCTTCTCTCCTCCAATTAGGGAAGTTTTCCATCATTACTTTTTCCAGCAGTTTCTCTGTCCCTTCCTCCACTTCTCCTTCTGGTATCCCTATTATACAGGTATTATTACCTTTCAGGTTGTCCTGCATTTCCCTCAATGCCTCTTCATTCTTTCTGAGTCTTTTTTCATTTTCTTGCTCTCTACCTTATCTTTTTGGGAACTTTTTTCTACCTTATCTTCCTGCTTGCTGATTTGTTCCTCTGCTTCATCTAGCCTGCTTTTGATTCCTTCTACTGTGTTCTTCAACTCAGAAATTGTATTCTTCATTTCTTCTTGTCTCTTATTGATGGTTTCTATGTCCTTTTTCATGATATAGTTTGCAGTAAGTTCCTCATAGTTTCCCTGGAGTTTTTTGTAATTCTCTCTGAGCTCATTGAGCTCATTTAGCTTCTTTAGAACCATGGCTTTAAACTCAATATCTGATAGTTTACTTGCCTCTGTTTCATTGAGTTATATTTTTGGGGATTCCTCCTTTCCCTTTGACTGGGGGAATGTTTCTTTTTCTTCCCATTATTTGTGAGGCTCTTCATTTTTGCTTCTCCTTCTTAAATTGATCTGTCTTGATTTCCTGACTTTGTGGTATGAACTTCTATGGTAGGAGGCTGCTGCTTTTTCTTTCTGGATCTGTCTCTGATGATGTCAGATGTTGACCCTGTCTGGCCTCAGGCAGTCTGTTTGAGACTTTCAGGCACCTACTGTCTGTGGCTGTCTTCTTCAGCTGTTAATGTAGTCACTCTGCACTCAGCAGTCAGGCTTAGACACAACAGGGCAGGGCGGAGTCCCTCCTGGAGGTGGGGCTATTGTATCCTATCACACTGCTGCTTCTCAGGGGAGTAGTCTGTGCCTGAGCCAAATGGCTGCTGCAGTATGGGGGAGGAGTCAGCTCCAGGACCTCGCTGGCTACTCTCTCCCTTCTCTCCCCAAAGTCTCCTTCCCCGGTCTCTCCTCAGGTGTCTCTAGCCCAGTCTACCCCTGCCTTTGCCAGAGACCAGAGTAAGTGGCTTCAAATAAAAACTTATGCATTGGCCCTTTCAATGGCTCTTTGCATCTCCAGCTGCCTGTCTCTGGCAGAGAGCAACCCTGCAGGTTTTCACAGCTGGCTGTTATCTGTGTACTTTTGGGGCTCTGGTGCTGTAGGCTGGAGATCCCTGCTTATGGTTGAGACCCCACTCTTCTCAGGAGGATACAACTGGCCGTTTCAATATCCTTCTGGTACTGCCATCCATGAGTGCCCCACCCACCTTCTCGAGCCTCTACTGCACTCCTTACCACTTAGGTTGTGCTAAAGCTGATTCTTCTGTCTCTCCAAGGTTATAAGGCTCCTCTCTCACTATTGTTCAGTTGCTTGTTCCAGGTGTTTTCTCCACAATTTAGTTGTAATTCCAGATTGGTCCTGGGAGGAGGTCAGTGTGATTTCCATTCACTCCTCCACCATCTTGATTTCTCCCCATTTTTAATTTTTTGAAGAAATTCCATACTGTTTTCCACAGTGGCTGTACCAGTGTGCATTCCCACCAGCAGTTCACTAGGTTTCCCTTTTCTGCACAACCACACCATCAATTGTTGTTTGTTGATTTATTGATGATAGCCATTCTGACAGGTGTGAGGTGATACTCATTGTGGTTTCAATTTGCATTTCTCTGATGGCTAGTGACATTGACACAATGGAATACTACACAGCAGAAAGAAGGAAGGACGTCCTATCTTTTGCAACAGCATGGTTGGAACTGGGGACTATTATGCTAAGTGAAATAAACCAGACTGTAAAAAACAAATACCATATGATCTCACTTATAAGACAAATCTAATGAACAAAATTAACAAGCAAAACAGAACCAGAGACACAGACACATGGAACAGACTGACAGCTACCAAAGGAGGAGAGGGAGGGGGAAATGGTGGAAAGAAGGGGAAGGAATTAATCAAAGAACATGTATGAATGGCCCATGGACATGGACAGTGGTGTGGGGACTGACTGTGGGTGGGTGGGCTGGATGGAGGAGGGCAAAGGGGGAAACATTGGGGCAACTGTAGTAGAAGAAACAAAAATACAAATAAATAAATGGATAAATAAAAAGGAGGAACACCTTTAGCTCATTGAGAATTTCCCCCAACCCTCTTTACCATACTACCTCACACCAGGCTCTCCCAAGCCAAAATATTATTTCTTTCAGTTGTGACCTGGGACTTCTCACGTCCTCTTGCACTGCTGAGTCAGGGAGAGGCAGCCACAAAGGACTGAACAGATATTAGCTCCAAACTCTGAAATGCCTACTTTTTCCTTTATCCTGGCTGCTAAGGAAATGAATAGACTTTACTACTATGTGTTTAAAACAAAAAGTTTGCCTTAAAATAGGCCCCACCTCCAAAGGCACTCAACGTGTATATGGAAAAGTGTGTGGGATATGTTCTTTTTCTTCATAACTTCTCTGAAGATTCTGTCCACAGGATGCAGCTCTGCCTGCCTTGAGTTAATTAACTAGAGTATCTGATGGATAAATAGTCCCCAAATAGCACTTCATAAACTTCAACAGTTCTTTAATGTTCTTGACTGTTGAGGCATCACAAAATGAGAACTCGTTGAGTGGGGGGAATGAGCTAATGGGAGAGATTATAGAGATGGGTAAGAACATGGGCGGCTTGGAGAGAGCTTCATGGCAACTGCTTTTCAGAGTCATACCCCGGTCTGGCTTTAAACAGCTCAGCAGATGTTTGCTTCGCCAAACTATGTGAGCCTGGTTGTATATTCCCTGTTACTCATCCTCAGTTTCCCTCTCTGTGGAGTGGATGTCTTCTCTCTCACATCCCCCTTTGGAGGCTCCCCCTGGAACATGTACCCAGAGATTCCTCAGTGGGCTGCCATGTCTCCGATTTGGGACAAGGGAGATATTAATCCCAGCGGATTTTTATTTGTCAGTGTGTAATTTCAGGGATTTACAGAAGAGACCAGCAAACACATAGAGAAAAACTAAAATGGAAACATGCATGTGTATTAGAAAACAATTCTTTAAACCTATGCACATAGCCCTCTCCACCACCCCATTCACACTCAAAGCAGTGAACAGACAAGGAGACAGGCAGGGGAACCATTTACACAACCACACTAGAAATCGAACAGACCCATGCTCACTCCTGGATATTCTCAGTCATCATTTCCCACTGCAGCGTTCGGTATCCAGCCAGCCTCCACATCCTCCATGCCCTCAGCCTTGGCCTTCACCAGAGGTCATGGCTGCCAGTGATGGAACTCAAGGATCCAAATGCACCTTTAGGCGGTGTTGTGTCAAGTGTGAGGAACCTTGAGAGTGAGACAGTCCCTGCCATGAAAGGCTCACATCTGGTAGAGAAAGGAGCTGTACAGTCACAAATCCATGTGAAAGCTTCTGTTACAGAAGTGAGTTCAGGAAACTGGCTCTGTTTTTGTCCTCCTGAACTTTGGAAGGTAGGAAATTTTCCTTCCTTCTTTCACGGGATGCAGTGCAGTCTCCATGGTACGTGCTCAGCACAGGTGCGCTGTGAGCCACGCTGTCTCTAGGCGGATGGCTCTCCTAGTTTCCATCCTCGGGTCCTGTCCTTTAAGTCAGCTTCTCCTCAGGTGTGTCTGGTGGTGGACGTGGAGAAAAGAGGCAATGAGGCCGAGAGTGTATAGGAGGACAGCCATGCAGAATCCATCAGGGAAGGAGCACTCAGTGTCGAGATTGCAGGAGGAGTGGGCACCAATGGCCACAAACTGACCCTGGGTGAAAGAAAGAGGAAGAGGACAGAGATGGGAGAGAGGTGAGAAGCAGTCTTCACCCCTCTGTCTACCAGCAGGGGGCAGGCTCCTACAGCTCAGTCTTCCTCTTCAGAAAATAATGAAGCTTGGTGAAACCTGCTCCCATTTTTTCCTAACTCAGGAATCCTCCTTACCCCTCTCCTGGTTCTGTTCCCTCCCCATCTGCCCCAATCCAGCCATGTCATGTTGACTGACGATGTCTCAATCCATCTCAAGCACCATGAGGGACAGGTCAGTGGTCACTGCCATCTGGTAGGGGTGCTCTTCAAACCGCAAGGCACCAGGCACCTGGACAGTCAATCAGTGACCACAGTCTCATAGGATAGTAGTGCTTCAAGGTCATGTAGCCCAGCCCCCTCATTTTATGGATGATGGGACTATGGTCGGAAGTGTGGAAATCATTTGCTCCAGATTCCACACCATGTCTGGGGGTTACAGCTGGTTTTCAGATCTGATGAGATGGTTACTGAGATCCTTACAAATGTGGGTTTTCTCTTTCATGTTTCAATCCTCTACTCTGCAGAGAGCACCTCTGCACATCCTGCAGAAAAAAATCCTTGGGAAGGGCCCATCCTAAGGATATCTGGCATGAGCCCTCTGAAGTAATGATGCTGGTGGGGTTAACAGGATGTTTAATGAGTGCTTATAACCCCTTCTGCACTACCTGATGTCTGTGAGCACTTCCGACAGCCTCTACTCTGCACCAGGAAGGGGTGGCCAGGAAGCCTGAGGAGCAACAGGGATACAATGAGAGCAGAGGTCTGGTCTCACGGCCAGAGGAAGGGGGAACCTTGGAGGATGCACACCTCCCAAGCTGGGGGCTCCGCCCAGCAGAAACAGGCCCACCTCAAAGGGGCCTGGGCAGGGCTGCTCCCAGCTGCATTGTGTACCTCGACCACCTGGCATGTATTTGACTCTAGCCCATCAGGTGAATAGCATGGCACCGCAGTGGTAGGCACGCAGGAAAGTGATCTGCTCTGGCTCCTTTCATAATATAAAAAAGACCTGGAGAGGAAGAAAAGACGGTGTCAACTGTGGGAGCCTTCTTTCTCCGGACTCTTCTCCTGGGGTCTCAGCTATCAAGGATGAGTGATTCCGGTGATTCTGCCTATTTTATTGAAGGGGAGACTAAGACTTAGGGAAGTAATGCCAGTCAAACACGCACACAGCACCTACTACATTCAAGGTATTTTGTATGCATAAAACATCATATGAACACTTATAATAATACTATATGATCTATAATTATCTCCATTTTTCACATGGGAAAACTGAGGCACAAGTTTATACAACTAATAGTTGTCCAAGCTGGGATTTGAACACAGCCTGACTTGAGAGACTGGGGTCTTTCCAATATTCTATCCCATCTCCCAGGCACTGGAGAGAAGACTCAGGTGTTGAACGCCTGGACAACCATAAGACAAATTCCCAAAGCTTCTCTGCCCAGACTCCGTTTTCGTCAAACATTGAAAAGAAAGAGCCCCCTTCCTTTCCTTGCTATCCCGAACTCACGACTTCACCTCACCCCACTCAACCCTGTGAGCCTTTGGGAGTCACAAGCAGGGCTTCTCATGACCACTTGAGGCAGGCTTTTGCTATCTGAGGACCCCTGTCACATACCAGTTTTTAAAAATTTGTTTATTTTTGATTGTCATTTAATCTGGCGCCTAGCTGCTAACAAGGGCAAGTGCCTACTTTGTGCAGGTGCATGAATGAGGAGTGGGGCCTGCGGGAGCCGTGGTGATGAGATGCTGCATCAGTGAATGTCCTTCCTTGGCCAGGTGGTGGGACCGAGGTTTGCTCTGATCAGCCTCAGGAACAGCCACCTGGGCAAACCCTGAGACTAACCAACGGGGACGCTGGAGGGAAATGTTCACACTGGACGCTGCATGTATACCACCCCGGATTCAGCTGATAGTGGTAATTAGGCACAAGTCCCTAAGGGAAGGGTCGTTTAACCTGCCAAGTGATTCAAAAAGGCCTATGAGAAGAAACACTACCAGCGCACGCTTGCCATCTGCTGGTTATAAACAGGAAGTGCAGTCAGGCCTGTGTCCAGCTGGGGGCACAGCTTCGTCCTGGCTTCAGCCCCAGTCCTCACGGTTCCTCTGAGCTCCCTGCTCCCACAGAGCCCACCTGTATGCAGGAAGACGCCTGTTAGTATAGGAAAGAGGAAGATGCTACTGGGAGTAATAACATAAGGACTCTCCAAGCGTGCCCCAGGCTGCAGTCATGCAATTTAAGGAGTACAAAGATTACCTGGGATTTTGTTTGTTGAAAAGCACATTCTTAATCAGTATGCTAGAGCTGGAACATGAGATTCTGCATTTTCAACAAGCCCTAGGCGATGCTAATGCTGTCAGTTCTTGGATCAGACTTTAGACCATCGTTCAACATTCCTATTCAACATCCAAATCACTACCCAGTAATTTGTCAAGCTGCAGCAAGATGTTTTTTTTGCTGCAAGGAAACTTTTTCTTCTGCTTACAGTCAAAAAATAGAACAGCTAAAAATAATGAGATATCCTCTGGCTGGTGTGGCTCAGTGGACTCAGTTCCGACCTGTAAACCAAACGGTCACAGGTTCTATTCCAAGTTGGGGCACATGCCTTGGTTGTGGGCCAGGTCCCCAGCAGGGGGCATGCAAGTGGCAACCACGCATTGATGTTTCTTTCCTCTTTCTACCTCTTTTCCCTCCCTGTAAAAACAAATAAATAAAATCTCTTAAAACATAATGAAATATCTACCACTTAGCCAACACTCAGTGCCCAAGGCTAAATATTTTCATACATTACCTAATTCAATCTTCTTTCATTTTCAAAGTAGGGCTCATTACCATTTTGCCCACTTTATTGATAAGAATATTGAGGCCACAAAATGTAAGTAGCTGACCCATGGTCACACAGCAAATAACTGGCAGAGCTGAGATTCAAGCTGAGGTCTTCTGAGCCTGTGCTGGCCCAGTCGGTTCACGCCCACTTGCAGCCATACCATCATGCCAACTTCCGGTTAGAAGTAGCTGTAGTTAGCCAGGGGCAAGGTGATCATGAACTGGGAGAAAAAGAAAAGGAAAGGACCAAATCATAAGCCTGCTCCTGATGTGGTGAAACCTGACTGGTCAGGGCTGCTGGGGCTAACAGCTCGCCTAGTCATATTCTGGACAGTACCATCCCTCCTCAACCTCACTGACACTTGATGAGTGATTGTTATGGACTCTTGCATACATCTTGCCGGTCTCTAGCTTTTTTTTAATGTGGGAATATCTGGACTGTAAACCTACAATGGGCACCTGCTATGTGCAAGACTCTATGTTAGGTGCTGAAGTATGGGAGGGGACACAAAGCTGTGTGCACATCAGTCCTGACCCCAGGGAGCTCAGAGCCTCACTGAGGATGAAGGAAACATGCCTCACCTGTAAGATTGGAGCCAGATGAAGAGTAGGAATCAGGAGGAGTTCCAGAAGTTATTACTGAACTGGAGAACAGGCAGGCCTTGGACAGAAGGGAGCGAGAGGGAGCCTCATGCCAGGAGAAGGGTGCACAGTGCCTGACCTCTCCCAACTCACCAGGGGCAAGTGAGGGAGCAGGGGGCCTGTCATGGGGGCTCCCACCAGGGGAGGAGCAGCCACAGAGGCAGCCAGAGAGAAGAGTCTGTTAACAAGGGGTCTTTAAGGCAATTTAAAGGGCTTGAATTTTATCATTTATCTACTCATTTGACAATGATGTGTCAAAGGGTACTAAACACTTCATGCTGGACTCTGTTCTGAGCACTGAGCTACCTCAATAAAACAAAATACAAGCACCTGAAGGGACGCTCCATTCTGGTCATATGGGCAAAGGGAGCTACAAAGGACTTCTGAGCTGGAAGCTGACTGCTCAGAAGGGCATGGCAGATTTTCACAGGATTATGGTGGCAGCAGGGTAATTTGCCACCACAATTAAGTGACAAGTACTCTAAGGCATTATCTCATAAGTTATCTGTGCCTGCCACATAGTACCAGGCATTATGCTGGGCATGGCTGTGTCTTTGCAGCTCTTGCAGTTCGGAGAGGAGACAGACAAATATGCAAATCACAAGACAGAGGGAGTGCTGGTGGCTGCTTCACAGGCCCTCCGGGTGGAAGAGGAGGCTGATTTGTAGTGTTTTCCAATTGCTATCGTGTTGGGAGTTGCACAGTTGGTGCTCACCAGCTGGTGGAGCCCTCCCTGTCCACCTCCGAGAATGGAGGGGAAAACCCAAGGAAGGAAACAAATAACCTGGCCTCGAGGAGTCAGGAAAGTTTCATAAGAGGTGACAACGGCTTGCGTCTGCATGAATTTGTCAGAGTACCAGGGGAGAAGGACATTTGTGGCAGAAAACAATCATGCCAAGGCCCCAGTGCCCAGGAAGCTGGGCTGTGGGGCAGGGGAGCAGGGCTGCTGGGGGTGGGGGGTGGAGGGAAGCGAGGCTGGAAAAGACACCTGAGGCCAGAGAGGGCTATGGATGGCCTCATAGGCCCATCGGAGGAGTCTCACCTTAGCCCCTGCTGGCCACAAAGCCACCAGAGAGCCCCATAGGCAAAGGCTGATCCAGTTTTGGGAGGATGGGTCTGTCAGCAGCCTAGAGAGTGAATTGAGGGTGAGACATAGGGAGGAAGGCAGTTCAATCCATGAGGGAAAGAGAGGAAAGACATGCTGCATCAGCACCTGCTTTTTCAGGCTGGACCCCTCGCTGCTTCTCTGTTAGCCACAAGGCAGAAGGGTAGAGAGGTGATGGTGTCACCTGCTAAGCTGCTTAACACCTCCGTGCCCCCTGGCGGTGCTGTGAGGAGGATCAGAGGAGAAGATCCTCATAATGTGCCGAGTGCGGTGCCTCGCTATTGGAAGCACTTCAAATGTCAGTGAGCTAACCACTGTCTCTGAAAAGGTTTTCCTGATGCCCCCACCCTGGGCCCAGAGCCCAGGTTCCTGGCCCTCCTCCCTGTCCCTGGAGCACACTCTCTCTTGCCCTGTTCATGCTGACTTGTATTTCCCTGTTTCCACATCGGTACCCCTCCTAGGTGTGAGCCCCTAGGGGCAGGTGTGCCTTGTCCAGCAGTGACTCTGCAGGTCCCAGCACAGCCCAGCATAAAGCTATGCTCTGTGCTCACCTGCTGGCTGATGCTTTTCTGAGAGCAAGGCATCTGGGAGGAACACGGGCTTTGGAGCAGAGGGTAACAGAGCCCAGATAGAAATAGAGGGGGGTGGGGGTTTCCTGCTTGTCACTGACCTGAACTTTCTCATTCAAGGAAAAGGACAGCGGGAGTTAGTAACAGGAACCGGTGTCTCCACAGGGAAGACAGCCCAGCTCCTGCATGCGTCCCAGACAAGGCTTTTCCACATTCTGCATAGAAAGATCGTAGTTTTGTTTATCCCTTGGGCACCCCCAAAAGGAAGAAACCCTAGAACTTTGCAGGGCACCCACCAGCCTTGCCTCCTAGAATGTGGCCCCTGCGAGAACCACCAGGCCCAGGCTGCAGGCGGCGAGGGATCCTGCCAGCCTCAGAGGCCCCCGCTGGGGCATGACGTGAGGGCCTGCTGCCATCAGGAGAAGATAGAAGTCAAAGAGGAGGGTGGCAGAGAGTGACGAGTGTACCAGGAACCAGGAATCGGTCGTCAGCTCTAGAAAAGCAAACGAGAAGGGCAGGCGGTGGCACTGACCACCGTGCCCGCCGACCCCAGCCCCCGCCCTGGTCTCGCCCAGCCGTGTGTCACCATCTCTTGGTCCTCAGGCTGCCTGGCATTAGGCTAAGTAAACACACACAGCAGCTCCCTGTCAGATGGCAACATCTTCTACCTCTATTTTCTAAGGCCCAGCAGTGTTTGTTCCAGAGCTTTGCCAGGTTGGGTACTGACTATTGTGGGCCTATTAGTAAAAGCAGGGCTCATGTCTCGTCCCAAAACCCCTTAGTTTCTCCCTTTCCCAAGCACGGCCAGCTGCGGGTCTACAGTGCCCCCACCCCCACCCATAACCACCAGCTTTGGGGCCTCTCCACCGCCTTTGGAGCCTGCAGGACCTCCTGCGGTGCACCTGGGGTGGGGGGACCCCACTGGCCATCACTGCGCTGCAGTCCCCACACCCTCTGCTGTTCCACTTGGGATCTCCAGCCTCGAGAGTGTCCCCAGACTGCAGGGCCGAGGGACATGGCTGTTGCGCTGCAGCGAGAGGGCCGGCGGAGAGGCACAGAGCTCTCCAGTGTCCCTCCCCTCTGGCTCGTGAGCTCACTGGTGCTCTGGCTCCCCTGCCTCTCACGGAGCCCGCGGCACCCAGTCCCTCCAGAGCTGAACTTACCCCCCGTTTCTCCTGTGCTCCTCTGGTCAGTGCCCAACGCTGCTCTGGCCACTCGGGGCGTTGAGGCTTGTGGTGGGTCCCAGCGACGGGTCCTCTGGGCTCCAGGGTGTCAGGGGAGACCCACGGGTAGCCCCACACTCTCTAGAAGCTCTCTAATCTTGTGCTCTGATCTGTGGATGCTCCCCAGCCCCAGCCCCTGCACACACACACACTCCCATTCACACACTTACTGGGAACCCAGAGCTGGAGCTGCTGTCCACGCCCCGCAGGGCACCTTGCCATTCTCAGTGCCTCGGGCAGATAGAGAAAAAAAGGGAGCCTGGTGGGTGGAGGGAACTCAGAGGGCAAAGGAGGATGGTAGTGGCTCTGGAGAGGGCGGGGAGACAGTCAGGGATGGCCAGTACCCGCAGGGAGGCAGACTGCCCACGCCCCCCTTAGCATCTTGCCCGGCGCCCCTCACTCGTCCTCCTCAGCAAAGGCGACCCTCTTTGAGAAGCGGGTATGCATGGGGACACCACACCTCATGCCTGCACCAGGGTGGGCCACTGCCTCTCGTCTCAGGTCCAAGTCTTCCTCCCCCTGCCCCTCTTTCCAACATGGTTAAGGATTAAATTTATCTCTTTTTGAACCTGCTAAATCCTCACACTTCCTCTAGCTCTCTGCTCACGAACAGGCTAACAAAGCATTGGGAAATGGAACTCCCACCCACCTCTATCCACCTGTGCCTAACTGAAAGTGGTTAACCTGGCTGTTTGTCCAAATTAGGTCTCTTAAGCACATCCTTTCCTCTCTTTATGAGATACAGGGAAAAAGAAGCAGGTGTAGAAGCCCAGTTGCTGACTGGAGGGCCCATGGCAGCCCAGAATCTAAGTCGCACTCCACAGAGATCCCAGAGAAGATTCCAGAATCAAGGTCTTTAGAATATAGTGACTCAGTTTGTCCTCTGACAAGACAGTATATGGCAGTCTCGCAAAGAAAATTCACATTGATGTGAGCTCTGGATTGTCCGTGCTCATAGCCAAGAGCATCGAGAAGCTTGAAGAACCAGAAACAGTGAGATTATCCCCACCATGAGGCTGGGGTTTAGAAACGCGCTGGCTGCAGGCACCTGGTCACACGCCTCTGCACTTGCACGAGCTGTGCAGACCCTCACGGAGCCCCTGCCCTTCAGTCTACTTGCAAAAGTGTCCCAGATGGAAAGTTTCCAGCTAGAAGACAAGCCCCTGTGGCCTCCCACATCTGTCACTTGCCACTTCCTACAGAATCAAGTCAGAACTCTTTGTCTGTGACTTCAAGGCTGCTCTCCAGCCAGACCCTCCTGTCCACACAGGTTGATGTGCTACTTCTGCCACAGCTGTCTGTCTGGTGTCCCCGCCCTTCTAGGCACAGCCACACCCAGCACTTCCCTGACCAGCCACATGCCCCTCCAACCCTCCACCTTCTCTGTGTGACGAAAGTCCTCCCCAGCCACAGAGCCACCCCACTTCCTTCCCATGACAGGCCCCAGCTGCACCTCGGAGGTTAGCTTGTGAGCTTGATTGTCCAGAGTAAACAGTGAACTCCTGTGGGAAATGACTGCACACTGCATTTCCCAGGCCGATGGAAACTCAAGGTGATGCCAGGAAGACGTATTTAAGGATGTAAAGGCTGCAGTTGGCCCCCTGCTGGCAGCTCTCACCTGTGCCTGCATAACCCAACCCCTTACACATGGAGGAGCTGTATGTGTTATGGAAGAACCTTGGAAAAGCCCCTATATAGGACCTGAGACCTCGAGATGCCATCCTGGGAAGCAGGTGGGATCAAGAGAATGGGACTATGACTTTTAGGCAAGACACACTGCGAAGGGCAGTCTAGTACCCTTTCTCCAAGCTCAGTTCATATCTGCTGTGAGGGAGGCATCCACTTATGACCAGGGATGCCACCACCCCTTATATGCCCCTTGGGTTTACAGATCATAGAGATTAGGCCAACATTTGTCTTTCAATGTCCTGCAACTGTAAAATGAGAACAGTGACCGGATATCATTGTAGGTCCTTCTGCCCCAAGCAACACTATCAAAGGCATAAAAACCTAACCCCTTCCTCAGTTGTCCACCATGTTCACAGAGCCCTGGCTGCCCTTAGTGGGGGATCTAAGCCACTTCTGGGGCTGTGTGGAGTGAGACGGTGCCAGCCTGAGGGCCGAGGGCTGCAACTCCCATGGGTGAAACACGGCATTGCCAGAATGGTACACTTGTGTACCTATAATACACAACAGTCAGCATTGGCAAGTCATGACCACGTGCCAAACACTGTCCTAAACACCACTTACCCTCTCACAGATGTAACTCTCACAACCCCCTGAGGTGGGTATATCAACACCCCCTTTTACTGATGAGGAAACTGATGCAGAGAGGTTAAGTGATTTTTCAACAAGACACAGCTCCTAAGTAGCAGGGCCAGGATTCCAACCCAGACACTCTAGCTCCTGAGCGCATGCACTCACTGTCCCTTCAGTCTCCTGGCGTGCTCTGGTTTGTTTCCTTGGCGTGGAAAAGAATCAAAATGTCGCCTTGCCCAACAAGAACAGTAATACATGGTTGGGCAAAGGTAGATTTACAGCTGTGAGTACATGAAACACATATTCTTGTCTTTTTATTTATTAGTCATTGTGTTATTTTCCATATGGACTGTAGACTTACTTTTGCCCCACCCTGTATAAATTTTCCTGTTGGTTCTCACAGTAACTTTGTGCAAGTAGCAATAAAAGGCAGTGGGTCTCCTCCCCTTCTTCTTCATGTCCAGTCACTCACCTAGGCCAGACCAGGATTTTCTTTTCAGACCCTTGGGATTCGGAGTAGAGGTGTCTCAGCCACCTCTGTTGGGGAGAGAAGCCTTGGGGAAGTGACCAGGTCCCCAACCTCATTTCAACCAAAGAGGTTTCTATTCCTTCCCTCCCTCCCTCTTACCCCCTTCTTTTAGTATAAGATTTTATGGGACTAAAAGAGTACCATTGCTTTTCCAAAATCGTTGAAAATGACTACACTAGATGGTGGGAATTTTGCCCGTGGCTTGACCTGGAGAATTTGGGCTGCTGTATTTTGTCTCTTGCTTAGGTCGTCATAGGGAACACTTCTTCATCCACTGCAGGGAAGCTGTCAAGGGCACCGCCCTCTGCCTCCGCATGCCCGCCTTCCAGGACCCAGGCCATGATCTCTTCCTCCCTGTTGGTAGTGGGAAGGGCTGTGTTCTCAGGGCCGAACTGGCAGCCTCACCAGCCACAATAGGTGTGGGTCTTACCTTTGACCTTATTATATTCTTCACATGTTATGTTCCCCTCGCATCATTTATTTATCCTTCTGTTTCATTATCGGGGTTGTAAGTTGCTCCAACCTTTTTTTAGAGTGGTGTGCAGGAGGCTGTCAAAGTAACTCTCTTACCAACACCTTCCATATACTTGTAACATGTCGCTGTGGATTACGTGGCTGGCCCAGATTCAGGCCGCTGGAGCCCCCATCACCCTCGCTGCCTTCAGCACCTGGTTCTCTGGTCAGACCTTGGTTCTGCTAATTTCACTAGAGCCCCTCAACTACACAAAAGTCTAGTCTCTTTGAAGTTGAGGCATATTTCTCAACACAACTCTGGGGAACTACTTCCAAACCTGAGGACCTCGCTCCTGAATAGAATATTCCTGAAGACAAGATGAAGAGAAAATGTGTGTGCAAGTGTGTCTCTGTGTGTGCAAATGCGTGTCTGCATTCTGCATGTGCCTATGCCCACACGTGTGTACTGAACACGATGTTCTCCAAGTAACTTTCCATCTTTCTGTCTCCATTTGCCTTGATCAGCCCTACTTGCTCCACCCATACCAATTTCTGTCGCTTTTCTTTCTCTGTTCTCCCTCCTTTCCTTGAGAAGCAGCAAGCATGGACAATAGAGAGAGACTGGACCCGATGAAGCAGAGGCGCAGTGCTGGGCAGCTGCTGTTGGGAAGAGAGACAGAGGGAACAGAGTGAAAACCGGATGTTACGGGCAAAGGGAAGAAGTGAGGTTGACAGAAGGAAAGCCGTGCAGTGGGTGTCCTGGAGGCGGGGGCTCGGGGTGGCCTGGTATGGGCAGAGATGCCCCCCGTCTGCCAGTCAGCCAAGTGACTCTCTGGACCTACGTGAACCTGACAGGTCACCATGGTCCTTCAGTGTGTCCCTTTCTCACGTGCTAGAGAGGAAGCAGCCCCAGGCTTTGAAGGTCAAAACTGGCAAACTGAGCTGGGGCCTGGCCTCATTTCCCACTTGCGTTGCCCCTAGACCCTCCCAGCTCTTGACACATTGTGGGGGCTGTGCAGGTGACAGGCTGCACCTGCTGGCCGCAGGCAGCCTTCCCCTCCCCAACCCAGCTGACCGAAGAGCTCATTGTAAGAATCACTCCTGACGCCTGGCAGGGCATTCCCGCCAGCCTTGCAGACATAGGGATGAGTCTTTGCACATTGCAGGCCATTACTAACAAGGATAACTGAATCATTCATTTCATTAACAACAGGGTTTTGGCAGACAATTGTGCAAGAGGCAATTAGCAGTTATGCCCATCCCAGGAAGGAGTATGGTAGGCAGATTTTCAATGGAACTTCCAGGAGAAATATGAGACAAGGTTAAAACCACTGCTGGGCTCTCAGCCCCAGAATGAGCTGCTCTTTCCAGCCTGTGGCTTTATGGCTTTCTAGTCAGAGCTGGAACGGAGAAAGCTCAGGTTTGCTTCTTGCACAAAGACTGCCTGGGTGCCCTTGACTTTTCTCTCCTCTTCAGTAGAAGGAAGCTCCGAATTCCATTAGCTCCCCTTTCTGCCTCACTCTGCATCTGATCTTCACAGGCCCTCCACAGTTGGCTTCCTCAAGTGCTAATTTGTCGTGTTGGCCCTCTGACCAGGAAATGGCCCAAGTTACTCATTGTTTATAAGAAGGTTTCAAGTTCAGCTCAGATTAGTACTAAAGTCTTCCCTGAGTGCATCACCTATAGAGAAATAAAATGTGCTAAATTCTTACAATAGTACACATATTATTCAGCCCTAGAAATAAAGTAATGATTCAGCTTACAACATGGATAAACCCTGAAAACCTGATGCACAGTGTAAGAAGACAGTCACAAAATTTGTACAATCCCATCTATATGAAATGTCCAGAATAGGCAGATCTAGAGAGACAGACAGTAGATTAGTGGTTGCCAGGGGCTGGGGGCAGCAGGAAGGAGGACATTGGGAGTAACTGCTAAGGAGTATGAGGTTTCTTTTGGAAGAGATGAAAATGTTCTGGAATTCGATAGTGATGATGGTCACATAATCTATGAATATACTAACAACTGAAGTGTATACTTTAAAAGGGTAAATTGAATACTATATGAATTCAAAAATTAGGAACTCTTCCCTGAATCCAAGGCATGGGGCAAGGATTGGGGTGCCACGTGTTGGACCTGCAGGGCCAGAGACACTGTCCACGGGCACAGTCCCAGGCGCAGGGCCGAACAGACTCCATGGATGTTTATATCCCATTCTCTTCAAAGGGTTCTTGGGCACTCTCTTCATAAAACTAGTGCTGTGTGTGAGTTAAGATTACAAAGAAAGAGTTCATTCTCCTAACATTTCTTCTACTGGGTAGATAATTGAATTAGCTCAAAATGCTGAAGGACCCTTCTCCCCCTGTCCTGTTCTAATTCTCAAAGGAGGGTTCTGGGGCATTCCAGGTGCTGTAATGTTCAACAAGAAGTTGATTTATTAGCAGAACTCACTGCCTCATCTTCAAATCCTGCTATCCTATGCAATTAAGCACTTGTCCAGAATTAATATTTTCTCAAGCCTGTTTTTCTATGCCCAACTTAGACAATTTTACATTTTATTTACAAATAATATAATTATTATTTGAATGTTTCTGCAATCACTATTATTATCATTATTAGTTGACAGATAAAAGAATATCAGATAGCCCTGACTGGTGTGGCTCATTGGTTGGAATGCCATCCTGTAACAGAAAGCTTATGGGTGTGATTTCCAGTCAGGGCACATGCCTCGGTTTTGGGCTCAATCCCAGGTCTGGGTGCATATGATCCTGGTCGGGGAGCGTGTGGGAGACAACCAGTCCATGCTCCTCCCTCACATCAGTGTTTCTCTCTCTGCCTTCCTCTCTCTAAAAGCAATGAAAAAATTTCCTCAGGTGATAATTAAAAAAAAAAAAAGAATATCAGATAAAAGAATAAAGATATACTAAGGATATTAGGAACTACTGCCTGATCTACAAGGAAGAGATATTTACAAAGGAGTAAAACCCACTTTGGTGGTGCTTGTGAACAGGGTAACATGGAGCTATGCATGTAGTTTCAGATGTATTTGCTATGTAATTGGTCATATTCCTTCACAGCCGCCCCTTGGGTACCTCTCTGACTCCGTTTCTTCGTTTGGGGAATGGAGGGAAAAACCAGCTGCCATAGAATTCTTAAGGGACATTATTCCCTTATTCCATGACTGACTTTTCACTGCTGGGAAGTAGTTCTGACTGTTATCCTCTTCTTCTCCCTCATTATTTTACTTATTTTTGTCTTATTTTACTGTTCACTGTACTGAATTAAAAAGGGAAGGACCAAGCTAGGGAAGGAAGGAGTTTAACCTCATGGAGTAAAGTTGGGAGTTTGTGGATTCAGGGGCCCCCGCAGTGGTAAAGGAACTAGGGCCGTGGTATAGAGGGAGGCCACGCCTGGATGACGGGGCCCCTGGGCTCTGGCTTCAGCTTTGCCTCTCAATTACACAATGGTCTTGAGAAACTATTTTTCTGGGTCTCAGTATGTTTTCCTGTGAAGTGTCTAGACTAGGTGACCTGGTCTCAGTCTCCACGGTTTCATGACTTCCAGCCTATGTCACTTCATCATAGTAACATTGTTCACCAATACCAACCAATCAAGTAGTCAGCTACTCAGAGTCATTGTCAAGGGTAAAACAAAGCCCTTGTTGCCAACAACTGAGCTCCAGTGTGCTGTCTATGGAGCCAGCCCCTGGCTAACCTGTGATGTGTGAGATGACTCTGAGGGATTAAGAACGCTCCTCGTTGAGCTCTTCTCTTTGAGTAAATCAGTTCCTGGTTGCCTTGGTACATTTGCTTTGACCCAGATCTGAGGGAGGGGCAGGCAGGTGGATAGGGCATGGGGCTGCCTGGGGCTTGGTCAGACTGGCAGGGACGAAGTCAGCAAACCCAGGTCCATGGTGGCTTGTGTCAGGGATGCAGGGAGGAATAATGCCATGGGATCCTTTTGAGCAAGGGCTGTGTCTGCATCTTCTTGTCCTGACCAATGCCAGGGCTGGATGGAAGACAGGGCCTGCACTGTGGCATGGCTGCTGGGAGGACGGCCCAGGGCATCCAGTCGGGAAAGCGTGCTGCACTCTCTGGTCACATTTGCTATACATACACCCTGTGTGCCAGTGACTCTGCACCTGTGCAGAGAGCCCAGAGAAATGCTCACAGGTCAGCTGAGGGTCTTGCTAGCAGTGACATTTGTCGGGGGGAGCCCAGGAGACGGGGAGTCTGCCGCTGGGAGAATGGCCAGGCACTAGGTGACTGTACCATGAAAGAACAAACAAGGAGGATAAAGAGTGACATGGAAGGACCTCAAAACCACGGTACCAAGGGGAAAAGTAAAAAGCAAAATTAAGTTTATAACAAAACACTTTCTGTAAACTAATCATGTATGCATACAAAAGAGTAATACATGGCTTGGAAGGATGCACACCCATAAAGGGTTATACATTAAGCACATTAAAATGGTTGCCTGTGGCCTTGGCCAGTTAGTTCTGTTGGTTAAAGAGTCACCCCAATAGCCAAGGTTGAGGGTTCAATCCCCAGTCAGGGCACATGCAAGAGTCAGCCAATGAATGCATAAATAAGTGAAACAAACAAACACAAATCAATGTTTGTCTCTCTTTAAAAATGAATAAATAAATTTTTTTACAAAATGTTTGCCTGTGGGGTAGGGCATGAGAATGAGAACCAAAGAGAACGAATGAATAAATAAAATAAGTAAAGCAAGACAAAGGCAGCTTAATGACTGGAGGACTATGATTAACCTAAACCTCTATACCCGAGATAAAAATAGAAGAAAAAGCTAAGACCTGACAGCTGGACATTAACTTTTTGGTCACACCTTGAGTCGAGAGCCAAGTGACCTTAACATTCATGTGCTCACCATCACAAAAACCTAGTGCCATTACGTCTTACTCCTACAATGCCACTGTTCTCTCACTGATCACGAATAGGAAAGGAAGAACAAGGGATTTCATGGTGTTCCTTCAGTGTGCACACAGCTTATCTGCTGGAATGGCCTCCATTCAGAGATATGTAGTGGCCTGTTGACGGGCTGTGATCCCTCAAACTGGTAGGAAGGGGTGTTTAGCCAACTCTTAAAACCTGCACTCAAGACCGAGGAAGCCTCTGCAGATCTCATCCTATTATCTCCTGCCACACCACAATATGGAGCATTAGAATGTCCCAATTAAAAATCATTCCAAGGTAGGACAGCAGCAGCAAATGCATCCTGATTCCCAGATCTACTGGGACACAGCCACTGCTGCTGGAGACTGCTGCACCGTGGCCCCTGATGGACGTGCCTCTTGGAATTCACATGTTTGTGTGGTTCCCTCCCACACTGACACTGGGCTTGGCCATGTAACTTCTGTTGGCAAATGGGATGCAATCGGAGTTTTGATAAGGACTTACTCATCGGGGCTTCACCTCTTGTAGAGCTCTTGGAGCCCTGAGCCACCGCAGAAGAGACCAAGTACCCTGCTGAAGACACCACACAGAGAGATACCTGGTCACCACCCCACCCCTCCCCCAGGCTGGTTCAGCCATCCCAGCAGAGGTGTGCACGGCTTGTGCATGAAAAAGCCATTGTGTACGCCACTCCAGCCCCAGCAGAAATCATGTAAAGCAGAAAATCTGCCCAATGGAGCCCAGTCAACCCACAGAAATCACGAGAAATATAAGACATTGTTGATTTAAGTCATTAAGTTTTGGAGTGGTTTGTTAGGCAACAACAGGTAACTGACACACTGGCACACAATGAAGTGAAATAAATTATATCAACTTAATTTTTATGAGTTTATTTATCTTTAGTGGTAAAGCAAAGACAGTTTTTGATTGCTCCCTCCAACAATTAGGTGAAAGGCACTTCGGCATCCGTGGCCGCAGGCCAGGTTGTTGGTACTGTGCCCACATTACCACTGGAGAGCCCAAGTGACCCCAGTGCACCCCTAGTTCATGAGCCACTGGGCTGGTGCTGGATGGTGAGAGTCTAAGCTGGGGGGTTAAATGATGAGCCAGAGATCACTGGGCTAGTCAGTGGAGGAACCCAGGATTCGGAACCAGCTCTACTGTCTGTCTGTTCAGTCCTCCTTCTATTATATTGTATCACTTAATTGCTGGGACTGTTTAAAAGAAAAGACATAGGAGATTCTGGCATGAATCAGGTACCTGGTGGGTGTCCGCTGATTTCTTGATTCTGAGACAAGAGGAGTGTTGAGAAGACCCCCACCTTTGTCCAACAGACACCTCACACACTAGGATGAAAACTCCAGGAGTGGATGGACTTGACTGTCTTGATCAATTGCTCTGTCTCCACTGTCTCAAACTACCTCCTCCTCATCCCCCCACACATATACACACTCCATACAAATCTTTGAATGAATGAATGAGTGAGGAAACCCCAAATCCAGGGCTTGGAGTGTGTCCAGGGAATGGCCTCCACGTGTTTTCCTAGTTTAGGTTTGTGCTGAGTGGTGCTGCTTAATTTTCAGGTGATCACATACACCATCACGGTGGTGACTGGTGACTCAGGGCTGACAGTCTCCTTGGCAGGGGAGCTTATCCCCAGGGCTGCCCATGCCTTCCCCTTTCCCGCCACTAGAGGGCAGGTCCATCCTGTCAATTCAGCCAATGCTAGTCGTGCGCCCAGGCTCCCAAAGGCACCTTGGGCCTGCCTGCCTAACAGAAAAATGCTAAATGGCTCTGCCAAGATACTTCTGTCTCAGAGAGCACTTCAGAATACCAAGTAGGGAATGAAATAAATTTCAAATCCTGTGGCCTTACCCTGGGTGCAAGGAGTGAAGTAAGTCAGCCTCCCTTCTGCTGCTGCTTCTGCTGGGGGCGATCCCAAACTGAGGCCTTGGAGCGCCTCTAATTTCCTATCCCAGGCGATGTCACCTTTTGGGGAGACGGGTTTGGAGTCTGCTTCCTGTACCCTGCTCCCCAAAGTAAAGTAGACAAATATTCCAAACTGGGAAACTGCTAACAAGTAGAAGCCGGTCTCAGGAGTTGAGAGAGGAGAAAGATCTCAGTATGTGCCCATGGATGTGTTTGGGGTGAAGGCCAATCAGCCAGGCTGTCCTGGGTGCTTGTAAATATGCCTCATCTCAGTTGACCCTCAGGGCACTTTGGAGAGGTGGGTATTATTATTCCAAGTTTGCAGATGAGGGGACTGGGGATCAAAGTGATTGGCTTGCTCAAACTCGCAACTCTTTACCCAGCTCTCCGAAAAGTGAATTATCCTGCTCCACTTTGGCTTGAGGTGAAAAGTTTAGAGAAAGAAAGAAAACAAGACTGCAGGCCAAAGAATATTATGCAAACTCTACCTCTCCTTTTCAAAGGTATTTGTAAGGACTAATGTAAGTTTTTATGGGCAAATCTGTGGAGAACAGGACCAATAAAATTGCACTGGTCCAATTAAGATAGTATAAAGTATATAAAACAAAGTGGAGTCACTTATGTGGACTAAAATGTCTGTCAGTCAGCCATGACACTTTGGTTCAAGAGGAAAATTACCTAAGTCAGAGTAAACAGATTTGGCAAGGAGATACACTTAAGATATCTGCACATGTGGTCAGCATAGCCATGTCTACAGAGCGGGACTACCTGCAGATAGGCTCCTGGGCAAATTCCACACTTGCCAGCAAGGGTGCCAAAACATTGATCCAAAAGACCCAGAAGGGTGGCATACGCCACTTTCAAGGTACAACTGAGGCAGGCTTCAGACCACTGCAGAGACAGCTGAGCTCCACACACCAGAGTGCTGCTCCCTGCCACACTGATCTCCTTCCGCATTGGTTGCCAGAGGCTCTGCCTACTGGACTAAGGACTTTGCTTGCCCTGCTGCCTGTCTTGCTCCAGAGATCCTTCCTTGCAAGACTCTGACAACTCCCTTGCCCACTGTGCTGTCTCCCGGACCTGCAGACTGAGATTCTGGGACTTGGGTTCATTATCCCCCATTGATTGCTGTGGGTGTGTGTTTTATTTCTCTTAGATTGTTAGAATGTGAGTAGGATATTAATGTATGTTGATGTTCTACTTTGAGTGAACCTACATTCAATAAAAGCTGAGTGAATAGCGTAGTTAATATGTGTACTCTTGTCTTTTCCTTGGTGCCGGGCTGCTCAGCAGGCTGCTAGCCAAGCAGTTGCCTGGCTGACTTATGGGAAAGACTATATCACAAACATACACACGTGACAAAATCCTAGGTCTTTATTTTTTGCTTTCCTCTTCAGCCCCTCGCTCCTTTTGATTCTAGCAACAGGAGCTGACTGGGCTCTGTGCTACATATGCAGGGGAGCAGCCAGAGGGTGTGTCCCTGGGCCTGAACATCTGAGCATCTGGCGGGAAAAACTGCACACGTGCCGAATGCAGGTGTTCATCGTAAAGAAGCTTGTGGGGGGCATGTTTCTTTCATTCATGAGCTCCAAGATGACCTTTATTTCAAGGTGAAGCTCTGCAAAGCAAAGGCCGCGTGCTCCTAAAGCCGTGGCTTCCTCAGAGAAGAGCATGACAGGGCACCAAGTTCTCGCTTCTTTGCTTCTGCCTCTAGTGTTAGCAGCGAGGGGGGTTCGTGTTCTCAGGACACAAGGTAGAGAGGGTCCCCACATCCCAGCACCGCCCTCTCTACTAGGGACTCACATTGGGGCCAGCCGGAGTGTAACAGACCTTATCCTCTTGCCTACTGAGTGACAGACACCTCTCTCCCTGAGAAGACAGCACCCCATTTTCTTTATTTGCGGTGTCTGCTCTGAACCCATCTCAAGCCAACATAATTGTGCCTCCTCCTGCTGCAATTGCAGGAAATTTTGCAGGCAGATGCTCCTTTTTCCAAGGCTCTGTAAGTATCCGAATTGTTCTCCTGCTCACATCTGGGCAGGGCACAGTGCTAGTCTCTGTGGTTAACTGGGGCAGAGGAGGGAGGAGGGAAGGCAGTACTGTGATCAGATGGGCAGGAAGGAGAATCTCATTACTGAGCTGATGATAAACAGAGATGGGCTGCTGTAAACAAAGTGTGTTTTAAGGGCGGGGGGAGGGCCTAGCGCACAGTAGGTGCTCATAAGTGTTGGCTAGATGAAGAAAATGAAGGCATGCTGGCTCAGTTTTGATGAGGCAGTTGTCAAGGACAACTAGAAACACAGGCCATTGTTGCTCTGGAGCATGGTGATGCTCCTCTTGCCTCTTCAAGGGGAGCCAGAGGACTCAGGCCCTGTGAGAGGCAGACGGCAGCATCCCTGCCAAGGGGAAGAGAAAGAGAATGCAAATGGAGCAGACTGCGGAGTTGGGGAGTTGGGGAGTTGGGGAGTTGGGTCTCTCAAGGGTGGCAGCTTGTCCTCCCTCTGCCTTCAGAGGCCATGGTCTTTCAGGCCTCCGTCTTCTCTGTGGGTAGGGGATCAAGATGACCTTTCAAAGTCTCTTCCAGTCTGTGAGAGTCATTTAGAGAACCAAGTTCCACGTGGCTACTGGTGGGGCTGCCAATAGGGAGGAAGGAGGAACCCCACTGCAGGTAAAATAAATTCTGCTTCCGGTGTGCCCTGGGCCTCCACACCATGCCAGGATGCTCCCTTTCCCAGAAGGGTGGGAGGGGCCAAAGGGCACAGGTCTAATGGTCTGAGTGTCTTTACCAGAGAGGTGAAGGGGGAGCACAGGATGCCAGGCAGGGTGCATGACAATCAAGCTTTTGGAATGGGGCCTTGAGGCGGGGTGACATGGAGAGCTGTGGGGACACTCCTGCTGATACTGCCTCCTGGGAGCTGTGTCTGGGGAGCCAGGTTCCAGGGAAGAGCACATTTTGCCTGCCATGGGTTTGCCTGGGATGCATGGAGGTGGTGGAGGCATAGCAGCACCACACAGTCCTCAAAGTCTGAGAGCAGGAAGGCCTGCAACCAATGCACAGGGCTGGGCCAGACCTGCCTCAGGGGTAGATGAACTAGACATCACCTTCAGGGCCCAGTCACCAGTTAGCCTGGGACCTCAGCAAAGCGTGTCTCCTCTGAAGCCTCAACAATGGGATGTGAATGGCCTGTGTGTCAACCTGTTCCAGTAACTCTGTGGTACGAGACTGGGCATGTGACCTGTCCTCAGGAACTCCCCTACCACGGGCAGCAGTTTGGGAGTTTGAAACTCTTTTGAACTAGGTAAATACCCTGTGAATGAGGCCAAGAGGAGAATGGCAAATTATTTTCATTATTAAAAACAAAGTGGTTCTCATCCTCAGTGGTTTCTTGGTCATTCATGAGAGTTCTCTCTCCCCGCACCCCGCCACATTGTATGAACTCTAATTCTGGAATGTCTAGGCTGGATGGGACCTTATCCAAGCCTCTTACGTCCAGTGTATGCTACTGAGGGCAGATCACACATCCACTCAGCAGCCCAGAGAGACCAGGACTCTGTCCTGTCATGTCAGAATCACCGTTGTGATTTATCCTCGTTGTCTCTCTGTCTTCTGTCTCTCCCTCTACCGCTCCTCACACCTGAGCTCCACTGAGGTGGCCTTCCCTCTGCCTTTCAAACAGCCTAGTAAGCAAAGATAAAGAAGCAGACAAATGAAAAGATGAAGGTGTGGGGAATCAAATTACATTGCACATGAGAAAATGTGCCTTTTCAGGAGATTACAAATGCCAGGCAGGTAGGAACTGCCTTTTCCCTCTGGTTCAGGCTGCAAAGTTTGAGCGAGCCATCAAAGGGGGAGTGAAGATGTGCCGGGCCATCATCAGTCTTTCTCCCCACATCGCTCATGGGCACAGGGACACGCGTGAGGTGCATGGCTGGGGGGAGGCGCCTGCTTTCTTCCCCAGAGAGGGAGATGTGTGAGCAAAGGGTTTGTGGTGATTAAAGAAAGGCAAGGGCAGGGACTACAGGGTCATTTAGTAAAACTCTGTACACAGTGGCTTTAGGAAGATGAGGCCAGGAAGTGAAAACACTTGTCTAAAGTCACAGAAGTTACTTCCTGTACCAGGACCAGAACCTGGCTTTCCAGACAGGGTCCAGTTGAACAATTAATATACTGATAGTTTAAGTATATTTATTTAGCCCAGTGTTCTCAAACTGCAGATGATGGCCTATAGAAGGTCATGAAAGAAATTTGGTGGTCTGCATAACTTTTTAAATAACATTAGACCAGAAAAGAAAGAAATAGAATGTATTAGAAGAGAATTAGAAGGCAATAAGAGTGTTGTTTCCGCAAACATTTGTTTCATATGTAGGTCTGTGGATACACATACATACACATATGTGTGTGTGTACCCACTGCATCATGACATAAAATATTTTTCTTACTATGGGTTGGGCTGGCATCAAAAGTTTAAAGATATTGCTTTAGCTTAGAGGTTAAGTATAAAGTACTGATTTAAATTGTGTTTCTAAATTGTGCTTTTGAAAATTGTTTTCATCTTCTGAACTTCGTTTTTTTTCTCATCTTAAACTGATAATAACGATAACCCTATCTCATATGATTAAGAAAATTAGTTGAAATAATCCATGTAAGATATTGAGCATGGTACCTGACACACAGCGTCAAGTATAAAATACATATATGATGTTATATAATACAGTATCACTATATTACATAATATTACTATATATAAGGGCCCATATTCCAAGAGCAACAAAAACCTATAGCATCAAGCCATGCAAAAAGCAATCTTCATGGAAGGAATTGAGTAACACTAAGGGAGGACACTGGTCCAACGGGAGGGCCCAGTACCTGAACATCCATCAGCTATTCAGTCTCGTATGGCTAAGCATTACTTGATTCCTGAAAGATGCAGGTGTGCTTACAGGCCTCAAGTTTACTTATGCAAAAGGATGGGTGGTTTGGGGTCTCCTGAACAGAGATGAGGGCAGAAAGAGAAGAGTGGAAGTCATGAAGATAAATTTTGCTTCCTTCATAATTCCATGGAAAGCCTGGGCCACCGCCTCCTTAACTGGACCCTCTCCCCCGGGGCATCTGTGGAGACCAGGGTAATTCAGGGGTCCACAGCAGACAGCTGCAGGGCCGCGAGACCAGGCTGCCTGCGCTGCTCTTTGGTGTTTATTTCTTTGCTTTTCACAAATAAACTTTAGGGGGAATAAATGGCCCCTTTTATTCCCCCTAAGGATGAATTGGGTGGGAAGGACACGGAGCCTCTCAGCAGCTTTTGCATCCAGGGAGTGAGTGGGTTTTTATATTTAGCAGATGACTCACCTCTAAGCACATTAGTCACAGCCTCCCAGCTCCATTCTGGCAGGCTGGCTGCTGGGGATGTCAGGGGATGAGAGCAGACGGGAGGATGAGAGACAGAGCAAGAGAGCTCAGGGAGCTAAGAGACAGGCCACTCATAAGACCGGAGAGATTAGGAAGCCTGGAGAAAAGGGACAGCCGTGTTGTGCCCAGCAGGGAGGTTCCAGGCACGCAGGACACTGGCTCAGGCTTGCCCCAAGCAGCCCGCACTGCAGAAAGGGAGAGAAGAGCGGGGCAAGCCTGGAGCACCTGGCTCACATGTCCGGGAGCCCTCCAAGTGGTCCCCGTGCAGCCTCCCGGCGCTCACCAGCTTGGCCTTACCCATGGGCTGACGGGCAGTGTCAGAGGCCAGAGCTGGGGTTGTCCAGAAGGTGCCACCAAACTGTGCCCGGGTAGGAGCCTGAGCAGGGCAAAGGAGGAGGACATCTCAGGAAGACACTCTGTGTCATGAGAGAAGGAACAGAGGAAGCAGGGCCATCTCGAATCTAGGGTGAAAGCTCTCCAGTGCAGCCCCTGGGCAACCGTGTCAGGAGACCTAGGCTCGTGACCAGGGAATCCCTTGGCCTCACCCTAGGCCTCGCACCCCTGACTGCGATGGCGGGGCCAAAGGGCCTGCTGGTAACAAGACTCCCTGCCCCCACCGCCCGCAACAATTCACATGCACATTAAGGTTCCAAAACCTCTGTCAGGAGCTGGAGCTCAGCATCTCCGCCCCCTGATTCTGATTCACTGTGGGATAAAGCATGTGGCTATGCTTCTCTGTGCCTCAGTTTGCCATTCAAAAAAATGAACTGTTTTAATATTTTTTAAAAAACACGGGAAAGGATATGGAATTGGTTCATTGTTTTATTCTTCTCCATCAGAAATCTAAATACTTCTTAACCAGAGCTGGGTCAGGTGGCAGGACAGGAAAATGATCCCACAGCTCCAGCAAGGGGCATCTGGAAATACAAGCTCCAAGAGGCTGGTGTTCTGTAGCCAAGGGTGGCTGGTTTGGGATTCGCAGGTGGGGATGTGGGTTGGCACCATCCTCTGTCCATTTTGGTGCTGCCCAGCTAGTTAGGGACCCTTTTCCATCAGGGAGAAAGGCGCCTCCCCCTGGAGGGCTGGAGACTTTCTCCTCCAAACCGCTCTCATGACACATGGATGAGATCCCATGGGCCCTGGATAGAAGTGACAGTAGAGACAGCAGCAACAGGCAGAGCAGGAAGCAGGAAAGGGGGGAGGAAGAGGCATAGAGTGGCCTGCTGATGGGGCTGCTGTGTCTGCCCTTCCGTCTCGCCATGGCCATCACCCCCACAGAGGAGGGGAGGAGACCGGGGTTGACTGTGAAATGACCTGCCCGTGTTTGGTGGCAGCAGCGACAGTCAGGACCTGAACTCAGAGCCTATGTTTTGTTTTGTCTTTTTTCACTTCTTCAAATCACCACTTCAATTTGTCACCAGGATCCTCTGAGTCACTTAATGGACCTGCCAGGTACTTGCCAATATACTCAGGGCATCCGTTTCTCCCTCATGCTGTCTCCTCTCCCTCCTGTTGTCCTTCATGGCCCAAATTTACAAAAGACTTTTGATTTTCAATATGGAAATTCCCCTTGATTCTTGGGCTGTTTTCTCAAGCCTAGTTTCTAGTGACCACATCTTTTCTAAGGCCACTTAAAGCTCATCTTCGGAACCCCCGGGCCCGCACCATCTTCACTGCCCCATTGCCCGTCCTGTGCTTCCATACCTGATCTTTCATATGTGTTGGAGTCTGTTTCTCTGGAGCTTGGTAAGGATTCTCTCTGGCATCCCTGCCTTTCCTGTGTCTAGGCTCACTGAGGGCCAAGATTCTGTCCGTTCATCTGCCTCCCTCATAACTTAGTTTAAAGCTTTGTATCTAGAGAAACACACCTTGTTGACAGGCAGGTTAGCCACGAAAAGACTTGTGCATCCCACCTTGAGAGGCAGAGGCTGGCTCTGACATTAGCCTGTCCCCCTTCTTGCATGTCTTTGCCATCTTCTGCACTCCATGAGGCAACAGAGCACTGGGCTGCGTGCTGCAGGAACAGGCTGCAGCAGAAACAGAAAGCACAGCCCCTGCCCCCTGCGTAGACCATGTCCTCTCTTTCTCTTACTCTCTCTCAGTAGTTCACCTCCTCACCAACCAGACTGCGAGCTCTTTGAGGACAGGGCCGTTGGCTTCCTTTTTGTCCACCTGCCTACCCCTGGCTGGTGCTGAGTACGTGTGTATTATGTGTATGCCCAGTTGTAACGAGATAAGCAAATAATCACGAAGCTGATGAGAGGCAATGGGAAGGGGGCTAGAGGGGTTTTTGGAGAACCTAGTGTCACATTCCCATCTCTGGCCTTAGTGATTCCATATAGAAAATGGTGGAAGCAGCATCTATGTCACAAAAACAGCCCGGAGGATTAAAGGAGACAGTGCCTATGAAAATGTCTACTAAAGGGCTGGCTGATAAAACACACATAAAAAGGCAGCTCATGAACTAAAGGAATTTCATTCTGGTACAAGCTATGCATGTAAAAAGAAAGGAAGGTTGGGTGAGAGGGGTGTATTAAAAGTAACAGCTACCTACTATGGATCAGGCATCATATCTGGTGCCTTACTCATGTCACGCTCTAATGCTCATGGCAACTCTATTTTACAGAAGGAGAAGCTGAGGATCAGAGAGGTTTATCTACCCAGAAGCAGATAGTTAGCAAGTAGCCAAGTCTTGCTTTGAACAGATACTTATCAGTCCCCGAAGTTGGAGCTTATTCCTTTTAACAGCTGTGCTTTAAACACTCAGGGAAGTTCAGGAGAGGAGATAGTTTCTTTTTTTCAGAACAGTTTTGAAGAAGGTGGTAGGAGGCTATCACAGGCATGAAGGAAGGGGGACCTTGGGATGTCCCTTTAAGAATGGGGAGCTTACCCACAGAGAGGAAGCTGAGTAGATCATAATTGCCACAGGAAAAAGCAGAGGCTCCATTAAGGCTGAGTGTATCTGACAGGTGACCAGGAAAAGACTCCAATGGTAATGAGGATTGGTTGGGCTCAGGAAGGTACATTGGTGTCAAAGATTCTACTAGCCAGGGGACGGAGCAGGGTAGAGGATCCTGGAGGAAGTGGATGCTGGCAGTGGTCCAGCTTTGACTGGGCATGTGAGTGTGAGGTGTCGACTCCCAGCTCAGGTAACTATTTAATGTCACAAATGTGAAGTCTTGGGACAAAGGCATCGTGGTCCTTCCCTCTGACTAATATAGGTCTTTTGGATCAAAGATTCTAGGGAGAGAATGATCCTGCTCCTCCACATCCCTTCTGACCCCATAAAAATTCCTCCCTTGGGCTTTAAAAACTGCTATCGTCTGTAAGAGACAGTATACCCAACAGGAATTTCTCTCACTGAAATTGATGCCATGACACCCACAAGGAGGAAACGAATTCCTAACTAATGGCCTCCTGGTCCAATGGCCACCTGGAGCTGGCTGGCCTGCTGATCACCTGACACTTGGCACTGACTGCCTGGTGTGGCCAGTGGCCCTTTCATGAAGCATCCTGCATTCCCCACCAGTCTGAGTTCCCTCAGAGGAGCTGGAGACACAGCGCTCCTCTGCGATTTCCACTGTGCCCAGCAAAGCACTTGGTGTTAGTGAGCATTTAATTACATTTATTGAGAGTCTATTATGGGGATTGCCATTTAGGATTTCTAGAAGCACCAGAAGCCATCACAACACTTTCTTATCATTTACTGTTTGTTATTTACTAATTTGTGACTAATTAATAATTAAAAATCCCGCTTTGGGAAACAATAGACCTGGGAGACAGGGAATAGTCTGGAGATTTCTTAATTCTCTACCCTCTATGTTTTGTCCCTAATTTACCTTATCAGCCCACCATGTCAGGAGTTGCTTTCATGATGTTTGAACGAGAAAAAGGGAAGGAAGGGCATTTACATGGATTCAGCTCTTTCTTATGAACTGGACCCTTTTAGGTTTCGGTTGCACATTGTGGCTTGGCAAATACATAGCTGACTGAACACAATTCTGTTCTTAGAAATGTGGTAGGGCTGTGATTCTTGGGAGCTACTGTCCCTCTTGCCACCACCATTTGGATCTTCCCCTTGTGGGTTTTCAACTCCCTGGGGTTGAAAGGTAGTTTCCTAAGGACACATTCTGCTAACCCCTTCCTCCTTAAGTTTGTATCTAGATGTCTTTGAGGCCAAGAACGGCAAGCCATATTTATGATTTGCTGATTGTTCATCAAAATGTTCTTTGTCCTAAAATCTACTAGAGACCCAAGATGTTCAAGGGACATTTTTTTTTTTGGTTTGATTTTTCAGGTTTTTCTCTGCTCAATAACAGCACATTATTTTGCCAGATATAAGTGATCCTGTCACACTGAGGGGAGAATGGAACAAATGTGGCAAGGGGCCCAAGCAGCAGATATAAGATCTGGGGCAGGAAGTCCAGTACAGCCGCCATTCATCTCTTTCCTGCGTGGCCAGAGTTGAAGTCCCCAGTCCTGATGTTGCAATTCTTTCTGGATCCAGCAGAATCAGGACATAGCTAGACAGACCCTTTACCTTGCAGGCTCCACACACATGGATATAACACACAGCAGCTCTACAGGGAGAAACTGAATAGATATGTCACATGTGGATCTATCCCTGCTCTCCCCCACTTTTATTAATAAGGAGGACATTAGTTTGGGCATCAGAATTCAGCTTGTCAGAGGCTGTCCTGAAGATAGTCTACCTCTAACTCAATTTCAACTCCCTGCATCTTTTATAACTACATGTTCCTCTGGTATTTTTTGTGGTCATCTCTATTTCTACAGACCAGTAAATAAAACCAAGGTTAATAAAAGTTGTCAGGTTGTCTAAAATCACATGGCCTGTGAGTGGCATTCAAAGCCAAATCTAACTCCAGATTTGTCTCATTACAAAGTCCATTTCCTTTATGCCTCATTGAGCCTCTATCCTCAACCATAATGAACCTTAATCATTTAAAGGTAGGTTCAATTATTTGTGACATTCACCAAGTTGAGCAAAGGGAATAATGCATTATAGAAATGTTTCCAGTAGGAAGATATAACTAAAAAAAGAAAACCCACCAAACCAGCATTGCAAGAGATGCTAAAGGGACAGCTTTAAGGAGATGAAGAAAGAGAGAGAGAGAGAGAGGAACACAGGCACAAAGAGAAAAAATGGCAATGAATACGTATCAATAATAACATTAAATGTAGATAGATTAAATGCTCCAATCAAAAGACATAGGATAGCTGAATGGATAAGAAAATATGACCCATATATATGCTGTCTATGAAAGACCCATGAGACCCACATCAGAACAAAAGATCTACATAGGCTGAAAATGAAGGGATGGAAAAAATATTCCAAGAAAATGTACATGAAAAAAAATCTGGAGTAGCAATACTTATATTGGACAAAATAGACATCAAAATAAAGGTCATAACAAGAGACAAAGAAAGTCACTGCATAATACTTAAGGGGGAGTTGTCCAACAAGAGGATGTAATCCTTATAATCATATATGCACCCAACATAGAAGTACCTAAGCGTATAAAGAAAATCTCAGAGGACTTAAAGAAGGAGATTGACAGCAACACACTCATTATAGGAGGTTTTAACACCCCACTGTTAACAATAGATAGATTGTCCAATCAAAAAATCTATAAGGATATTGTGGCATTAAATGACATCCTAGATCAAATGGACCTAATTGATATTTCCAGAGCATTTCACTCCAAAAAGGCAAAATATACATTATTTTCAAATGCACATGGATCATTTTCAAAGATATCACATGGTAGGAAACAAAACAAGCCTCAACAAATTCAAGAAAATTGAAGCTATATTAAGCATCTTCTTGGATCACAATGGCTTAAAACTAGATGCCAACTGAAGGAAAAACTCAAAAACATTCAAATACAGGGAGACTGAATAACATTTTATTAAATAATGAATGGATTAACAATGAAAAAATCAAGGAAAAATAAAAAAGTAACTGGAAACAAATGAAAATGAGCACATAACCCAAAATTTTTGGGACATAGTGAAGGCAGTCCTGAGAGGGAAGTTCATAGCAAGACAGGCCTATCTAAAGAAGAGAAAAAAATCTCAGATAAACAACCTAACCTGACATCTACAAGAACTAGAGGAACAACAACAAGCAAAGCCCACAGTGAGTAGAATGAAGAAAATAATCAAGATCAGAGCAAAATTAAATGGTATAGAGACTAAAAAAACAGCTCAAAGGATCAATAAATACAGGAGCTGGTTCACTGAAAAGATAAACAAAATTGACAAACCTTTAACCAGATTCATCAAGAAAAAAAAAGAGAGAGGACCCAAATAAATAAAATCAGAAACTAAAGAGGAGAAGTTACAACCAATACCACAGAAATACAAATGATTGTAAGAAACTACTATGAACAAATATATGCCAAGAAATTGGACAACATGGGTAAATTGGATAAAATTCTAGAAATATGCAATCTTCCAAAACTGAATCAAGAAGAAGCAGAAAGCCTGAATAGACCAATAACAATTAGCAAAATTGAAGCAAATCAAAAAACTCCCAGCACACAAAAGCCCTGGACTGGATGGCTTCACATGCGAATTTTACCAAGTATTCAAAGAAGAACTAACTCCTATCCTTCTCAAACTATTCCAAAAAATTCAAGAAAAGGGAAGACTCCCAAATTCTATTTACAAGGCCAGTATTATCCTAATTCTAAAACTACATAAAGACATAACAAATATCTCTGATGAACATATGCTAAAATCCTCAACAAAATATGGGTAATCCAGATCCAGCAATACATTAAACAGATTATACACCATAATCAAGTGGGATTCATCCCAGGGATGCCAGGATGGTATAATATTCACAAATAAATAAATGTAATACACCACATAAACAAAATGATGGACAAAAACCACATGATCATATCAATAGATTTTGAAAAAACATTTGATAAAATTTAGTACACATTTATGATAAAAAATACTCAGCAAAGTAGAATAAAAAGAGCATACTTCAACATAATAAAGGCTACATATGAGAAACCTACTACCAACATCACAATCAATGGGGAAAAAACTAAAAGCTTTTCTTTCACTTAAGATCAGGAATAAGACAAGGGTGTCTAGTTTCACCACTTCTATTCAACTTAGTACTGGAAGTTCTAGCGACAGTGATCAGACAAGGAAAAGAAATAAAAGGCATCCAAATTGGATAGGAGGACATAAAACTGTTATTATTTGCAGATGATGTGATAGTGTACATAGAAAACCCTAAAGACTCCACCAAAAAACTGCTCAACCTAATAAGCGAATTTGGCAAAGTAGCAGGATACAAAGTCAATATTCAGAAATCAATGCCATTTTTGTACACCAACATTGGAAAGAGAATCTAGGAAAAAATACCGTTTATTACAGTAACAAGAAAAATAAAGCATGTAGGAATAAATTTAACCAAGGAGGTAAAAGATCTATACTCAGAAAACTATAGAACACTGAAGAAATAAATGGAGGAAGATATAAATAAATGGAAACATATACCATGTTCATGGATTGGGAGAATTAACATTAAAATGTCCATACTACCCAAAGCATTCTATAGATCCAATGCAGCTCCTATTAAAATACAAATGGCGTATTTCACTGATCTAGAACAAAACTCCAAAAATTTATATGGAACCAAAAAAGACCCTGAAGAGCCTCAACAATTTTGAGAAAGAAGAATAAAATTGGAGATATCACTATAACAATGACTGATATAAAACTATACCACAAGTCCACTGCAATCAGAACAGCCTGGAATTGGCATAAGAACAGATACACAGAACAATGGAATGGAATAGAGAACCCAGAAATAAACCCATGTCTCTATGGTCAATTAATATTTGACAAAACAGGCATGAGCATACAATGGAGTAAAAATAGTCTCTTCAATTAATGGTATTGGGAAAACTGGACTGGTATATACAAAAAATGAAACTAGATCAGTAACTTACAGTATATACCAGAATAAACTCAAAATGGATACAAGGCTTAAATATAAATCGTAATACCATAAAAGTCCTAGCAAAAAACTTAGGTAGTAAAATTCCAGATATCCCACATAGCAATATTTTTACCGAATATCTCCTAAGGCAAAGCAAAGAAAGGAAAAAAAATAAACAAATGAGACTACATTGAACTAAAAAGCTTCTGCATGGCTAAAAAAAACAATCATCAAAATGAAAAGAGAACTGTCTGTATGGGAAAACATATTTGCCAATGATACATCAGACAAGGGTTTAATCTCCAAAATGTATAAAGAACTCATACAACTCAATACCAGGAAAACAAACAATCCAATTAAAAAATGGGTAAAGGATCTGAACAGACACTTCTCCAAGAAGGACATACGAATGGCCCATAGACATATGAAAAGATGCTCAACATCACTAAGCATAAGAGGCATGCAAATTAAAACCACAATGAGATATCACTTCATACCTGCCAGAATGGCTATCATTAATAAGTAAACAAACATCAAGCGCTGGCGAGGATGTGGAGAAAAGGGGACCCTCATGCACTGTTAGTACGAAGGCAGACTGGTGCAGCCACTGTAGAAAACAGTATGGAACTTCCTCAAAAAATTAAAAATAGAATTGCCTTTTGACCCAGTAATTCCATTGCTAGGAATATACCCTAAGAAGCCCAAAATACCAATTCAAAAGAACTTATTATGCATCCCTATGTTCATAGCAGAGCTATTTACTATAGACAAATGCTGGAAACAGGCTAAAATGCCCATCAGTAGAGGAGTGGATCAAAAGAAATCTTTTTACGCAGCAGAAAAAAAGAAATAGCCTGTACCTTTTGCAACAGCATGGATGTAACTGGAGAATATTAATGCTAAGAGAAATAAGCCAGTCAGTGAAAGACAAATACCATATAATCTCACTTATAAGAGGAATCTAATGAACAAAATAAACTAATGAGCAAAATAGAACCAGAGGTGTGGAAACATGAAACAGACTGACAGCAGCCAGAGGGAAGAGGGGAGGGGTATAATGATGAAAGGAAGGGGAAGGGACTAGTCAAAGAACACGTATGAATGACCCATGGACATGGCCAATGGTGTGGGGATGGACTGTAGGAGCAGGGTTGGGGGGAGAGCTGGTGGCCTAGACTAAGGAGGGCAAAGAGAATAATTGGGACAACTGTAATAGAATAACAATAGCAATAAAAAATGTAACATAAAAAATAAAAGAATGTTACTATATTAAATTCTGTAAAATAAAACAGATATTTAATTACCCAACAAAAAGATGTCCTGGTTAACTTTCAGAAAATCTGGAAAGTTCAGTAGCCAGAATAGCACAGCCCCTGAATTCAAATTCAGATCCTCAAGATAAGACAGCTCTTTGGGTTGTCCTCAGGGGCATTTCGAAGAACTTGCAGATGTTTGCACCTGCTCTAATCTGTTTTCTCTCTGAAGCTTTGTATACACATGTGTGTGTGCACGTGAGTGTGTATATATGATGTGTGGATACCTGCCCAGGAGACAGGATGGTGATGATAAGAGCACAATTGGAAGCATAAATTAGTCCTATGATTGGTTTAACCAAGAACAAAGAAAGGGATCACTTTGCAAAGGATCAACAGGATGAACTAGGCAAACCATAAAACAATTGATATGTTTTTTGGCAACTGAGTAACAGAGAGCTAAAACCAAAAATAAATTGATATTTACCCACAGAATTGGTTGCTTAAACAAGCATGGCTTTGATTATAAATATATAGCTAAGAATGAAACAAGCAGTGGGTTGTTTTCTGTTGATTAAAGGGACACATTTGTGCAGCATGGTTTTCAGTTGGTGGACCCATTTAATTATTTAAGACTCCATGGATAGCTTTTCAAATTTCTCCCCCTTTCAGAACTTGGCCTGTCCATACCTCACCAACAGCTTCCCTGCCTTAACACCCAAGCTTGTTCATCTCTATTCTGTCCCATAAGTCTTTAAATTTCAGGTGAAAACCAAGGCATTTATGGGGGATGGAGGACTGCAAGCATCTAAGCTCATCTAAATAAGTAATATGTCAACCACTACTCCCTCCCACTCTGTATTCCAAAACTGGGGTGGAGGGTGGTTTGGGTGGATAGATGGATGACCCAAATGATGAAAGAATAAATAGAAAAAAAATGAACAAATAAAGAGATAATTACAGAGTGTCCACTCTATACCAAGAACAGGGATAGACACTATTATGTGTTACCTATCTGCATACATAGAAGAACGGTATCCAGGCAATTATAAGGAAGTAACAACCCAAGTTATCTGTAAACAACTCCTGGTAAAAAGCCAACCCAGAGAAATTCTATTTCTGGAAGAGACTCTGAGGAAGGGTGCTGCATGGATTCTGCTGGGCATCCTAAGCTCTCTTCCATATCAGCTGAACACTGAGGGACTGGTCCCCCAGGAGCCATGTGGACCTGTCCTCACTAACCTGCAATGCAGGTGAAAGCTGCTATGTCCTCAGCTTTCACTAAGATTGGCTATGAAAACTACTCCTGCGTTTGTTGTAAAACTGGTTGGGAGAACTGCCACTTTGTCATTCAAGGTCACACATAACAATGTCTTGTTACGTTATTTTATCTTGTTTGCCTTTTTACCTTGGCTGGCAAAGAAGCTCAGAGACAAATCTGTCAGACATCATGACTAGATTGGCCTGCAGAATTAGCATAAATTTTAACCCTGATCCACAAACGAAATCCTGCCTTAGTAAGCTGACTACACTTTTATCATCTATACCCTTATCAATAATATCTATATACTTAGTTGTGAACTCTCTCAGATCTTTTTTGGAGAAAGACAAAAGCAGATAAGTAAAATAAATTAATGGTAGTACAGTGTTTATATGTCAGCATGTTTACCTCACCTGGAGGCTGAGAAAAACACAAAATAAGAATAATCTCTAAAGCACTATGCATGTCCTAGGAATCAAAACCATGTGATTTGCCACCCAGCCACAAAACTTTGCACACCCAGCCACAAATATGTACACCCACATGGCACCCCGGATCCCCTGCAGAGACATACACACGGTCTCACTGGTCTGCGCCCTTATCCCACCTCCATGCTCTCTGCTTCAGATCTGAGGTTTGGCAAAATCCAGCTCTCAGCACACAGACAGATGAGCAGGTCCTGATTGCTTGCACAGTCACGTTCTGTTCAGGATCCTGACTCTCTCTGTGCCTATGATTACTGCCATCTTCAGTGTGTTTCCTCCTAGGCTTTAGGGACTTGATTTCTCTTCCCTGTCACCCACTGTCAGGTGGGAAAAACAAGCATTTCATAAAAGTGTTGGGTGATTATAACTATGCTAACAATAATTTCTTGAATACCTAATATGTTCTAACCTTTGCATGGTTACATGTATGGCTAACATGCATCTTGCCTCTTACAAGAAGGGACAGAAAGGCTCCCTCATTTCTGAAGGGCACGCAGCTAATCCAGGAGGATCTGATTCTACAGCCCATGCCTTTTCTTACCTGACTCTTACTCTGGGGCAACACTAAGGATTACCAGAAAGGAATGTAATATGAGAAAATACCTTAGCGTCCTCACTATTCTCCTGATATATCACAGCCACCATTAAAACCTCTTCAATGCTGAGCACGCCAACGACATGATGACAATATGAAATGCAGATGACGAAGGCAGGTGGATGAGAGAGCATGGTCTAGGAATCAGCATTTTAAGAAAATAAAACAAGCTCTAACACCCCATCCTCAGGCAAGTGTTCTGGCATAGTCCCAGCTGGGCTACCTGTGCATCCAACTCACCCCTGACTTGTCTAGGGCAGGGATTCTCAGTCTCAGCACTAATGACACTTTTGGACATTTAATTCTTTCTCATGTGTGGTGGGGAGCTGTCCTGTGCGTTGTAGCATGTTTAGTAGCGTCCCTGGCTTCTACCCACCTGAAGAACCTGCCCTCAGTTGTAACAACCAAAAGTGTCCCCAGAAGTTGCCAACTGTTGCCTGGGAGCAAATTAAAACCAGGTTGAGAACCAATGGTCTAGAACCCCCAGGGCCACCTGCTGAAAAACAGGGTTGCTAGTAAGTGGAGGCTGTAAAGGGCTGGATGGAGGGTGCTAGGCTGTTGCAGAAGACAAAGCAATCCAGTCAAGGGAAGCCCGGACTGAAAGGGGGATTCAAGCAGCTGTGTCACTGACCACTGCTGGCCTCTCAGCCTGATCTCTCTGGGATAAGCCCCACAGTCTCCTGCCCTGAGGCTGTAGAAATAAGATATAAATACATGGTATGGATATGTTCTGTTTTCTGGGTGGTTTAGAGTTTGGGACCATGTGAATTGGAATATGTGACCAATAGGCCAGCCAGGGCTGAGGTTTGCCTGTTCCCTCAGCTCAAGGGAGGACTCATTGAACTGACGAATGGTATTAACAAGACAGCAAAGGAGCCAGCTCCCCTCAAGGAACCAACTGAGTTCCTGAGCTGCATTCACCTCCTAGGAACGTGGTGGTACTGGCAGCAGATCAGATCGTCTCATGAGTGAAAAGGGGGCTACAGAGCAGACCTGACAACTCAGGGAGCTACATGGCAGGCCTCACAAGCTCAGTGACCAAAAGAAACCACACAACATGGTCTGGTCATAAATGCCTAACTGAGCACGATGTGGTGGGTAGTCATGCCTCAGGCCTACAGCTTCCTTAGTAATAGGTAAATCTTTACCTTAAGTGAACCCTGTTCATTGCTGTTGTGCACCTAGGATAACATACCTTTGAAATGCCAGAGTAAGTTTTGCCAGACCATTTGGAGTCACAACTACCCTCAGGTGAGCACTTGCGCCAAACTCCCCATCGTTACCATGTTGCCTGCATGCCATCTCTATTTGCTGTAGTTGTTAAATGTTACCAACCCAATACCCACCAAAATAAAAATGTGTCACTTCATTTTCTTTTTATCCAATCCTAGGGAATTCCCCACTTTGTTTTCTCCTGCCTCCTAATCTACCACAATAAATTTTATGTACTTTCCTTACGTTTTCTCCTTTGATTGTAAATGTATAAATGGAACTGCAAACTGCCATTCTCTGGACCATTTTCTCAATCCTTTGAGATTCTGCTTCTAGGTTGGTACTCAGATTTTGGCTCAAATAAACTTTTTAAATCTTTCTTTAGTTTTAGACTTTCTTTTGTTGGCTGTCTCCTCAGCATGGCAGGTAGACCTCCAGATGTACGCATTTCATACTGTCACCGAAGGCTAGCTCTTGAAAACTCTGTAATCTGGATTTGCCACAAATCAGAATATCTTACTGTCCCCAGACTATGTTGAACTTAATAAGTGAGGCTGGAAGGTATGCCTGATGGAAAAAAGCAGGAATCATTTGCTCCCTTTCCCAAGCTGTGAGGCCACCCCCTCTCTCCCTGGAAGACCTCCAGGTGATCTGGGGCACAGTAAAACCTGACAAGCGCTGTCTTCCCACCAAAGTGGAGAACACAGTCCCTGCTCTGCTGGTCATGGTGAACGTCCCCTTAGGGATTGACTGTCCCTTCTCCTGTGCCACACCGCTATCCTAATCGGATGTCTACTGAAGAGGCCACATGGCCCCTGCTCTCTGTTCAGTAGCGCCATCCCGACAGCAAGTGGCCAGCGGCCACTTGCCAGGAAGTTCTTTCTCCTGCCTGCCTCACCTCTCCTGCTATGATTGTGGCTGAATTACGCTGGCCCTGCGCTTGGAGAATCAATACTTTGTTTGATTTGCTTAATTACAGTGAGCTATTGACTGTTTTCAAAGGAAAAACCTGAGGCTTTTACCTGTAGGGGCAGCAATGTGTACCAGTCTGGGGCCCAGAGCCAGGTGCAGAGCAGGCAGGGAACAACAGTCGGTTGAGCGGAGCTGGGGAGGAGTACAATTCAAGGCCCTGTACCTTGACACTTGGTCTTGTAGCCTCTGCTTCCAGAAAAAAAGAGGCCTGGGGATCTCCAGGAACAATGGCTCAAGCTGTGCCCAAGATTACAACACTGGAAAGGTAAGCTCAGGAAAGGATGGAGGGGATGTAGGGAGGCAGGCAGGCAGGAGAAGGCTCTGCCTCTCCCTCCTGAAGCTGCTGCCTCGCTCGCAGGCCCAGGGCGCCAGGGTCAGAGCACACCACAAGCAGCTCTAGGGTTTGCCAGCTCGCCCTGGGCCAGAGTCCACTGAATACATGCAGCTGAGCACTCCAGTGCACCAGCTGGAAGCTTTCTCTGAGCCTTAGCCATTCAGAGCAGGGCTTAAGAGTCCCCATCTGCAAAGTGGGAGGAGATAACCCTGCTTTTTATCACAATGACATCATTATCATGCTCATATAAATATCTTTGTAATGGTCCTACCTGAGAGCTGGAAAGAGAAGTTAGGAAAACCTGAATCGGCTCCCTCTCCTGCTCCCATGGCCTCCCTCCACAGGGTCCTGTCTCCAGCAAAACATCTATCTTGGTGATATTCTTTCCCACTGGACTTTCCTCCCATGCAACTCTGCCTTTGGGGGCCCTGCCAAGCTTTTAAGGACCAGCTAAAATTCAAGCTCATCTAGGCTGCCTTCCCAGGCTCCCTTCACCACCCTGATGTAGCCTTTTCCGTGGTTCCTCATTCCGGCTTCTGTTTGCACGTGCTAGCTCAGTGCCTGGAATAGGGGACCGCGTCTCTGAGACTCTGGCTGTAAAATGGGTATAATAATTACCCCTACCTCCTAGAAATGGTGTGCTGAAAAAATGAGGTGATGCATACTGACTTCTCTGTACACTGCCTGGCATGAAGTGTGAGCTCAGTCAGCCACCAGGACCTGCTGCTGTGGCCCCTGATGGTAGTGATCATGGTGGCAATGGACCATCCTGTTACTGGGCTGAGCCCCTGGAGGGATGGAGACATTCTAAAGTCACCCTTGACTTTTATGTGTCTAATAAAGTACCTTTCACACAGACACTGGACATGCCTTGTTTTGGGGATAAAATGAGATAATAAGGTAAATAAAAGCAGTTAACACAGCAATTGTCACTAAAGAAATCAGGAAATTTTAATATCTCTTTTCTCAAAAAAATTTTTGTTTTATATTGAAGCTTCAACAGCCTGAATTAAGGCTGCTAATAAAAAGGGCTTAAAATTAGGGGGTGGCAACCCCAGTTCATGAAAAGTGATTTCTAAAGAGAACATAACTTTGTAGCTCTAAATGATTCTCTGGTTGAGGAATATCAGCTGTATATTTGCAGAATGGATTCAAATCAAATCTGCCACCCCCAGGTCTTGCCCGCACAATGCCAGTAGGAATGCCAATAGAGGGTAAGTGATGTGTCTGACATGCCGCTAGGACGGTTGGGATGGTGGAAATCATGGTGGCATTGATGAGCTTCAGGAGGCATGTGTATAGGGTACCCAGGAAGGGCCCCAGGTGAAAGGGCTTTGGGTGTTATTTCAAGGGCTTCAGGAGAGTAGACGAAGGGGAGAAGCTGAATATCCATACCTCTTTCCAACTCTGTGCCTTCCTCTGAGACACCCCCCAGGGACCGATACCATGGTGCCTGGAGGTGGAAAGGAACTCTGTTTCCTGCCAACACCGCAGCAGCAGATGAGCACCTGGGCCAGCACTCACACACCCACATGGCCCAGGAGTCAGGCCTTGCTGCTCGCTCCTACAGACAAGTGTTCCGAGGCGAGCACAGTGCTCGCTGTCAGGAACAATAAACAATTCCATGACAGAGTAAGAGAAAGTGTGGCTGGCAGACATGGAGACAACAACTCCAAGAGAAGACAGCTGCTCTTCTCTCTCCTTTCCCCTCTTCCTCCCCAGGGCCTCACCGCCCACTGCCCCCTTCCCCAGGGCACACAACCAGTGCAGAGGTGCGCTGCTGTGGACATAGTCCCCCGTAGAGAAGTTATCTGTCACGTGAAGATAGTGTCAGATGTACCTGAAGAGAAGAGTGCTCCCTGACACTTTGATCTCCCGAGTTTAAGTCCTGGACTTTTGAAGTTGGGTATGACCTTGGACAGGTCACTGCATTCTCTGGGTCACAGTTTCCACTGTGCAGAATGGAACATGAGGAGAGTCACAGTGGAAGGAAGTGATGGCTCTCGGGTCAAGACCATATAACAACCACTTGGTTGACTGACACTGCATTGCTAGCAGTAGGGATAAGAGCTAGGACATGGCCTTGCCATGATATAACTGTGGCATATACTGGTTGGGGGCTCACTAAACCCAATTTATAAGGTGGGACCCCTCAAAACTGGAATTATCTCCTGGAGGGCAAGCCCCTGGTAGTATAGGCTCCTCCCACTAGCTGAGTGTTCTAGGAAACCATCTGTACCAGTGTACCAGCTGTCATTGTTGTGAGAGGCTGTGTTTGGCTTCAATGAATTTTTTTTTGAAGACTCTTTCAATGTGTTTGCCTATTTCATGATGAGTGATTTACCAGCGCACCTGCCCACACCACACTGTGTTCAGTAGTTTTTCACCCAAAACAGCATGATCCCCATGCCCCACCCTCCCTATTCACCTGATCTTACCCTGAGTGACTTTTTTTTTGGTTTCCCAGGTGTAAAAAGTTGCTAAAGGGAAACGTTTTGCCATGTGGAAGAGCTGAAACAAAAAATGGCCACAGCACTAAAAGACATCATAATCGACGGGTTCAAAAACAGGTTTTGAACAGTGAAAAAAGGTCTTGATAGGTGTATTGCATCAAATGGAGAGTTCTTTGAAGGTGACCAAAGTTTAAATAGGTAAGAATAAATACACAATATCTTTATAAATAAATTATCTTTTTTTAGGTCCCCCCTCCCCTCACATATGCCTGGATACACAGCTTAATTACATTTCCCAGTCCCTTGCATCTAGATGCACTGAGTGTTCTCACCAATGGGATGTGCACCACTCCCCAGGCTAGGGCAGCTAAGAGTGGATGTGCTTTCTCCATTCTTTCTGCCAGAGCTGGAACCCTCCTGCACCCCTGTAACAGCAGGGAGAGATGCCCAATCCATTAACTTTTATTGTGTTAGGTCACTGAGAGTTCAAGGATTACCTATCATAGCAGCTGGAATTACTTATTCTAACCAGTACAAGTGCAATCCTCTATTCTAAGAAGGATAAATAAATAGTACTCAGTTACAATTCTTTAGATATTTGGTAGAAATATTCCTGAGATTCAAGGTAGGAGACCTACTTTCTAGCCCAGACTCAAATTATCAGTCTGTGTGTTTTTGAAGGTGTCATTTTTTCCTCTGGCCCTTATATTATAAGTGTGTTGAACTAGATGGTCACTACCGCCCCCAGCTGCTTTAAGACATTTATGATGTGAAGAACAGGGGCTTGGGCCCATTGGCTAACCACCATATGCCACTGAAATGTCAGCTAATGGCATGCCTCTGGTCTGAAGAGTGTTAACCTTTTGCTAGACAGGACTGGTAAGTATTATTAGAGATAGTCCTCAATAGCTCCTGCTTGGGTAATAGACAAGAATGACAAGATATGGTAAATCTCAAGTACTCAGTGGTGCTCAACCAGTGTTTGCTGAACAATTCCATATTGATAGCTGACGCAGCAGAAGAAATGAAAGTGAAATTTCCAATGATCCCTCACTATGCCTCCCTCACCCCTCCCATGTACACTTACCCAGCCACCAAATTACTCAACTCCATATACTTTACCATTCATATCACAGTTTGGACAACTGACCTCTCCTCGAGTTGTGCAGTACATAGCTGCTGCACCTGTGGGTGGTGGCGTTGGCTCTTTTGTGTCCTCAGTGAGTAGGCTACATTTCCATGCCTTTTTGCTTTGGTCTTTGTGGCTCCTGGAATAACCTCCCTATTCTTCTGTGGAGGCCAGCTTGAAACATTCTCTCCTCTGGGAATCTGTCCCTTATCATCACTCCTTGCAAGAGAATTGTTTATCCCTCCTTGATAGAATTGGTCACTTGGCTGCCTGGTTCATTATTTACACACCTGTCTCCCCAACTGCACTGTGTTCTTTTCAAGCACCATAACCCTGCCTGTGTCATCTTTGAATTCCCAGCATGCCCCAGTGCCAGGCTGTCATAAATTTTTAAGGAATATTTGTGAATTGAATGAACCAAGTTTCCTTTTCCTTGCTGCCTTGGAGTCATGTGCAGAGATGCCAAAATGTGATTTTGAAAAAAAAACCCCACAAACTATAAAAATGCAAAACTACTCAGAAATCCCTGCCCCCAGAAAAACATCATTGATTGCTGAAGTATGAAAATGTGGCTGTTGATATTAGTACTTTGAGGTGAGAGTAGGAGTCTGCTGTTTTTCTTGAACAAATAAAAACTTGTAGATATCTGCCATGTGCTGCCCAACCACCTAAAAGAGGCCTGAATTCAGTCAGGTGGTGAAACTTCTGGGACAGAAGACCATGGGACTGTGCTGTCGAGGGCCACGTCCAGATGTGGTCTTTACGGTCCCCACTGACACTTGGCAATCCTTCTGGTGAGGCCACTTCTCTGCAGGCTGACAGGTATGACCATCCCTCTGAATTGATCTGATGGAGTAGGTTCCTGCTGATCCACAGGGACTCAGAGAATGAATGTGAGGACCACAAAGAGAACATAAAATGGAGTGAAAAGGGATAGCAAGCCTGGCTTCCCATCATGGTGTTGGTGGTGAGGTCTGTGGCAGGTAAGCAAAATCCTGGGATTGGCGAGAGACAGGAATGAGTGAGATAGAGACCACGTCTTGGCCATCGGGCAACGGTGCCTAAATGCTTCCAAGGGTGTTCTCCAACCCAGAAGGAGCTGGGACAGCTACTAAAAAGACAGAGATGAAGGAAAAATGGCCATGCCCTCTCATGGCCCCTTGGGTACTCTGCGCTGTAGGTATAATCATGAGAAAGGGCAGTTTCCAAGTGTAGAATGTGTGTGGACAGGTCTCTGATAGTTTATATAATCACGTCTACATACCTTTGTCCCCAGTCAGTCACTCATTTCTGCTCAGCCTTGTGGGTATCTCAACCATTACTGAGATGCCGAGCTTCCCATTTGTTCCAGGAGGTTCAACACTTTCTCTGGCCTCTGCCACCCAAAGTCAGTGTTGATTGAGGTAGGCTCGATGTGGAGATCCTCTGGGCCAGGGGAACTGAGCAGCATGCCAAAACCAGCCAATAACTTCTAATCCAGAAATGCTTCATGAGTCTAACCTTGAGACACAAAGTCTACCCATCAGACCAGCCTTGTTCCCATAGCCAAGAGCTTCACTGCAGCTCCCTCCAGTTGTCGTGGGCAGTTCCATAACCACACACCTGCTGACTTGCACTGGTTACCTACCTTGTCTCTCCCAACAGACTATGAACTCTCTGGGATAGGGTATGGGTTTTAAGCCCCAGCAACAATGGGATGTCAGGTGGAGGCTCTCTTATCAGCTCAACTTCCTGAGAGGCTAGAGACTGAGATTTGCCATATGGGAAGCCAACCATGCCTAGGTGACTGAGTTCCACTAAAAACTCTGAACATCAAGGCTTGAAGGAGTTTCCTGTTTGGCAGTACTCCATGTGTTCTGTCACACATTGATGTCAGGAAAGTAATGCTGTCCTGACTCCATGGAGAGAGGACAACTGGAAGTTCCCCACTTGGAACTATTCTTGGAGTCTGTCCTATGCACTTCTTTCCTTAGCTGATTTAAAGCTGAATCCTTTCCCTGTGATAAACTGTAACAATACCAAGTATAACAGCTTTTGGTGATGTTGGTGAATATTTTCTAGCAAATTATCAAATCTGAAGGTGGTCTTGGGGACCCCTGAACTTACAGCTGGTGTCAGAAGTGAAGGTGATCTTACCTGGACTGTGTTCCCTTAGATGTTGCAGAACCTTTCACATAACAGAATAATGAGATGTGAGAAGCCTCACTCAGTCCAGGAAAGTTGGACAACAGATGCCCTGGGTAGCCAAGGATAATTCTGCTGGCTTCCCTCCCCCTCAAATTTTTACCAGGATCTCTCCCATGGGGAATGAGAGGGGAGACCCAGCCACAGAACCCAGTCAAGAGAAACTCAGAGATGGCAAATAACAGCATTCTCAGAAGCTGTGAACCTAACCTTGAGGTTGTAGGCAGCAGAACCTTCCATCTTGTTCCAAGAGAACTCCAAAGCTTCCTCTCATCCAAAGGATAATAATATTAAGAATAACTATAAAAGTAGCATGAGCAGCTAAAATAGACTAAGCACTTTCTATATGCCAGGAACAGTTCTAACTCTTTTGCATTCATTATTTTAATCTTCACAGCTCCCCTCTAAGCTAGGTGTGTTGTTATTCCTGTTCTACTGATGAGAAAACTAATCGGCAGATAGATTATTAACTTGCCCAAGGTCACAGAGCAGGCATAGGGCAGATCCAAGATTCAAGCCAAGTCACTTTGACTCCAGGGCCTTTTTCTTAATATTACATGTCCAACCACTCGACTCCAGGGTGTCTGGCATCTTCCTCAATGGGTAAGTCTGAATTACCTTTTTCAGACTGCAAGCCTCTTGAGGGCAAAGGCTTATTATGCTCATTCAGGTAAAGCTTACTTAGAAATAATCTCATAGGCAGTGAACTAAGAAGCTCTTTTGTCCTCTAATAACACTCCAGGTGGCACTCTTCCATGATATAGATTGAGGAAGCTGAGTCTGCTTTGAAAATACTAGCTCCTAAATGTTCTAAGTCCTCTCAAATCAAATAACACATGCTTAATTGGCATCTTTGATATATTAGGTTAACCTCAAAAAATTGCTGATAGTTGACCATTCTAGACCATCAACAATGGCAATTTCATATGGTTCAACCTAATATAATATGCCAGGCTAAATATAAATAATAACAGCTGATGAACAGGATAAACAGGAAATATTTGATCAATGAGGGACTAACCACCCTCAACCTGATGAATTCTCAATGTTCACTTACCTGCATATTAGCCCTTCAAAAGTGTTGATGGCTCCTGAGGCACCAATGGTGAATCACAGAGTTCTCTTTGAGGGCTTGTGACATCAAAGAAAGGGTTAAAATAGGACAAATGTTTGTGTCTTAGAACTCAGGAAAAAAAGCACAAGTGTATGGTTTATTAAAACTCTATAACCCCAAGACCCAGGTTAGGGTTCTCAGCTCTGCTTTCAACAACAATGTGGCCTTCAGCAAGTCAGATTTTTTTAAAAATAATGGGGGGTGGGATGCCACCTGGCTTCCAGGATGGTAGTGAAGACATTGACATAAAAGATGTGAAAGATTTTTCAAGTGATCAAGTGCTAGCCAAACGTTCTGTGATGAGCAACCTTAGGTCATGTCATTATTCATAATTAGTCACTGCCAATGTTCCATCAGCTTTTGTCCACCTGACCCAGTTTTTGATGGTAACTTTTCAGGAAAGCCTTCTATGCAAGTAGCACATCACCTGGTCACCTGTCCAGCATGACTGGTGTCCTGCTGTGCATGTGTTGGGCAGAGCGTGGGAGAACCTGGAGGTACTACAGACAGGGCATCTAGAATCCAGCACCTAAACTCCACTCCCTCCTCTCCCATCCCAGTGCTGGGAAAAGAGGAGGGTGTGAGAATACAGCACCCCTCCTCCCTGGCCTCAGTCCTAGGGGAGAAGTCGAAGAGCCAGCCCAGTCTGCAGAAGCCAAAGGAACAGCTTGCACTGCCGAAGCAGGCGGGTGCCAGGAGGGGATCTGAGTCACTCTCTGACAGCAGCAGGGGCACAGAGCCAGCCCATCCACATAGCCTTCTGCCCCGCCCCCTCATCTTGCCATAGCCAATCCCATGTGGGCACTCCTTTCGAGCACACTGACACTACAGCAGGGGAAACACCATTCCCAAGCAGAGGGCTCCACCTCAGCTTGAGGCCACCTGGCACTTGGGGATGCACAGGGGCAAAGATTTCCTTTCCTTAAGTCATCACCTTGTGATGGAAGAGCCCCTGGCTGCTCTCTCAACTCCAAACACCTGCATGCTGCTGCCAAATGACCAGGTGCCTCCCCTCCCCTCACCTGCCTTTGGTGGTCCTGCCGTCCGCAGGGCAGAGGCCACACTTCTTGCCCTGCGTTCACAGCCTCCATGAATAAGTTCAGACCCACCTTCCCAGCTATATCTCCCACCACCCCCTTAAAAGCACTCCTTTGTGTGAGCCAGTCTGACTACTTACCAGGTCCCCACCCTTCCCCAAACACACTCTCACACAGCCTTTGTTTCACATAGACCGTTTTGCTCAGGCCCCGTGCTCAACCTGCTATGGCTTCATGTTTTTCCTGTCTCTGCAAAATCTTCCCCATGCTTGAAGAGCCAACTCAGATGCCTCCTTCCTTCCCTAACAATTCACTCAGCTGATGATAGTGAAGTACATACTCTGTGCCAGGTTCTGTTCTGGTGCCTAAATACAGTGGGGAATAGAAAGGACAAGATCCCTGTTCTCATGGAGCCTACATTCCAGTGGGAAAAGACAGAAAATAAACAAGTAACAAAGAAAAAAAAATTCCAGTCAGAGATAAATACTACACAGAGAATCAACCAGTCTATGCTAGAGAGTGAATGACAGGGGAAGGAACAACAGCAGAAAGCCTCTCTGAGGAGGTGACATTTGAGTTGAGACCTAGATGACAAGGAGTCAGTCAAGCCAAGACTGAGCAGAGAGCATTCTAGGATGAGGGAACAGCAAGCGTGAAGACCTCAAGACAGAAAGATCGTTGCCACTGTGTTCAGGATCCTGTCCTATTGTGTTTCATGTATAGCATGTGCATTACCTGCAAATGTCACCATAGGTTCATGTGCTTTGTCAAGGAAAACAGTTAAAGAGCACTAGTAACTTCACTATAACACAGTTCTTAGGTGACTCTTGTGTTTCTCATGTTTTCCTAGCTCCCTCCCAAATAATTGGTATGCTTCAAGCTCTCTGAAGGCAGGAACTGTGTCGTATGCACCTATGCATCCCCAGGACACCCATGAATACCAAAGACTTTTCTATGCCCGCAGCAGATATGCATGAAATATTGGTGTATTCTGTTTGATTTCACTTTCTGGCCTTTCAGTCTTTACCCAGTCTCACCCCTGGCTACACATTAGAATCACCCATGAAGGTTACAAATAAAATCTCAGACTCTATCGCAGAACAACTGGCTCAGAATCTCAGGGGTTGGACAGGTGTCTATGGGGTCTTCCATGGCTGGGACAAGAATGGAGAAGGGGGGACCACTAAACCCTCTGACCTGGTGTCAATCAGGGAAACCACTAAGTGGGTTCCCAATTGATTTACCTGCAAAATGAAGAACTTCCACAAAATAGTCTCCAGACCAGCCCTTTACCTTGACCAGCCTGTATGCTGTCTCTGTCCAAGGAACATAGGTCTGGTCTCGACAACAGTCCCATGGTGCTTGCTCAGTACCTGACGGTGCCTGTCTGGTCAGCCACAGGAGACAGGCCCTGTCCATCACATTCTTACGATCCTGAGTAAGGGGTCCAATGTCCTCTCTGTCTCCTTAGCTCCAGGCTTGCTGTAAGAACTGTCTACCCATGAGGTACTGAGTTATGCCATCCTCACATAGCCCATTAAGAACAGTGACACACTGTCCCTCCTTGCACATTGTCAGGGATGCTGTAGGTGTGATCCTGCCTGGAAGCAGAGGGCATGATGATTCATCTGTTTCCGAGCGATTTTCAAGGTAAATGCACTGCAGCTACTCTGAAGACTCTCATAATTTCTCGTAAGCCATCACAACCCTCAGACCATGGAGGGACCCATGCTGAGGATACAAGCAAGGGAGAACAGGATGCCACCACTACACAAGATGTTTGCAGGCGAGGATGGCGCTTGTTAGAGGGGCAGGCACGCCAGCACACAGACAGCAGCACTCTTGTTTCTCCCAGCCTCATGGGTGACCTGGGCAGGGCTGGGTCCTCTGTTCTGGGAACTTGTGTCTGGTGATCCTTTGAACTTCAACTCCCTGCAGAGGGAAGGGACAGCTCCTTCTAATGGTCACTGCTCAGAATCCAGACACTCAGACTGGCCAGTTGCGCCTTGCAAGACTTTGAACATACCACTTGACTATGTTGAGCCTCTGCTTAGCCATTTCAGAAATGGCTGAACAATTCCTGTCTGGTTCACTTTTCCAGAAAGTCAGGAATGTAACTGAACAGTTAAATGTTAGAGAGTACCATTTACTATCTACCAATCAAATTACAATAGTTCTTGGGCCAAATAGAGGGGATACTGCTGAATGAGAACTGAATACATCCCCTAGCCTCGGGGCTCCTGGCTCTCCTGAGTCCTGTGTGTAATGACTATGAAGGGCCCAAGACACACCCAGGTTCAGATCTGGCTCAGCTTCTTACCAGCAGGGCTTTTTCAGCATCAGCCTTCTCATCCCTATGGCATCGATATTAATGTCCAGCTCACAGGTATGTCTGGCTGGCAAGGGATGGACCTAACAAGTGATAGTAATTAACATCATTATTTTGCCTCATCTAAGCATTGTCATTAACTGGGAGAAATAGAGCTGGGAGGTTACTCCAAGTTGGTTAAGTATTTTCCAGCTTCCCTGGTAATAAAGCTCTACCTGGGACCTGACATTGACCAAGAGAAACTCAGAATCCTGTTCATTATTTTATCGCTCATCCTCCCCATCTCAGAGAAGGCAGAGGACAGGGATTGGTAGTCAAGGCATAGAGAGGTTAGGGAGTCTAACTAGGGTTCCAGAACAAGTTGAGGCAGCAATAAAAGAACCCACGTTTCTTAAATCTGACCACTGCTCAAAAGAGAGATGGCATTTAGGCGGGGACCTGCTCAGGCCTGAACTGAAATGTGCGCTGGTGGCTGCTTCCTCCTAGAACAGGACTGAGAAGGCCAGGAGGCCTGGGTGCACTGTGAGCCAGCCCTGCAGCCCTGCTGGTCCCATCTGGACAGACAATGCCCTTGGTTACTAAAGCAAACCCTTCTCCATTTTAAAGTCTCCCAGTTTTCAATCTCCGACCTGTGATGCCCTTAACAGCAGCCGTTAGGTAAGCAGGTGGAGGAGGCCTGCACCTGCCCTTCCTGGGCCTTGCCGCCAAAGCCTCTGTGGAAGGCCACCTGCCAGCCTGCAATGGCTAACCCTTGCCATTGGCTAGAGGCTTCCCCAGTTTCTAATTTCACTCATTTGCTTTAGGAAAAAACCCAACATAGTTTTGCATGTTTATTCATCCTTTTAAGTCAGCCTCCACATTCTGGGTCCACAGAGGCTGGATAAGGCTCAGATCTGGGGGCCACCATTAGTCAGAGTGGGGAGATGACACAGCCAGAGCAAGAGAGGCCACGGAGCTGGGAGAAGGATGGCTGTCAGGCTTACCACCGAAATGAGGGAAGGGAGTTCAAAAGAAAGGGCACCAACCAACTCCAACTCAATTCAATTCTGTTTGATAACCATGGTTTGAAGCCTGTTCTTCCCACCATGTGCTACGTCAGCGCTGTCTAATAGAAACATAACAGGAGCCACAATATAATTTAAAATGTCTTAATAGTCATATTAAAAATTCAAAGGAAAACAGTAAATTAATTTTAATAATATACGTTAGTTAAGCCAGAATAACCAAAATATAATCATTTTGACATGTATTCAATATAAAATTATCAGTAAGTTTTTTTGGTACTAAATCTTCAAACTTCATGCATATTTTACACTTCCACCACTTCTCGATCCAAACGAGTCACATGTCAAGTGCTCAGTAGCTGCATGTGGCTCGTGACCACCACACTGAGCAGCCCTAAGTATTGCACATTCACTTGGGATCCCAGGGAAGTGCGGTCCTGGCCTTTGAGGAACAAAGGATAGTCACAGAGACAATTCCAACTAAATGCAGTAAGAGTGAGACTGAGGTGCCCATGGGTGCTCTGGACACATATGAGGGGCAACTAATGGAGCCCACCCTGGCGGCTCAGGAAACCTCCTGGATCAAGCACTTTCAAAGCTCAGAGAGGCTGGGGAAACAATTGCCTTGCTGAGAATGGTCACAGAATAAGGCAGTGGGGAGGAAAGGCCACCTCCTGGGTCGGGGTGGGGGTGGGGGTGAGGCACACACCAGACTGCAAGGGGTTGAGAATCAGTGAGTAGAGAGAAAATAGAAGCCCATGGCCATGACTAGACCAAAGGTTGCTTAGTCAAAGGGAAAAAAGCTAAGGCAATAGCTTGAAAGAGTAGTAATCATAGGTACAGTTGTGATAATTCAGTACCTACTATGTGCGTGGCTAAGAGAAGATTTTCTGTTTTGATTTTAGGAGGGGAAACTAAGCATGGTTATAGGAATAAGAGAAGGGTCCAGCCATACAGGAAAATTAAAAAATTCAAGTGAGAGAGAACTGAAGAAGAAATGCGATAGAAGAATCCTAAATGGAGAAGGTCAGGAGTTCCCACAGAGAAATTGGCCCTAGGCTGTGTGGGCAAGAAGTAGGCACACTTGTTCCTTGAAGCTGGAGAGAAAAAGAAGGTGGGGATGGAGGGACCCTTTAAGGTAGGAGAGGAGGAGAGCTGCTGCCAGTCTGATCATGCCCCTAATCTTCTACCACCCTTCAATGATAAGGGAATAAATCCCAAACTCCTCAGCACACATGTACAATTGTCCATGGCCTGCCCCATCTCCCCATAAGGTGTCCCTCAAGGCTTTAGTCCCATGTACTACAACCTCCTCCCTGCCTCTTCCACCCCTAATTCCCTTTACATTTTTCTTCTCTTAAAACCCACTCTCATCCACTCACATCCAACCTGTATTACCTGTTATAACCCAGATTCACAAAAGCATCACTTCATCTAGAAAGTTCCTCTTGATCCTTCCTAGGAGAATAATCCCCCATTTTCTCCATTGCCACAGAACTTGGGTGACTCCTCTACTCCAGCAACTACTGCTTCATGCCTGCAATGGGGGTCATGTAAGTCTCTATCTCCCACCAGTGCATGAGCCCATATCTTTGTCTTCACTGTGTCCCTTGGGACCTTTCACAGGGTTAACTTGAGTTATAATAAATGTAACTGCCATGAAGGCAGGGGTCCTGTGTTTTTGATCACCACCATGCCTTGAGGTAGGCATAATGGATAGTTGATTAATATTTCTTGAGTGAATAAATGAATGAATGAGTGGGTGGATAGGTGAATGAATGAATGGATGGATGAACATCTGTCTATACAATTAGACCAGATACTTAAAACTTCAAAAATCAGGATCCCACGGTAAAATATTTTGTACTCTTCTTCAGAACAGGGGACACTACTCATTGGGAGCATTTAAATAATGCTATTGACTAAGGGATTGATGATAATGATAAGTTGGACTTGTATACTATGTTTCTTTCTAGAAGAAGCTCAGACACCTTAGAACACAGGATGCAAATTGGTGGCTTGAGAAATATTTTAATTTGAGAGTCTCCATGCAGGTCCTGCAATCTTCCAGTTCTTTCCACTCCCTATTGGCCTACACCTTGCTCACTTCTCCCAAAGACATTGCCCACCTGGCCCCTGAAGGTATATGAATATTCACAGATGGGGAAACAGAAAGATAGAGGGCTAAAGAGGTTTGTACTAATGTGATACTCATCCAAGTAGTCCCAAAGAAGAGTGAAGTCCATATCAAAGCCTCCTTTTCTTTATCACTAAAAATTGATCTGTGGGATTCAGCTATAGGTCAATACTTTCCAAAAGTTGTAATGAACTTGGCTTTCCTGGACCGGCCTCCCTTTACACCACTTAAGATGCATCCCAATAACCTCTGCAGCAACCGTCTGCAGAAGGAATGGCACTGTCCCCAAACGTGCACCTAGTGTCCGCTTTGGCATACTCATGGAGGATAAGGGGCTGATTCAATATTTCCACATATAAAAGTAAACCTTTTTGAAAAATCAAGTAACTTTCCATTTTACCTTCAGAGAGCAGCCCAAGATTTCAGTAATGAAAATAATGACCCTACTTAATCAAAGCAAGTACTTAGCCACCCTGCATTCCCAGGCAGAATCAGCCCTGGATTGCAGAGGAGTCACAAGGAATAAGAAGTATGTTTTATTCTATTAAGTTGGAGTTGTGGCCATTTGGAATTAAATCATCTTTGCCAAGAGGGCTAGGAAAAAGGAAGTGGGAAACAGCTTTTGTGGAGGTGACTTGGTTGGAATAATTATCTGACGTCTATTCAATGTACAAATGCATTTAAAATTTTTCTCTTTAGGAATCAAGAGAAAGGAAATACATGCATCCAAGAAGTAATTAATAGTGAACTGTGGCAAGTATTGACCAAGTGAAGGTTAATAGAACCCCCCCATGCACCCCACAAAGTGTGCAGATGAATAAGTGAGAGTAAAATACCTTTAGGGACTAGAGTACTGGCCAGAAGACTCACGGATTCCTAATATTGTTTATTTGTATTTAAACTTGAGGAGAAATAACACCAATTAGCGTTCCAAATAATGAGCCAGTAATTGACCTGCTCCTTCTTTTATTAGTCCTCTATTCAAGGAGCTCAAAGTATTTCACGTTTTTATGTTTGGATTCCCACAACTAACTCAATGCTAAGAATATAGTAGGTGTTCACTAAATGTTGAACGAATGGATGAATGAACAAGCAAATGGGCAAAAATGTATAAGGACATATAATGTGGGTTCTAGTGGTCCCATACACACTCACTAATATTTATTTAATGTTTAGTCAAGACATTCTATCTCCGAGACCCAGTTTTCTCATCTGCAAAATGGAGATGATTACAGAAGCCTCCCAGGACTCTTGCGAGAATTAAATAGCATGGGAAAGTACTTTGTTAACTTGGAAAGCACTAAAAAGAAGTCCTTTGTAAATTAGTATCTCATCTACACAGTGAAGAAGCATGTTTTACTGGGGAAACAGCTAGTCAGCCTCAAGACACCCTTGTCCCATTTGCCCTGTCTGAGAACTGTCCCACCAAATTTATTATTAGAAGGAAGTGTGCCCTCACTACTAATTCCTATGCAGGAGAGCAGTAAAAAAATTCCTGATGAAAAGCGACAACTGTGGCCATTCTTGCCACAGAGAGACAAGGAGTTCTTTCATCTACTACTTACAAGCAGGAAGTTTCATCATCTCTACCTTGGGTTTTCTGAGCCCTAGAATGGAAGATGTCAGGTGGAGATGCAGATTTTGTTCACATGGCAAAGCTGCTGATTTATTGACAGCTTTTTCACACACACACACACACACACACATACACACGCACACGCACACACACACCCCCCCAAGCAGGCACTGCTGATGTTTGTCTGCTCTTGACAAGATAGCTGGGCTATGTGGTAGCAATATTAATTAGACAATTGCTGGAGAAAGAGTCTGTAAAACTCTCAACTTAATTTCCCATGATACTGTTCATACAACAAGCAGCCAACAGGGCCTGAGGAGTCAGAATTGTATGGCTGTAGTTTTCTACAGGGTGACATTCCAGAAGAAATACTGGCGCTGCAGAGGGATGGACCCTAGAACCTTCTTTGCAAAGCACCCATTATCCAGAGGTTGAACATAAAACCCTAAGCTTGACATTCAGGGATCTCCAGCAGTTACATTGGGGAGGTGAGTGAGCATCCTGCCATTAAGTCAGGTATTTCCATGAGCTGGGTTCAAACCCCAGGTCTGCCTGTGCTAGCTATGTGATCTTGAACTACTTAATTTACTCTTCTGAACTTTGTTCCATACAGTAGGAACATTATTACCTTTCCTGCAGAACTGCTGTGAAAATTAAATAAAATTGTATATATGTATATGTGTGAAAATGAGTGTGTGTGTGTGTGTGTGTGTGTGTGTGTGTATAGAGAGAGAGAGCACAAGATCTGTCCAGAAAAGGTCCAGCCATTGTTAGCATAATGAGAAAGGCCCTGGCTGGTGTGGCTCAGTGGATTGAGTGCCCACCTGTGAACCAAAGGGTCACCAGTTTGATTCCCAATCAGGGCATATGCCTGGGTTGGGGGCCAGGTCTGCTGTTGGGGGCATACAAAAGGCAACCACACACATCGATGTTTCTCTCCCTCTCTTTCTCCCTCCTTTCCCCTCTATCATATATATATGAAAGAACTCCTTGTCTCTGTGTGGCAAGAATGGCCACAGTTGGCACTTTTCATATAATAATATACAATAATATATTTTATATTACATATATTATTGTATTTTATTATATTGTATATTATGTATATTTTTATATTATATATCTATATATATATATATATATATATCTGTGTGGTCATCACATTCAAAATGACCAAGCGAGTAGAGCAACAAATCTGCATCAACTTTTGTGTTAAGCTTGAGCGTTCCTCTGCAGAAACTATTTGGATGATCCAGAAGGTTTTTGGAGATGATGCAATGAGTGCAGTGCAAATACAAGTGTGGTACAAATGCTTCAAAGATGGTTGAGAATCTGTTGAAAGTGAACCATTTTCTGGGAGGCCTGCAACACCAGAGAATGTTGAATGTGTACATTCTGCAATCAACAAAGATCAGCGACTGACAGTGTGAACTAGAAGCTGATCTAGGGATTCCAAAAACTACTGTGTCTGAGATTTTGACTCAGGATCTTGGCATGAAATGTGTCCTGACAAAATTTATGGCAAAATTCATTCCATGGCTTCTGCTACCAGGGCAGAAGGAACATCGTGCTGCATTTGCTAATGACTTGATTCAGGCCACTACCAATGAACCAGATTTCCTCAAGAAGGTCATAACTTTGAAGGGGACTGAATTATTGTTCTGTGTACAATATTTCTTGTATCTTCTTCAATAAATGTCTCTATTTTTTATAGTACATGGATAGATAATTTTCTGGACAGACCTCATAGATATAACCTGTCTTTATTTGCTATTTTGCCCTCTTCCTATTCTCCTAAGTGCTCTCCATACTGGCTGACTCACTAACATTAGAACAGTTACTTTCTCACACACATACTTCACTACACCATATACCATCACATGGAACATGTGCCCCTTTCCCATTTATTTAAATTAGACTCATCCCATAAGCCTCAGCTCATACCTCTCATCTATTCAAAATCTTCCAAGGTTCCCCAGGTGAATGTGACCACCTCTTTTTTTCTGAATACCATACCAGTATTTCCAGTGATCTTTTCAATGTGTGTGACTAAATTCTCAAGGGTGGCAGCTGGTTTTTATCTATCTTAGCACTCCACTTTGGAGTGAGCTGCATAGCCTGTCATTATATGGAAGCTGAGACCATGTCACACACCATCTTTACAGAATTTATGCTGTAAGTACCCAAATCTCAGTTTCCCCAGCAGTGGACCTGTAGGAAAACCCTTCTTCCCACTGTTTTAGAAGCTCATAAAAACTAATCTCCTCTTGCATGGTAGGAATAGAAGTCACTTTTTAAAAATCTCTCAGTACCAGTCCACTTTGCAGTGAACGATATACTCACTTATCCAACAGGAATTTATTGCGTCCCGCTATGTGGCAGAACCCATGCCTTCCTCTGCAGTCATTAACATCACTGCTCAGATTTCAAGCTACCCCTGTGCCAGAATCTGAGGGTGCTGATCCAAAATGTAACCTCCTGGCCTCAGCTCCAGAACTCCCAAATCAGTCTCAGGGCTGCTGCCTGTAATCTGCATTTTAACAAGCTCCCTTTGTGAGTCTCAAGCACATTAATATTTAAGAGCTAAGGCTCTAGACCAGAGAGCTTACAGTGGCCATGATGCTCTAAAAACACATCTGAAGGGGCCATTCACACAGTGTCTGAAGAAGAGAAAGAAAATGAGCAAGAGTTTGTGAGGTGATTGAAGTGATTTCTATGAGGATGAGTGGAAAGAACTAGGAAGAACTAGGTTTACAGAAGAGACTGTTATGGAAGTTTTTATGGAAAATTCTCACAGCCCCAGAAATTTCATATGAAATTTAAAAAATTTCCTTACCCAAAGCTATGTTTATTGAGTTGAGAGAGGAAGAGTGGGAAGGAGGGGGAGAGAGACATTGATGTGAAAGAGAAACATCATTGGTTGCCTCCTGTATGCTTCCCAACCAGGGATTGAATCCACAACCTATGTATGTGTCCTGACTTGGAATCAAACCCATAACCATTTGGTGTATGGAATGATGCTCCAACCAACTGAGCCACCCATCCAGGGCTCCTATGGGATTCCATAGTTACAATTCTCATCTTTGATGACAATCCTGAAGGGAACAAAGGTTGTAACATGTAGCACAAAAGGATTGGGTTTGTATTTCTGGGTTATTAAGTGGAAGAGTCTGCTACAGAAACCTGGGCATACTGTTTTCTGTCCATAGGCTTCCATCTGAAGGTCACTGAAGGTCAAACTATATGTCAAAAAGGTGACAGACTTCTGCAGGTTCCTTTCTCCTCTAAGATTCCATAAATAAATCTTGAAATGAATCTTGAAACTGGGGCCCAGTGTAAGGAACAGTTGACTCTTTTAGACAAATGGCTCTAAAGAAATTAGACATAGAATTGAATGGTATCCTGATAGTAGGAGCAATAGATTAAGAACTTGGCCACTTGTGATCGCGAGCAAGTACATATTTTGACAACACCTGGCAGCATGGGGTCCTGGAAAGGACTCTGGATATAGAGTCAAAGGGCATTAAAAAGTAAATCAAAGTGAATCAGGTAGGCACTGACTAGCTGAAGAGGGAGTCATTGATGATAGCAAGATGATGCAAAATATGCCTTCAGAAGGCTATAGCAGCAAGGTCACAGGACAAAAGGACTGATAAAAGTTCCTTGTAACTCTGTTCAGCCCAGGACAGTCTCAATAGTTCAGTGGGGAGAGGACACATACCTTGTCTGGTTCCATATTGATTCTAGATAGAATATATTTCACTGGCAAAATCAATACCTTCTTGATTCATTAAAGTTCTTCTCAGATTACAGTTTACAGAGTGGGAAAGTCCTCCGCCCCTCCTGACCAGGGACACTGACAGTCCTCCTCCCCTCAGTTCCTTGGCATGTGCATGAACACAAGACCAGGAGATGAAGGCACACGGAGCTGAATGGGGAAGTGGCCCTTTTCAGGACACCTGGGTCCTGTTTCTCATTCTGAGAGTTATCTCTGACTTGGGGCCAGACGTCTTGATTTTCCAAGCTCTAAAATGAAACTAACATGTATGCCTTAACTTCAGAGTAAAATGTTTTGAAGTTTTTATTATATTTTATTATTATTATAACTATTACCACTATTAATTACATTTATGTCTTTACTATGTACCAGTTAGGATAGTTTTATGCACATTATTTTATTCCATCTTTATAACACTTTGAGCAGGGCCTCTTATAATTCTTGATTTCAGATGAATAACTGAGATTCAGGGAGATTAAGTAGCTGGTACAGCCTTAATCAAAAGAGCCAGGACTCAAGACCCCAGATCTTTAACTACCACGAATATATTATCTTTTCTGCCTAGCATGTTAGCAACCAAGGTTGCTTTTGCAGTATGGAGATTGAGCTTTTTCTCTCAAAAGAAATGAATAGCAATATATATTTACATTTAAGCTTTTCCTTAGGCAGTAAGGAAACCGTAGAGTAAAGGGGAAGGTACCTCCCTACAATTGTCTGGGAGGAGTGGAAGAGGGGCGTGTGCTGTCCACTGGCTCACACTGCTTTCCCAATGGATGCTGTGCAACAGAGGTATTGAGAGAATTTACTTCTGTAGTTCATGAAGTAAACAAATTAACCACATATTTTTGTTGCTTTATTTTAGATTATTATATTTTATACTATATCCCTAAAAAATGAAAAGTTTTGGGATGGTTCCATATAATTAGGCAAAAAAAAAAAAGCAGTGGCCTGTGACAACTTAAGATCTGCATTTCTAGGGGTTTGCTATCATTAATGAGTTCATCCACACACCCTTCTTAGTGGACTATTAATATGAAGTGTGGAAGAGGCAGTACATCCTGTTCAGGTCCCACTCAGACAGTCTGCTGCTGTAATTCTAGAGTTCCTGCAGATTCTCCTATGTTCTACGACCTATGTTCAAAAGCCTGGATTTCATGAGATTCCTGAAAGCACCAATAGAAACCTAAAATAATGGTAGAGAAGTCAACATCAGTCATGATGGGTCAGAGAGTTCGGAAGAGAAAGGCTGGGGTGAAGTTCTGTGGAAAGAGTCAGCACTCCTGAGTTCTGCCAAGTCATGGGGACAGACTGGGGAGGGAGGGCCCATGGCTGCAAACCAGCTTGGCTGCAGCAGGAGGCCGTGGCATTGAGCAATGAGGCTGCATGGCTGCAGCTGGCCAGCTCCTCCTCAGAGAACCAGCTCAGAGAGGTGATATCATTGTACCTTGGAAGCACCTGTCATGGGCTTGCATCTTGCTTTAGTGAAGACAGATGGTTTATCTTATGCCTTGTGTCCCTATTTTCTTTAGATTGTGACTAGGGCCTCTTGCCTGGAAATTATCAAGTGTAGAGTTACCTAACATTGAGTCTCTTTTCCCTCCAATCCTCACAGCACCATTTTAGTTCGGGCCTCACTTATTGCAGTGGTCCCATAACTGGTGGTTGTCTTGCTTCCTTTCTGGCTTCCTCTCAAATTTACTTTCCTCAGTAAAACTAAACTGATCAGTCTCACAGGGATATCTGATCATATCACTTGCCTTCTTCAAGTCAGTCAGACTTCCCATTGGCAGCTGGACATGGTGTAGACTGTCTCACTTGTCACTCAGTGCCCTTCAAGATATGTCCTTCCCTATAGCCACATCTGTTCCCACTCCTTTACTCAAAAATTTAGTCAAAAAATGATGAGCTGTACGTGACTCTCAGAACAGACCACGCATGCTCCCCCTTCTCCTTCAATTAGCCAATGCCCACCCATCTTCCCAATCTCCACGTAGATCCCCTTTTCTGGAAGCCTTCCTTGGCCTCACAAGACCAAGTTCAGCATCCCTCCCATGGCCTCCTGGGCTCACCACACTGCAGTACTTACCACACTGCAGTGATTGTAAAAACTACGGGATTTCACTCTTCTGCTTCCCTTACTGGACTGACTTTCTCTAGGGAACAGACTCTGTCATCTTCAACACTGTGTCCTCCAACACTAGCATGGAGCTGGCCATAGATGGTGACAAATAGGTGCCATCTGGGTCACACAGGGCCTGCACGAGGAGCTAAATGTGCATCCACCTCACTGATCCTCATGACAACACTGGGCACCATTGAGCCCTTGGTGGCCTGTGCTCCCCAGGAGGTTGGGGCTGAGTGCAAAGGCTTTAGTCAAGCTGCCCTGACCCAAGCTCTGCTCTGCTACTTCAGGCTGGGGGACATCACTTAAACCTCTGAGCACCTTTTTCATCTGTTTCTGAACTGTAAAATTGTGGTGAGAATTAGCAAAGGAAAGCTATGATATGTACATGAGCCACAAAGGCAATAGAATGGAGAAGTTAAGAGCACAGAGACATAAGCTGAAATTGAGGTTTTTCTCATGTGTAAAATGGGGTCAGTAGCAACACCCACAATGCTAGTCTGCCTCTCTGAAACCTCAGGATGAGGGGCTTCCTCCTGCCTTGGTACCACGGGGAGGAATGGCTGCACTGGTGAGTGGGCCTGTGAGAAGGCCCTGAGCAGGTGTGATCTTGCCCCTTCTGGGTTTGCTCTTTCAGACTTGCTTTGCTACAGGACTGAGTTACTCAGTGTCCATCCACTGGGCTCCTACCCTATGTCAGACCCTGCGCCAGGCATCAGGAATACAGCAGTGAATAAAACAAATTTCCAAAAAAGCATTTAAAAATGCATAATATAATGTCAATCAGCCATAAGTAAATTTTTAAAAGATAAAGGCAAGGAGAGTAACAGGGAGTGTAGCTATTTTAGAAAGAGTGATCAGGGGAGGCCTCTCTGAGGAGACAACAGCTGAAGAGTGACCTGAATGAAATGATGAGCAAAGATCAGGGGGAAGAAGGTACTGAGAGGAAACGGGATGTGCAAAGGTCCTGAGGCAACAGTGAGCCTAGAGTGCTCAAGTAACCCGAAGAAGGGCACATTAGTTGAAGCAGTGTGAGTAGGGGGCAGTGGGAGGAGCTAAGGTTGGGGGACTAAGCTGTTATGAAAAGCCTCGGAGGCAAAAGTAAAGAGCTTAGATTTTGTTTCTAATGGGAAATGGTGAGTTTGGACCAGAAGAGTAATGACATCTGATTTATAGTTTTAAACCATCACTTTGGCTGCTGTGTTATTAGAGGAGAGGCAAAGAGAACAGTTGGGGAGATTTCTAGGTTGTCCAAGCAAGGAAAAAATGAGGGTGGCTTGCATCTGATGAAGGTGATAGTGAAACTGAAGTATGGTTGGAAATGAGACATCTTATTGGGATATATTCAACCTAACTTTGTGTTGAATTAGATGTAAGATGAGATGGGAAAAGAGGAGTCTGGGAGAATCAAAGTCTTCTGGCCTGAGGAACTGAGTGCTCAGCTGTGCTGCTTACTGAGGTGGGAACACTGCGAAGGAGCAGGTATGGCTCTGAACGTGTTGCTATGAGATGAGGGCACACAAGTTCTCTTCCCCTTCATCCTCTGCCATGTGGTGAGAGGCTGGACCCTTTGGAGAGGCTGGGTGTGTCCAACTCTGCCTATGACCACACTGGAAAGTTTAACTCAGGAGTGAAAATATCAAGGAGGCCCATCTTGACCAAAAGTCAAGCCTTATTCTCCAGTTCTGCTTTATCACTAAAAATGCTAATCATGGGACCCACACCTTTCCAACTGCAACGTCCTAGTTCTCAATTGGTCTAAACTAGGACAGATCACTCATAAGCTCCCTAAAGTCACAACACTAGAATAAAAAAAAATTATCCTGAAAACCCACTGCTGGAAAAATAAGCATTCATTTTCAATGCACAGGACCCCAGGAGAGGTGATATATTAAAATGCTGAGGTTTCCAATCTGTGCCTGACTTGACAAATAAGGAACCTATAAAAATATTTGCACACCAAGTATTTCTGCAAACCAAATTAACCACATGTCCCTTCCAACTCTGTAATTATCTCTACTTCTTCCAGACTGGCAAGGGCTTTGCAGTGAGTAGGAAGTCCTTTCAGAGAAGACCAGGAGGACATGCCCAAGGCCACCGTGAAATCTTCTTGTCAACACTGTCCATGCCTGGTCCACCTAACTTGACTACCAACTGACAGTCCAGCAACTGAGAAGAACATCCAGAGACATGGACAGATTCAACCACAAACAGGGACCTATGTAATGAAAAGGCTAGAAAAATGTGACACCGGCAACAGTTAACACCTACTGACCCAGGTACTGTGCCAAGTGCTCCCATTCCACCTGCTCACTGATGAGGTAGGGATTCATCTGATACCACACAGATAAGGATGTTAAAGCAAACTGCCTGAGTCACACCATCAGTAAGGGCCAGTGTCTGGAGTTGGATCCAAGCAGTTCAATTTCAGAGCCCCGGTCATTAGCCATCCTTCCTGCCGTCGCTCTTCAGGGAGTCTCTGCTACTGATACTCCAACAGTAACTCTTAGCAAAATGTCTCTGCTTCTTCCACACTGATAAATGTCCACCCCCACCTGACTGTCAGTCTCTATTTTGCACAGAGACAGGTGGGTCTTGACAAATGAAAAATGATTGTGCAATTAGACAGTGTCAATAAGTGAGTGCCTGCTGTGGAGAGAGCAGAGCATGTGGCTTAGCGCCTGCTCTAAGTGTGACAGGGCCTGGTGTGACTCACGGGCCTACAGTGGGGACTGAAGGCAGCAGCTCTGAGAGGCTGGCTGCCTGTCAGTGTCCCAGCCAAGATCTGCCTGCAAATGCTTCTGGCTCCATAGAGACTGGGGAACTGGAGCCTGGCCCAGCTACCAGGCACATTAGCCCTGGCCCTCCAGTTCCAAACTAAAAGGATCAGGCCCTGAGTAAGTAAGAATTCCAGTGCAAACTGCAAATGTGCATGCCAGAGCATGCTCTGTCCTTAGACGATGGATGTTTGGAAAGGGAGCAAGGCAGGGGGACTTAAATAGCAAATAATCCCTATTGCATTTCTTTTAGGCTTCAGGAAGTAGTATGTGCATTTAAAAGATGTTTTCTTTTTAGTGGAGAGTAGCCTTCTTTTCAAATTATGCCTCAAAAATACAATTGGGACTAAGTCTTTCCTCTGTTTAAAACAGTTTCCACTGCCCACATGGGAAGCTGTCATTATCCAAACCCTGCCCTCTGTTTAGTTTCCAACATCCTAAAACCCCTGCTCATACCCTACATACACACCCTCCTCCAGAACTATACCCAATGAAATGGGCTGCAAGATCTATATTTTTGGTGTTCCACAAATGCTTTGCCTTTCCCTCTTCTTCAGGTAGTAAAAGCCCATTTTCTGTGGGAATCTTCTCTGTATAGTCCAAGTGTACTGACTCTGGGCCTGCAAACTGCCCAAGGATAGGCCTGACCCAGACCTTGCCAAAGTTTCTCTTTGTCATCCCAGCTGGGAGGGCTAACTTCTCATAATACTTGCTATATGGAGGCTGGGAGAAAAGTGTATGTCTTTCTCTAGATTCACAAGTTAAAAGGAACACATGAGTCTAGTGCCACAGAAAGTATCTGCCTTCCTCCTCCTCCTGCCCACCTTACGCAGTGGAGAAAGCCTGCCTGGGAATCAAGCTAACCTAGGAGACATCACAGCTGAGATGGGCAGACAGAAAGACAGAGACTTGATGAATATATGTCAGCACCTGAAGCCAGTCATGCCTGCAGCCCCTAGACATTTTAGTTACTAGAACCAACTTTATTTTTGGTGGGGGGGGGGGGGGCTTTAACTACTTTAAGTTGGGTTTCTACTATTTGCCATCAAAAAAGAACTTGAGGTTCTTAACTATGCCTTGCCATATTCATTTGTAGTGGTGCCTCTGCACGTGCTGTCCTTTCTGTCTATGGTTTCAGTACCAACCTTGTGAATGAGTCTAGTCAAGACTCATGTTCAGTGTGTGTGCTCTTGAGACGCCTTCCCTGCCATCTCCATGGACAGCTAGGAGACCTCACCCTGTATTCCTGGGCCTTCCTTGTGTACAGTAATTCCCAGGGAGTACAGATGCCTCACCCACTAGGCTCTGTGCTCCCTGGGAAGATGGTTCACGACCACATATCCTTCATCCTGAAAAGATGAGGGAGAACAAGAGTTCCTAAAACCCGAGGGACAGTGGTGTGAAGAAGGCCACATGGTAGGCCGGCCAACAACAAGCCCTAGCAGGGGACAAGAACCCAGCCCTCCTCTCCTGCTGCCCTCACTGCAGGTACAGTGTGTGGTCCAAATAATGTGTTCCTCTCACCTAGTGGTCATAGGCAGGTGGAGAAGCATGGACAGTGAACGTAGAGGAGAAAAAGGAAGGTGCCCACCACCTTGAGATTCTCCCTAGGAGAGACAGGAGTCTACAGGGGGAGCTAGAGGGGCTCTGAGGCCACTGAGTACCCTTAGCCTGATCACCTCCACAGAAAGCACTCTATTTATAAAAGCCTCTTTAATCACCTCATTTGATAATGTTATTTGTTTCTTCCCTGGGCACTGGCTGATACATCTAGACAACACAGAGTTCCCTCCCCAACCTCCACCAGCTCTGGCTCCCCACTGGGAAGAGACAGTGGCTGCAATGTTCTAGGCAGGGGACAGGAACAAGAACAAGAAGCTTCAATGGCCTGCACAGCATCACATAGCAACAGAGCTAAGAACAGACATCCAGCCCCCTGTAGGCCACCCACCCAGAGCCACTCCCCCATCCTCCTTCAAGTGCAAATGACATGAGCCATCACCCAGAGAGCCCCCTCCTCTCTCCCAAGGGAAGCCTCATGGTTCATTAAGCTAACTCATATTGCTCCTAAACATAGGGGTTGTTTGGGGGTGTTTCCTGGAGGGAGAAGGGAAACCTGAACAAAACAAGCAAACCCACTTCCTGAAAGGAGAGCCAAATCAGCCCTGGGCAGCAGTGAGCTCAATGGACTGGCCACTTGTTAGCTCAATTCCTGAACTGCAGTTACAGTCAGCCTCCAAGTGGTCCTGCCACCCAGGTTCTGTCTGAGATCCATGCTTGGTGAGGGCTGCTCCTGTGGCCATGGCCCTCCCTGTCCCTCTGCTGCACCAACACTGCGGAAGGCACGCTGGGCTCAGAACCCAAGGTCTGGGCTCCTGTCCCAGCTCTGCCCACAGCTAGCTATGTGACCTTAAGAAAATTACTTTTCCTTTCTAGGCCAAGATATTCTCTTTTGTCAAAGGAGGGTGTTGGAATCCTGGCCTCTACAGGGACTTTTTGCTCTATCTCTCTGATTTTATGATGTCCTAGCATTTGGGGTGGGACTGTTTTTCACAGTGCAGATTGCATGCAGCAGATCAGAATGTTGAGCATTCCTGGTTCCAAATGTCACAGTGACATCCTCAGTCCTTTCACTCATACCCAAATGCACCCAGGGAGGGCAGTCCTGCCTGAGGGGAAGATTTTGTCTAGAAAGGGCTAAGGGATTCAGAAGGAAGTGTCAACTTTTCTCTACAATCCCCTGGCCCCTCCTTCAAGAAATTTAATGATGTCTTTACATATCTCCAGGAAAATGGCCAAATACAATAATTGAGTCCTATGTAGGCAGATTATCTCAAGAAGTTAGAATGAGAGGGAAAATAGGTTGTATTTTTGACTCAATCCCTTGTGGAAAGAAAAATTGATTCCATTGCCTCCAACAACATTGTTGACACTACTCAACAAACTATGGGCTCAATCTCTGGAGGAGGGGTGGATGTAGAACATTACTCATCAACCCAACTGTAAAAACACTAACTCAAAGACCTAAAAGACTAAGGTGAAAAGATATTTCCTTCCTGTAGGGTCCTATGCTTTTCAAAATGACTTCACGTGCATTTTCTTCTTCTTTGTTTAAATCCTCACCCAATGATGGAGATTTTATTTATATAAATTTATATATATATATAAATATATATATATTTTAGAGAGAGGGCAAGGTGGAAGAAGAGAGAGAGAGACATTAATGTGAGAGAGAAGCATCTATTGGTTGCCTCCCATACATTCTCTGACCAGGGATCAGAGTGGCAACCCAGGTATATGCCCTGCCTAGGAATTGAAACCAAAACCTTCTGGTGCATGGACAGTGCTCCATTCAACTGAACCACCCAGCCATGTCCTTCATATGTATTTTCAAAATGGAATCTTTCTGTGAAGCAGGAAGGTCCAGCCTTCCAGTTGCCATGGATCACAGGAGGAAAGCAGTGGCGACATGGCAGAAGAAGCTGGGTGGCAGGCCCTCTAACTGAAATTGAGATAAAATAAAAATCCCCTTCATCTCTGGCCTACATGGGCATACTAGATGGGACAGGGAGAAAACTGGATGCTGGAGCCAGACTGTAGAAAACTGGGCCACAGAAGGCTAACCTTATGTCATACTATAATTAAAAAGGGCGAGGAGATCAGAAAAGTTAGACTTGAAGAGAGTGGGGAATGCATGGTGATGGGCACAGCACAGCAAAGTCAGCTGATCCTGTGTGAAGTGGACCCCTGAGGGACTGGAAGATGCTGTGTGACATCAGATCTGCGCAAGGTGGGACTGAAAAGGAAGGAGGACAGGGCCTGAACTGCAGTGAGTTGCTCTATGTGTCAAGGTTAGAAGGAAAGCTACCACCAAGAAGTCCTTGCTAGTGGGATCCCCCTCTGGAGCCATTAGTAAAGAATGCATTCTTAGAAGGAGCTCTGAAGGTCACTGCCTCTCGCCCCTGCTGTGGGGCTCAGTAGTTAGGGCCACTCTGATCTGAAAATCTGAGGGTGTGGCCCTGAGCCTCCCTCACACTCGAACTTTAGCCCTGAGATTAATGACAGACTGCTCTAGCCTCAGTCTTCCTGCTGACCAAACCGCTACAATCTGACATGGGACAAATAATGCAAAGAAGGAAACCTGATTTCCGTGGAGATTCAAGAGCTGGAGATTAAGCCACGACTACCGTGTGTCACTTTAGTCATCCAAAGATTCATGATGTGCCCATCTGTAAAAGGCACTACACTAATTCCCCTAAAGGGGGATATCAATGTGGCTTCCCTATTATTCCCTGCCAAGTTTTTATGAATGTGTTTATTAGGTGAGAAACATCTACTTCCTTGTGTTTAAAGAGAAGAGTGAGAAAGTAAGGAATCCTAGCCTGCCTCTTACTCCATAAGGCAAAATTTCAAATAATAACCAGCTCCATAGCAGATGGGCTGGTTTTTAGCACTCCTGAGGGGGAGAGGATAGAGCCAGTCTGTCTGTGTCTCTCTCTAAATCGAGAGAAAGAATGTGAGCCAGCGGGAGCATGTATGTCTCTGTGTGTGTCCATGTGTGTGTGTCCGTGTGTGTGTGTATGTGTGTATGGAGGGGAAGGTGAGGCAGAGGAGGAGGAGAAAGGAACAAAAACCATGCAAGTGAGATGAAAAAGCAGCATCAACTCAGGAGAGAGTATAAAGAATTTGTGGATAGGGAGGCCACCATGGGAGATGTCAGACATTGGATGATGGGTGGGAAAGGAAAGGGGAAAGAGAAAACCAGGAAACAGAGCAAAACACAAATAAACAGGATGTTGTTAATCCACAGACTCACTGGCTCAGTACCCATCACTAGCCATTCCATTGGTAATCTGCACTAAGCACTTCACAAAAACAGACCTTTAGTACAGCCAGCTCGTTCAAGGATGCCGTGTTGGACTCCGGACAACTAGACCCACTTCTGTACCTGTCACCAACCATCTGAGTAGTCCTGTTAAGCACCTTTCATCCTAAGACTGTGTTTACATCTGTAAAGTAAGAGAGATGGAGCAGCAGAAGTGAGAGGTTCTTTCCAGTTCCCAGTGTCTATGAGACCATGAACAAACAAGAGGATCAGACATCTCAAGCATTTGAAGAAAACATCAAACACTTAAAAAAAAAAAAAAAAAGCTCTAATTAGCAAAAGAAACTGAGATATCCCAGAGACCTCATGCATTTGCTCTGAGATGGGTAAGTGCGGTCAAACCCGGACAGGGGATGGAACAGGTGACCTCTGGAGAGCTCCTCAGGCCCATGGCTCTGTGGCTCTGTGACCACATTTGCCTGGCTCTCCTCAGCCAGTGCTGAACTGGTTCCACACAGGCTTCCCTCCTCAGGGCAGAGTCCCAAAGACAGGGCCTCCAGGAGACCACATGGCAGTGCTCCTGCGTTGCTCCTTGCTCCATGTCCCCTGCTGTGCTGACACATGCTCTCCTAGAGCAGCTCTGTTCCTGGCAGGTGACCACCTCTACCTCTCCAGCCAGCCCCTCCTGCCCACACAGCCTCATCAGCATGCACAGTCTCCCTGCCTCCTGCAAGGCTGTACTGTTCCTTTTGCTTTGCTTTGGGACTTCTTGGTTTTGGTTTTCCCTTTGAGGCTTTTTCCTACAACTCTGCTATCCCAAACACATTCAAAATTGTCAAATGCTGCCCATACACAGCTCCAAGCAGCATGCGCATCCATTCCCATTTCATCTTACTGGCTTTCCTTGCTTACCTAGACTACTCTCACGGGAGGCTTGCTAGGATTATTAACAGTGACCCTGCATGCCACCAGACAGTGGAGATTTTAGCTTCTGATCTCCACTTCACTGGCTGTGTAACCTTGGGTGAGTTACATAAACTCTGTGTCTTGATTTCTTCATCTGTGAAATGGGGATGCTAATAATGCAACCTACGTCCTGGGCTGCTCTGAGGATTAAATGAGTGACAAGTGAGGCTGTGAGAACTGTGCCTGTCATATTCTAAGTGTTCTGTAAATGTCAGCCCTCAGTAATAAATTCTGACACTCTTGGTAGCCAAAGACAACACCATCAAAGACATTTCATAGCCTTGATTCTGTATTATAACCAAGTTTCCAAGTGAATCATCATTGATGCTGATAACTGATGTATCAACGTCCACTTCTTCTGTGGGTATATTCTTTGTATTATCCTTGAAACACAAACTAAAATGAATTACATGCAGATTATTGAAATTCCCCTGTCCCTTTCTTGTCAGCAGGCAGCCGGCATGCCCCCCTCTGCTTAGCTCCCTATTGAACAGTGAGTCAGACACATCCTATCTGACAAGGGTTCACATTTTTGTTATAATCCATTGTTACTCTGCATATTTTTCCTTCCTCCGCTCTCTGCCTGAGATTTTCTGGCTGCTTTCTTTCACAAGATCTTTTCACATATCCCATAGCTGAGGCTCTGTTTCCTTTTATATTTTGTTAACTCTTGCAAGAATCTATCTAGACAAAGAGTGTAGGAACAGCTAGCTTCCAACCATGGGCATGGAGAAAATTTGGCTTGGACTTCCAGTCCATCATTAGGTGTCCTGTTTGACACAACTAAGTGTGTTTGCATTCCTAAGGGAAATGGGGATGTTTGGTTCTTATTCCTAAGCATCATTGATCACCTTATGATGAAGGCTATCAATGGACCTGGTTTTGCTCCCAGCTGCCAATCCCTTCTTCATATCATGGCCAGGGGATTTTTTTTTTTTTTTTTTTTGCAAAATCATAACCAACCCTCTATCACCTGCATCTTAAACTCTGCCTCCCCCAGCCCATGAGATCCTTCCAGATGTGCATGATGGTGACTGCCTCTCCCACTTCATCCCTGCTATTTCCCTACCATTCCTGCCAGACTCTCTTCCCCAACCTTACACTTAACCAAAATGGAATTCTTAGCACCTCTGAGTATGTACCAGGGTCCCTTACACACTTCTGGCCTTCCCACATGCTCTTTCCTCTTCCCAGGATGCCTGCCAGAGTACCTCCTACTTGAGTTTCAGCTTTTACCTGTCTTCAAAAAGGGTTCTTGGTCCTCTTTTCCTCCTACCCCTTGCACCCCACCTCACACCAGCACAGGCAGACAGCAGTCCTCTGTCCTTCTGCTCTGCCACATGCCTCTGTTCTGGCACATGGCACACTAAGCCAGAGTTGTTTTAGTTGTAGTCTCTCTTCTACTTAGACCTTTCTGAGACCAAAATCTGCATGTCTATCTGTAAAGTCCCAGAGTATTCCACACTCATTGACAATCAGTGAAGAATTAGAGTTAAAATGAAACTGAGATAAACAGAAGGAAACAGAGCTGGATTTTCTGCTGTCCTAAGGACTAATATAAAAACACCTTAGCCAGTGAAAACTTCAAAGAAATGGGAGTCAGCAGGTCCTGACAGGAACATACAACACCTGACTCAGTCTTGTGGGTGATCTTCTTTGCTCTTGGTGGCTGATGAACCACAGATGCTGAGACTGAACTGAGTTCAACTTGACTAAAAATTACCTGTTATGGGTGAGCACATATAAATACAGCTAAGGAGAAGAGTAAATGCCAGTTTCAACTCATATTTAACATATTTTGGGTATTATTTGCCTAGTATAGCTTTTGTGGGCCAGCAGAAGTTCTGGACTTGTCTGCCATTTGGGATGGGGTTTGGGTTTTGGGGCGCTGTGCAGCAGAAAAGGGTCTCCAGGAGGGCCTGCTGAGTCACTGAAAACTCTCCCATCTCCCATGCCTTATATCCTAGTTTTACTTTGGCCCTGATACCCCAGGAGTCTCCTAATAAGATTAAAAGACAACCTGTATATCATTGGTTGTGAGCCAAATGAGCCTCTCAGGGTATTAGGAACCCGACCTTGCATAGACAGAGCCAAGCTCTCAGACACATACATCTAAATAAAATTTTAAAATGTAGTAAATGTTCCCAATTCATGAAAATTTCCTTAGATATGCTCCTTGAAGAGTCCCATCCCATAGATCGTCCAGAGAAGAAAAGGGCTTGAGAAGGAAGGAAGGAAGGAGTTAAGGCACAGGTCACCTCCACAATGAAATTCTAAGAAGCTGCTGCTGTCCCTTCAGGGACTGTCTCCAAAGCTGGCAGACGTTAAGCAAGTGCAGTATCCAGGAGCCAGGGGACAGAAGGATCAACTTCCCAGGTATCTAGACAAGCGGGACTCTCCTAAAGCTCAAGAGACTATACAACACTAAGTGCCGTGTTCTAAAAAGGGATGAAGAGATAGCTTCTAGGCCACACCTAAAATCAGAGCCCACCAAAATGGACTTCATAAATCACTGGGACTAGGAGGGAAGAATGACACATTGGCAGAATGTCACCCTAGCAAGAGGTGACAACTGATGGCAAAGAACCATGGCAAGGAGGGTTACACAATGAGGCAGAAGGCACACTCTCCCAGAACTGGTACCTCTACCCTGCAGTTCCTGGTCTCCTACAGGGTGTGTAGATGGGCATCTGTCCCAGATCATAATTTTGTTCACAATTAGGCCTATTTAGATGAAGAAATGAGTGAGAAATTGATATCACTATAATAACATGCAGGAATTCTAGAGGTCCCGTGACATCTCGGCTTCCAATGTGTTTCTCTTTGCTTAAGGTCTCTTTGCATAACTATTTTGCATTTACCAAATGATTGCTATTGCTAGGGTCTGTGTTAAGTAATTTATCTCATTTGATTCACATGAGAACTCTCTATGGTCAGTATTATCACTGACCTCATTTTACAAATGAGGAAACTGATGCATAGAAAAGTTAGGTAATTCACCTGAGGTCATATAGTAACTGTTAGGGGAAGGATGGGGACCAGGTCAGACTGACTCCAAAGACTGCCCTCTGAACCAGTAGGATTAGGAAAAACAACCCCATGGAAAAGATGGTATGATGAGCACAAACAGAAAGACATGTACTCTAAGGAGCAAATTTATACAAATGAGCCATATTCTCTAAAATTTGCCAAGCAAAAACAGTGCAAGATGGTTGGCCTGGGGAAAGGTACAGTCTGTGGTCATAACACAGAATTTTCTCTAAATGAAGATAAGGGGGCCATACAGTGACACAAGTACTGTGCCCTGATGTTTGGAAATAAACACTTGGTTGGGAGTAGAAGACATAAGTTGGGGAGAAAAGAGGAAAAGGTCCTATATTCTCCTCTCTTTTTCATTAAAACTTTGCAGAGAAATTACACTGACTCCTCGTTTCCTCCCTCCTCTGTAACAAATATGGAGCAAAGACCACAAAATCAAATCCATCCAAAAAATACTTTCCAAGGGAAATAATCACCCTCAATCACAGAACTTTGGCAGGCAGGAGAGATTTGGAGGAACATCAAGATAGATCTAAGATAGTAATATTGGTCAGCAAATTTGATACAGCATTGCAATCCAATAAGGCAGCAATATTCAACGCTAATATAAGTTGCAAAGTTTTCTGAGCCAAGGTACCAATCACCATGGGTTAGAACATTGGTGAGCTCCTTGTTTATACCTCTGGCAGGTCACAATTACAGGACAGCATCTGATGTGAGCCTCAGTCCTGGAAAGCCCTCAACCAACAGACAATGATCTTAGGAGGACAAGAAATTAAACTAGGGTTGACAACTATTGAAATGTCTACTAACAAGTGTGGCTATAGACAGTGGGTGAGGTGAGCAGTTGAAAAGTAGAGGCTGAGTCTTAAGGGAAAAAATAGCAATAATGATATCTTTTGTGTAAAGAATAAGACATGAGAGCCACAGACTACTAAGACTCAGAGGAACCTTGCTCCAGGTTCAAGGCTGTTCCCATCATCCCAGACAGATGACTATGCTCTACCTCCTTAGAGGATGTCCGTGAAAGTTGATTTCACTACTTTCCTCAGCAACTTTGAATAATTTCTTATTATTGTTACACACAAACAGCTTTTCTGATTGAACCCAAATCTTTCCTTCTCAACTTAAACCATTTATTTTCCTAGTGCCACCAAAAAAAGAATACTAATTTCTTAGCATCCTTTATATAATAAAAAATTCCATGTTTGAAGGCTTATAACATGAGAGGCAGTAGCATTCAGATTTCATATGTTCAAATTAAACTAATCATCATTTTCACCACTTTCGAATTCTCTGCCCATTTTTTTTTTAAGGAAAAAAAATCACAGAGCTAGGAAAGAGCTTAAAAATCATCCAGCTCCCAGTCCCAGCTCTGTCTGCCAACAAAACTCACGTCCAACCTGATCCATCCCACACCCTTTTGAATAGGGTTTCTCAACCTTGGGCAATTGGCAATTTGAACCAGATAATTCTTTGTGGCAGGAGGCTGTCTTGTGCATTATGAATAGCATCCCTACAATGCACACCAGTGGTTACAACAAAAAATGTCTCCAAATAATGCCAACTATGCCCTGGGGGTCAAAATTGGCTTAGTTGAGACTATATATAGTGGAATATATTTCTTCCCTCTTAGTATGAACCCTCCAGGTGTATTCCAGGGTCAGAACAACCAGGGCTAAGCCCTCCCAGGTCTTGTTTTCCAGTTCCAAGACAGTATCCTCCTGATAACACCTAAGATGTTGCACTTGGCTTTGTCACCTTTCTCCAATAAACCTGATTGCAGAGTAATCAGCCAGCTAGCACTGTGCAGAGCTCTAATGAGAGAAACCAACTGAACCTTTTGTTTTTCTCCCCAGAGCCATAAAGTGCCAGATTAACAATTCTCTTTCAGGGGGCCCATGTTCTCGAGAAACAAGCATGTTCTCTAGCACAAGCTTCCTGGGGGAGTATGTGTAGCAAAGCCCAGTGAAGTTCTTAACACCCCCACCACATCAGCCCCCAGAGTACCACTCTTAGCTCTAAAGGTGCTAAGTGTCCAGAATTTACTATAATTATGTTGTTTAAAATAGCCTTTGAGCATGTTCAGTGCCTTAAATTAGCTTCCACCAGGCTGGACATGTTGCACAATACTAAGCTCTGAGCAAAAGCAATGGTGCTCATGGTTCTGCAAAGCAATTGAAGGATCAGGTCCCTGTTCCAGGGATGCTTGCAGTCCAGTTAGATGGCACCTTGAAGAACAAAAACAAATCAATTGTGCACTATGCCTGGAGTCACGACACTCTCCCTCAATGGCAAGAGTGAAGAATTCTGGTCATCTCACCTACCCAGTTGCCAAGAAGACTACCAGTTAAGAGAACCACTTGGTAGCAGAAACCCAAGGCACAATGCAAATGAAGCCAAGCCCAGCTTCTCCATGCAATGCTCAGATAATATACTTCCTATTGTTGTTATAAATCATTACAATCCTGATTAGTAAGGTACTTTTTACCCTAAGTACCTTACTAATTTCATGCCCCCTTCTTGCCAAGGTGGAGGCATAGGTAGACATACTTTGCCTCCTCACCCAACCACAGGAAGAATCACAACTAACCTAAAAACAAAAAACAGCCATAACTGCCGGAAAATAAAACTGTATGGAAGTCCAACAACCAAGGACTTAAAGAAGCCATATCCATCCAGACTGATAGGAAAGGCAGAGATGGGGAGCTGGGATGGAGAGGATGCAGTGTGATGCCAGAGAGGCAGTGGTGGAAAGGGTTGTCCCACATTCATGTGTGGTGGATAAAAATTGAGGGTTACCTTGGGAGCAAGTGATCCCAGCCCCAGGCCAGATCATGCAGCCCAGGGTTCCAGCACTGGGAAAATAAAGAATCATAATTTCTGGCTGTAAAAACCAGTGGGGGTTGGGGTGGTGGAAGAAACTGATGGTTTCTCAGGGGAATCCGTTTAAAGGGCCTGCATCATCCTAGAACATACACAAACCCAACCACTCTGGGAACCACCAGCAGGACAACAGCTAAAAGGGCACCAGTCACATATGGGAAGGGGATGAAGTGAGTGGAAATGGGGCAAATGCTGAGCAAGCCACCAGAAGCCAGGCAGCAGCACTGTGCCCTCTCTGACCCCTCCCCCACATGTAGAACCACAAAGCAGTGAAGTGGATTGCCCCACCTTCGCAAATACGTAAGACTTGCCCCATACAACTTAATAGGTACGCTAAGACAGGGAGTCAAAGCAGCTCTACCTAATATACAGAAACAAGCACAGGGAGGCTGACTAATTGAGAAGAAAAAAGAAATATGGCCCAAATGAAGGAACAGGAAAAAAAAAACCCACAGAAAAAGAACTAAATGAAATGGAGATAGTCAACCTATTAGATGCAAAGTTCAAAACACTGGTGATTAGGATGCTCAGAGAACTGGTTGAGTACAGCAAGAGCCTAAGGGAAAAAATGAAGGCTACACTAAGTGAAGTAAAGAAAAATCCACAGGGAACCAACAGTGAAGGGAAGGAAGCCAGGATTCAAATCAATGATTTGAAACGTTAGGAAGAAATAAACATTCAACTAGAACAAATGAAAAAACAAGAAATTAAAAAAAACCCCAAAAAACAAGAATATAAGACTCTGGGACATCTCCAAAAGTGCCAAAACCAAATCATAGGGATGCCAGAAGGAGAAGAGAAAGAGCAAGAAATTGAAAACTTATTTGAAAAAATAATGAAAGAAAACTCCCCAATTTGGTGAAGGAAATAGACATACAAGTCCAGAAAGCACAGAGAGTACCGAACAAGTTGGACCCAAACCAGACCACATCACGACACATCATTACTAAAGTGTGAAAAGTTAAATATAAAGAGAGAATCTTAAAAGCAGCAAGAGAAAAGAAGAGAGTTACCTACAAAGGAGTTTCCATAAAACTATCAGCTGATTTCTCAAAAGAAAACTTGCAGGCAAGAAGGGACTGGCAAAAAGTGTTCAAAGTGATGAAAAGCAAGGACCTACATATAACCAAGATTACTCTATTCAGCAAAGCTATTTAGAATGGAAGGGCAGAAAAAATGCTTCCCAGACACGGCAAAGCTGAAGGAGCTCATCACCACCAAGCCTTATTACATGAAATGTTAAAGGGACTTATTGAAGAAGAAGAAGAAGGTCAAAACTGTGAACACTAAAATGACAATGAACTCACAACTGTTAGCAACTGAATCTAGAAAACAAAAACAAAAAAACTAAGCAAACAACTAGGACAGGAACAGAATCATAAATATGGAGATCATTTGTAGGGATTATCAGCTGGGAGTGTGAACGGGAAGAATGGGGGAAAAGGTGCAGGGATTAATAAGCATAATTGGTAGGTACAAAATAGATAGGGGGAGGTTAAGAATCATATAGGAAAATGGAGAAGACAGAGAACTTCTATGCACAACCCATGGATATGAGCTAAGGGTGGCGGGATTGCTGGAGGGAAGGGGAATACTGAGCAGAGGGGGATAAAGGGGGGAAAATTGAGACAACTGTAATAGCATAATCAATAAAATATACTTAAAAAAAGAATTTCATGCCACAGTCACTTATCTAAATAAGAGTTTGAAAGAATGGAATAATTACCGTTTTTTTCACTTGAGGCTATCAGGCAGGGTGGGTATTTCCCATTTGGGATCACAGTGAATCAGTAGTCTAGAGGTCATCCATTTTGTATCTTCATGCAAGGACTGTGCTATCCCAGTGATGTCCTGTCATTTGACATACATATTCCTGTACCATAAACTATCACACCCTGCTTTTCAAGGGGAAAACAATTGAAAAGTCCAAGCACGTGGTAAGTCCAAGTACAAATCCCAATTATGTGAATTCCTTTCCAAGCCCCAGGTCCTTCAGCACTGGTTTGAAAAACTTTTTTTTTAATTTCACAACATAATTTTTACAGATATTTTCAACAAAATATAAATTTGTAGTCACTTCCCTGGTGGGAAAAATTAATGTATGTGTTTTTGCTTCATTTACAATTTAATCACCAAACAGTGTTTTTAAATAGTCCTTTGGTGATGATGAGCTTGTTTAGCCTTAATGAGTTTTGGGAAAATGGAAGTGTTTTTTTTAATATAATAATTTCTATTTTAAAGTAACATACCAACAGTACATAAGGTTTAGAAAAAAGAGGGGGGAAACAAGCATAATCCCACCATCTAAACAAGATATTTGGGGTGTCCTCCTCCTGAGGTGAATGACTTTTTTTTTTCATGGTTGGTTTTGGCCAAACTTTTTATTTAGTATTCTGTAGTTGCTTAACACACACTTAAATGGTCTTATTGGGGAGGGGGAAAGGGGAGGTTCTTGTAGATTCCCAAGGAAATGTCAGAAAGGCAAAATATGGCCAGCACTATCCATTTATTTTGGGTTTACTGGGTGAATAGCACTTTCTTTACATAAGCATCTGATCTCAGGTTTTTCATACTGAGAACATTTGAGATTTCACTTTGATGACAGTATGATATCCTAAGAGTAGCATACCCCGACCACCCTCTAATAGCTAGCTTGTTTGTATAGGCGGAGGGATTCATCTTTCCATTTTAGATGGCTAGATGTGAACGACCATTTTTAATGAGAGATGCCCAGTGGCTGAAAGATATTAATCCAATCAGGGTTTTAGGAGCGGGGCTGAGTGCTTAGGTCGCCTGAGAAAATCAGAGCACAAAACAGCCAAGTTCTAAGATGCATTTTGAAGGACTTCAAGAAAAACTCACTGTCATCCCATCTGTTCAGGTGGTAGCACAGCGAGGTTTCTCCCACCTCTGTCGCACACTCTTGCTGCCCTCCTCTCTCATCTCTGATGTGGGTTTTCCCCCCATTTTCTCTACCCTGTCCCAGGAAAGCTGTATGCTGCCACAGCACCCGGGAAAGGCCTGTGAGCACCGCCCAAAGTAGGCCTTCCCTCCGCCACCCGCCACTGCTGCCGAGGAAGCACAAACCTCAGTGTGCTCCCCACAGTCCTTCGGTCACTTTGCAGAACATCCCTGATGAAGTTTAGACGGCACACAAGCAGGATGCTAAAAAATATTTTGCAGGAGTCTCTTCTAACTGCATGGGATGGAGATTTAGCCACCATTTGGCTATTTGGGTCATTACAAACAACTTTTCAGAATAACCAAGTCGTCTGTAGTTAGAGCCCAAAGGAAAGGGTAGAGCTGAGAAGCCTATGGTTAGTTAAATCCACGGAGACAACAAAATATGGTACTTTAATCCAAAAATATCTTTTGCACAGTATCAAGACTTGTGCTTCCCAAGTCTTTTTTCAGTCCTGGATACAGATATGAACTGGTTGAGTTGAACTTAGATAAATGGAGGAAAATAAGTACCCCCATATCCAACTGGGTCTCCAGCCTCAGTCTAAGAAGAAAATACCATCTCTCATGTACACGTTTTCTTCCCCCCATAACACGCGATGGAAGAAATTTACAGTAATTAAACCCACCAAGGATGTGTTTGAGATGTGTGAGTGTGTTGTTACACACACACAGGCAGTGACCCAGTGGCTCCAGCCACTGCAAGGGACAGAGTGGTATCCCCAAATATGTCTTAGATGATTGTTTCAGGCTGGTTGTCTATGTGGAGCAAATATATTTTATTCTCTCTCTCTCCCTCTGTCTCTCTCTTAAGCAAAATACCATATGACTTTTTACTCTGAAAACAGAGAGTGGGAACGCAAATGTGTAAGTACAAGTATATCTAAAAATACTTATGGACTTAAATTTTAAAAAAAGGATCAAGGAACCTGATAAGAGTCCAACGAATGAAAGATTATAATTTAGCTCTCTGAAGTTGGAAAAGAATATCATATTTCATTGAGCTTTCCATGGTTTTATTTCTTCAAAAACTGCTATCAGATAAATCTTCCTTGTCTCCAGTTGGCATCTCTGTGTGTATTTTTACCTATATGTTCCTCTTTTGAAAATACCACAGACCCTATATTCTCCAAGACACCCAAGAGACTTCAGTTGTCTCTGCTAGTTCCTGACTAAATCTTTCAGTCATGAATATTTTTCACATGGCCAGGAAGAAAGGAAGAGAAAAATGGAGGGACGAAGAAAGGGAGGACAGCCCCCTTTCTCTCTTCCTTCCCTTTACCCAACCTAAAGACCTTCTTGAGTTTTAGACCACCTGTTGTTATTATTCCATTTACTCTTGTGGCAACTCAAAGTCCAGGAACAGAGATCTGGAGGCCCTAGTCTAACTCCCCGTTTTACAGAGCAGGGCCCTGACCACCCACTGTCACTGTCAACGTGTCCCATTTCTGGGCTCCAGGATTTCCTCTGTGTCACCCTCCTCACTCCATTCCTCCCCCCGCCCCCATGTCAGTGCACCCTCACCTTGGCTAATTAACCCAAGCCCAACAGCAGAAGTGCTGAAATTGCTTAGGCTGTACTTGTCGCCTGTCCCAAGAGGCACTGGAGAGGAGGCTCTTCCAGCCTCACATGCTCTTACACACTCCTGCTTGTCCCAGTGCCCCGAGCTGAAAAGGGCACAAGTGGTATTCAGGCAGATTTGTAAAAACTTCTCACTGGGTGCAGCCTCACAGGAAATAGGAAACCTGGGTTCATGGGTTCTGAAAGTCTCCTGGCAGACACATTGGGTGTTTTCATCAGGAATTTGAATCAGCTGACTGTTGGAAGAACATATATCGATGCAACGACTGTGCCCAGCACTCTGATTGCTCAGAAATCAGGGAAACCCAGGGTCCTGGAGGAGAGCATACATTAACCGGGCCACTCCTCCGGTTTCGGAGGCCAAACTATTGATCCCTGATGAAAAAGGAACTCTGCTGTCCAAAATAGTGACAGTGGAGCCGCGAAAGGGCCGTGTCCCTACTTTTCTTTCTGCTGCCTTTGCATTAAGCATGGCAAGGTGCTTTTCCCAAAGGCCTGGCTGGCAGGGATGAGGAAGAAGAGAGGCTCCCGTTACAAAGTGACATGGAAATACTACAAGCTGAATGACTCAGCATGGCAGAGAGTACAAAAAAGAATCAATCGACCAGCAAAAATTCCTCTCAGCTTGCAAAGTGTTTCCACATGGACTTACCGGAGCGTCAAAAGGGGGACAGCCAAAGCGCCTGGCTCCCTGGTTTCCAGCTTTTTGAATCTTCATGTGCCACTGACCACAGCTCCTATTTATGTTAGAGTTCCACACCGATGCTGCTGTGTGGGGCCGGCCCCTGAGTATGACCTCCCTACCCAAACACTCCCTCGATGTGGTCAGAGCACAAGGGGCCAGAGAGACCTCTGCACTGCAGGGCTTCTTGGCCTTCCTGGCCATCCTACTGTTCCATTCCCCACCTCACCCTCAGTTCACTGACACAGTTGCTCCCATGGAAGAGGCCACCACAAAGTCAAAACCTGAGCTGAACATTTTTTATCTTTCTTCTCTATAGAGATCCCTGGATGAAGAGAAGTTCATCAGAAGCCACAGTCATAATGGCTCACGGCCTCTGAATCCTAACAATGGGCCTGCACTGCGGTAAGTGCTCTGCATCCATCACCTCGTTCCATCCCTACAATGACACTGTGAAGTAGAAATTATTAGCCCTTATCGGAAACACAAGTTCACCAAGGGTTAAATAACATGCCTAAGGTCAAATGAAAAAAATATCAAATTCCTTTTCCTAAGGACTGTGAGGAATCATTGAAAGATTCTGGCTACTCACTTCTGCTGAGAGAGAGAGGGGCTTTTTGTAAGACTGGACATAATCAAAGAAGATTAAACAAAAGCTCCTTTAAAAGTCTATGTGGGTTTGGGAGTAATTCCAGGCTGGCTGGATAGAGGGAGAAGTAATTAAGGTCTCTGAGAGGAGCAGCCTAGCCTTTCACTAGAGTGGGAACAAGGGCAAAGAAGTCCAGAATACTGGGCATCAGGAAGCCAGGAATGACCCAAGAAGGCCAGCACTGTTTTGCCCACCCTGAGCTGATGGGTCATGGAAACTGACCCTACCAGGCGGCTCTTCAGTGTGGTTGGCTCCAGGACAGCTTGTGTCCTCTCAACAGTATGACTCTGTGCATTGGGCAGCAATGTCCACTGAGGAGAATGGTCACAAATTAGTAACTGCTGGAGCTGAAGGACTCAACCAAAGGGAATTATTTGGAGGGCAAACCCCTGCATCTCCTTGATGGACAGGGAACCTAACATTCACTATACAGCTACGTGTTAAGCAAGATACATTTATTTTCTTAATTAGAACTAACCACATCTCTTCAGGGAAGTTATTAATTATTCTCATTTTACAGATGAGAAAGCTGAGACTTGCCAGTTAAATCATGTACATAAGGATTAGGGACCAGGCTCAAATGGAAAATGGCAACTTCTGTCTAAATATTATCCCTTGTCTTTTCTTTTCCTTTGTTTTTGGATCTCAAGTCCTGAGAATGGAGTATGGCACACTGCTCAGTTCATGGTACTCTCTGGTCAGCGTCATTGAAAAGCACTTCTTCTGTGCTGTTATTTTTATTCCCTCTCCTCCGCCCACTGCATCCCTGATCCTGAACCCCAGTCCTCTGAAAAGCATGCACTCTAACGTGACAAACATACATCTTTGGATAAACTGGTATCCCTGAGGAAGAGACAGTGTTCTGACTCTTGTGTGTGTTTTTTCACTTTACGTTTAATGCATTACAGAGCTCAGCTTTAAAGTGCAGTGTTAAGATCCACCCATTGTTTGATGTGCAGTATTCCACCATGTGCATGTACCACATGCAACTTGGCCATTCCCTCGACAATGAGACCCAGTCTATGTCCAACTGCCAATTATCTCAAACAGAGCTGTGATGACACCTTCACACATGTCTCCACACTGGTCTGTGCGGGCGCTGTTCTGTGGCCAGTACACAGGAGTGGGCTGCTGGTTCATGGGCATGTACTTAGATTACTGCTCCAAAAGGATGTTTTCCCATTTAAACATTTTTTCAATAATTTAGGTCTCTCTTTTTTTTTAAATTCACATTCCTTTGGTCACTAATGAGATAAGGCATTTCTCCAAATACTTGTTAGCCATTCACCTGTTTTACACATTTTGTGCTTCTCTCTATTGACCTCTTAGCTTTTTCTGGATATTGTCTCACTAATTTTAGGTTTTGAAAGTATCATTCCTATATCTGTGGTCTGTAACTACTCCGTGGTGTCTTTCATTGAAGAGAAACTCTTCATTTTACTCTTTTCCCATAACCAAGTCTGCCTATTATTACTCACTCAGGAATGAAAACAATGATGTTCTGAAGCCAGTTGCCATAGGTTTTGACCCTTTGGATTTCAAAAATAAAAGGCCATTTTAGCTAAGTGTTGGCTTATTGGTTCTGTTGAGGTTCTTCAGTTGGCTTCAGCAAGTCATTGTCAATAGCCTATCTGCCTTCATGTTTCTGCAAAGCTTGTCAGTGGATTACCAGGACACGGAAGGCAAGTGTGGACAAAGCATTAACGGTCTTTCCAAAATTGTCTTTGGAAATAGTTGCGTTTCTTCCAGTCTCTTTCATTAATATCATTTGGAGAAAATACTCCTGTGGTAGCTCAATGTGGTGCCCTGAACTGTATCAGTGGATGTGTCTATGGGTGTGTTTTTTTTGAGCATGTGTGAACAAAAAGCTATGAAAGCACTGGATTAGGGGTGCAAGGTTGAGCTTGACTGCCTCTTGCTTACTGTTAGTCATCGAGAAAGCCATCTCTGAGCTTCAGTCTTCACATCTGTAAAATGAAAGTTCAATATAGATGGCCAGAGAAGAACATTAGACCCAAGAAATACTCTTAGAACCTCAATATATTTAATTCATTGAAAGGAAAACTATCGATTCTCCACTTCATTCTCTGTGATGTGTTAAGCAGTCAGAGATCTCTAAGGTGCACACAACATCTGGGCAGAGAGAACTAAAGTCAGTCTGATTTTGGTGAGGCAAGAGGGGATTAGGCAGCGAATACTATTTTCTGAAGTTAAGGAGGAGACAGTCTGAAAGATCAAATTTAGTTGATTCAGCAATTTCAGCAACCTTACAAAGATAGGACCCAGGGCTGGGAGCAACAATAGCAAATCAAAGCCACCGATTTCTGCCCTAGATTTCAAAGACACCACACTCTCCTGATTTTCCTTCAACTGCTCTGAGCCTCCAGCTCAGTCTGGCCATTACAGAGGACATCCTCCAAGCCCTCCATGGACCTCTTCACTTGCGACTCTCTTTAGTGGTCACGTCACCTACAAGGCTTCAATTACTGTCTATACGCTAAGGATTTTCAAATTTGTTTTTCAAGTATACATGGCTCTCACTACACATCCACACCCATATACTCAACTGCATGCTCCCAACCTCTTGTGAATGTTTCCCAGCTACCAAAAGTCAGTTACTGCTTCTACCCAGCAAACTTGGCCATCCTCCTGTATTCTACATGTCAGAATCAGCACTGTTCCCTTCCAGCCTCTCAGGGTAGAAACCCAAGCATCACCTTTGATATTTCCCATATTCAATTATTCACCAAATGCTATTATTTTACCTCCTAACATGATACAAATCCAAAACATGGACTTGTTTTTTTCACATCCCTGACAAATGGCTTGTCCAAACTTCTAGCACTTCTTGCCTCGATGACCTCAACAATGTCCTTATTAGACTTTGGCTGATCTTTCAGCCACCGCATTGCAGCCAGAATGAATGACCTTTTCAAAATATAAATCTTATCTGGTGGCTTCCTGTTGCCTTTAGGAGGAATCCCCGCAGAGCCTTTCGTGATCTGCCCCTTCTACCTCTCCAGTTTGATTTCATGCCACCATGCCCCCTCCTTGTTCTCTATGCCTTGATCATACTGGCTGCCCACTGTGCATCTGGAGTCTAGAAGGTTCAGTGCTTGTTCCAGCCTCGGAACCCTCACTCGTGCAGCTTCTTTAGCCCAAAATGCTCTCCTCCATCTCCTCACCCGGTTGCCTCTACTTCGCCATCAGATTTCACCTCAATACCTCTTCCTTGGTAGAGATGTCTTTGTGCTCTCAGACCAAGATAGTACACATATTATGCTTCACAGTCCTCTTCCCATCATCCTGCAAGGTCTGTGAAAGTGACAACTCTATCTACCTCGCTCATTACTGTATCCTCAGTAATTGGCACTAAAAGGGTTCATAATAAAGATGTGTTGAATGAATGAAAAAAAGAAGATAGTATATAGGAAGACTGGAAGGATAATTGACACAGAATCAGAGCCATGACATCTTTCTTAGCCTTGTCTTCACAACATAAATTCACTTCATTTCAAAATGCTGTCTAATAGAGTAGATCATTCCATCTTTGTAAAACAAAGACAGATGTTACTCCTTGGCTTACAACCACTCAGTGGTTTCCTATCTTATTGAAGTAAAATACAAAGTCCTCAAAATGTCCAACAGACTCAATATAATCTGGCCTAGTCCTATTAGATGGGTCTTTTTGTCGTTGTCTGAACAAGGTAGACATATATCCACCTCAGGCCCTTTGCACTTGCTCTGTCTGGAATGTTTGCTGTCACCCCCAGCACCCCCAAATATCTATGTGGTTCACTTCATTGTTAGGTCTTCACCTAAACATCACCTACTCAGTGTTGCTTTTCTTGGCTCTCTGTTTAAAGTTAGAATCATCTGACATTCCTTTCTTTCCTTCTCTACCTTATTGTTCTCCATACTGTCTATATGTTTTACTAATTTACTGTTAACTATTTGTACCCTCCTACTAGAATCTAAGCTCCCTGAGGTCAAAGGCTTTTTTGCCTGTACCATTCACTGCAGTATTCTCAACATTTAGAACTGCCATAGAGTAAATAAATATTGGTAGAATGAATGGATATCTTCTTGTGTTCATGTCTGACCACTACATTTTATGTTTGATTGTGTTTTGCCTTGATTCTGGAGCATTCTGTGGATCCTTTCTGCAAGTCTTTTTAGAATATTTCACCATCTGCCATGTCTGCAACAGATCTCATGAGTGATTGAAAGTTTGAGCTGAATATAATCTATCAGTCTTATTTCCTACCCCCACACATGCTCTAAATCTTCCCAATTTAGCAAATCCCATTATATAGAAAGTCTGATTATGAAGGAGTATAACAAAACAGTTCCATGTTAAAATAGCACTCACATGTACACTCCAGAGAGGTATTCAAACTTACGTGGCAGACTAGGGATATTACAGGATATGCGAGACATGGGTTTTAAAAGAACATCATTGCATTGAGCTGAGGAAATAATCAAATGGTTTCAGCTGAGAGGATGGTGAGCAGAATGCCTTCCAAAAAGCAGAGATATTTTCTTGGAACCCACCAGGAAGTGGGCCTTCATCTATGTGTTCATTTATTCACCCTATAGATGTTATTTAACATCTTTTAAGTGATGAGTACTGTAGTAAACCTATTCTAAAATAGCTTGTTAGAAGAAATAGGCTTGTAAGATAAATTATTCCAAAATGTAGTGAGGACTGCTGCAGAAATATGGGAATCAACTAAGCCTGCCTAGATGAGTTAAAAAGCTTACATCAAGAAGTAGCATTTGAGCTGAGTGTTGAAGGACAACTAAGAATTGTCTGCAGCATTTTGGGCAAAGACAACAACCCATGTAACAGGGGCTTATGTAGGAGGTAGGGTCGGGGCCTGTGTGAGAAGCTCAGTATGGCAAGAATGCACACGGAGATCACCGCCATAGATCGAGCAAGGGAGAAAGAGTCACTGAGGGCTACATTAAAGTTTTAGTTTAGGAGTTTGGTGAACTGCACTGAAAAGTGAAAGAAGAGCAGGTCTTAAAAATTAGAAATGCATTACACTCTGAATTCCTCCATTTTGAAATAGGGGCCTGAGAAAAGGGATGGATAAAAACAGCCCCTTCCTGACTCAATATCTAGCTCTGGGAAAACTGAAAGTGGATTGAGTAGACAAGAGCAGATCAGAAGAAATCATAAATGCTTCCATTCTGCAAATAGCTTTCCTCCTCAAATTAGAGATTTATATGAGTTAAAAAAACAAAAAAGCCTCTTAATTTGAAAGTACCTTCTAAGAAATCAAGTCTGAAAGGTGTTGCCCTATAACTGTGACTTAATCAATCAGTCATTCCGCAAAGATTTGGTGTCGACTGTAAACCAGACCTTTGGGGATATACTGATGAATAGGACATAGGCCCTGTCCTCAGAGAGCCAAGAATGAATGAAATTGAGAACTGAGCAAGTCAGCATTTTGTCAAAGGATGCCAGAGGAAGGAGAGGACATTCTGGAACCCAGGTCTAATCGGTTGGGGGGAATACAGTGGTTTACTGCAAGTAACGTACATGTGTCAGCTTGAGATCTGAACATTGAGGACATGAGAAACATCATCGGCAAGAGGTGAAAAACAAAGCCACTCCCAGATGGGTGGTGAAAGCAAAGGTGTTTCTCTAACCTCATGTGACCTCCACCTGTTTTTCTATCCACTTCTCCCACCAAGATGCTTCTAAACAGGATCAACACTTGCTCACCTCCCATTTAATCTGCAGCCCATTCTAACTGGCCTCCTAACCACTCTGCTGACACTGTGCTCAACAGTGTCACTAGCAGCTCCCAGGCAGACAAATTCCCTGGAAGAAATTGAGTCTTTATCTTACAAACTGTAACCTTACTTGAATTTCCATGTTCCAGAGCCTTAAATAGTTTCTCTAGCAGTAGTCTCTAGTCTCTTTTCAAATAGCAATCAGATGAATTATAAAATATGAAGCTAACTCTATCTTGCCCCTACTCAAAATTTTCTTTCCCCGTCACCTTTGGGGTCAAATGTAATATCTGAGGCTTGGCAGGCTAAGCTTGTCACAATCCTGCCATGTCTGCCTCTTGCCCCCATTTGCTGCTCTCTGTACTCTATCCACATTGACATTCCTATATGCCTGACTCCCCAGCACTCCCTCTCTCTGCTAGACCTAAGCACATGCTGTTCTCACTGCTTGCAGTGTCCTTCCTTGTTCTTTGCTCACAAAGCCTTACATAGCTTCCAGATCTCAGTTTAGAAGTCACTTCTTCCAGGAAGACTTCTTGCATCTTGAGTCTAGGTGCCTCCACTCTGCATTGTTAGAGGACCTTGTATTTACCCTACCCCAACACTTACCATGCACTAGTGAAACCCCTGATGACTACTCTGTGTCTGCTTCTAGGCAATAATCTCCTTAGGAGCAAAGAGCTCCAAGCCCAGGGTCTGGCACAGAAGAGAGACTTCAGTGTTATTCATTAAATTAGTTCATTATTTTTGGTGGTCCATTAGCCAATTACCACAGCCTACCACTGCCTGATATCTTATTTATACATGAAGTAGGTGTTCCAAGACTAGAAATTTTACTCTTATTATATAAAGAGACAATATGCCAAAGTATCAGAGAGGAAGATTTAGGCCAGTCTATTTGACTGACTATGTAATCTTGAACCAGTTTCTTCAGTTGTCTTTGCCTCAGTTTCCTCCTAACAAAATAGAGATAATAGTGTCATGGCTGGGAGGGGCGCAGTAGTGTTAGTAAACATTTAACAACTAGTTGTTTAGAAATTAAAAAAAAATACCTGTAGCATTAGCCAGTATCCATGGTGTAAATACTCCCAGCATTGCCAATTTCAAGCTATCAACTTGACACTACAGATTGTGAGTTCCTCCATATATGGATATGACTGATATAGATGATGTTAAGAGCACAGATAATAATAAAAAGCACAGATGTAATAAATAATTGGGAAGTGATAAGTTGTGAATATTGCCTTTATTTTTTTAATACAATTTCCCTAATTTCAAGTTTATAGAATTTAATTCTTTATAATGGCTGTTTTACAACAGGCTTGCATAATTCCTGAAAATTTAACAATTGGCTCTCTTATGTGGGCACACATAGGCTTCAACAAACCACTGAGTGAGGTGCTTATGAAGATGAAGAGACAGCTAACAAACACTCTGCTTCTCTTCCTGGATCTGAGTGGGCAAGTTCAGCTCACTGTGAAAGAAAAGAGAGGATGCTCCCTTGGGCTTCAAGTCTAAATGCGGCCCTATAACACAATTTAGCAGAACCTTGGGTGATAAGCTAATGATGTGATCTCAATTTTGCTCAGTGCTTTGTGTTCATACCTCCCCTCTCAAAAGCACTCTGGAGAAGAACAGGGTTTTGGAAACTCAAACCTTCACGCTAAGAATTGCAAAACAGCATCAAATATAAATCATCTCTGAAGATTCCTGGTCTATGTTATGTATCATGTCTTATATTTTAACATATCTTTATATTAGTCAATGTTTATTGTATATTAAACATATGAATCAAGTTTGATCATTTCTTACAATAGCTAGTTCATCTGTGATACCACATTTTTCAGCACACATTATATTTCATAAACTCCTACTGAAGTTCTATCATTATGCTGTAAGTAAAATAGAGTTTCATGGGTCAGTGATTTGGGAAATACTACATCATAGTTATCTCCATGGACTTCAGAATTAAATTTTTCTACTCAAGGCTACATCCTCAAATGGAAAAGCTATGCCATAGGGATGGTTTATCTACCTTTCTAGCTGTTCTTACCTTAAATGTCAAAATCTGTTCCTGTCTGCAACAGTCAGCAGCCCTCTCCTTTCTCATACAGAAAGGATCGCCATAAGCTAAGATGGCAAAGGAAACTGTTTAATTGCACAGGAAATGTTGACTTTGCCACCAATCTTCCCTGTAGTTAAAGCATATGGTTCTCTCTTCTACAGAAAGGTGGATTTCCTATATGTTTGGCACTCAGATAGTATACTCTCTAGATCCTGTCAAAAACCTGTAGGAAGTCATTCATCTCTGAGACAAATAATATCAGGAGCATAATAACAGTTATGATTCTCTAGCTCTATCACTGTATCTCATTAAACTATCAAAACCATGAAACAACAAGAAAAACCTAGATACTTGGATGTTATTTTATCCAGGTAGAAATGCTTTTTTTCAGTTATAATTTAATGTGTCTTCAGCTTTTTTTGAAGGTCAATAAAAATATGGTTATAAAATAAAAATTCCACAGCTGCTGTCAAAGTACTAATAAAGGATTTTTTAAAATTCTTATTGTATAAAAATCAGATATTAAATTGCTCTTAGAATTGAGTGGAAGAGAAAAGTTTAGATTGTCTAAACTTGAAGCGTAGCATGCTTATTTTACTAGATGATCAGAAACATGCAACTCCTGTTTCCTTTCTTTCCTTGGCTGTCAGGAATCTCAAAGGCAAAGTTTGTGCTCAACTGAAATAAAGACTTTTTACCCTTTTAAAGCCTCTGGCTTTCCTATACAATCCTCTCTCCTCTCTCCATTACATGGCTCTTCCACCTTGGTTTCAGAGTCCTACTGCAAATGTAACCTTTACTGTATACCTCTCCATATCTTTTCTGGAAGAAGTCCAAGTATGAATAATTAATAAATGAATAAATGTAGTTCACTAGGTTCAGCTTAGTCAGCTTGCTACTGCATCATCCCTATGTCTTTGTAAGAACCAGAGAGCCATTCCATTAAGTACCACTAAATGTCTTTATCATCACTGTTAAAAGAAGCTGTCAATTTCTACTTCTTCAGACTAATAGAAAGATGAGTATAAAACATTAAAGTCAAATCCGCAATGAATTGAATAGGTTTAGTTTAAAAAAAACAATTTCAATATTTCCTTCCCGATCATTACAAGAAGTGTCTAACAGTATTGTTCGATTCCATTGTCCCACTTTCCTCCCTCTCATCCAGTCATAGAGGAGAAGCATGGGAGGATAAGAGAAACAAGAGGTCTGAATAATCACAAGGTGAGCAACTGGCTTTGAACAACACAAAGCCAATTCTGTTGTGAGATTATATGACTGTGCTGAGACACTTCACAAGAATGGCATTGCTCAGCTTTGTTTTACCCTGCATGACATCCACAGAGCAAGAAAGACAGCTAGACATGAGGACCAGGAATAAAAGGGAAACTGAGGCCCAGGTAGAGGAAGTAACTAGCCCAGGATCACACCACCCATGAGCGGCAAAACCAGCTCTAGTACCCAGACATACAGAGTCTTGCCAGTTCTGTTCCATTGTTCTTGCTCACTCCACAAACATCAGCCTTATACATGGAATGGAATTTTCTACTTTTTCCCTGATATTTTCATTCCCAAGTAAAAAAGAAAGAATAGAATTATATTCATATTTACACCCTTATCAACCATTATCCTCAGTTTAAAACACCAAAATGGGATTACATGTAAACAGCTATTACATGTTACAAGTAATGTTAATATAGTAACATGCAAGAACAATTGAGGAAAGAATGGAGAGAGTACAGAGTGATTTGAAGAAAGATTAAAAAGTTGTATGTATATTTAAAATATCCTTTCCTTTCAAGTTTTAGATGAGTGATTTAAGCACTGCATAAGTCTAGAGAAAAAAGTATGCAAAAATCCTATTCTAACTCCAGCAACCCCTTGGCCCCTCCCTCAGAAGTTAAGGGGCTGGCAGCCCACAGCAATGCTGGGGGGCAACTTAAGTAGAGCCAGTGCAAAGTGGGAAGGATGAAACACATTCTACTTCTGTAATTGAAATTGATTGATTCTCTTTAAGCCCATATTTTTTTTATTGAATTTATCTGTTCTAATCTTAGAGTAGAATAGGAAAGGATTTCAAGCAGGAAAATTGTTTCTTTGATTTTTAGTTGGAAGAACATCAAGACCCTCACTCCTTCACTCACTCGTTCATTCATTCACCTGTGTACCTATTCATTCACGCAGCATTAAGTAGCTAGTACCTGGTTAGGCATTCTCTCAGTTTTGTAGGGGCCACACATGTATGTATACACAATATGGCTCTTTCCAATAAAGACCTTTCAGCATTGTAGGGGAGAAAGATATAAACAAATCATTATTAAGTGGGAAGTGCCATAAAAGAGGTAAATAGAGTGCTTTGGCAGTTCGTAGAATATAGGAAAGATGCTTGGCTGAAATTAATCTGAAAACTTCCTTCAACCAAACAAGCATTACAAGGAAGGAGGAAAAAAAATGTTTCTCCACTTCTTATGGCATATCCATGTCTGAATACAGTGTGTAGTCTGGGTAACTGTAACCCATGAAAGGCAGAATATGAACAGATATACTAAAATTAAATCAATGATCACAAGTAGGAAAAAAGAATGATCTTTAATGATAAAATGTAATGATGTTTCCTGGATTAGTCATTAGCCATAGCCCAATGACTGGTATGCTGATAAGATAAAGGAAATTTAGACACAGACACACAGAAGAGAAACAGTCGCATGAAGGTAGAGACAGAGATTGGAGAGATGTCGTTACAAGCTGAGAAACCAAGGATTGTCAGCAACTACCAGGAGCTAGAAGAGGCAAGGAAGAACCTTCTCTGAGAGCCTCAGAGAGAGCACAGCCTTGGCAACACCTTAAATTCAGACTTTAAGCCTCCAGAACTGTGAGAGAATAAATTTCTGCTATTTTCAGCTCCCCTCCCAAAACGAAAAGTAAGGATGCTTTAAGGCCCAGTTTAAATGCCTCCCACCCCCTCCGGCAGCTCCCCAGATCCTCCTGTCAGAACTAACTGCTTTCTCTTGACATACTATGCCTATAGTGAGGTTTACCCCATCATGTTGTCAGTGGTCATATCTCATCACACGGAGCTCCTTACAGAGAGAGAACCCATCTTTCTTGTTTTTCAATTATCAGACTCTGTCAAAGTCAAATATAACCCAGTCCCAAGAAAGGACCAAGAGAATTTGCTGGCCATGAGCCTATATTTAAGCCATAAGAAGATGAGCGAGTGAGTGTATGTGCTTCTGGAAGTGTGTACAGCATTCTGAGGTGACAGAAGCTGCTGGCATCTCTTGGGCAGATTAACTGGCTACACTTGCCACTTTCTTGGCAGCTGGCTCCTCTGTCAACTCTCTGTGTACTGTCTGTTTCTTCCATGAATATAATTACTTAAAAAAAAAAATCAGACCTCAAGCATTTGTCCTCTTTCACCAAATCCCTTACTTCTCACCAAATTCCATTTCCACGGAACAAAGGCTCTCCCACTGATCACAGTACAGCAGCAAAGTGGGAGACTCTCCATGATCCTGGTTCAAGAGCTGCAGGTTGGCTGGGATAGGCCACGTGGATTAGAAACAGGGGTAAGGATTGTAAACAAAGGATGATGATAAATGATTGTGTCGCAAATGGGTGGGAAGTGTTTAGCAGGTGTTCCATGAATTGGTGATGGGCCAATTTCCCTCAGCATCTTTATTGCTGACAAAGTAGGAGGGGAAAGCATACCAGCACTTTCATTAAAAGCAGAAGATGCTAAATTGGGGGGTGTTGCAAACACCACAAAGAACAAAGAAATAGCACAAGATGAAGATGGTGGAAACAATCTCAACCAAGGAGAGAATAGGATTCAACTGTGTGACAAAGGGACCCAGTTCACCCAGGAGAGGCCACCTGGTCCTCAACAGGGAAAGCACATGACACAACTTTCAACTGAAGTCTTTTATTTAGATTTGGGGCAGGCAGAGTGAAGCCTTGGGCTGGTTTAATCCCGGAAGTATTAAAAGAGTTAATTTTCTTTCATGAGTCGTGGGAAAAAAGAAAAACAAACCCAAAGACCTAAAAGGAAAACCCTACACAACTCCTGGACTTGAGAGAGAACAGAAAGACAAAGAACAGTCCTCATTGCACGATGAATAGTAATAGCCTGACTTCTAAGAGAGAGAATATTTTAACTGTTGGGCCTTCTGGTTTCTAGTCTCAGGTCTGCTATTAATTTAGTGTCATTTTTAGAAGGTTCTCTTCCTTTTATGGGGTTGTTTCACTATCTTTTCTAGAAAGGACTCCTGGTCTCCTTCCCTATTCCAAGGATGTGGTTCTCAACCCCATTATGTAATTTTCATTTAATGGATCAAGACAAAAGATTCATAAGGCAGACCTCAACAGGCCACGTGAAAGACAGAAGTCTTTCCTGCCCACAGGGATAACAGATGGAGAAATATTTACCCTATTTTTAAAAGTCAAACGGTAAATCTGGAGGATAAAATAAGGCTAAAGACTTTAGAACATTAAGTTCCTTAAAGAAAGCTGTTGCATAAATAATATATTAAAAGCACTTAAAAATTTTACCTGCTTGCAAAATTTTCCTGAATTTCCCCTACAGCATCCAGAATGAAGTATTATTTTTTTTCTTATTCCTTCAGCACTTACTCAACACCTCCTATGTATCAAAAAATGAATCCTATCCCCTGAGGAACTCAGTGTAACAAGAGTGACAGGTAAACATAAGCATTAGTTTAAGTATATTTTTCTAAGTGTTATGGGGACATAGTGGTGCTGATGTCTGAGCTAGGTCTTTATGCATTGAATAGTTGTCTAGTAAAAATACAAGTGGGAGGGCAGGGTGATGTCAGGCAAAGGACAATGCATGCAAAATACAATGACTTCAAAATAAATACATCCTTAATATAATTTCTAGAAATGGTGAGCAGTTCTGTGAGGTTGGAATACAAGGTGCACAAAGTAAAGCAGCATAAGATGTTACACGAAATGAAAATTTCCTGAGTTCCAGCTACTTAGAAGACAAGAAATTATATGCATTTCATGGGACTTTCACTGGATTGAAGTTTAAGGTCCTTCTTTACTGTTAAGGAATTGGAGCTTTATGTTCTATACCATGGAAGAGAATTAATATTTTTAAACAAGAATAATAATGCCAAACATCTAAAAAATGGACCAATCTCCTGTTTGCTAAAATTCCTATTTAGACAAAACCTAATTTTATCTCCTTCTTGCCAAAATGCCTGGGCTGATAAAATAAAGTGTGGTGTGCCAAAAAATATGTAACATTTGATATTATAATATACAGCACTGGTGAAGTATACAACTATGTACCTCTTGTGCTAGGAAGACCTCAACCAATTTATAAAAAGATGAGCTTTTATAAATTACAAACATCTGTGTTCATAGAAACAAATACATTTTGGATTTGGCATAAGTGAATGTTCTTAACATCACACTAAATAACTACTATATCTAGATTGGATAAATTAAAATGGGCACAAGAATAAAATATATTAATTGCTATTTACACCATCTTTTAAAGCTTGCATCAGATCACTTCTCTTCATAGCAGGATGAGACCATGGGAACTAAATCCTAGTTGGAGTTTCAGGATTCCTGAATTGTATCTCTTCTCCCACCCTACTTTATGCCTTTGAGCAGCTGGACATTTTCCATGGCTCTTCCTTGCTTCATCAGAAGAATCAAGTTTATGATTTACCAATATAATGATAAAGAACCAGTTTTGTAAAGTGGTCACTGCCAAACTCTTTGAGGGCCAAAGCACAGAGAAGGTGCGGGCCTGGCAAAGAGGTTCCTGTGATCCAAATATGAAATCGTGAAAGAAATAGATAACTTGAAAAGTTCAACTCAAATCAGAGATTCCATCATTCTGTGACATGGATCCACAGCATTATTAACATCAGATCTGGTTACCATCAGCTCATAGGCAAGATTTAAATAATAGTTTGGGCTTCTCTCTATATAAAGATCTCTGTGCAGCAATAGAATTGAAGAATTGTGTCTTCACACTTCACACGCACACACATACCACACACAAAGCCAGCTATGAAAACTACTGGGCAAACTAACTAGCAACACAGTAAATGGTTGTCGAGTCCAGATTTTGCTTCTGAGGAAAAAAAGCCAAAATATAACAAAACCCATCTTTTTTGACAGAGCCAGCTTCTCTGTGATGCCAGCTCTGAGATAAGGAGACTCTCACAGAAACATTGCCTGAGATGCTACCACGAAGTATAATTTCATGGTAACTAAAATTATTCCAACTCTTGAACATTGTCTAGACTTTTTTGTCTATTGCAACTCTGTACTGGAGCTTATGCTCACCAAACTGCCTTGGTCAATGTGGATCTCCATATGTCATATAACTGCACACAATTTCCCAAGAAAATGTAACTAAATTCTACCTGATCCAAATCTAGATCCTCTATAATGTTCTCCCTTGTTTAGAGTCCTTTCAATTTTGTAACCCCCTCAAAGAAGGGAATCCATTTGAGAGACTTGCTTAGTTTTCTAGAATAATCAGATAACAGCTATGATGTTTCTGAGGGTGCCAGAAAAAAAGTTTTTCTGTTTCAAATCAGGTTTTCCCAGCAGGAACAGCCTGATCTGAAATAAGGTCATGCTTAGTTGTTTGTTTGTTTGTTTTGGATGTGGCTAGAAAATTTTAATTTATAAGTAAGAAAGAAAAGTTAGTAAGAAAGCAAAGGGATATATTCCCCAAGAGGAGGTAGGAAAGTGCAACCTTTGATGTGACAGACATCTCCATCTTCTCTCTCCTTTTGTTTGGAGACCTGCAGGCTTCAGGCAATAGCCTGGCCCCAGTGATGCTGGCAAGCCTAGGTATCACTGGGCCTTTGACACTTCTGAGACGGGCTTGCCTTAAATATGGCTCATCCAATTTTACTCCTTCCATGGTCAGTTTATAAACTGCAGGCATTCATGGGCTTATATGACTTACTTCTTAAGCCAAAAGAAGTTGGCATTTTATTCTAAACTTCAAGTATTAAAATGCTAAGGTTTAAGATTAAAAGTATAAAATCTAGTTTGCCAGCAAAACTGTGATTTAATACTAGCGAATGACAGATGTTTGGAAAATCATATTTTTTTCTCAGATCTACTTTGGGCAAAATCTGTTTCCAGTCAACAAGCTGGACTTTTTAGCAAATGCAAATTTTGTATTAGCAGGTTAGAGAGAGTGATAGGAATTATTATTAATCACATAACCCTGAGGTGTTTTCAGATCCAAGTGTAAAGGTGCCCAAACAATTAGTTCTCCTGAGATCTGTTTTCAGGTGGAAAATCTAAATAATCCTGTCATTTCTGGACCAAATGCCAAGCTGACTCTCTTAATGAGGATGCCAGGTGTACGAACTCCACTCCATGCTGAGTAGTTCTAAATTGGCCACAAAACACATAGGAGTATGGTGATAGTGCCTCAAGGGCTGAGAGTTTGCTTTTAAAAGCCCCCTTCCCACCAACTCCCTTCCAGGCACTTCTTAATCATCCATGTGACACACTAAGAGGAAATGCTAATGGTACACAGATGCATTTAAGTCACACAGTGGTTTGGTACATTGCTCTGGGACCTCAAAGCATTACACCACAAAGGTGTCCAGATGAAGCGAAGGCAGCTCATGTCAATACCATCTGAAGCTGTGCTCTGAGCAACATCACAAAAGAGCACAGTTGCCCAACATGAGCCATTAGGCAGCATTAGCCAGCATCACCAGCACTCCTGATTAATAATTGAACTCGATCCATACAGGAGAGCTCAGGCTAGTCTGGAAGAAGCCTCCTAGTGTGCATTAAAAAGGAGCATCTCTAGGGGCCTCGGAGCACTTTGTCCATTTAACAAGTCAATCCATAAACTACAGTCAACTCTTGATTATTAGAAACAAATGAGTCCATTTTTGAATGTTCCTCTGATTTCCTGTTCAGCTTGGTGCCTTCTCCCGGCCACAAACAAGGTTATTACTCCCTCCATAGTGACAGGTGCTCTGATCCAACACCCAGACCCCATTCACACTGCAGAACTCATCCCCCCAGCTGCTGAAAGTTGCCCTAGCCATCAGAACTTTTTGGAAATTGCCTCTGATAAAGAAGGGCCCCACCCAAGGTCATGTTCCTTCCCAGGGGAGCCTCATCTAAAGACAGGTGAACAAAAACATCTAAAGGCCTAGTCTCCATGCCCCAACTCATCCCACCTTCAGAGCTCCCTACAGGGATGGCTGGTCTTCTGTTGTCATAACGTTGCAGCACAACTTCTCTCTCTATTCATCCCTACTGTCTCTTCTCCCCTCAGGTGTAACACCAAGGACACACCCTAAAGGTCTTCCTGTGCCTCATCTCCATTGCTGAGCTGTTTCCCAGGGGACTCAATCTGGAACTGAAACAGAGTATCTATAGCTTACCTGCCACCTCAAGAGGCTGTTGTAAGGATCAAATAAGATAGTGTATTAGAAGTCCCTTATAAATTGTAGAACATAAAAAAGGAACACTTATTAGATCCCCCCTTTACCTAAGACACCATTGAATTATGTGGTATTCTACAGGGAACAAACAAAAGTATTCCTTCCCATGGTCAGCAAATTTAGAGTTTAAACAAAGCTAGATAATCCAAGGTTGTTTAGGTGTAAATTTAAACAATACTGAAAATGCATACCCTTAGTATATGATATCACTTAAATTTTCATTCATTTATGACAAGTCTTCCATTCATTCAAATTTGAGGAGTGTTGCTGGGCTTTGCAGTGTGTATACATGAGCAGGCATGCAAAATCATTTCTTCAAAGAGTATTGAAATAGTTTGGCATTTGGGAGTAAGCCAAATAGCATTGCTGAGACAGATATTCTTGTTATCATCTACACACAAACCAGCACAAAAAGTCTTGGAGTAGTGGACATACCATGGACTCACAAACCCAAATTTTTCAAATCTGAGGTGTTAACCTAAACCTTTCAGCTTAGTATTCCACTTAGGAATGTCACTTCCTCAGCAAACCATACAACAGAAAATACACATTTTTTTAAACTTAGCAAAGTAGGAGTAAATGGCCCAGGCAGGAAGAGCCCAATGTTCAGTGATGGCCACATCCCTAGCCCTATCAAAGTTCCACAAACATTGTCCATCCCAGGCCAGTGTCAGTCACTGTGTGCCTGAGCTGTCTGAGCAGCAATGAAGTGTGACCCCAGGGGAGAATCAGAGCCCACAAGAGAATACGCTGAGTCCTGTACTTCTGCTGTTTGTTTTTTTCCCTTTAATTAGAATGGCAGTTTCTTTAACTTCGAAATGAAAAGTTCATCATAATATTATTATGATTGTTTGCTTAATTAAAAGGGAGCGGTCACAAATCTTTAGAATCAATTAAAAGTGTTACGTCATTTGAGCTAACACATACCTGCCCTATATAACACAGGTGATCCTAAAGGTTTATGCAGAGGTAGATGAGTGGAGGTCAGAGTGTGTGTGGACAGGCAGATAAGTAGTCATTTGGGTGCATGTGTGTTTTTATATGTATATGTGTGTGCACACATACAAGCATGGTGTGGGGCTGGGGATAGGCATTTTCCTGGGGATACAGATATTAGGACCCCAAGATAAGTGATGTAGAGGCATTTAATAGCATAAGCAAGGGATAACGCATGCCTGGCATATAATTTCCCATTCTAGAGACCTCTCTACCAGCAGTTACTTTTATAGAGTCCTATTTCTCCATCTTCAAGTTAAGTGCACAGTCCCCTTTCCCACTTTTACTCTTGAAAAGTACAACACTGACGCAAGTGCCAGTAAAATAAGTTTTAAGACTCTCAAGAAATAACAGAATATGTAAAACCATCAGTTCAAAAGGTGACGCTCTAACAAATCAAACTTCAGATGGCCTAAGATTATGAACAACAATTTTCCAGCAAAATTAACTGACAACATCTGACCCTGAAAGAAGCATGTGAAAAATGCACCAATCCAGTCTCAAGCAGAATGGATAACAAAATGTATTTTTTGGTAATGTTCAAGCTTCAGGTCTTGGGAGGGAACTCAATTACCAACAAACTATTTTAATTAAAATTGCAACCCCAGTCAAAGGAAGCCACAATAAGATTCCTCCCCAAAATAAAAGACACCAAGAATAACAGTTTTGGCTGAGAATCTCAACTACTATGTTTACTGAGTTAGGGAATTCAACCCCATACAAAGAGGGTTAAATCTCAGTCCAAAAAGAGAAGTTGGGAATTGCTGTAACAGGCTGAGACATTCAGATTATTCATTCATAAAGCAAATGTATAATTTATGTGAATGGTGAAAATTACACTTAATATAAAATCATCAGATATGAAGGAAATGCATTTAAATGAAACATGGTTAACCTATTTACCTATACAAGACTTTGTATTTTAAGTCATCTTTAATCATTTTCCCTTCAGGTCACTACGTTGGTTTGGGACCTATGGAAGTGTAGTTCTTTAGTTTTGAACACTAGAATTCTAAGGCTTCCAAAATCAGACTGTAAAATCATCTAATGAATTCCTCTTCCCCTTTATAGGTGAAGTAAAACTCCACCTATAAAACCTATGAAAACAAAGAATCTACCTTACCGGACACCAGCAAATTTCCTGGATAATTTAGAGCCAAATCCAATAACCATTCCCATCACAATTTGGCTAACCATTGAGCACAGTAAATTGACCTATAAGACAATGTATATGGATTTTTAAAAACAGCATAATAATCCATCACTTAATATGAAAATGCATTAAACCAATGAGCTGTTGTTTTAGTCGTCATAATAACCACAGGTAATTAATGAGAGACTTAAAATTTATTAACAATTGCTCTAATTGCACAACAGATAAGCAAGGGTCTCAAATCTCCCCAATGTCAGTCAACCTGTTTGCTAATCATCCATCTTAATACTAGAGACTTGAAATTGTCCTGGCCAAACTTTCCATCTTCAAGCAGGTAAAATGTTATTGTTCTCATTTTACCCATTGTACTCTTACTGTAAACTCTTGCGAATTATAATTAAAGTCAAAGATTTGACTTTTTTCACCCTAAAAAACCATTTTTTCCCCATCCAATGGTGTCACTATCTTGCAACACTACTCTAAGGTACCTCTTGGAATTCTTGCAGTGTGAATCATTGTGTTAGAAAGTTCAATTATTTTTTGAGTTACCAACATTGTGATTAAATGATGTTTAGAGTACTCATCTTTATCTTTAATGCTTATTAAGAATAAGCATTATTTTGTAAATGCCAACAAGTATAATTTTCATCCTCTGGAAATTTAAACATTGTGATTAAATGATGTTTAGAGTACTCATCTTTATCTTTAATGCTTATTAAGAATAAGCATTATTTTGTAAATGCCAACAAGTATAATTTTCATCCTCTGGAAATTTAAAAGAAATCCATTCTGTCTTAACTAGAAATGTCCTTTACACATTGATGTAGAAAGGCAGCAAGAAAATTTAAGCAGTTTTGTCTATTATATATGATCCTTAATGTGTTTCCTTTGATACTTCAGTTCCCCATTGTTTACTGTTTAGGAATACTGATATTGATTCACTCTAAATAAAAGTGTTACAAACTGAAAAAAAATAATAAGCCAATATCCTATGATCTTTCAGAAACTGATCTCGATGTCTCTTCTTTTAGGACTGACATATACACAAGTTTCTCTAAGAGTAAAAAACATTTTGCTTGTTGATGAAGAGGGAACATTTGATGGGATGAATCTTAGTCTCAGAGAGATTCTTTTGAAATTCACTTAAAACAAAATTACTTCCTTTCTGAAACAGTGAAATGATGATAGTGTATGAAATGTGAAGAATAATCACTGTACAAATAATTAAAGTATCTTGGATTTCCAAATACTCTTAGCTCGATATATTGAGGAATAGTATTTTTAATGAAAGTTGAATTTGGCCCTGAGCTCAAAACATAATTATCCTAAGCTTAAGCTTCTACTCATTGATCATCCTCTGATTTCAATTCTGAAAAAGTAAATTTCAAATGGAATTAGTTTCTCTGGAAACATTCCTAAGATGCATTTAATGTTAGGCATCTGAAACAACACTGAAAGCTTATCTATTACAGATAACATAACATACCACATAAAATCTATCCTCAAAATCATTAATATGTTTGAGAACTCAATCTAGCCCATGAATATTATTCTCTAGAAAAATATGTTGTGAAACAAAGACTCTAACAGACAGACACTCCATTCTTTACTTAAATACAGTTAAATTCCTTAAGAAAGCAGATAAAAAGTCTTACTGCCATTTAAATCATGTTTATTTTATCCAGTCAGTTTTAAGAAAGAAGACCTGGATCACTCTAGAGATATTATAACATAAATTTCTATAAGCATCTTTGTAGCATGTGCTAGTCAAAAAGAAAGAGAGAGAGAGAGAGACTATTGACTCATGTATGCTTGTGAGGGTTATTTTATTTTTAGCAAAGAAAGTTAAGAATAGGTTTTTATATTTACATAATGTCTCTCAGACAAGCGTATAAGAAAACTTTGCAAACAACGTCTTGTTTTATTTCTCAATATTCACAGGTGGAAAGAAAAAAATCAAATCATACAATACTGTGCACATGAGAGAAATGAGGCAATCAGAAGTGATGTAAATTATTAAAGATACCTCCACTTCCTCAGCTTATTGCAAGGCAGAGTTTACCCTTGACATCGGGGGTTTGGAGATGTGAAATAGTAGTACATCTCAGGGCAAGGGAGAAACAAACTAGAAAGAGTGGCTCAGCGTTCCCTGAGGCTGCTGCTTGCCTGGTATCAGATGCAGGGTGTACTGGAGATTCCTGATGAAAACATCCCTGCCCAAGCCTTCCAGTTTTGCCCTCATACAGTTAACCTTTGACTTAAGCATCTGATCTTCCTGGAGTCTTCTTTTTTAAAAATAACTTTTTATTTTTTTAATTACAGTTGATATACAATATTATATTAATTTTGGGCATATGTACAGTTGAATATGGCTCAGCCATAAAAAAGAATGGATTTTACCAATGACAACAATAAGGATGGACCTAGAAGGTCATGTGCTTAGTGAAATAAGTGTCAGATAAAGAAAGACAAATGCCGTGTGATTTCACTTAAATGTGGAATCTGAAAACCAAAATAAACAAACAAACAAAACAGAAACCGACTCATAGATACAGAGAACATTTTTATGCTGGCCAGGTGGGAAAGAGGTTAGGGGAGGGTGTGAGAAGTGGGAAAGGGCTAAGAAATACAGACTGGTAGTTACAGAACAGTCAGAGAGATAAAAACTACTGCATAAGGAATGTAGTCAATAATGTTGTAGTATGTGTGTCTGGTGCCAAGTGGGTGCTGGATTTATTGGGGTGATCACTTTGTAAGTTATATAAATGTCTAACCACTACACTGCATTTTTCTTTTAAAGGGGGGCTCCTCCTCTGAGAAGGAGTTATCCAGAGACCTCCTCCTTGCATTCTTCCTTTCTTCATTATAGTTAATAGCGTAACTATTAATATCTCATATTTATAGAACATATTAGAATTTCCCAAACATATTACTGCTATTTAAACATTTTGCTTATTAAAGAAGAGGGAATTATATTATTTTATTTAGTTCACACAACCCTATGTGGTATCATATTTCCATTTTAGAAATAAGTGATTTCAAGGCTCAAAGAGCTTTTGCCCCTATGCAAAGCCCGCTAATCTCTCTTTAACAAGTGCCATTACATGTTCCAGCATTCCATTGATTCAATAAACACTCAGAGTTCCTACCATGAAATCATCAGTAAGACTAGGCCTGCTCCCTTCACCCACTGACCTTGGTCAGTTCCCTTGGACTATTAAACAAGGACAGCAATATCGGCACTACCTAATTCGCCAAGTAGAATAAAGCAATATAATTAATGTGGAAGTGATCTGAAAACTGCAAATAGAGCTATACACACTGGAGGTGTTGCTATTAGCAGCTCAGTGGGAATGAGTGTCAGATGGCCATTAAGTTGATAACTTGATAGAAGCCAAGGGCTGCTAAGGTTCTGAATAGAAGGAGTGCTGTTAAGGGGCAAGAAGGGGAGCAGCAAGAGCAAACTTCTTTCCGGCAGATTAAATCAGAGGTCTTTACTGGGTAAGTGATCTCCACAAGGAGCTCCAAAACATATTCCCACAAAGCCTAAGATAAGGGCAGGGCTGAGCAAAAGGAGTGTAGAATAAAAAACTGATTAAACACAGACCTAAATGTTCTAGCCAGGTTTCAGGTCTGAAAGAAACTGCCAAATTTAATGGGTTTAGAATTCAAACTTATTATCACACCAGGAAACAAAGGGGGACAAACATTAAAATCACTGTAATTCACCAACCATTCTAAGATCCTTTTTAGTTATATTTCCTTCATCCCTAAAATTGGGATTAATCAATGCAATAGTGGGTCATAACTGTCAATGGTCTGTTTTTCTTTTAAATATGTCAGGCAAACATGCATCTTCAAATTGACAGTGTATTAGATTAAATTATTTAAATAGGATATTTTCAATTATTTGCATTTAAGCTGCTTTGCAGTCCTGCAGCGTGACCATGCTGTCCTGGGTCTGCGATAGGACTTTAAGAAGGGACACACTTTGCCTAGCCTGAGGGTTAGCCTTTCCTTCACACACAAGCCTGGTGGCGGGGTTTGACAAGTCTACATCTACTATAGGAAGCAGCAGAAGGCTTTCTCTACCCAATGGCAAAGTGGCTGAGATCAGACCACCTCAGCTGTCCTCTGGTTACCTTCCTTAAAAAGTGGTTTGACTTCTTTTTGAAGTTCTGTAAACAATAAAGCTCCCATTACAGTCCTATACTTGCAGCTACCTGGATCTGTCTGCTTCTGCTTCAAGAAGACCATTCCAAGGCTGTGCTATGAGAAATACACTCAGAGTTTTAATGTCCTGGTTCATTTGCCCACTGTCATTGATGTGGCTCTAGCTCTCTCTTACCCTAGACTCTCAGAACTCAGCCTGACCCGTTTTCCAACCACAACAGAAAATTCATGGGCAGCCTGCCCAGCCTCATGGTTTACTTTCAGTAGCAACTTCTACAGCAAAAGCAACATTCATCTTCAAATCTTGCAATCTGAACCCAACACAATGCAACACAATTCTATAATGACGCACCAGCCCGGCTACCCAATGTATTTGGTATATAACAAAAACCTGTTGTAAAACACATAACCCTGTTTGCTCTGACATCAAAGAGCTTGTATAAAATATGATATTCACAAGGAAGAAAAGAGAACTTCTAAATCTCAGGCAGAATCAAAAGGAAATACATCAAGTTAAGAAAGAAAGAAAGAAAGAAAGAAAGAAAGAAAGAAAGAAAGAAAGAAAGAAAGAAAGAAAGAAAGAAAGAAAGAAAGAAGGAAAGAAAGATTAACCACACATAGGACTATGTGTGAGAAGTCCACGTAAAGATCAGCTAGAAGTCACTTTATTTTTTTCACATCAAAATCACTCCTAACACCATATTGTGACCATCAAGGCATTTGATGCCAGACTACAGTGCTGTCTCTCTCTCTCTCTCTCTCTCTCTCTCACACACACACACACACACACACACACACAGTTATCCTTCCTGAAAAGCTTAAACTGTGAATGAAAATTACAGTTTTGAATCAACAATAATTTAAGTGAATACAATAAATTACTTCATTCCCTTGAGTCTCATTTCTTTTTTCTTTTTCAAAATTTGATCCAAAGCTATCATAGGCCAAATTCCAAAAAGCCTTTCCTTGGGATACTACCTGAGCCCAAACTGGGAATTTATTGTCAAAATTCAATCCCAGTGTATTTCCTGGTACAGAAGAAATTGAAGTTCAGAACTCTGAAAGAAAACAAGGTCCATATCCATCATGTTATCTGCAGAAACCCCACACAAATGGGCTCCCAAAAGGCCAGTTAAACAAGAGACAAAAAACCAGTCAAGATATGCCTTGATAAGATCCTTAAAAATTATCTTTAATTAATGCCAAATATGAACAGATCATAAAGTGACAGAAGCAAGTAAAATTGCATAGATGAAAACTATGCGCTTCAATTAAGTTCTCAATTCATAACATTCAATGTCCTCTACCTGACATAGTAGACAGTGAGGGCAGGGGAATGCACAGTAGGTGAATGTGAGACACATCCTCAACTCAAGGGGTAAGCAACTGGCAAACTCAGGAAATACAAGAGTGCTTTTCCAGCTTGTTTGTTGTCCTGATGGTGCACTTGAAATTACTACTATTCAATTATTATTTTTAACCTTGGTAAGACTTTACCTTTACTGTTAGAGGTATGTCACCTAGAGTCCATGCTGACTACTAAGAGTTGCGGCATGACACAGTGCACTGAAGAGAGGAAAGCTATTTCTGCAAATTTGGAGAAGAGACAACTTTTGACCTGGAATATTTTGCAAGGGATTTTGTGGTTTGGTTTATTTTCTTTCCCTATACCATTTCTTCTTCCTCTCCGATACAGTCCAAAGCTTTTCTATATTCTTTGAAGTCTTTATCATAAACTCCTAGTTATCTCCTAAATGAAAATCACGGTGACCAGGGCTAAATTCCTTAAAGCTAATAGTCCTGAGGTCGTCAGGGCTTCACTGCTTACACACACACTGGACTTCCCAGGAAAGCCCATGATCATTTTGCCTGAGCACAGAGACTGGCATTTGATCCCATGACCTCTAAACCTCAAACCTATACCCTGAATGAGTTTGCACAGTGACCCAAGGTAATGGAACGGTTTTGTTTAACGCAGCTCCTGTTCACCTCTTTACAAAAAAGATAAATAATGTACATTCTTCTAAGGTTTACCTGAGTCATGCTGGACATGTTTGCATATACCCTGAAATTTCATAATATACATATGAGCACTAATACACCACATGGTGGATGCGAACCACCTCCTGAGATAGCAAGTCAACTTGGGTTGTGTCTGTTTTAAAAACTGGAGTTTGTTTGCCTTCTTGAAATAAACATAAACATCAAAAGACTTCATCCTTTTTTGAAAAAGTGGAAAGATAAAATGACTGTTTGGCAGTTTATATTCTTTCTAACAATTTTATACTATGGATGGTTACCACCCACCAATTCTCACCACTCCCAGGAATACGTCGTTCCTGGAAGAAAATGGGGAACTGCCTTCTGCTAATGTTCTCTCTCTTTCCTGTTCAATCTAGTCTACCAAACAAGGAAAATTCTATTGTAAAATTGTGAAAAAGCATGTGTTTGTAGGTCTTTTGTACTAAATGGGAGGGCTGGGAAACTATTTTTACTGACTCATCAAGTGTTAACCAATTTGAAAAATTTGTAACCAAACACAATGTGAAGAAGATCCTTTGTGGACTAAACCAAATTTCTACTTAAAAGAAATCTATTCCTCACTTACCATTTACATGTATTTTTAAAGAAACCTCTCAACTGAGTCAAGATTGTAATGTCACCGGTGCTTTGGTTCCACCACAGTGGAATCTAAACATACTGCACAGTTTTATTTTAAAGGAATGACTGTCCATTGGCCATACACCAGAAGAATTTGCTATTGGTTCATTTGATTTGGCTAGGCTAACTCACTAACACACTCCCAATGAACTGTTTTAACTGATAATTGGAACTCAACTCTCAAGGGGGAGCGAGGGAGGGCTGCGCACAGATGGGGAAGAAGAGATGCAAAAACAAAAAACCTTGCCTGGTGACAATCTGTCTTCTATAAATCTGAGGACAGAAGAAATAGAGGTCTTTGGTTTCTCTAATTCAGATCCCTTGAGGTGGGTTCCCCACTTCAGAGATTCTGGGATAGCTAACAGCTCTGGTGTGACCCAACCCTTCCACTGCCACCCTATTGAACTAGGGCCCCCAAATGCTGGAAGAGCTGAGCTATGGCTATCAGTGTGTCAGAAGTTTTCTCCTTCTGGAGAAAACAAGTGTTCAGGACATGAGCCATTAAAACGTAAGACCTAAAAGGGAATGAAAAGGTAAGAAGCCTGGTAAAATAAATATAAGTAAACCAAACGACAGTCATTCCTTAATAGGCAGTTTTGTTAAGTGCACCTTCAGGTCTACAAAACATTTCAACACATTACAGTGCAAGGGGTAAGAGCTTTGTGGAACTTCGCATGCCTATGCTACACAGATAATCCCTGTACTCCATTCTCTCTTACTTCGTTGCAGTGAGCTACAGATGGGTAAGCAGCATTCATTTTCTCCATACCACCCAAATTCATAACAACTCATCCCTAATGCCAGGCCGACTGCATGCATCACTTTTTCCTGTAATTCATGCAGAAGAATCACCAGTCCAGCATCTAACTAGGAGAAGTATACCAGGTAGCCAAAGTCCATCTCATAAGTCTTGGTCCCGTTTTCTGATCCTCTGACCCATCCATCCCACAGTACTGAGTGGATTATTGCTGTTGACAGAGTGCAGCGTTTCGAGCTCTGTGTCCTGACCTCAGAGTCTAAATAAAAGATCAAGATATCCTGGAAATTTAGGAGAGGCTGGCATTTTTTTTTCCCAACTGGGGACTTTTAAGCAGGTAGGAAAGGAATAGCCAAGATGAGTCAAAGTTCAAAAGAGAAGGAAACATCACAAGGGAGGGTTTACACCTGTGGTCAGATGTGTGCAGTCCTTGGCTCCTTGTCTTCCATGATGTTACATTAGTCTTACAGATTTACAGAAGCAGCACAGGAAAATAAAACATCCATGTTCTTTCTTTCAACTGAGTCAGCCAGCCTGGGTGTTTGTTACTCTAGTTTCTTGGTTTATTGCCTCACTGTTAGCTCTAGGACAGGGTAGGGGAAAAGATAGGAGTAATAGGGAAGATTTCCAGAAGAAGCAGGGCAGGAATGGAAGGTGTCCAGCAACAGGCAGCCACATGCTAAGTGCAGAATGAAGATTCCCCACTTGGTGTCCTTAAAAAGGCAGTGAGTGCCATTCCATTGGTGGATAGCTGCTGGGCCCCAGCGACATGTGTTATGTGGCATTCTTTCAGCTAGGCAGGTACAGAGTCCCAGCTGTTCTCTGGGCTGGGTGCCAGGAGCAGCAGAAGTGAGATGCTCAGCCTTTGAGGTGACTGCCATGTGGGAAGATCATAGGAGCATCGTAGGAAATATCTGAAGGGAATGGACCCCTAGGAGGGAGGGCCTAGGAAAAGTAATATGAACTGAGTGTTCCCATGTTCACAATGATACCTAGAAAGATCAGACTGTCAGAGATCTGCAAAGTGCTGTTGCTAACAGAGGAGGCATACAGTAATGTGCAAGAAACACTACACTGGACTCGAGGAAGCCCTGAATGTCCAGAATGGCCCTCGATAGGAAACAAATTCCCAAAAAGTTTATCTTGGCTTCTGATGGAGAAGAGGAAATAAACAAGTTCATGTCCAGTTCAAAGCTGGGTCTCAGGTCCCAGGTTACATCCCACATCAGGCTGCCAAAGGGACTCAGTCCAGTGGATGGCCAGAGAAACAGTACCCTCCTGGATCTCTCCTCTCCAGGGTTCAGGATGGTGTGGTCTTCTCACAGTGGTGAAGTGAGACAGTGGGGATGGAAAAAGAAAAAGCAAAATATCTGTGCCCCAACCCTTCCTTCCTTTGTTACATAACTTCTCAGCTGTGTTAATGGAGGCACTTTCTACAGTTCACTGTGGGTACAGGATAAAGGCACTAAGCAACTATTAAATCAATTGGTTAAGTTTCTTTAGGGTGACTCAAGGGAAGGATCAAAGTCTCTATGGACTTCAAATCATAACTGCAAAAAAGAAATCAGCTCTGCTTTGGATGCATACAATAGATAAACATTTTCATTTACATCTTAAGAATGCACCAAAAACATGCAGTATTGCACCTTTTTTTGTTTGTTTGTTTGCTTGTTTGTTTTGCTTGTGTTTATCTTCAGCTAGAAATAATACTTGTTCTTAGGTGTTGCTATATATACCTTGATGATTTATTTAGTTTTCCATATAGCTTCCCTTGAAGGGATGGTCATATTGGTCCTCTCTCTGCCTATACCTGCACAGAAACCCAACATTTCCCTGAGCAAAGGCAGGAAAATTGACAAAGTGCCCCCCACCCCCACCCCCCCATTATTTCTTTGGGCCTGTCATCCCACAAACTTGTAGTTTTTATTATTTTTAATTTTTTTTTACTGAAATCATGCATTAATTAATTCAAGGTACACCTTAATCAAATAGGCCATAATGCTGAATAAGAACATGCTTTGAGCTCCAAAAAGTTATTGTTCCCATCTGACTAACATATGCACTTAAATACAGTACTTTATTTATTAATAAAATAGTTAATAAATAAAGGAGTGCACTTTTGGTGAATGCAAATGAAAAAGGATCTATTTTTTAGAAGAGTCAATTCAAACATAAGCTTATCCCCTATTGTCTGAGTTAATGTTCTCAGCATGCGTTTATAAAATAAATTATTATCAGAATCAAACATGCTTACATTTAACTCCATTTGTGCTCTCTTGCAATAAGGAGGCTAAGGTTTTATGTCCAGTTCTGGAGGCCATGGGTCAGGGTACAGGACTGGTGAGAAAAGACCTGTGTCGGGCTCACCTGCAGTTGAGAAACGTAGCAGCACTGCAGATGAATCAATTAATTTAATTCAGTATCTTTTTCTTAGAGAATAGTTGGAATAGGAGGAGAATGGGACTGAAGGAGAATCACTAAAGACCAGGACCAGCATCAGATTGCTAAGGTGTTTTGTGAACCATTCTTAAGTAATTTTGTTTGCTTTTTCTTTTTAACTTACAATATGCAGTTCAGTTGATCAAAATGAAAAACATTTGCTCGTTGCCCATTTTGGCTGGCATATCATGTTACATATCGTTAGATGTACTGTCTTAATGTGCTGTGCAGTTTACAAAGATTTTATATTGGAATCCCATGCAACTTTTAATTTTATATTTCTAGGTCATCATCTGGGTTTTAGTTAGAAGAAAAAAGTTAAAGAAGTCCAAGGATTACAAATGTTTCAGTAGGGGGAAGCATATGAATCTTAGTTTACCTAGACTAGCTTATGGATTGAATTTGTTTTAAACCAATTTTATAAAATACACTTTCTTTGTCCATTTTTAATAAAATGAAAATAGATTCTTTTTATTTTCATGGATCTTGAAAACTTCTGGTTGGCCACCCCCAAAATCCACAATGCAACAATGCATTGACAGTGAAATAGAGCATTCAAAGACTAGCAAAGTATCAACAAAGAGTGACATGGGTCACTAGGGTTCCTGTTTTGTTTTTAAGTCTTTCAAGCTGCTAAGTGGGGCGTTTTTGTTCACTTGGCTCTTTAAACATCGGTCAGTAGTTTGCTCTTATTAATGCAGTTTTGGTTAGCTGTGGTGCAATTGCCAGTTCTGATATTGGCCTGTCTATAATGGCCTATGCTATTATTCATATCCTCTTCGATCTCCATGTACTCAGATTTGCTGAGAGTAGAAGAGCTGCGCCGACTGAGGTCACTGTCAGAGGCTAAATTAGGGGAGCTAACGTGGAGCAACTGAGCCTGCTCTTCCCCCTCAGTTTCTCGGTGGTAGAAATAGTTGAAATTGGACACAATGACAGGTACGGGCAGGGCAATTGTCAGCACACCAGCAATGGCACACAAGGAGCCCACGATCTTGCCTCCAATTGTCACAGGGTACATGTCACCGTATCCTACAGTGGTCATGGACACCACCGCCCACCAGAAAGCATCGGGGATACTGGAGAAGTGCGACTCAGCTTCTTCCGCCTCGGCAAAGTACACTGCGCTAGAAAACAGTATGACCCCAATAAAGAGGAAAAAGATGAGCAACCCTAGCTCTCTCATACTAGCTTTGAGGGTCTGGCCCAGGATCTGGAGGCCCTTAGAGTGGCGGGAGAGTTTGAAGATTCTAAAAACCCTTACCAACCGGATGACCCGGAGGATGGCCAGCGACGTGGCCTGCTCGCCCTTCTGATTCCCCTCCTGCTCAGCTATCTCGGTGCCTAGGGTGATGAAATAAGGGATAATGGCCACGATGTCGATGAAGTTCATGATGTTTTTGAAGAAGTCCGTCTTGCTGGGGCAGGCAAAGAAGCGCACCACCAGCTCAAAGGAGAACCAGATGATGCACAGGGTTTCCACGATGAAGAAGGGGTCCGTGAAGATGTTGGAAGTGTAGATAACCGTGGTGTTGTCAATGCGGTGGACGGTGCCTGTGAAGTCCTTGTCATCCTTCAGCTCGGGTAGAGTCTCCAGGCAAAAGATGACAATGGAGATGAGGATGACCATAACGGAAACGATGGCGATGACTCGGGCAGGCCCAGAGCTCTCAGGGTACTCGAAGAGCAGCCACACCTGACGCTGGTATTCCTTCTCGGGCAGGGGGCGCTCCTCCTCCTTGATGAAGCCCTCGTCCTCCCGGAACTTCTCCATGGCCTCCTCGCCCAGCTCGTAAAATTTGATCTCCTCGGAGAACATGTCCAGGGGCACGTTGACCGGCCTCCGCAGCCGGCCCCCCGACTGGTAGTAGTAGAGGATGGCGTCGAAGCTGGGCCGGTTGCGGTCGAAGAAGTACTCGTTCCTCAGGGGGTCAAAGTAGCGCATGCGTTTCTTAGGGTTGCCCAGCAGCGTGTTGGGGAACTGTGCCAGGGTCTTGAGCTGTGTCTCGAAGCGCAGCCCGGAGATATTGATCACCACGCGTTCGCAGCACTCGTGGTCGTCGTGGTCTGCCGGCCGGGGGTAGCTGCCATCCTGGGGGTGGCCCGGGGCAGCCGACGCCTCGTCCACGTTCTCCCCAGACATCACCGTCATGGTGGAAGCCGGGTGTAGGGGTGAGAGACTAGGAGAGGGCCCCGCGGGGGGAAGGACGGAGAGAGGAGAGGTGGGGGGGACTCAAGCTCCCCCCCACCCTAATGCAAGTCTCCCCCACGCTCAGGGAGGAAGGGGCTTCAAAGCGAGCAGGTGAAGAGATCTGCGACTTCGCTTCCGGTTCCCTTCCCTTTCACCCTGCCTTCTGCTGAGTTTGGAATACCCCTCGCCTGCAGCCCAGGGTGCAGCCTTTTTTGCCAAAGGTTGGGATGGTGGGAGGGTTGGAGTTCCGTTCTGCCCCGAGGTGCCTTAACGCAGTGCCGTTCTAAAGGGCCGGGCCATCTTTTCGGGGGTCACCCGGGCCTCCCCTTCCCTCCGAGAGCCCCCTCGCCTGGCACCCCCTCTGCTTCTCCTAGGCTCTCCCCCCTCCTACCCCTCTTCGCCTGCTGCCTTCTAAGCTCCCACCAGGGCGATCGATGGACGCTGCAGAGAAATAGAAAGTGATACGGGAGTAGAAAATCAGAAGCATTCAGATGGGACGGACCTACAGACACTGAAGAGCACAGACTTCTAGCTTTTTAAGAAAGCACTGGACTTTTTTGCTGGACATACACACAGACAGACACAGGCAGACACCCGGAAATCCAAGTTTGGGGCTCTCCCATCCCACTTTTCCCAATGCCCAGCAGCCGATCTGTTTACAACTTCGTTTAACTAGAGATCGGAAAAGCGCCGAGAGACGCCGGGGCAGCTCCAGGTCCCAGGCAGCAACCCACACCCTCAGCTTCCCCCACCCACCGCCCCACCCCGCCTTCTGCAGCCCTGAGCTGGGGAGCCCCTTACCTGGCCGGCTGGCTTGGTGCAGGGGCGGTGCTGAGTCGGCCGAGAGCCGAAGTCGAGTGCGGCAGGTCGCTTTTGCAGTGGACCCGGGCGAGAGCCGCGGCAGCCGCCGCAGCAGCATCCGAGGGGCGCCAGGGCAAATGCGCCGCCCTCGCTCCCTCGTCCTACGCCCCTTCAATTGGACGATCGCCTTTCTGAGCAACTACGAGGGAAATGTCCATTCCCTATCCCCATTCTCACCCGTGGCCAGCAACCTGGAGACGCGGTCCTCTCTCTGGTGCAGGGAGATCCGGAGGATGCGGGGCGGAAAAGCAAAATGCCACCCTCTCTCGAAGCTCTGAAGCAAATGACGATAAACAGCACTCTCGCCCCCTCCGAACACTGTGGGAGCCCTTGATTCGATCCCGATGGAGGCGGGCGAGCAAAAGCGTAGGTCTACATGGTTCTCGGGTGTCCTCCGCTTCTCGCAACCTCGCGTGGACCTCGCCAAGGCAGCGCGGCGCGTCGGGAGCTGTTAGGAGCGCCGAGTGGGGCAGGGTGCGTGCGGTGGCCCGTCCGCCCGGTACATTTCTGGCGGCTGCAAGATCAGCAGAAACCTGAGAAAGCGCCTGGAATGCAGAGCTGCGATTGGCCCACCCGGGCGTGGGTTGGGGAGGGCGGGGGAGGGCAGGAGAGAGGAGGTAGATGGAAAATATGAGGGGGTGGTTCCACAGAGGGGGGTTGGCATTTGGTTCCCACCGTTGCCAGCACAGCTTTTTCCTTCTGCTAGAAAAGCCGACCACCAATTTTACTTCCCTGTGGTCCACAGGCCCGCACACGCACGGTCCCTGGCCGCGACCTTCCCCGGGAATTTCCCATTTCAAATGGTCAGGTCCGACGCAATGCAGGCGGTGATGTTCCTGGCAAAACTCCGATGGGGTTGCGTTTTTGCAGTCCTACAATAATCCGCTTCGGTCGCCACGTACGGCATGCCATCTCACCCCTCCCGCAGGAGACTCTTTGCAGAGCCTACCCAGCTTCTCCCCGCCGGACTTGGAGAAATACGGACTGTGGGTAGAGCTCTGCAGTTGAGGATCACCTGGGTTTGTTTTATGAAGTGTTGCTGCGAGGCGGTGGTGCTAAGAGTCTGTCCCTCTTTGACCTACGATGGGACTTGGAAGTTTTCTTAGGATCAGATTATTTTGAAATATGGGCAACAACCAAAGCCTTCGTGGGTTTGTGGGGTTGTCTGCCAACTTGGTGCTAATTGGGATTAATCTGAGAAGCAAGTCGCCTGCCCACGTCCCACCTATGTTCCTTCTCCCTCAGTTCCTTTTCCCGGCCTAGTGCCTCCACAGGCCACTTGCCAGGCTTGCAACTTCGTCGGGAAAGGGTCTGCACAGAGGGGCGAGCAGCACGAGCCAGGGTGTGCGTGCTGCACCGAGTGCGGTTCTAGCGGTGCCCCCAGGGGCTTTGCGCCTCGGCGGGTGCAGCGCGAGAGCCTGCAGCCATCAGCGCGGGTACTTAACGGCCGCGGAGTCCCAAAGGAGGCTGCTGGAGCCCGGAGTCGCCGCTGATTGGTTCCGCCCGAGGCGTTGGACCACCCCTTCGCACCACAGCGAATCTTGCTGCCTCCTGCCTACAACACCCACCTCTTTGATCAAAGCCAGTGACTGCATACTTCTGTGACTAGTAGAAAGCAGGGGCCTCGGCGGGGTTGCCCAGGCAATACAATAATCCTGGGTACGGAAATAGTTAAGTTCCTCCTGCAGATTTAGACTCCAGCCTTTCTTTCAAAAACAAAAACGAAAACAAAAAAAAAAAAAAAAAAAAAATTTGTTCCCTCCGCTTTCCTTTTAGAAGCAATGAGTTCTCTCAAACTCCTCTTTCCCATGCAAAGCTCTGCCCTTTCTCCACCTTCAACACACTTCTCCTATCCCACTAATTCTGCCTTCCTGTACTACTGCTTTATTGATAAATAAATAATAAAATATAAATCTCTGCGCCGAAATAGTGTCAAATTTCTTGTTTTTGCTGCTCCTGCGATGGCAGCTGCGGGTGTTACAGCCCTATGAGAAATACCCCTAGTAGACCTCTCAAACATTTTCTGACCATGCCCTAGCAATCCTGGACTTCCTACCCTTCTCCTGTACCTCCCTCTCCCTTCTTTTAAACGTCTCTACGACCTATGACCTTCATCTCCTTGGCCTCATGTGGATGCACTTGCCCTGATTCAGCATTTGGCTATTGCCTTGTGCGAAGAGATTCGCTGACTGGGTGGGATCCCAGGTTCCCAAATTCAGGGCTTTATTAGGGAACATAATAAGATCAGGTGGTTTTCAACATCCCTAGCAGATGTGTTTAGAGCAGGGCTGGACCTCTAAGCTACTGGAAGAAAGTTGTTGATCTGGGAACTCGTCATTCTTGATGTGAGCCTACCATTGGTAAGGGTCTGAACATACATTCATTCATTCATTCAATAAATATTTGCTCAGCCCCAGCTGTGTGTCAGACATCTTGTAGTATGGGAGACACAGTAATAACTAAGACACAGGAGGCCTCAGACCTCCCGTAGCTCATATTCTCCTGGGAGAAACAGACAGTGAACAAATAAGCCACACATAATGTTAGATAAAGAAAAATAAGAAGAGATAGAGACTGACTCATATAGATTTACATGGCTAGGAAGGGACTCTTGTAGAGGTAACATTTCAACAAGGAATTTCAAGGAGAGAGCAAGGAACAGGAAGATCAGAATGACAGCTGTAAGAGACAGTGCAAAGGTCCTAAGGAAGGTACAAGCTTAGCATATTCGGGAAGCAAAAGAGGGCCAGTACAGCTGGAAAGGAGTGAATGGGACAGGATGTTGTAGAAGGTAGGTCAAAAAAGTAGTCAGGGGCTAGATCATGCAGGGCATCTTAAGCTGCTGTACGAATATTTTATTTTATTCTGAATGCAATGGAAGATGTTGGAGAACTTGGACCCATAAGGTAATTTTATATGATTTGCTATTTTTAAAGATTACTCTGGATACTGGAAACAAGGCATGAGGTTGGAGGTTATTAAGTAGCACAGGCAATGATAGCTTAAATAAGGAAGATAGTGGTAGGCTAATGAGAAGGGATTGGCATAGGATTATATTTTAAAAATAGAGATGGCAGGATTTGGGATGTGGGGGAACGAAATGTTTCAAGAATGCCTCCTAAGTTTGTAGCCTTAGTAACTAGGTAGATGATGATGTCATTTATTGGAGGAGTGGATTGGACAGCCAGAATATGAGTTATCCAAAATCTGGTATCTTGAGTGTCTTGGTTATTACTGAATTGGGCAGTTAAAGATCCCCCTGAGATTGTCTCTGCCTCTCCATTTTTCTTGCCTCTGGCCACTTGCACTGCCTCAGCTGTTGCTGAAACAGCCAGCTTTGTGTGGGCAACAGAGTTCTGCTTCTGAGGTTGACCACCCTGCAATGAGTGGAATCTGGATTCCTCAGGACCGCAAAAAACTCCAGGTGAAAAACACAGTCATGTGGAGGCATTAACTCAATGGACCAGTGGGAGTTTGCCCAGAAGGAGGTATGAGATAGGTTGAAGCCTATAGATAAATTCCCTCTCCCTTTATTCTTTTCAGGCATAAGCAACCACATGGTCTAGTGACAGTGCTTCATCTCTTTGTGGCTCATGAAGCAGTAACAAGCTTAGTAACTTATCACCTTCTATTTGCACACTATTGTTCTTTACCTCACTTTTCTTTTCCCTTACTCTCAGTTCCCCCGGTATTATACCTGGCATTAAAGTATAAGTCCTATCTCAGGTTCTATTTTCTAGGGAACCTGAGGTGAGGCAGAGGGAATCCAAACTTTAGTTTGATACCTATTAAGTCTGAGCTATCTGTCAAAAATCTTAATGATGAGGTTAATAGGATGTTGGGCATATGAGCCTCGAGTTCAGAGGACTGGGTAGATCAGGATTTGGCAGTGTAGACACTGTTCACATTTGGGGGGGATGCTTTTTGGTTGTGGAGGGCATTTTTGTTTTGTTGTCCAGTTCATTTTAGGATGTTCAGCAGCATCCCTGGCCTCTACCCCTAGCTGACAGTAGCACCTGCTCCCCGTTGTGACAGCAAAAATGTCTTCAGACATTGTCAAATGTCTCCTGGGGGGCAAAATCATCTCCACTGGGAACCACTGGGATAGATGGTAGTTAAGCTAGAGTATTGAACTACAGCACTTGGCATGAGGTAGGAAAAGAAGCGGAAATGTTCAGAGATTGCAGCTCAGGATGTCCTAATTTTTAGAGGCCAATGAAAGAAGGAAGAGCCAGCAAAGGGGACCAAGAAAGAGTGACTAAGAAGGTGAGCAAATCAGAGAGTGGGGATCTGTGAAGGCAAACAAGTACAGTGTTTTAAGAAAAAGAGAGATCAATTTTGTTGAATATTGCTAATAGGATGAGTAGAATGAGGAACTTAGAACTGGCTATTGGATTTAGAAAAATTGAGATGAAAACAGATGGAGAGAGAAGAACTGATGACAGAGAGTGAAATCAACTCTTGGAGTTTCAGGGTCGATAGAGAAAAGGAAAATGGAGGAGCAGCTAAAGAAAGATGAAGGGTGACAAGACTTTTTTTTTTTTTTAAAGAGGAGAGCTATTACAATATGTATTATAGTGTGCTGATAAGAATGATTCAGTAGAAAAGAAAAATTGTTGATGCAGTAGAAAAACTGGAACAATGTTCTTGGGAAGGCAAAATGAGAATGGGATCTAAGATCCAAAAGAAGGTGTTGGCCTTGAAAAGACAGTAAATCTATAGAAATGGGAGAGAGAGCAGAGTTCAGACACCAGGCGTTCAGTAGGTATGTATGTGGGAGTTTGTAGACATTCACTTTTGCAATCAGAAGAGACTTTGTCATTTAAAAAGGAAGCAAAGTCATCAGCTGAAATTGGATGGGAAGGAGGTCTTGGAAATTGAGGGGGAAAAAATGTGAAATAACCCAAGAGAATAGGAAAGTGAAAGGATTAGGTAATGTAGCAGGTTTGCCTGGTAATCCGATGCACTCACTGGCGGTGACAGACCATGCATTTCTGTGACCAGGCCTTGAGCGTTTGAGATAAACTTAGAAGTGAGTCATAATAGAATTAGTTCTGATGATCTTTTATGGTAAAATGTGAAACTAGTTCTAAAAATACCCTCCTTTTAGCATCTGTTTCTTAAGTGTTATGTAGTGATAAGGCAAGACATGGCATGAGGAAAAAAAAAAGTGGTCTTACCAGGCAAGAATATGTTTATGTGGACTCACCTTAGGTCCTGCTGACGGCAGGGCCACAGACAGAGGAATGGTGGTCTTACAAGGTATAATTGTAAAAGGTAATATAGAACCACAAGAAGCAGGATGAAAAGTTCAGAAGTTCACCAAGGATTTAGGATGACAGTGAATAGTATGGATGGCACCATTAGTCAGGGGTCGTCTTGCTGGTATTTATGATTGGGCTTATTTACGGATGGGCTTCAGGTGTTTGTGAACCCTCTGAAATTATACACACATTTTTGGTACATGTTGATAATCTTATTTCTAAAGACCAGCTTCATAGGTGAGTTATGTCAAAATCTCAAAAAGAGGTTACACTGGAACAGTTACAAAGCCTAGGATTTGAAATCAGAGATGAGGCTAACTCAGTCTCTCTGATCTTGGACAAATCACTCCATCATTTTATATCTTCATCTTCTTATTCGTAAAATGTAATATCTGTATCATAGACTGCTATGAGGATAAAATACAAATCAAGTACTGATCAGTGGCTAGCATAGAGTTAAATCTCAATGAAATGGAAGCTTCAAGAAAAAAGTGACCAAAAAGGTCAAGAACCATTTTGTTAGATCTTTAAAAACATTCACCAAGGACAAAGCAGACCCTACAAACTAGAATCAGAAAAAAGAATAGATGTAATGTCTACCATCAAGAATCCTCACAGCCAACTTTTGTGTTCAATCATAGCAGAATAACTGGTACTGGACTTTTCCTGTCACCAAAAACAACTAGGAAATTGGATAAAATACATAAGGCAACATGGGGTAACAAGCAGGGCAGAACTGACATCTCTCAGAAGAGGGATACAAATGAAGTGAGCTCTATGATTGCCCTGGCTTCTTGCCTAAAGGTACTTTTCCAGAAGCTGTACTGGGAGAGGGAACCCAAGCCCAGCCTGGCATTCTTACTGAATTGAGGAAAGAGAGACTGGAGTCTGGTGAGGCTGAAGTGGCTGAAAGTTATGAGGGAAAGTAATGGAAAGGAAGGAGCTATACAGAAAAAAAGCACCAGAAATCTGCATGGGGTACTCTAGAGTCTATTGTTGAACACTAAATTGCACATGGGTATGTAGGGTAACACTCTAGAGACTGAGTTGGTTTAATATTCAAAACTCAATCAATGCAACTCACTCTATTAGGACAATAATAGGAGACTCTCATTAGGTGCAGAAAAGCTATTTGGCAAAAGTTAACACCCACCCATGATTAAAACAAAACAAATCCTTTAGAACAACTGGAAACAGAATTTCCTCAACCTGACAAAGGACAACTATGAAAAAAAATCCTACAGCAAATATCACACAAATGGTAAAAAGGTTGAACACTTCCCCCAGCACTGAGAACAAGGCGATAATATACACTCTTGTCACCTTTATTCAACATCGTATTGGAGGTCCTAGTTAGTGCAATAAAGTAATAGAAAGATCCGCACCACAAAATGGAATGGAAGAAGTAAGATTTCTTCTCATTCATAGATAGCATGATTATGTATGTGGAAAATCCTAAAGATTTTACCAAAAAAGCTACTAAAAATATTAATTTAGTAAGGCTGAACAATACAAAGTACAAATATAAAAATTAGTAGTATCTCTAGCATTTACAAACACATCAAAAACCAAAATATTTACAGATTAATGTGACAAAATATGTCAATATAAGATCAGTACATGGGAAACTATAAAACATTGTTGAGAGAAATTAAAGATGACTTAAGTGCATAGAAGAATATGATATGATCATGAGTTGGAAGTCTCAATATTGTTATGATGTCACTTCTCCCCACATATAACCTCAATCAAAATGCAAAAAGGCTAGTTCATGGAAACTGATTCTAAAATAAAGCTGATCCTAAAACTTACATGAAAACACAAAGAACTTGGAATAAAAGAAGTTTAAAAAAGACCTATGTTGTGGTGCTCACACTACCTCATTTTAAGACGTATGGTACAGCTACAATAATCAAAACAGTGCAATACTGGTGTAAAAAGAGACACATAGATACATAGAACAGAATAGAGAGTCCAGAAATAGACCCACACTTACATGGTCAATTGATTTTCAACAAAGTTGCCAAAGTAATTAAACAGGGAAAAGACAGTCTTTTCAACAAATGGAGCTGGATCATCTGGATGACCATAAACATTCATTCCTATCTCCCACTTACACAAAAATTATTCAAAATGGATCACAGATATAAATGAAGAAGCTAAAAATGGTTTCATTTCTAAAGAAAAACAGAATAAAATGTTTATGCAAACACATGTGCTATAAAAGAATAAGTTGAGACATTGAACTTCATAAAAATTTAAAAATTCTGTGCTTCAAAAGGTACTGTTATGAAAACGAAAGGGTAATCTATAGACCGGGAGAAAATACTCATAATACATATATCTGACAAAAGACTCATATTCAGACAGATCAATATCTCTTACAACTCAATAAGAAGACAATCAACAAATAGAAGCAAACAATTTGAATGAAGAATTTACGAGAGAATGTATACTGTAAGATTCCATCTATATGGAATTCTAGAATAAGCAAATACAGATCAGTGGTTTCCTGGCACCAGAGATGAGGAGACTGACTGCAAAGTACATGGGAAACTTCTAGAGTGATGGAAATGTTCTTTGTTTTGATTTTGGTGGTGGTTATGTGGGTGTATAGTCAAAACTCATAGACCTGCACAGTTAAAATGGGTACATTTTATTGTATGTAAATTATTCCAAAATAAAATTTATTTAAAAAATACCTTATTACCAAATAGATAATACAGACATATATTAAGTTGACAGAATAAATTTAGAAACAAGTGTTTTTCTAGAGCTTAACCTGTAAAGATTTCTTGAATGGCTCTGAGTTGTCCTTGAAAGGAGGGATGTTTGTACTGTAAAGGATGGGCAGAATATATCCTGCCTTCCTAGGACTGTTTGGGTGGGTTCACAACTTGGAGAAGGAAACTATGACCTTTAGAAATTCACTAAAAAGTTAATTATTGAGCACCTACTATGCCTCAGTCATTGTGTAATACATCAGTGACAATTCTTGCCCTCAAGGGGATCATATTCTAGTTATGGAGACATGCTTAAACAGGTAATTACCATGCAATATGACAAAAGCTTTAATGGAACTGGCAGAGGTGCATCAGTTACATAGAAGAGTGGCCCCTAAGCCAGCCTTGAGGGTGAGGGAAGAATTCTTGGAGAAATAACAGAATAACAAGAAAGATGAATCCTAAAAGTTAAGTAGAAGGCACAGGCATGGGAGTGCAGCATACTTTAAGGCTCTATGTACCAGTGAGTCCATAGCATACTCAGAGAAACAAATCTTAAGTTAGTTGAGCTGGAGGATCGAGCATAAGAAGGTGACTGACAAAAGGGGAGGCCAGAGAAGTTGGCAGGAGCCAGGCCATGAAGCACCTTGTTAGTCACTCTAGTGGACCCCTATGGTTTTCTATTGAGGTTCCAATCCTCCTTCCTCTTTTCTCCCTAACAAAACTCTCTTATACATTAGCCATAAGCCTGAAGAAAAACCTATTGCTCCGGGGTATCTCAGCAGGAATGTGCCTGTGACCCAACCCTAGCCAAGGGGATGGGAGGGGAAGTCTGCTAGAGGGCTTCAGGAAACAGCTTCCTCCATGATAAGAAAGAGCCATAGAAAGACGTTTTCTTCATCTTCTAGATGTCCTGCCTGTATGAGTCATTGTGATACCATCCTTCTATTAGTCTGATGATTAAGCCATAACTAAATATGTCATAGCAGAGAGAGGAAAAAAAAATCTGATGACACCATTGATCCTGAATCAATCAGCCATGAAGCCTTTCTACCATGGAATTTCCTGTTATAAGATTTAATAATTTTTTCATTGTTAAGTTAGAGTTGAGCTTGTTCATTAAATCCTAATAAAGGATTTCTCATTGAAGATTTTTTTAAAACTTGCAAAATATTTGAATAATATTTGGAAAAGTGATTTAGATGTAGGGACTTGAAAGACTTCAGTTAGAAACCTTTCTCGTTATTGAAGTAGAAACTTGACCCAAAATGACTTAAGCAAAAAAAGGAATTTACTGGCTAAGAAAACTGAGCATTTTGTGAATAGATCTGGAGCTTCAGAAAGGGCTTGATTTAGCACTCACGGATGATGACCAGAACATATTTCTCCTCCATTTCTCCATTTTTCTTCCTCAGTATTGACTCTACTCTCAAGCAGGCCCTTTTTTGTGTTCCCAGGAACTCCAGAGGCTAAATGCTTCATTTCTCAAAATGAGTCCAATCTCTGATGGCTCAAGTAAGAGTTTTGGAATTGAGTCTTAGTGATTATTTGGTCCGATGTGTGCTATTTATCCACCTTTGAGACAATCTGTGCATCTAGGAAGATGGGATATGGTGACAGAATTAAAGAAATAAGGCCCTTCCCTGAAGATGAGATGAGATGGAGTCAATCTCACCCAAACGTTGTGGTGGAAAACTTCAGAGTACTGGTAAAAAGAGTAAGAGAGGACTACATGCTAGAACAGGAGGTGACAGAGTTAAGAATGGTTGCCAAACCTCTCACTTGGGCATCTTGGAGAGAAATACACAAAGAGGAGGAAGCACCTTAAGATGGTCAGTTAAGATAAGCAATATAATTACAGACAGTGACCAAGCTGGTCATTGGTTGTCTTGAAAACATTGTAATAGTCATGGAATGAATGGAGTTAGGGCAAATAGATCAAAGAATATTCTTTGAAAAATCTTGGAAGTAGAGGGCAGCAGAGAGATAGAAGTAATAACTCTAAGGGGCCTTTGAGATTGAGGTTACATTTTTTTTAAGTAGGAAAGATTTGAGCATGCTAAAATGCTAAAGATAGGTGAAAAAAATGTAAGGAAGGACTAGATTGAACACATAGGTCAGAAACAGGGAAATTAGCGCAGCAAATATCCTAGGAATAATGACTAGAGGCATGGAGAATACAGTAGAATAATTAATCTTAAAGAAAAGTAAGGGATTTTTATTTTCCACTGTGATAGAAGGGAAAGAGTAAATAACTGATGGCAACCCATTACTACATTTGTAATGGGAATGAATTCCGGACAATGAGAGAGATACCATCTGAAGATTTCTCATTTAACAGTGAAGTAGAAGATGTTACCTACTGATGGACACATGAAAGGAGATCATGAAAGGTTGAAGATAGTCCTGAGAAAGAATAGAAGAGAGAGTGGAGTAGGAAAACATATGGAACCTTATTATTTTGTCCCATATGATCCAGAAGGTGAGTAGTGTATTGCCAGAAATACCCAATCTTGCTCATAATTGATCATAGATACAATCAGAATCCAATGCCTGGGATAATATATTTCTTCACTATTGCCCATTAAATGACCTTCAAATTCAGTCACACTCCACTGCAGATGGAAACTTCAAAATCCTTTCTCCCCAGTCATCTCTGTCCTTCCTTGTCTCCTCGTCTGTCCTCCTTTCAGGTTCCCTCCTCCAACCTGCCTTTCCTCTGTGGCAGACTGGAGAAACCCATTCTGTCCCTGGAGAGACCTGTGCTTACACCTATCCTAGCAGGACAATGGCGGAGGCTTCAGAACATGTGGATTACCTAAAGGAAAGCCAACTTCTCTCTTGCTAATATTGACTGCCTTTCATAGTCATCCAAATTTGGGTTTTTTGGAAAAAATCCCTCTGTCCACCAGAGAGAAAAATCTGAAGAATGAAGGGACGAAAGCATCAAAGACCCCATTGAAATCAGAAACCAGAAATTGTTTTTGAAAATGCCAATTGTGTGATTTTTCTCTGCAAAGTTTTAGCACCTCAGATGTTGAATTTTTTTCTCATTCTATCATGTTTTTATTACTGATGCCCATTTTTTAAAATTTTAATTAGTTTATTTCTTTTTCCAAATACATTTGTCTCTGCCTTCCCCCCCCCCCCCCACTTTCCCCTGCCTCCTTCCCCCTCTCCCTCTCTCAATCCTTCCCCACTTTGGCTTTGTCCATGAGTCCTTGTTATATGTTCCTTGATTTGCCCCTTTCCTTCCTTTTCCCCCACCCACCCCTCCCTTCTTCCTTCTTGTCTCTGTTGGTTTCTTTTCCTTTCAGTGTTGCTGGTCTTATTTTCCTTGCATCTTTGTTTTGTTGGTCAGATGTTGAATTGAAAAGAAGATTGTCAATACTGTTTTTGAAAAAGTTGTTAAAATGATGTATTTGCCTATAAGGTTCAAATAGATTAGAGCATCCAAACACAGATTATAATTTCCAACCCAAAATACATACTGGGAGTGTTCACATCTGATAATGTTCTACAGAACATTAAAAGTACACCTGGCTGATGGCACAGAGCTGTGAGGCCTCTACTGCCTAATTTCTCCATGTTGCAGCAGATACAGAGGTGTTTTCAGAGGTAAAATTTCCTCCTGGTCTAAGTATTCCCTTAACCCAGTAACTTACCAAGTCTCAGTTGCAAGAAATAATATTAATAAAGATTGTTAGAAAGGCCTACAATACAGGCATTATTCTAGAGCCTTATTGTCCAACATGATGACCACTAGCCACATACAGCTACTTACATTTAAGTGAGTTAAAATAAGAGTTAAACGTCAGCTCCTCCATCCACTGGCCACCTGTTAAGTGCTTCATCGTCACGAGTAGCTGGTGATTGCCATATTGGACAGAACAGATACAGAACATCACCATTGCAGAAAGTTCCACTGGGCAACGCCGCTTCAGAGTTTCCACCCTTGGGTCAGTCCGGGCCCTCTGTGAGCTCCACACAAGGGCGGCATCATTTGCATCTCTCATACAACTGTTTTTAGGCCGTTAGCTTGCAGTGAGAGACATTATTAGAAAAAGCCCTATAAATTTTGTGAAGGACATCGTCTGTCATGTTTATAGGGTCTTTTTTTATGAAGGCCTCTGGAAGAAATTTTTAAAATTTATTGGGGTGACATTGGTTAATAAAATTATATGTTTCAGGTATATAATTCTGTAATACATCATCCATATAGTGTGCTGTCTGTTCACCAAAATCTTCATCTCAGCATCAGGGCAAGCTGTGGTTCTTCTAAACATTGGATTGTTTTCATCCTGCAGTTAACATGACTCTTGAAGCTGATTCATTTGCCTTATTGTCTTTAGACAAACTTAGAGCCACATTTGCAGTCTTCCACCAACCACCAGACATGCATTTCTATGTGTGTGTTTCCTGCCTTCATTTTCCTTCACAATTTTATACTTTGGGGTTTAATGTGGTTTTTAAACTACCTAAATCCTTCCTGTCATGGAAGTAAAATATTAAGTAAATAGATCCATTATGTGCCTACATATACACTTGTGTTGTATACAGTTATCTTCCATCCACAACTCAGATATGTGTCCTTGGGGTGAGAACATTACTAAAAACACACTCTCTTAAACATAGTCCCTTTAGTACTCTAATTCATCACTTCAGCTATTGCTCTAAAACACTCTAGTACAGTGCCCTAAATGATTCCTTTGCTGTACATAACAGATTAGCTGTAACTGAGGTTTCAACATCATGTGACAAGTATTCAGACCTCTACTTGAGTATTAAGCTTCCAACGGTTTAACCTATCTGATATGTAGCTGTTGCTGGAAGTAATAGAGCAAAGGTCAGGCCTGTATCATGGCAACTGCAATGGTTTCCAGTGTGTAATTGCAGGGTGTTTTTATGAATATTTATACAGTGCATGTTTTATAATCCCAGTCATATAAAAGCAAAGTGCTGTTGCTATGACTTTATACAGTGGAACCTTCTATCATGCTTCTCTGACCTCTTTCACTGATTATACAACTTACAATTTGCTTGTATACTATACTAAGCCATGAATAAATACTGTGCTTAATTATCCAGCATAGGGATAGAGATGACGTAGAAAAACTGAATTCAGAATTTCCAAACCAATTTTGCTTCCTCTCACAAGAAAAAAAGTTGAATGTTTCTTCCTTTTATTCTCCATATCTAACTCTTTACAATACTGAATACTTACTAGGCACATGTGGTTTTACTTGGAAAAGGCAAAAAATGCATTGTTCATACTGTTAATACATGTAAAATCTTCTTTGTTGAGGGGACAAGACTTATGTGAATGGAAAATGACAGCCTCCAAAGGCAGTCAAGTGAGCAGTGCAGTTTAACATGTTCTATTAGGTGCTTGGGAAGGACAGGAGTGGCTTTGCAGGAGTGTGATCTTTGACAGATCTGCAGAGAGGAAGAGAAGGATGCGATTCAAGAAGGAGAGAAAGCAAGAGCAAAGATGTAAAGGTGGGCAGGCACAGACCTTTCAGAGGCAATGAATAAGTCAGTCTGGTGGAATCACACTCAAGTGGAGAGGCTAAAGAGCAATGGAATAAGAAAACAGGCAGGACAGAGATGGGAAACTAAGGAAGGGACTGTGAAAAACTTGCACACGCGGTAATTCACCCTTGAACAATCAAGCATCATCAATATGATATCAATTTTTTTTTTGCCTCAGAAGGAAAAATAAAAGCCAATTTACAGCCTGTTTTCTGTGACATAGTAAAAGAAAGTGGCATGATGGCAATTATCATTCAACACATGATAATGAACTGTTTGAAATCTTTATCTTTGTACTATACACTTTTCAAAGCTCTTTCTTATGCATAATTTTTAATACTCAGGCAAACACTTGGAAGTAGGGGAAGTGATCAGAGTAGGGGAAGTGATAAAGACACTAACTAGGAAGAATCGATATGTCTTTGACTCATACAGGTTGACATGGGCAATGGTGGACCAAGGCAGCAAACACAAGCCATTGACTCTCAGTTTAATTCTTTTCTCTTACACCACACTGACTTAAATTGCTGCTGCTTCACTTTCATACATTTGCAGTGCAGAGTCCATTTGTCACTGACTTTGGGATTTTCCCTTTCAATACCACGTTCTCTAAGAAACACACTAATTACAGTAGGAGAGAGTATTTTGCGGGAAATATGTGATAACTAAGAAAGACTGGTCATTTTTGTCTTCTAGATTTTTTTAGGTTTGAGAGATATGCCTTTTTATCAAGGCTGGTTTGGATTTTCTCCTGCCTGAAAACAAAAGGATGAACTGTTTGATGTCCTGGGTGCTGTGTGAGCTGCAATGATTCTGTGATTCTTTCCTCTATTGGCTTAGAGGGCATTGTCAGGAATCCAAATCTCTTATTTAAAGTGCATCAGAGAGAAATGCAGTTGGATGTAAGCAATGCGTATATGTAGAATAACAATGTAAATATTTTATAGACTGCAGCACAACAGAATTAAATACTTTTGCTTGGACAAATAAATTCTATCTTCAAAGCTACTGCAAAGAAGCTTAGGTATCGGGCACAATAAATTTTCAAATAACTAAACACATTGTGGTGTTCACATAACTCTGCATTTCTCCAAAATCTTAGCACCTTCTTAGCAATGTTGGGAGAAGCCTTACCTATTGCTTTTCAGAAGAAATCTTTTTCTCTTGGCAGCCTGATAGATTATACAAATCAGCAAATTCAGTAATTAACTAATTGAGGTATATGTGTTTGTTCTTTCTGAGCTGTTAAGCCTTTATCCTTCCTTTACTCTATGAGCATTGTCCAGCTACTCCCCCAACTCAGAGCAATGACATTACCTATTTGACTATGACCAAGTTCCAAAAGTGCCCTCATCAACACTCTCCCTCTGACCAATGCCAGCATCCTTAGATTTTATTTTACAGCCTTCACTGTAGACTTTAACCCATGGTGATTTCAGATCTCAGATGTCAGAAGTATCTTAGAGACCAGAAACTCGTGAGAAGTTAAGATGTACCACCTTACATCATTCTCATCACTCCTACTTAACATAATACTGGAAGTCCTAGCCAGAGCAATCAGGCAAAATTGAGAGAGGGAGAGAGAGACATTAACACCTAAACTGGAAAAGAAGAAGTGAAATTGTCTCTATGTGCAGAAGAGATGATCTTAAACAGGTGGAACAAAAGTAGGTTTACAGTTGTAAGTACACAAAACACAGTTTATTCTTGCATTATTGTTTATTAGTTATTGTATTACTTTCAATATGAGCAACAATAAACCTATTTTTGCTTCCCTCTGTATACAGGATATCATAAAGACTCCACCAAAATATTTAGAACTAATAAACTCAGTAAAGCTTCAGGATACAAAATCACCATACCAAAATCAATTGTGTTTCCATATACTAACAATGAAGTATCTGAAAATGAAATTAAAAAATCCCTTGCATAATAGCATCAAGAACAATAAAATACTTAGGAATAAATTTAACCAAGGAGGTAGATCTGTACACTGAAAACTGTAAGACTGATGAAAGAAACAGAAAAAAGGCACAAATAAATAGGAAGATATCCTGTTTTCATGGATTAGAAGAATTAAAATTATTAAAACGTTCACACTACCCAGTCATCTATAGAGTTAATGAATCCCTATCAAAATCTCAATGGCATTTTTTTAAAGAAATTGAAAAAAAAATGCTAAAATCTATAGGGAACCATGAAAGACCCTGAGTAACTAAAACACTTTTGGGAAAGAAGAACAAACCTGGAAGCATCACATTCCTGATTTTAAACTATATTACAAAGCTACAGTAATTAAAACATTATTGTACTGGCATAAAAAACAGACACATAGGCCAATGGAACAGAATCAAGAGACAAGAAATAAACCCACACATGTACAGTTCACTAATATCTAACAAGGGAGCCAAGAATAATCAATGGGGGAAAATAGTCTCTTCAATAAATGGCACTAGAAAACTAGATAACCACATGTGAAAGAATAAAACTGAACCCCTACCTTATACCACTCACAAAAATCCATTGAAAATGGATGAAACACTTACATAGAAGACTTGAAACCATAAATCCTGGAAGAAAACATAGGGAAAAAGCTCCTTGACATTGGCCTTGGCAATGGCTTTTTGGATGTGTCGCCAAAAGCACAAATCAACAAGTGGGACTACATCAAACTATAATAAATCTTGAGGACATTTTGCAAAGTGAAATAAATCAGATAGAGACAAAAACTATATGATCTCACCTATATATGGACTCTAAAAAAACAAAAACAAACAAACTCATAGAAACAGAGTAGAGGAATGGTTACCAGAGGCTGAAGGGATAGGGAAAATAGTGAGATGTTGGTCAAAAGGTACAAATTTCTAGTTATAGTATGAGTAGGTTCTGAGTTGTAATGTATAGCATGATGACTCTAGCTAACAATACTGTATTATACACTCGAAAGTTTCTAAGAGAGTAAATCTTACAAGTTCTCACCACACACCCACAAAAGGTAACTATGTCAGGTGATGGATGTGGAAACTAACCTTATTGTGGTAATCATTTTGCAGTATATACATATATTAAATTATCACATTGTACACCTTAAACTTGCACAGTGTTACATGTCAATTATAGCTAAATAAAACTGGAACGGGAATAGAAAGTTTGAGGACCCTCATGTTTTGTGCCCTCTGTTCTCTAGTCTTCCCAGTCTCTCCTTCCTGTGTTCTTGCCTGATTACCCATTTCTTGCTTCCAAATGTTTAACCGCTTCTGACATAACCTTCTACTTATTCTCACACGCTCAGAAAACACCCTTGCCTTTTACTGTATAGACTCTGCTGGAGGGAAGCTCCCGTCATTTACTGAAAGCCAAATAGCTGCCTCTGACCTCCTCTGTGCTGTCTCTTGTCTGAGGCCAATGTTGCCTCCTGAGCTTTGGATCCCCCGCCCCTCACTTTCTCAGGCAAAGTCACCATGCATTACCACCTTCATTCTCTTGGATTTTCAACTTCCCCCTTACATAGATCCTTCTGGAAGGCCTTCCCTCTGTAAATCCTTTGTGTAAAATGGCCAACCTTGAAAAGAAGATATGCTTGCACATATTTATACATACATACACATATAGATGTGGGTTACACAGACATCCACACGTGTCTCTATTTGATTAATTGTCTGCTAATGTACCGTCCAACACACCTGTGAACTGGTGTTAAAAAAACCTCTTATTAAATACTGAAAAGATGTAATTAATACTTACAAACCAGGTTTAAGGCATAAAAACATTCAGTGAACTCTCTTTAAGTTTAATGAATGAAGTGTATCTTGAATCTCCTAGGGGCCTCTGCCTCATCTTATTGTATGTCCCCTGCCCCCGCCCAGAGGTGAATGCTTTTATTAACTTTGTTTTGTTCCCTTACTTTTTAAGACAGCTTTATTGCATTTGCTTTCTATACTTATACAGTGTATTATTGCATTTTATGGCATTTTGAATGTATGTAATAGACTCTCCTCACAGACTGTGTATTGTTTTGTCACTTATTTTTTTAGTCAACATTATCTTCATTTAATTCAACCATGTTTCACTGTTGTGTAGTATATCATTTCATGAACAGATGACAATGTATTTATTTATTCCACTGTTTGTGTATATGCAAGTTATTTTCAATTTGTTTGTTTTTGTTGCCATTTTAAACAGTGCTAGTATGCCCTAGTATACAATGTACAAGAGTTATTTTAAGGTCTGTATCTAAGTATATATCAGCTATCTATATCTTTCATTTTATAAGATAATGCCAAATCATTTCCCCAAGGTTGTTACAAAGTTATTGTATAAGAATGTTGTTCCACCTATCCATACTCAACATTGCTTGCTATTTTCCAAACTTTAAAGTTTGCCATTCTGAAGGACATGAAATTATATAGTTTATTCTTGTATTATTATTTTTAAATTATTGTATTATTTTCCATATGGACAACTGCAAACCTACTTTTGCCCCATCCTGCATTATTGTATTTATTTTTATTTGACTTCTTACCATCTTAATCATTTTTTAAGTGTACAGCTCAGTGGCATTGAGTACGTTTACATTGTTGCATAACCATCACCACGTCCTGCTCCAGAACTCTTCATCTTGCAAAACTAAAATGCATGCATTAAGCAACTGCTCCCCATCCTTCTCTCCCTGTGCCCCCTGGAAACCACTATGCTTTCTGTCTCTATGTATTTGACTATTCTAGGTACCTCACATAAGTGGAATCCTACAGTACTTGTATTTTTGTGACTGGCTTATTTCCCTTAGCACAATGTCCTCAAGCTTCATCCATGTTGTTGCATGTGTCAGAATTTCCTTCTTTTTTAAGGCTAAATAGCATCCCATTGTATGTTTATACCACATTTTGTTTATTTATCTGTTAATAGATACTTAGGCGGCTTCCATCTTTTTGGCGATTGTGGATAATGCTGCTAGAAACATCGCTCTATAAATATCTCTTTGAGACCCTGTTTTCGATTCTTTTTGGGATATACCCAGAAGTGAAAGTGCTAGGTCATATGGTAGTTCTCTGTTTAATTTTTTAATAAACTGCATCCTATTTTCCATTGCACCTGCACCATTTTACATTTCTACTAAAAGTGCACAAGAGTTCTAATTTCTCCACATTCTCTTCAACACTTGTTATTTTCTGTTTTGATTAGACTTTGTGCTGTTTTGTTTTTATATTCCCATCCTAATACATGTAAGATGGGACAATTCATTGTATTTTAATTTTTATTTCTCTGATTATCAATGAAGTTTTAAAATCTTTTCATATTGACTATTCTGTAAATGAATACCTGCAAGTCTTTGCTCACTTTTATTTTCAGTTGTCTCATGTATATTGATTTGTAAGAGTCCTTTTAGTATGCTGGATGTTAATCCAGTTTAATTACTATAAATTTCTTTTCCCAGTTGTGGCTTAATTTCACCTTCCTCATACTGAATTATTATTAATAGAAGTTCTTAATTTTAAAATACATAATTTAATAAATAGTTTTAAAAAACAATTTGTAGTTCTTAATTGTTTTTTAAAAACTTCCCTACCCAAGGCAAAAAAGAAAAGGTATCTTATGATGTCTTAAAAATGTTATAGTCTTGATGTTCACACTTAAATCCTTGACTTCTCTGTAATAAATTTTATTTATAATATGAAATAGAGATCCACTCTCATTTTTTATACATAGCATATCATATTGTTCAAGCAATCCTTATTTAAAAGAGCTTATTTTTTCCCATTGAGCTACTGTGAAACTGTTATGCATCAAGTGTAAATATACTTGTAGATTTATATTTTCTGTACTTTGGCCAACCCTACACTATAATCTTTTAATGACTACAGCCTTATATTCATTCCAAAATCTTTTTATTTCTCAGTAGTGTCCTTTTTTTGGCCTTTGGCTGGTTTGTGTACCTTATGTAAAATTCCATAAAAAAAAACGAAACTCACAAATACTGTGAAACTTCTGTTTGCTTTGGGGAGACTGGACATTTTAATTATATCTCATCCATACACAAGTAAATGTCTTCACTTACTTAGATCTTTAATATCTTTAATAAAAGTTATATAATTTTTCATCAGAAATATCTTCAGTATCTTTATTAGATTTATTTGTAGCCACTTTGCCTTTTTATGCTCTTGCAAATGATAGTTTTTACTTTGTAAATATATTTTATTGATTTTGCTATTAGAGTTGTCCCATTTTTCCCCCTTTGCCACATCCACCCCTCATTCCCTCCATAAATCTTTCCCCAACCTTAGTTCATGTCCATGGGTCGTACATATAAGATTCTTGGCATCTCCATTTCCCATACTGTTCTTAACAGATCTCTGTCTATTCTGTATCTACCAATTTGTACTTCTTAATCCCTGCACCTTTCCCCTTTTTCTCCTCCTTTTCCCTCCCAACTAATAACCTTCCAAATGATCTCTTTATCTATGATTCTGTTTCTGTTCTTGTTTGTTTAGTTTGCTTTTTAGATTCAGTTGTTGATAGTTGTGATTTATTGCCATTTTAGTGTCCATAGTTTTTATCTTCTTCTTTTTCTTAAATAAGTCCCTTTAACATTTCATATAATAAGGGCTTGGTGATAATGAACTCCTTTAACTTTACCTTGTTTGAGAAGCACTTTATCTGCCCTTCTATTCTAAATGATAGCTTTGCTGGATATAATAATCTTGCTTGGAGGTCCTTGCTTTTCATCACTTTGAATACTTCTTGCCAGTCCCTTCTAGCCTGCAAAGTTTCTTTTTAGAAATAGGCTGATAGTCTTATGGGAATTTTTTTGTACACAACTATCTGCTTTTCCCTTGCTGCTTTTAAAGATTCTCTCTTTATCTTTAACCTTTGGCATTTTAATAATGATGTGTGTTGGTGTGGCCCTCTTTGAGCCAAACTTCTTTGGGATTCTCTGAGCTTACTGGACTTGTATGTCTATTTCCTTTACCAAATTAAGGAAGTTTTCTTTCATGATTTTTCAAATAAGCTTTCAATTTCTTGCTCTTTCTCTTCTCCTTCTAGCACCCCTCTGATTCAGATGTTGATATGTTTGGAGTTTCCCAGAGGCTCCTTTGACTATCCTCACTTTTTAAAAAATTCTTCACTTCCTGCTGTTCTGACTGAATGTGATTTTCTTCCTTATGTTCCAAGTCATTGATTTGATTCTCAGCTTCATCCACTCCACTCTTGGTTCACTATAATTTTTTTAAAATTTCTCTTAGTGTAACCTTCATTTCTGCCTGGGTCTTTTTTGTGCTGTTGAAGTACCCAATGGATGTCTTAAACATCCTAATAACCAGTGTTTTGAACTCTGTATCTGATAGATTTATCTCCATTTTGTTTACTTCTTTTCCTGTTCTTTCACTTGGGCCATATTTCTTTGTCTCCTCATTTTGGCAGCCTCTCTGTGCTTGTTTCTACATATTAGGTAGAGCTGCTTTGACCTGTCTTAGTAGTGTGTCGTACTGTGGAAAAGTGCACTGGTAAGTTGGGTGGAGTGGAGCCTTAGGAAATTTCCAGGGCAGGGAAACCCATGTGAACCAGGCTGATGGAGTCTCTGATATGAGATATGGTGTTGCCACTGTGTGGCTTTGTGTGAGGAGCCTGACAGAGGGGACAACGCTGCTGCCTGGCCTCTTGAGTTTTGTCAGGGAGAAAGCTGTCCCCCAGCACTTGCCCTGATGTCAGACACTTCAGTTTCTCCCCATATGCCACTGGTGCCTTTCCAGCTGTTACCCTGATGTTGAAGCACAGAGAGAGTGAGTCTGGGTAAGTCCTAAGTCCGTTGTGGGCCGTTTAAGAGGAGACTCCTGAAAATCCTGCAGTTTCTTCCACTTGTCCAGCCCCCACTGGTTTTCACAGCCAGAAGTTATGGGGACTTATCTTCTTGGCACTGGAACCCTGGGCTGGGTGGTCTGGTGTGGAGCTGGGATCTCTCACTCCAGAGGTATCCCTCCTGATTTCTATCCACCACACATGGGTGTGGGACTGCCCGTTCTGTGTCTTTACATCTCCCCCACCTCTGCACGCATGTCCACGTCTCCACCCCTCCTACCTATCTAAATGAATGTGACTTTTTAATTCCTTGGTTGCAGGACTTTGGTACAGCTTGATTTTCTGACTATTCTGAGTGATACTTGTTTTGTATTGTAGTTGTAATTTTTGCTGTGGTTGTGCGAGATGACAAGCCATGGTTACCTATGCCTCTATCTTGACCAGAAGTCAAAATGATACAGTTTTTAAATATACAGCTTCTAACTATTGCTGGAATAGAAAAGTGCAATTAATTTTTTATGTTTAGTTATACTCAGCAAATTTCCTAAACTTTCACTTGATTTTTCAGGGTGGAAATATAGCATTTGCAAATGATAACTTTTGTTTTTCTTTGAAATTCTTAAGTATCTTATTTCTTTCTCTTGCCATTTTGTGCTAAGAGAAAGAAATAAGATACACAAGTTTTCTGATAATATTAACTACAAGTGGTAATTGGGATTGATTTTGATATTACTCTACAATGATAATCATATACTTATATATGTGTATGTGTGTGTGTGTATACAAAAACATTATACCTTATCTAGTTAAAGAATTTCTCTAATCATAGTTTCTCAGAAGTTTCTGTAGTAAATGGATGTTGAATTTTATTTATCATGTTTTTTCATCTTTAGAGATAGTTGTAATATTTTCCTTTTGGAATCTATTAATTTGGTATATCTAATTTTCTTTATTAAGCTACTCTTGCCTTCTTCAAATAAACCCATGTTTGCTGGTTTTATTGTGCTATTATTTTATTTAGAATTTTTTAATTTATATTCATAACATTGGTTTGTAATTTTTTTTCATACTGTCCTTTACTGGGTCAGGTATCAAGGTTATGCTAACTTCATAAAATGAGTCAGGGGGTCTTTATGCTTTTGTGTGTGTGCATTATGAATAATTTTGTGAGACCAGAATATTTCATTACATTTTGGTAGCATAATATCATGTAAGCTTGATTTTTTGGGGGGCAAGGATGTTTAACTATTAATGTGATAATAATTATACTCTAATAAGATTAACCAAGGTATCTATTTCTTCTTGAATTAATTTTGGAATATTTATATATTTCTTAAAAATCTAGGTTTTTCAAGTTTGTTGTATTGAACTTAACAGTATCTTCTTAGTTTCAATCCTACATTTCTAATTCTACTCCTTTTTATTCCAAATATTGTTCATTATATTCTATCTTCTCTCCTTGATCAATTGTCCATAGGATTTGTCAATTTGTTAGCTTTTTTTTACTTTCATATCTTTTACTTATTTTTTACTGTTCAATTACAGTTGTCCCCATTTTTCCTCATTATTCTCCTCTGCCCTAATACACTCTGCTGTATAGATCCTTCCTATTTCGTTAATTTCTGCTTTTCATTCCTTCTTGTATCTGATAGTTTCTAACAGAGTTCTTTTTCTTCTTACTGAAGTACATTCTTTAGTTCAGGTCTTCTGAAATTGAACTTACTGTTTTTGTTTGAAGATGTATGTCTTTACCCCTTACTTTAGAATATATTCTAAGTTAGCAATCATTTTCTTTTGGCCTTTCTTTGTATTATTTTTGCATTTGTTGGGAAGTCCATAGTTGGTCTTATTGCTGCTCCTTTATAGTTAATGTCTTTATTTTCTTTTGATGCATTTAAGGTTTCCCCTTTGCATTTGGTTCTCTGCAGTTTCCCTCTAAGGAGTCCAGGTATAAAATTATTTTTGTATATTCATCTTATATAAGTTATTAGGTATTTTTAAAATGTGAAATAATATCTTTCATCAGCCTTTTTCTCTTCAAATATTATCAATGTCTCATTTGCTTTTTGCTGCTTTTGGAACTATATTCTCTAAATTTCTTTACCTCTCTCATATTTTCCAACTTTGTCTTACTGTGTTACATTTTAAATAATTTCTTTTAATCCATCTTCTAGTTTGCAATTTTTTTTCCTTCACCTGAGTCTTATCCACTGTAAATCCCATCTATTTAGTTTTATTTCTGGTTTTTTTATGTTTTACATAAAAAACAGTTCTGGAATTGTATTAGTTCTTTCTAATCTGCTATGTTACTTTTTATGATTTTCAACACTTATGGATAATTACAAGCTTTTATATCTTGCATATTTTTAAGCCAAAATAAGGCATAGTCCTTTTATAATCTGTACCAAGTTATTTCAAGATCTAAAATCTTTATGGGTTTGTTCCAGCTATTTGTCATTTCTCCTCGTTCTCATTTATATTAGCTTGTTTTTTTTGTTCTCATTTGTGTTTTACATGTGTATTTTTCGCTATCCTTACAAAAGGTGTTTGTGGGGGATTCTTTGAGGCCTAAAATAAAGGGTATCCTCATCCAGAAATTAGTTTTGTTTGGTTTTTTTCCCCAGGATCTGAGGAATATTACCATTCTAGGCTCACTTTAACCAAATTCACTGCTTTGTGTTTTCTGGGTCCCCTAGACAGTGCCAATCCCAGCTGCAGTTCACTGGAAAGGCCATCTTGTAGCCACAACCTCCAGGGAGTGTTTGTTTCCCCTGCCTTTGATCCTGTTTCTCCTTCAGCACAGGTGCAGCTTTCCCTGGGAGTTGGACTTGAACTAGGCTTACTTCTTTTTCTTCTTACTCTGGTGTTGTGTTCTTTTGGATCCTAGCTCAACAGAGGGAAAGGTTTCCTATTAAACTTACCACTTGGAGTAAGACTAAGTTCTTGACCTCTTTCACTTTTGCCCCTATATCTGCCAAAACGGAAGCCCATGTTTGCTAGGATCAAGAATGCTCTCAATGCAACTTTGGAGCTCTGCTTATCTGTTTCTCACATGGCCTGAGATTTTTTTTTCCTGGTGTTGATTACTATCTTGTCAGCAATTTTCACTTTTAAGGACACTTGTTTTATATTGTAGCCAAATTTTTCATTGTATTTAATGGAAGGGTTGGTTCAAATAACCTAACATGTCATAGAAATTGAAATTAATAGTGTTTTTCTCACTATTGCCTGAAGAACAGAATAAAATAATTCTTAGATGTTCCTTTAGAAAGGTTATTGCTCCTGAAAATCATTTCTGTAGGAAAAATATCTCTCAAAGGAGGAAGACAATAAATAGGAAATAGATTAGGAAGTCTATGATTTTGAATATGGCCTTATAATATCTGTGTAGTTAGTGTCGATGTAAGGGTAGGGAGAAAAGAAGAAAGGAAAGAATAGAGAAAGAAAGAAAAGAAAGAAGAGAAAGAATAAAAAAAGAAAGGAAAATTAATTCAGCTAGATATATTCATCTCCCACTTAAAAGTGTGATAGAGATTGTAGACTAGAACCAATGCTGCCAATGGTCTTAAGCCATTATTTAGTGCTGAAAGTGAAACACTGTATCTCAATAAACAAACCATATCACATCACAATTCTCTCCTGGTAATCTGACTAAGTGTTTGTAAAGTGCTTTTGTAAAGCTTATTAAATAGGCTTGCAAATCTAGAATATTGAATTAAATTACAATAATGGGATGCAGGCAAAGTAGATGGAAGAATTGCCTGGAAGTGAGTATTGTTAAAATAGGAAATGCAAGCAATGGGTAGAATTTCTTTCACAGACAATATTTACACTTTTCAGGAATTCTGATTCTCTATAAGTAGATGATAAAATCAGTGTTCATTTTCAGGAAGAATGGGAATGGGCAAGATTCCCCTAGGGTTTCACTCCAACCAATGATTCTAGTAATCTAACTCTTTGGAAATCAATAGCTGGTCCTCAATTTGGGTCAAAAGGAAGTCTTCCGAAGAGGCTGTGAGGTTGGTTTTGCAACTCTGGGTAATGGAGGAAACCCCTGCCATTTACCATCAGCTCAAATTGCATTGTCACTAAGCTACGGCACCAAAAAGCCATTCTGAAGAGCCTTAAAATAAATGACTTTGAACAAGAAGCCAAAATCAGCCTACATTCTGAGATTCTCTGAGTTCCTAGGTCTCTGAGTTTGCTTTTTTACAATAACACAATGTCTCTTTTCCATGCTTTTGTTGGCATTTCCTTTTGGCAACATCTTCTTCATCCTTCACGGTTTGTGGGTCTACAGTTATTGTTGGGAAGGGCTTTGGTTTTGATCATTGAGTTCTCTCTGCAAAAAAAAAAAAAATGTTGTGTTTGGACCCCTGGGACCTACCTTTTCTCTGGAAACCAGAAGGCTTTACTACCAGTATGTTAGAATCTCATATAAACAGGCTTCAAAAATCTTTGGTCCTGAAAGGCTTTGCATGAACCTGTAAAATTTGCATTCACCCCAAGACAGTGAGGCTTTCTTTCAGATTCATAACAACTACTAAATAGGTGTCCCTGACTGTCATCTCTCTCCTACCTAACTGTTGGGCATCCCACAGTCAGGTTAATGTTCCTGAAGAACTTCTGAGCAAGTCTTCTTCTTAATTAAGACTATCTGTTGGTTATCCCTAAGTTTTTGAGGTTTCATCCATCCAATCTTATTCCTACTTCTGCTGTTTGGCCCCCCACCTGCCACTTCCCTCAAGCTGGTTTCCCCACTCTCCCACTCTCGCACCATGTTCATCCTCACTTCCTACATTTTCTCCTATATTTAGAAAGGGAGAGATGCTGCTCCAGGACTTCCTTGATCCCTTCCCCTTTTCCGTCCCTCCACCTCTCCTCTCTCCATCCCACACTGACGCACATGGCTCCCTTCATCACAACCAGAGCTGCCCTCTCTGGTTCTTAGTTATCACCCTGATCAGTACCCTAAGATATCAGTCTGCAGAAGAATGGAGTCAATATTTACCATCTCCTGCCTTCTCTCTCCCATTCCTATCTCTCAGATATAATAACAGAAATAACCATAAGTGTTTGAATTGTTTTTTAAATTCTTGCCACATCTCATTTTACTGATAAAGAAAGATTCAGGGATGTTAACTTCTCCTCAGTGACTCAACTGCATGACCAAGATTTAAATCCAGAAATGTCTGGCTCCAAAGCAATTACACTTCACAACTTTTTGATAACAGGAGAATTTTTCTCCCCTCCACCTCTTTTCTTTCCTTCTTTCCAAGAGACCTTAGTAGATAACTTAGTTATTTAAGATGCAATGTGATATAGAAGAAAGACACAGGCTTTGAAACCACACAAACCTGAGTTGGAATTGTGTCTTCAAGGCTTACTAGTGGACTGCTTTGGGGACAGGTGACTTAAACTCTCTGTTGTTGATTTTTTTTCATCTCCTAAAATGAGATTACAATGCCTTAGAACCCAACACAAGGCCTAATATATCATAGACATTCGGTAAGCATATGCTCATTCATTTTTCTCCTCTTTTTTTCCCTTACTGTTTTCTCTTCTTTCTCTCATTCCTTCTTATTCATCATTTTTCTTTGACTCTATCTGATATCCAGTGCTATTCAAGGACAAATGGGCGATTCTGAATGCCTAATATTTATTGGTATAATAAAACGAGTGTGAATGTTTAGATATGATAATTGTACCATAGTTATGTTTTTTAAAGTTCTTTTTCTTTTTGTAAAAGGAAAGATATAGACATCTGGTCAAGATGGAGGCATAGGTAGATAATGCTTTGCCTCCTCCCACAAACTAGAGAAGGATAACAAGCAATCTAAAAACAAGAAAAAAATCAGAACTGCCAGAAAACTGAACCGTATGGAAGTCCAACAACCAAGGAGTTAAAGAAAAAAACATTCATTCAGACATGTAGGGGGGCAGAGACAGGCAGCTAGAGCAGAGAGGACACATGATGAGGCAGCAGCTGGCAGACCAGGCGGGCCCACATTCACATGCAGATAAAAACAGGGAGGGACAACTTGGGAGTGAGCAATCGCAGCCCAAAACAGACTGCAAAACCTAGGGTTCCAGCATCAGGAAAAGAAAACCTCATAACTTCTGGCTGTAAAAATCTGTGGGGGTTGTACAAACAGAAGAAACTGCCAGTCACTCACGACAGTCCATTGGAGGGGCCTACAGCATCCTGGAATGTACACAAGCCTGCCCACCCTTGAATAAGCACCAGGGAAGTACCTGGATGGACGTCATTGACTTGCAGGAAGAGGGGGAAGTGGCAGAAAGTGGAGCAAGGAGCACTGTTCCCTCTCTAATCCCCCCACCAAATACAGTGCCACAACATGGTGAAGCAGGTTTCTCTTCCCTGGAGAATACCTAAGACCTAAGGCTCTGCCCTCTACAATGTAACAGGTGCACTTACAAATTGAAGAGACAAAGAAATATGGCCCAAATGAAAGAACATATCAAAACTCCAGAAAAAGAATGAAGCAACAAGAAGATAGACAACCTATCAGATGCAGAGTTCAAAACACTGGTAATTAAGATGTTCACAAAAATGACTGAGTACAGATGCAAAGTAAAGGAAGAGGTGAAGGCTATACAAAGTGAAATAAAGAAAACTATACAGGGAACCAACAGCGAAGGGAAGGAAACTGGGAAGAAATAAAACATTCTGCTGGAACAGAGAAAAGAAACAAGAATTCAAAAAAATGAGGAGAGGCTTAGAAATCTCTGGGACAACTTTAAACATACCAATAAGGGTGCCAGAAGGAGAAGAGGAAGAGCAAGAAATTGAAAACTTATTTGAAAAATAGTGAAAGAAAACTTCCCCAATTTGATGAAGGAAATAGACATACAAGTCTAGGAAACAAAGAGAGTCCCAAAGAAGTTTGACCCAAAGAAGACCACACCAAGACACATTATTATTAAAATACCAAAAGTTAAAGATAAAGAGAGAATCTTAAAAGCAGCAAAAGAAGAGAGTTACCTACAAAGGAGTTCCCATAAGACTAGCAAGTAATTTCTCAAAAGAAACCTTGCAGGCCAGAAGGGACTGGCAAGAAGTATTCAAAATGATGGGGGGAAAAAAAGCACCTACACCGAAGATTGCTCTATCCAGCAAAGATATCATTTAGAATGGAAGGGCAGATAAAGTGCTTCCCAGACAAGGTAAAGTTAAAGGAGTTCATTTTCACTAAGCCCTTATTATATGAAATGTTAAAGGGACTTATCTAAGAAAAAGATCAAAACTATGAACAGTAAAATGACTACAAACTCACAACTATCAACAACTGAACCTAAAGAAAAAAACTAAGCAAACAACTAGAACAGGAATAGAATCATAGAAATGAAGATCACATGGAGGGTTATCAGTGGGATCGGAGAAATGGGGAGACTAGAGGGAAAAGGTACAGGGAATAAGAAGCATAATTTGTTGGTACAAAATAGACGGGGGGAGGTTAAGAATAGTATGGGAAATGAAGATGCCAAAGAACTTATATGTACGACCCATGGACATGAACTGGTGTCAGTATTGCTGGAGGGAGGGGAGGGTAAATATGTGGAGGGGGCAAAGGGAAGAAAGTCAATGGGACAACTGTAATAGCATAATCAATAAAATATACTTAAAGAAGATAATCCACAAAATGAACAAGCAAGGAAAGTATAACCAGCAACAATTAAAGAAAAAAGAAACCAACAGAAATGAGAGTGGGGGAGGGAGGAGGGTAGTGGGGAAAGGAAGGGGAAGGACCAAATCAAGGAACATGTATGAAGGACACATGGACGGAGCCAAGGCGGGCAGGGATTGAGGGAGGGAGGTGGGGGTGAGAGGGGCAGGGGAAAGCAGTGGCGGGTAAATGGAGACTAATGTATTTGAACAATAAAAATTTAAAAAAATAAAAATAAAAAAATAAAATCCATACTGAAGTATTTATGGATACAGAAATAAGATATCTAGAATTTGCTTCAAAATAACCCAGTGATGTTGGGGAATGGGGGACAAGAGTGAGTAGAGGTATGGATAAAATAAGAGGCTTGAGTTGGTAATTTTGAAGCTAAGCAGTAGGTGCATAGGGATTTATTATATCATCAGTCTTTACTTTTGTGTAGGTTTGAAAATTTCCAAAATAAAACACTTGCTAAAATGCAGAAGGTTCAGGCCTCAGTAGCTTCCTCATCTTCAACAAAGTTCCCAGTTCTCCCAAATGACATTCTGGGCAGCTTTTCTCCTTGCTTTCCCCAGATCTTCCTAGGTTATTTATTCCAGACTCCATGCTAGCAGAGCACCAGCACACAGCCTCAACCCCCGCAGTTGGCAATTGGACAAAAATCCCTTCCTGACCCCAGATGGCATCACAGCTTCCTCAGTCTGATCTTGTCAGCATATTTTTTCCAGGCACCTGATTCCTGGATGTGGCAGCAATAAAACCAACTGAGATGGTTTGGCTGGCCCCTCTAGAACAGGTATTTCCCATTCTGATGCTGTCAGCCATCCACGCATGCTGCTTCCAAGAGCTCCGAAATAACAGCAGAGTAAGAATTTCACAGACTGCAGTGTATGCTTTTAGACTTCTGGCCAGAGTGTTCCTCAGGGATGTAGAGTCACTAGGTCAGCTGATATACTAATATCACTGATTATTAATTAGAAATTTAGTGTAAACAAGCAAGTTCATGGGTCACATTTTATTAGGAAATTGGCATGAGTTAGGGGATAAAAAGGCCAAGATCAAGAACACAGGAGTTTATTTTCTCTGCTATTCGTCACTCTACAGACTCTTCAAGTTAGATGTGTGTCAGACAGATTCCAGTTGGACTGAAGTAAAAAAAAAAATAAAGAGCCAAGTTATCAAAATGCAAGACTTGGAGAACAGGCTTTCCAATTATCTTTCTTGAGACAAGCATTCACCCTTGCTTCCATCATTATGCGTCACTTTACACTTCCAAGTACTTCCAATTTCTTCTCTTACTTGAGCCTCACATTCTATCAAATAAGGCATGTACCATTATTCCTATTTGACAATGACAACTTGGGATACTAGGGCTCAGAGATGTGGCTTATGTGACTTGTCCAAGGCCACACAGCCTAGGAGGTGCAGCTAGAACAAAACCCTGAGTTTCTCACCATCTATTCCATGCTTTTCCCCCTACACCAAAATGAACATTGTGTTATTATGCTCAGACCCATCAGGATTTTCAAAGAAATGAACTGTGGGGTGTGGGTTGGGGGCAGGGAATGGCTCAGAAACAGGCCAAGGAGACTTGTCTTAGGCCTCCCCGCCCCCCACTGCATTCTTACCTGACAAAATCCAGGCAGCATTTACTACTGATAATTACACTACAGTGAAGAGAACAATAATGATAATAGCCCTAGATGACTCTGTCCCCTGTTACAGTGCTGAATGCAGCACATGCTTCCCTCTCTGCCAGGGAGTGGCAACCCTTCAATGCAACAAAGATACAATAACAACTTGGTAGCCTCTAGCACTGGGCTAGCAATTACTGTGCTTTCTCATTAATCTAGATGCAATTTTCTAGCTGCAAGTTTTCCTCCCTCCTCTCCTTTCTTCTGTTAACATATACTGATTAATTACTCTGTGCAGGCACTGAGCTGGGCCCTTCAGGATACAGTAGTGAACACTACTCTCCATCTGTGTTCCACAATATACTCATTTCCAACTTGGTCACCGTTTTCTGTCAGGAATGCCCTTCCTTTCTTCCTGCTAATCCATTCCCCCATTCTTTTACAACACTTGTCAAAAGCAGCTTTCTCTGGTAAGTTTTTGCCTCTCTGTCCATTCCATTCCCCAGCAGAGCTCTAGCACTTTGACTAAAGGTGGTGAAATTCTCATTTTGATGCTGAGTAAAAGGACTCAGACAAGGAGGTTCTCCAGGTTGTTTTCTTGACTCTATTACTACCTATCTGTGTAACTTGAGGCAAGTACTTAAACTTTCTGAGTGTCAGTTTCACCCATTGTAAATGGGCGTGATAAAAAAATGCCTGAAATACATAGCAAGTTGTGGATGTTAAAGCCAATGGAAAAGTACAGAGGATTATTCACAGTCATTGGTTTAATATTTATGGTATTTCTATGAAATGTAAATTACTAATTCAGGCACTAGGTAGTATATAAAACCATGAGTCAAATACTTATTATATAGTTTGGGAGAAAACACTGATACAAGGCCATGAAAGATGTTATAGAAGTTGAGAAAAGGAAGGACTAAATTTTGATTGGGGATCTCAGAGATGGTGTCATAAAATAAGTGGCATCTGAGCTGAGCAATGTGAGGCCACTGTGACTGAAATGTGCGAGATGGCAGGGAGGAGGTGGAAAGACAAGTCTGTAGGAGGAACATCAAAGCAAATAGCTGGGCTTGGGAAGGGGGTGTCATGCAAGACCCCGAGAAACATGTGGTTTAGTTTGGCTGAAAGGTAAGAGTTTCAGGAGAGTCATCCAAGATAAGTCCAGAAATCTGGATTTGCAGCAGATTGCCAGAGGCTGGGTTTCAGAGTTTTGACTTTATTTGAGAAGTTGTGCAGAACCAATGATGTCATTTGAGTATGGAAGTTCTCAAATTGAAGGAGGTGTTTTTGGAAGATTCCTTTAGCGGCAAAATAGAAGATGGCCTGGAGATGATGACGCTAAACAGGTACAAGTTACATAGTGTAGTAACAGTCATTTGCTCCCATCAGACTGTACTAAAAACCTCTATCTTTTTGTAAATGGGTCTTCTTCCTCTGTATCATCTCACAAGTCCCATGTGCTCACTTTGGCACATGGAGAAGAGCTGTTTATCCCAACTTGCTAATGGCTGAGTTCTAGTTCTGTGTCTATCCACTTAAGCCCAGGCAGTTGCTGTGCAAGATGTCAGCAAAGTATTGTGGAGAAGAGACCCAGCACCTGTAAGCTGAAGATTGCTGTGCACCTTACCTCCTACCTCTGTCTTGGTTCAGGTTCGACTCACAGACACTTGCAGCTTCACAGTCACTTACAAACAGAAATGGTAGAGACAGCTGCTGGAGATAATATCTGGCAGGGCTCTAAGCTGATGTTCCAACCCCTGGGATATGGAGCCTGAGACCCTGACTGGCACCTGAGTGTTAGAACACCTTCCCTTCTCCATATAAATGGGATCTGCTGGGCTCATCGTAAGATGGGAGTAATAAAAACTGTTGGGTTTACTGATAAAATCACATGAGATCATGAACATTAGAGCATTCCACTAGCAGGGAGAGAAGAGTTTAGCTACTAGTTTCAGAGAGTAAGGACAGAGCAACAGAGTTTTGTTTGCTTGTTTGTTTATTATACTGGGCAAAGGATATTTTGCCTATGAACTTTAGAGCCCCTCTAAGTCAATGGGTGGTAACATAAACCATCTACTTTGTGTGCTGGACCTAGAAAACTGTAGAGAATTTTCTCAAGCCTTATATTTTGTCTCAATATGGGGTCCCCAAACTATGTTCTGTGCATCACAATATCCTGAGTTTCCTCATTCTTTGATCATATTTCTGATTGGAAAGGGAAAGGGAGGGAGTACAGATAACCAAGAAGTGGAGAGAACAACTAGTGAAGTACACATATTATATGAATGATTATAAAATAAAAAATAGATATCATTTATTGAGTCCCTACTATCTGTCAAGTACTCTGTTGGATACTTAACAAATATCACTTACTGAATATTTATAACATTCCACATGTATTTCTATTCCCATTTTAAAGACAGGCCAACTGTGTTACAAGGAAAAATTGTAGCATAAATATCACATAATTGGAGCGATAACACATCTACAATATTTACATTTATGGAATTCTTTTATATGCAATGAACCACTGCCCAAAAGAAAAAGGGGCAATATCAGCAAATGAGATCAAAAGGAAGCTACTTTGCAGCGGTGTAAACTCAAGGTCAGAAGAATTAAGTAGCATGTGTAAAGCTTATAATTCATAAGTAATAGAGTCAGGATTAAATTTAATACTGAATTTTATTAAAGAAGGGCTATGTTGGGCCAGAGATGGGAGAGACACAAGATCTACCTCCAAGTGTCGTCATTTTAAAAATCACCCTAAGATCTATGCCGAACCTGCTGTTGAAGTTAGAAGAATGGGGAAGAGTGGACAAGCATGAGATTTCAATCACATGTGAAGATAAAAAAGTAAAGTCTGTGATTGAATACAAGAAGAGATATATGACCTGTAGTAATCTGCTCGGACTACTGATAACTGCAGTGTAAAACCAGCTAAAGATTGAAAAATAGAATTCTACAAGGATACTAAAGACGATAATCAAAAGCAAAGAGTTGATCTGTCAAAAGTTGAAGAGGGATTCTTGAGGAAATTAATAAAACCTTTTATTACTTTTGTAAAAATTATGTACTTTATGATTTTAAGAACATCAAATATAAAGTGAAGGATGACATTCTGTGCTATCACTCAACTTTAGTGAAAAAATATCAATAAATACCACAAACACAAAATCTCAATACTTGACCTACTCTTAAGTTATTCTCAGAGAAGGTGCAAAGTAGTAATTATTACTTGAATATTATTTAATATAAGATCAAATACATGTTCTTCATAATTATTAGTTTCAACTTTCAAGATAAAGTCCACTCCCACTGTTCCCTTATTATTTTCCATGAAAGTTTGGTGCCCATTGGCAGTGGATTTCCTTTGAGCAGTCTTTTCCTGCTAAGAAAAAGACTCCTGTGTGTGATAGTAGTAGAATTTTAAGTCAGTAGAGAAAGGATGGACTCTCCCCAAAATGATGTTACCTCACATCATACACAAAATGATTAGAGTTAAATATTTTTTTAAAACCCAACTATAAAGTTTTAGAGAAACTTTGAGTGGACATTTTTATAATCCTGAGGTTGGAAGGTCTTTCTAAGCAATACACAAAACCAAGTAGTCATAAGATTATTTTAAAACAAAGGAAATCAAATTACTAATAACCATATGAATAGAGACCCATTCTCACCAGTAATCAGCAAAATCCAAATCAAAATATTAAAATGGGGTTTTCCTCCATCTGAGTGGCAAAAATTTGAAAAGATTGAAAATAGTTTGGTGAAAGCATAGGGAATTAGATACTTGTACATACTGTCAGAAGATGTTAAATTTGAAAAGCATTTTTTTTAGAGTAACATGGCAGTAGCTATTAAAATCTAATGCTCCTAAGAAGTGATTTTAGTTTAGTTATTATTCTACAGAAATTACCATTCTTATGCAACATACACATAATGGCTCGGCAATAACATGTGACACTATAACAATAACGATATCAAACCTAGTAGAAGGCCTTCAGCCACATGTGGTAGAACATCCACACTATTACCATCATGGGAGCTGTGAAAAGGTAAGAGATGGTACCACATGTACTGACTTGGAAAAATCCTGAAGACCATACTAAGTAAACAAGTGAGATGGAGTATGACCATGTGTATGTCCTTTTTAATTAAAAGGACGTATTTTATGGAAATACATATAGTAAATGCACACAGAGTAAAAGTCAAGGGACTACACACCAACCTAGGGACAGGAGTTGTCTCTGCGAAGAGGGAGGGGAGAGAAAGGCGAGACTTTCACTTTTTACTTTACATTTTTTACCTTAGGTACTTTTTAGCCTGGGTTCCCTAGAAAACAGAGCTTGAGGAAACGTTTACAATTTATATGCTGATGTTTGATGGTAGAGTACTAACCTAGAACAGCAAAAGTGAAGGAAACAGGGAGAAAGAAGGATGCAAAGAAAACACCTGCACTACCAGGTAGGCCAGAGCCACACACACAGACAGACAGACACACAAACACATACACACAGAGACACAGGCAGAGACACAGAGCCCCACATGCGCACAGACACACATAGGCACACACAGAAACACACATACCTCCAGGCTGTGTTATCTAGCCTGTCCAGGCAGGTTCTCAGGAAGCAGACCCCTGTGAGTTTGGTTGGCTAGATCTGAGGGCTGGAGCTGCTGTGGCTGTTGCTTTGGCAAGTGCTGTGTAGTCTGTGAAAAGGACATGGCACAACCAATGTGTCAGAAGATGAAGTGACTGCAGTGGCGACCAGGACTTAAGGGCTGCAGGAGAGTGGGCAGCCGTCACTGCAGCTCCCCTGGCAGGGACGCACAGCCAGGGGCCAGGGGCCAGGGGACACCCGGATCCCGCTGCACACCAGAGATGTAGAAGTGGTACTGATCTAGAACATGTGAATTTTCACTTTTTACAAGAGAATCTGTTCAAGTATAACACGCATAATTTTTTTTTTAAATTTAAGATACTGATGAAGCACTAAAACAGTGATGAGATAGTTATTTTTATCTTGTAAGTTTAAAATATTTTGAAAAGAGTGGTCACACCTCTTAAGGGAAATAGGATAAAAATAGACATTCTCGTACATAGAAGAGAAGTAAATATTTGTGGAAGTAATTAATTCAATAAGCACCAGAAATCTTTAAAATGTTTGTACACTTTGATGCAGTACAAACATGCTCATTGCAGCATTATTTATAACTGTAAAAGAGTACCAGCGATCCAAATATCTAGCATTCAGCGAGTGCTTAATTAGCTTGTACCCTCTGTATGTATTCTATACAACCATTGAAAGTCATGTTTATGGAGCATATTTAATGATTTTATTAAAGGCTCAACATATAATTCTAAATGATGAAATCAGGATAAAAACAGTGTGCACATTCACTACCAATGCTTTTCCTCCACACACTGGGTTTTAACTACATGATCCCCCTTATTCCCTGAGCATAGCACAGGCTTCCTTGCCTTGCCCTCTGCAGGGGTAAGTGCAGTACAGTTGCCCGACTGCCACAGAGGTTATCTCTTCCCCTCTTCTTACCGGGCTCACTGTTCTTTGACAACCACCTCCAGAGACCAGTATTCCCTGCCTGAGTTCACTGTTTCTCCTATATATGTTCTTTGAGCTCCTTGTTCACTCCTCTGTCTTAACAGTTCTCACGTCGTATTGTAATTAACTGTCCCATTCACCTACCCCAACATACACGTGTACACATAGGCACATACACATGCATTTATTTACACCCATGGACACATGCACATGATCATGCTTCTCTTGAAGGCAGTGATCATTTCTTATGATATCCATATTCTTAATTCTTTACCTAGTGCTTGGTATATAAAGGGGGCACTCATTAATTTTTGCTGAGTAAATGAATACATTTCCTCAGGCACTTGGAAAAGAGAGGAGGGAAAGCTCTGTCTGGGTTTTCTTTGGATAGTTTTCCCCAGCTGAACCAGGGAAAAGGAGCTGTGGCCATTTGCTCTGTGAACAAAGGCCTGGGGACACCTGGTGGCATTGCAGCCCCAGATTTACAAAGATGGGCATTTGATCAATAAAAGTCTTTTCATAATCCCAGCCCTTGAATTTTCCTTAAGGAACATAAAGTATAACTACAAATTATAAATGAGGGCTCATATTGTTGAAACACAAAGATTTAGCCTTGAGATGGATTTTTGTATTTATTAACAAAAGGTTTTTATTTTTCTTTTAGGAGAGGAAATAAATATAACCTTGTACCTCTGATTCCTTGTGAAGTAGCATGGGATGGTACACAAGGGAAAAGATATTTAGCAAATCATTGATCCACATTAGGAATTCTTTTGCCAGTTGATAAAGCATCTTGTACAGGGCTGCATCCCCCCCCCCCCCATCCAGATCATCAGGGAATTTGTTTTGAATGTATGTTTTTCTTTTTCAAGTTGTCCTGCAGTGTTCTATATCAACCTTCTGTTGAAACAAGTGGGGCTCAAGTATGCTTTGGCAAAGCCTTCTTTTATTGAAGATTCATTTGACAAAGCGGAGGGTTTAGTCCCTGTTGGAATAAAGGAACTGTGCCTTTTTTATTCAAACATTTTCCTCCTCCACTTCTTGTCTTCACCCCACTGCTGCCAATTATATGAATAAAGATGAGATTAGCTTCTCCTCCCAAACTCCACGTTTTCCCCAGTGTCTGCTATACTTTAGCGCAGCAGCTGGAGAATTGCTGAAGTTTGGAAATGGGTAGAGAAGGAGCCCAAGTGTACACTGGATGAAAAGCAGGGCGACAGGCCACTGCTCACAAGCCCTCTTCTCGAGCAAGACCACACCGTGGCATGGGCCTTGTGGCATGAATTGTGGTCTGCAGACCAGCAGCATGAGCATCTGCTGGGAGCTTGTGGAAAATGTAGACTCTCAGGCTCCACCTCAGACCACTCAAGCGAGACTGAGCATTTTAAAAAGAGCCCCAGGTGGGTCATTTACATATTGGCTTGAGAAGCTTGGCTCAGTGCACGTACTTTAGAATCAGATAGGTTGTGATGGGGTCCTGGACTCCACCACTTTCCCACTTGTGACCTTGGGCGGGTTCCTCAGTGTCCTCATCTGCAAAATGGGGATAATAATTGCATCTCCCTCACAAGACTGTAGAGGAGGTAGATGAGAAAATGCATATAAAGTGTTTAACATGGAGCCTGGCACAAAATAAGCCTCTGTAAGTGAAGTTGTTGTTGATGTTGTAGTTACTATTTAAAGTCTAAGCCAGAGGAACATTAGGCTCCAAATTACACTTATCCTGCAGCCAAGGAGATTTATTTGGTCAGAAGTAGAACTAGAAACAATGTATACTACCAATGTATTCTTCCTCATTTTAAGGCAAAATAAAGTTTGGTTAAAAACAAAGAAACCTAAGATATATTGTTTAAGGAAAAAGAAGATGAAAAACACCATACAGAGAATGCTACCTCTATAGTAAAGTGGAAATGTGAATATGTATTCATACCCACATGTGTGACTAAAAAAACCTTTCTGTGGAACACCTTCCCATAAAATGAGTCAGTTATCACATGCGGTGATAGAAAGAACATTGAGTTGAGAGTTCCCAGATTCGGGTTCCAAGCCAAGCTCCACCATTTATTTACTGTTTAACTTCTGGCACTTAACCTACCCAAGCTATTTCCTTATCCATAAAATAGCTACTTCCTAGGATGCTGTGGGGAGTCCATGTGTTTTAAAACACAGGTTCTATTATTATTTAGATATGGCAAGGCCAACAGATCAAGAGATGATTGCCTTTGAAAAGATAATTTGTTGCTAAGAGTTCACAGAGGAAGTAGTCATCATGGCGGTGGAGGGGGGAAGTGGGGGCACACAAGGAGGCACCAAGGTCAGCAGGGCAGGGGGTGGGGGTCGTGGTAAGAGCTTTCGCAGTGCTGTCTGAGGGAAGGAGACAGACAGATGAGGGGGCAGGATAAGCATGTTTAGGGTTGGCTAGTTTGAGTAATTTCTCCGGGCTCTGGGACATAGGTGTTGTCTCTAGTTGGCTGGTACCTGGCCACAGGATGATTAGGGCAGGGGGTGAGTGGCTGGGAAAGCCTGATGAAGAAGGTGATTGGGGTGTGGGCTCTGGACTGGCTGGTTTCATCTGAAAGATGCACTTGTAAGTGAGTTGGTTACTGTCTCTAGGAACTGACTAGCCATGGGAAGTGGAGCCCTCCAGGGTCTAACAGGCCCCATACGTCAAAGCGTACAGAACAAAGAAGACATAGTTTATATGCCCTGAGTTCACCTCATGACAGTCCTTAGCATTGATGCTTAAAGAATATTTTTTTACCTGCTTCCCTAGGAATCGTCCTTATCCTCAAGTAGAAAAAGACTTAAAGTTCAACTACACAGTCAAGGACCAAGAATACATCCATGAACACATATAAGGCTCTCTCAGCCCTAAGATAGTTCTCTTGTCCATAGACCCTGACAATACCAGCAGGAAAATGTTTTATGAGCACAACATAGAGCATTTTAAACCAATAATGTTTAATTCTTCATTCAATATTATAACACTTATTGAACACTTATCATGTACAAGGCCAAGTACTTGGGGATACGGAGGTGGTCAGATGAGTGCTATGTCTTAAAGCGGCTCACAGTTCCATTGACTTACTATGAGCATTGACATGCTATGCTCTTGCAGTACATACTGGTGGCGATATGTTTTGCAAAGATACTCAGAAGGAAAATCTGGTGTTTGACATAGAATGCAAAGTCATTCTGCCATCTATGGAGACTGAGTGTATTTTAAAAGTGAAGAACGTACCTGGAATATGGGAGCTCAGAGCACAAAATTCCCAGAGTGCAATAGAAAAAACCCCCACAAAACTAGTAAAATCTAAAGCTAGATGAAGGCTTAAAAGTCATCGGATGTTAACATTTGCATTTTATTCCTCTTCTGATACTCAGGAGTGGCCAGTTACTCAGCAGCCAGAGGCAGGGCTGGGACCCAATCGCGGGTCCCCTGAGGGAGCCTCGTTTCCTACTCATTACAGTGCAATGTCCTCCCCTCCACCCTCTTCCTTCTTTTCCATGCCATTGAGGACAATGTATTTGGGGACATTCAGGAAAGGCTACCACTATAGGCAGGCACACAAGGAGGGAGAAGTGTACTGAGCCAATGGAGGAAGTTCCACTGATGCACAGCACGTTTGCCAACTGCACTGCCCCGACTCACCTCTGAGGCCAGACTCCAGAGAGCTGAAGATGAGAGAGCGTACATGTGCTATGATCCTTCTTCCCCTTTAGCCATTCTCTTTCTCCACGTGTCAGTCCTACCCACCATCCATATCATCCAACCAGCAGTCCTATCAATAAATTTCATATCCCTCTGAGTCTCTTCTTCTCTGGGCCACATATCCCAGTTCATGAGCAACACATCTGTTGGATGGTTTCCATCAGTATTCATCTTAAGTGTGGTTCATCTCCTCTACACACTCTCATTTTGAGTGCCCATTTCAACCTGTCTTGTACAGATCAAGACACACACAGTACTCCAGGCATGGTCTACGGTATTGGTACTCTTCTTCAAAGTGAGCCTGTGTGTATCAGGCTGTGTTATGGAAAGAGTCACCCTTCATGAAATTTTCATTCTATTCACTGCCATTTGGGGACCAATAAGACTGCAATGTAAAGAAATTAAATGAGACAGAAGGAAAAACATGTGAGAGAGGAGAGACTTTTCAGAGCTGGGATGAGTGTTCAGTTAATAGTGTTCCTTTTTCATATGATTTGTACAAAGAAAATGGATCTACCTTGTCCACAGATGTGGACAGTCCTGCTGGGGGACGTGAGGCTGGGTCAGATGGCCCATGGACATCCCCTTCACTTGTAAGACTCTACTAAGTTTGCACCAAACAATCATTTAGAGTATGATAGTCCAACAAAGCAGAAAAAGAGGAAAATTAATCATCTTATTTGAAAAAAGAAAACGCTCTACCAAATGAACAAACCTCATCACGAATTGAGAGTACAGAGTGAGTGTGCTGCCTGGTGAGACTGCCCAGACTGCAACACTGTGCATTTTCTTTGTGTCGTTCTTTTCCTCTAAGAGGCTCGCTGCACTGCCCGCAAGACACCAGCTCATTTATCTTCTTGTGGTTGTATTTTATTGTGGGAAGGACATTTCAAGGGAGATATACAAGTAGGGGAATCCAAAGGCATGCCTCCAAATCATTCTTTCCTCTCCGCCTACCAGCCTTGGTATTATATTATCCTTTTTGATCCAAAACTGATAACATGAAAATTAAACTGTATAAAATTCTTTCTTTGCTTTTTACCCAAAATTTCCCTCAGTGAGAGTTTTCTGTTCTCTTTTCTTGATGACCTCAATCCCATAACTGGTTCCCTTGGACTATGTTTCATAGCACCTGTCTTAGTCTTAAACAGATTTACAGTATATTCTGGTTGCAGAACACAGGTTGTAGTAGCCTCACCTCTTAACCATGAGAACCACCAGTGCAGTGGGAGTTTGGGGGTGGACAGGTGGTGGTACTGGGAAGCAATTCATTTTGGAAGAGCTCATAATACTTATATCATGTGGCAAAAGATAGCCAGGAAGTTCAAGTGATGTCTTTCATCATGCTCCACTCCTTCCAGTAAATATCCAAGAAATGACTTGCCAAAGGTTATGATGGTGCTAGCTACCCACTTGGGAGGACTTGACAACAAGCCTTTCTCCAATACCCGATTTTCACCTCGCCTATGATCTTGATGCTAGAGACCCCTTCCTTCTTAAGATTTAATAATAAAATGTTTAAGATGTGCAAAAGGTAACAAAATAATATAATAGACACTGAGATTAAATAGATGTTATAATAACATTTGGCCACATTTGCCTCCAACCCTTCTCTTAAAAAAATATTAGAGTTCTGCTGAATTTCCACCTTTTGTCTCCTTGTTCCTGTGTCCCCAGAGATACCACCCACCTGAAAGATGTCTATCATTCCTAAGTGTGTTCTTATGCTTTTGCTACCTTTATGGTATCATACTGTATATATCAATTGCAACTGGCTTTTTTGAACTCAACATTTTTTTTAATTGAGACTTATCGATGTTGATATAGGCTGATTAAGTTCATATTTTTTCAACTATCATATCCCATTTCATGAAAAAAAACAGAGTTTCTTCATCATTTGTTGTTGTTACATATAAATGCAAGTGGTTTATGCATACTGATCTTATATCCATAACCTCAATGAACTCATTATTTTGTTTAAAGATTTTATTTATTTATTTATTTTTAGAGAGAAGGGAAGGGAGGGAGAGAAACATCAATGTGTGATTGCCTCTCACGTGCCTCTTACCTGGACCTAGCCTGCAACTCAGGCATGTGCCCTCACTGGGAATCGAACTGGAGACCCTTTGCTTCGCAGTCCAGCGCTCAATCCACTGAGCCACACCAGCCAGGGCGAACTCATTATTTTTAATAGTTGGTATATAGATTATTTAAATTTTCTACTTTGACAATTATCTCATCTGTGATAACAACAGACTTTTTATTTCTTTTGAATCCTATTCCTCTTATTTCATTTCCTTATGAATGTCATTTTGAGTAGAAGTTGCAATAGCAGACATTCTATCTTGTTTCTGATTTTTAAGGCAATACTTCTTTGATTGGACCATTAAATAAGATTTTGCCATAGATTTTTGGTGGGCGTTCTCTTTCAGGTTAAAGAAATTTCTATAAATTCTTAGTTTACCAGGGTATTTTTTTAAACCAAGATAAATGTTGAATTTTTGAAATACTATTTCTATATCTATGAGATAATGATAGGTTATTACTCATTTTCGTTAAGGTGGTCAATTATATTAATATTTTTTACATTTGTTTACTTTTATTTTTTCCCTTTTTTATTGTTTTCTATTAGCGTTGTCCCAGTTTTCTCCCAGTGCTCTCCCCTGCCCCGTTCCCCCTACACCGCACTCCAACCCGCTTCCACAGTCAACCCTCACCCTGTTGTCCATGGGTCATTTACACTTGTTCTTTAACCAGGCCCTTGTAAATGAGCTATTCTTAAATTTCTGGGACAAATTCAGCTTGGTCACAATGTATTTTTAATGCATCGATAGGTTTGGTTTGTGAATATTTTATTTCAGCTTCTTATGTATACTTATGTGAAATTCATAATTTGCCTATCTTATAATTTATCCAAATTTGATACCAAAGTTGTATAGTTTTCCCTCTTTAGTCTCTGATGCAGTTTTTACAAGATAAGAATTATTTATTCCTTAAAGATTTGGTGGAATTCAATGTAAAACTAACAAGATCATTGTGTTTTTTTAAATTTGTCTTACAGGGAATTTTTAAACTGATGCAATTTCTATAATAGTTTTCAGTCTAGTTTTGTTACCTACCTTTTTATTTGCTCAGTTTTAATAAGTTGTATTTTATCTCTGCTTTCAAATATATTAGCATAAAGTTAAACATAGTTATCTTATATTTTAAATCTATACTGTAAATGCAATTATAAGGCTTTACTTCCATTATTTTGATTTTATGTGTTCTTTTTTGTTTGATCAATATTGTCTAAGAGTTGTCTATTTTGTTACTTTTTTCAAAGAAGCAGCTTTTTGGGGTTTTTTAATTATTATTTATTGTTTTTGTTAATTTTACTCTTTTCTTCATTACTCCCTCTTTGTATTTCAATTATATCTACCCATTACTCTTTCATAAATTCTTGAGTTAGTTAGACTCTTCATTGATTTTTGCATCACTGGTAATATACAAAGAGATTTTTGTGGTACATGGACTTAAAAAGTCTATACTACTTACATACTTAATAAAATATGTCTTAAAAAGAAATGTAACAACTACCACTTCTAACTTAATAGTTCATAAACTGTACTACTTAAGATAGGCAAGCAGTGAGTTAAAAGACAAAAGCCAATCAATTTCAACAAAAACGGAAATGCGAGTAAAGTTGGACACTGTTTTATATTTGATTAAAAACTTGGGGTGAAGATTCTAGATATATACATGGGGCAAAGCCTGTTAATCATGTTATTCAAAAAAAAATGTTGTAATCCTCACCCAAGGTTATGCTTATTGATTTTAGAGAGAGAGGAAGGGAGGGAAGGAGGGAGAAAGATAGACAGAGAAACATCGATTTGAGAGAGAACATTGATCAGTTGCCTTCTACATGTGCCCCAAGATCAAACTTGTAACCTAGCTATGTGCCCTGACTGGGAATCAAACCAGCAACGAACTGAGTAACCCGGCCAGGGCTACTCAAATTTTTTATATGCTATTTTTTTTTTTACCTGCTTGATCTATTAGTTTTTAGAAAGGTGTGTTAAAACCTCCCACTATAAACGTATTTGCCAATCTCTCCTTATTCTCAATAATGGTTGCATTATGTAGTTTGCATTTGAGTTGTTAGGTATAATTCAACTCAGAGTTATTATATATTCTTCATGAATTATTCCTTTAGTAAGTAATGACTCCTTATCTCCAAAATATCTTTCTTTTAGGCCTTTTTTTTTTCTGCCATTAAAATGGCCACCCTGGCTTTCTCTTAGCTATTATTTACTTGGTATGTATTTTTCCATTCCTTTACTTTCAACCTTTGTCATTGTTTTAGTAATCTTTCCATTACATCAGGCTGTTCTTTTCCTGGTTCATTCTCCTCCACAGGGTTCTAGAAAGCTAGTGTGTATATATTCAAATATTCAGATGGAAATAAGACATCTTTAAGAGAAGTTAGGATGCTCACAGAAGGAAATTGGAGCCCCTGGTTTGCATCTGGAGATAGGGAGTAGATGCTATAAGCTCCACAGACTCCTGCCAGCCCAGGGAGTCCATGTACAGCTAGTGCGCAGTAGCCAAACTCTGCCCAGGAGGATCCTGGTTTCAAAGCTGGGGCACAAGTAGTTCTTCACCTTCTGGTATTTATAGCTTCAGGTAGGTGGAGATGCTGCTCCTTGAAACAAACAGAGAAAGTCCAAGCCCCAGGGAAACAATATAATAAGTGTATGGCTGATCAAGTGCCTTCCTTCAGTGGACCCTTGAGAGATTGTTGCTCAAGTTTTAGTTCCTGGTGACTGATATTAAGGCAGAGGATTCGAGGAAACTAAGGGCCTGCCTTCATGCCCTGATGGTGCTAGACATCCACTCTTAAAACAACACTGCTCTTTATTGAGTAGGCAGAAATCATTTCCTTTGCTTTGCTTTTACCAAAACATCCAGGCCAACAGTGAGGGTCCTGAGGCTCCAAAAACTTCTACCTTCCAGCTTCAGAGCCACAGAAGAGAAACAAATTCTGTGAAGGATGGGAAATGTGTGTCTGGAGGAATGCAGATGAGGGTGGTGGTGCCTGCTGTTCAGGGGGCTGAGGGAACAGTGGCTCAGCTCCCAGAAAAAGCTGTATGATAGGGACCAGGGAGGCTGGCCAGCGTCAGCCGGGACTTAGAGGGAAGTAGACCTGGGAGAGCAGTGAACACCACGGTTCTCCTTCTGCATCAACCTTTTCTGTTTGGGCCTCAGTTTCTCCATATGTAAAACAAGAGGAGTATACCAGATCTGATTTTTCCAAACTTTGTTCCCTTAGTAACACTGTGACATTTTTTGACATATCTATGTGCTAACTTTATCATTAGCATTTCTCTTTACACTGACTCTGGTTGTTTTACTTGTTACTTGCCTTGTCTTAATCAATGCCATTTGTTAACTAATGGGTTTGATGTGATAGTTAACACATTTTTTCTAAGACGTTTAATTAAATGCACAAGTAGTATACATTTTTGAAGTCCATTCAACTTCTGAAATCTCCTTGTGCAATGAATGTATCATTAGTTATTCAATACCTCAATCATGCTTGCCTGATTCCATTTTAGAACCTATATGTTTCCATGAAATTGGCTTTGACTCACACCCCCAAAATCTCCAAAACACTAGAGGAATATTGAACTGATGGGACCCAGCATCTAGATTGTCCTTTGCTCTTCCAGCTTATCATTTTTGTGTGTTTCCTGCAAACTGTGTGAGAAGGCTCCTGCTGCTGAAAGCATAGCTAAGAGAGCCAAAGCTCACATCAGCACTTCCAAATCAAGTTTATGGATGACTCATCCAAACGACACAGAAAACCATAACCAAAAGAAGTGCCTGGTTTGTAGAGTTCAATTTTGTTAACACATAGGTTTGGAGGCAACATTAATCACTACACACTAATGCTTGTCACCCCTCCTCCCCCAGCAAATTACACTTAACCCTGGACTTTATTTGGTGTTAATATTCAACTAATTAAGAGTTCGTCTCTTTTGTTTTCTGAATGCAGCACAGATGTCATTCCTTACCTCCAGGGAAGTGCACTGTGGGCCTTTCGCTGACTGGTCACTTTCAGGACTAAGAACATATGTGGCTCCCAGGACCTAGGTGCACTACACATGCAAATAAAGCCTTTTGGTGACAACAATGAATCACTCTGGGAGAGCATTCAGAAAGCTGATAGCTGTAAATTAACCATGGCTTAGATCCTTTTATGGTTGTTAGTTTGATTTGGGGTTCTCCTGTAGAATTTCACTTGATGTGGGTTAGTTGGACCTCCCGTTAGGTAACGGGCATCTGAATGAAAACTCATGACAAGAACAGGAGAAAGAAGAGTGACCTAGAATTGCAATGCCTGGATTAGGACTAGAATTGAATTTCACATGACCTTGGAAATGTCCCTTATCTTCATGGTCCTAAACTGCACGTCCATAGACTGGAATTTACGATCGATGCTTTTTTAGTCTCATGGACATGTTGACTTTTTGTTTTATTGTCTGCATAGTGAAAACTGCCTCAACACAAGCTCATGATTCTGAGGCCTGAAGGAAGGAGATCAAGATCCTATAGAGCCTGGAAGTAATGAGGTTAATCAATTTAACAAACACAATGACAAGGGGATTAGTAATGTAACTTCTGGGTCATCATGAAGGTGGCAAGCTGTGTGCAAGTTAGCTGACAGTTATGCACCCAGTCAGCATCAGGACAGAGCCCAGGTGCTGAATCCCCTCCAAGTAGGGTGACCACATAACTCATTGCCCAAGCTGGGACACTTTTGAAAGCAAAAGAAGGCACTGCTTACATGTATAATTATCCCTGGATAATTGGTATAAACCAGAGCTGTCCTGGGCAAACCAGGATGGTTGGTCATCCTAGAGAGAGTTGGAGAAATAGTTGGAGGTCATATCCCTTCACTTTTAAGGACTTCTCTATGTAGAGTTTGGTAGAAGTGTTAGAAAATTCATGTTACAGAGGCCAGAATGTTGTGGACAAAGGAGAGGAATGAGACCTACCATCTACAGTAACCTGCTTCCTTAAATTCCTCAACCTTATACCCAACACCTCACAAAATATGAACCAACTCGATGTTCCTGGGAATCGCACAAAACCTCATAAATACCTGGAGCTCAGGTCCTGAAAGTCTCCAGTTCTGGTGCCTGAGTCACTTGGATGAGCAAAATATAAATAGATCACAATGGAGCCACCCCTCCAAGAGCTCAGGTCACATGAAGTTCCAGGTTCACAACATTTCCCCAGTGATGAGGACAGCTCTGTCATGGGTGACTCTACAATGCAGGGCTGAGAGTCCAGCACAAAGATTGAGACCTCACTCCCAAGGAATCAACATTCCTTTAAAGCAGTTCTCAGTTACCCATAAGGCACTTCCTTCAACCTGAGTCTGTGAGGAAAAACACAGAAGACCTCTCATTACAGTCAACTCCCCAGGAACCTCAGGAATATGTGCCAGACACTGCTATGAGTTCACCACACTCAAACGTGGTTTTCCCTTTTTCCTAAACACTCCATTTCCCAGTCTTGCTTGCAGTCAGACAGGGCCATCTGACTGAGTCTGGCTAAGGGAATGTTATCAAGAGTGATTAATGCTGCTTCTAGGACTACCTCTAAAACTCTTCTGGGTGATCTTACGCTGTCCCTCCTCCCTGCATCCATCCATCCTTCACCTTCCAGCCACAGTGGTGGAGAACGATGAGGCCTAGGAAGCAGCAGAGAGTCGGTCCCTGAATGACTGCATGGAACAGGGCCTCTGCCATGCTTTCCTCATTTACCAACTCACTGAAGTATGACAGTGAGAAATATATTTTATTATGTGAGACCACTGAGATTTTTTGGTTTGATACAGCTTTTTCTTGACTAATGCAAGCAATTTTCTGAATTAGCTTGTGCCAAAGCAATAAACAGAGCATTCTGATGTCAAATGAAACAATGTGACGGTTTCTCACAGTTGTGGATTTTCAGTATCTCTGTGTTCTTTCATGAGCAAGAATGGCATGAGTCAAGGGAATTTTGACCTATTTTCATGCCCACATATCTTAAAAGAAGTCAAGGGTTTCCATCCTCCCCAGTTTTCTTAGCTCCATTGAGTGGCGTGGATTGCAGGGTCTAGGCTGTGAGAGTCACTACATCAGTCACTCACCCTGATCCGGTAGCAGTTTGACTCCCAACATTACCACCCACAGTCCCCCAGTGACCTCTTAACACAGTGCACTGTTTCTCAGCCCTTCTGGTGAGGAAGTTCTCCTACTTGTCTGATCTAAATTCCTCTTTCAGTAGGAAAATCCCTTTCACTCATATATCTGCAGGAGAATGGTTCTCAACCTCTCACCTCCAGACATTTGCAGTTACCTCTTCCCCCAGGCCCGTGGCCAGGCTGGGTCCCATGCTGCCCCTGTTATCTGCCTATGGTTCTGAGTCCCAGCCCTCTCTTCCACCAGTACTTGTCTGTGCACTTGGCCAAGAAGCAGTCAAAGCCCTTTGGAGCAGACGTAGAGGGGGCCAGGGAGACAGCTCTGAGCTTTTAGCTAGAGCTATTTCCTTGGACATTGCTTTGCTCGTCCAGATGGAGAACCGGGTAAACAAGAAGTCCCTGTTCTCCATCAGCATGTCAGGGAGTACCTCACTCTCGGGCATCTGCTGAGCTGGGGGTATGGTCTCATTTACAGTTTGGCCTTTCTTAGAGTGCCCGAGATGTGCCCTTGTGTAAACACTGAGAGAACTTTCTCCAGGGGGGACACATGAACAGCACAGTGAACGTCTTGCTCCTACTGGCATGGGAAGATGAGAAATATCACTTTGCTTCCCTCAGCACTCTATCCAGCTTCCCCAGGCATTCAGCTGCCATAGTACCCCTAAATTCATGGAGATACCCAGCTGATTTCATTTCTGTCAAGTTCCAAGTGCTTGCCAATATTTCTGAATCTGTATTCAGCTATTGGCCTCGCCATGCTGGCTCTGCCACTTACTGGCTGTGTGGCCATGGACAAGTGACTTGGCCTCTGTGCATCTTTTTTCTCAAACAAATAATGGAAGAGTGACACTTATCTCATGAAGTTCTCTCCCTGCCACTAGGACTTGAGAATATATATGTGAAAAAACTCATACAGTGCCTGGTGTATATCAGGGCCTCTCTCCAAGTGTCAATTCCTTTACCCTTCTCTTGTTCACCTTAGGACAATCCCCTACCTCAAGTTATCTCTTGTCCCAAAAAGAAGTGGGTAAGAACCATATGGCTGGATCAGTCTCCTGCCTCAAGATCAGGTCTGCTGTGAGCTACATTCTCTGTTCACTGGTTCTGGACACAACCCTCCTATCTGCCAGTCCTGAGCACCTCACTTGTTGGTTCTCAAAACTGCCATGACTGCTTGATTCTCAACTTTCATCTCTCATGTTAGGAGTCATAGTCTACTGCCTGCTCCCACCCCTGACCTCTGATCTCTGATTTGTCAGTACTTAACTGTTGGCCTCTCTCTTCTGTTGTCATAATCTCCATACTTAGGTTCCCAGTTTATGTCAGATGAAAGAATGAATGAATGATCAAATGTATGAATGTTCAAATGAATGAATGACTGAATGAATGCCAGGGCAATATAAGCACAATGAAAACTGAAAAAATGGTATATAACTTAGCAGTTATTGGACTTGAATCCCATCACTTTAGGGGATTTGTACTCACTATTAAAAATATTCCATGACATTATGTCTCTAATCCTGGTAGGAGGTTATGACACATGTCTTAGAAGCCAGAGGAAAATTTTACTTTCACTCAATGTAAAGTCTGTTCTGAAGGGGATCCAGGCAGAGGTCAAATTTTGTCCTCCTAAACAGAGGCTGCAAAAACACATGGCCTGGGAGCCAAGATGCCAGTTTCTATCCTTCACTCCACTGCTGAATCTCCAAGTCAGCCAGCTGTGGCCTGGGCAAGTTACTTTACACCTTCTATCAGCAGCGCTGAGGAGTTCCCTCAGTGTCTCCATGAATATGGGTGAGGGAGGGCACCGAGTTGCACGCAGCGGTATGATGGAACCGGCTCACGCTGGCTTGCTGGAACCAATTGTTAAATTCTCAGGAATCCTACTCTACACTATATCCCTGTGAATTATTTATTTTGTAACTGGAAGTTTGTACTTCTTATTCCCCTTCAAGGGGATGTAATGTAGAGCACAGGAAATAAAGTCAATAATGTCATAATAACTTTGTACAGTGACAGGTGGTTACTAGATTTAACATGGTGATCATATCATAAGGTATATAAATGTTGAATTGTTATGTTGTGTACCTGAAACTAATATTGTGTGATGACTATACTTCAAATAAATAAATAAATAATAAAATTTTCAGGAATTCTGTGACCCAGTTGATATCATGTTGGTAGCTTGAAATCAGCCACAGTGAGGGTATTTATACCAAGGGAACTTGCAAATACTCCAAATCAGGGTCTTCCCCCCAAGAGACGGGTTGTCAAAGATTTGTCAACACACCCCTGGCTGAGTAAGCATGCTCCTTCACCTCTGAGAACCAAGGGAAGCCAAATGGTACAGTACCTGTGAACTTGAACTTGCTCCTGTGCAAAATGGAAGGACTCGCCATTGCTTCCCATGTCCCAGGCAGGCACAGCCTCTTAAGTGGGCAGAAGAGAGGGCCTTCCTTCCTAGGAGTATGGCTTGAAGGAATATGAATAAAATCACCCCATTCAGACCTTAATCGCTGCAGGTGCCTCCTTGAGTATGAATTTGATCTTGCCATTTCTCTGCTCAGAAACCTTTGATGACTCCTTGTTGTTTCCAAGATAAAATCAAAACATGGTCTCCTTCATTATCTTACCCCATCTACCTCTCTAGGTTTCCCTCCTTTTACCTCTTCCCACACTCCACTCTCCAGTCACAAGTTTGGGGTGTTTGCCACATGTGCCCTGTGGACAGCTCCAATTATTATTGCTTGCTCACTATGCACCTTTCATTGGCTAAGAGCACCTTCACTTTGGGGGGAAAGAGTTGAGCCAATTATCTGGATTAAAGTTCTGGAATGCGAGAGGGGAGCAACCAAGGACCAAAATCCTGATAGAGGCATTGTCTCAAGGCTGAGGCTCTGGAGGCAGACTTCTTGCATGTGAGACTTAGTTCCACTGCTTGCCTGCTATGCAAACTTACACAAGTTACTTACCTCTCTGAGCGCTGGTTTCTTTCTCTGCAAAATGAGAATAATGGTACCTATCTCACTGGGTTGCTCTGAGGATTAAATGAGCTTTTGCACATCAAGGGCTTAGCACTGTGTCAGGTAGCATTAGCATTCAGTAAACATAGATGACACCTCATCATCATCGCCATCATCATCACCATCAATATTATTATTACTAGCCTTGGATCATCATCACCACTATTATTATTATCATAAGCAGCATCTTGGACTAGTAAGTCTCTTCCCACACAATCCTTTGTGTTCTTCTGCACTTGGTTGGAATCTCTCCAGAGCAGGAAAATCTCAGGAAACAAGTTAGTGCCCTCCACCCCATCCCTGCCACACTGGCAAGGAGAGACTATGAAGATTCCTGGGGTAGTGTTAACAGCTCTGACTTTCCCTGTCCCTTAAGGTCAGATAAATAATGTGGTAAACAAATAAGAAAACTCTGTTAAAACATCCAGAGACAGGGGGAGTTTCCCATAGAGGAGATTTGGGCTAGGACTCTCCCACCCTGCATGAGTAGGTGTTAGCTCAGCAGAGCGCACTGCTGACAGCACATCCTCCTGGAAGCTCCGTGTCTCTCTGCCCGTGGCTCAGTGTTGGGGCAGTCCTGCTCCTGAGCTGCTGAGGCAGAAGTGCCTGGAGATCTGGTGATCAATCACAGGAGACTTGAAGGGATGGAGGATGATCCAGTAAAAGCAAATGGGTTGTAAGACTTCCAAAATGTTCTCTATGTTCTGATGCAACAGTACTGCAGCCTTCAATGACCGCTGTGGCCTGGCATATGGCATGCAAACTTGCCGGCCCCTCCTCACATGACTCATCTCAAGCATCAGCTGGAGAACAGAAACTAATTCACCATGTATTCAGACCCATCTGCACATATCTGAAGGACCAATGAGGAGAATCTAACAGAGCAGTTTGTGGTGCCTGCTGGTAAAAGATGAATTGCAGAGATTGGACCACTATCCATCTAGAAGCAGTGGCACGGCATTAGTGGGAAGGGGAGGGAAGAGTATGGTCCTGTGTGTGTCACTCAGCTCACCCAGCCCCAGGACATGCACCTGAATCCTGGCTTGTGGTGGGTACAAAGAGGGAATGGAACTGAGAAGCAGGAGAGTGAGAGCTGCTTCACAAAGATTTCTGGGAGGCAGCACAGCACAGAGCAGCGTGGGCTGGTGAAGTCTGCTTTCTCATTCAAGGTCACTTCTGAACATTTAAAGGCAAGTGATAGAGGCTGCACTAGAAGCTGGGGGAGGAACAGGGGAAAATCAGGAGAGGGTCTCATGATTGTGGGCATCAGTGGCATTTGAGGACAACAAGAGTGGGAACCGAGCATTCACTACCAGGACAAGTTCTTAGAGCACATGAGGTACTTGGAGACACTCAACACCATGTAGGAGGAATCTTGGTGGAACAGAGTTTCCTCCTAGAACATGTGAAGAGACAGGGCCCAGGAAGGGCAGCTTTTGACTCTTATTGTTATCTTATGTGTATCTTATGTGTTATCTTATGTGTTGGTCCCAGTCTTAAGGAAATAGGACTTTGCTTATTTCCACAATACACCAACAGTCAAATTCTGCTCCACCACTTGCTAACAGCCGGTAGTCTGCCTGAGCAATATACTATGTTCTGTGAGTCTCTGTTTCCTCACTTACAGAAGAACCTTCTGCTAGGGCAGTTGTGAGAATTCAGTAGATTAATACATGCAAATTTCTCCAAGTGGCATGCGGTAAACACTCTGTTCATCTCCACCACCACCATCATCATCCAGAGAAAACAAGAATGGCATAATTGTCCTGCACCTCAATTGTCAGGCTTGGAACTCCAGTCCCACCCATCTTATTAATTGTGAGACCCTAGGGAAATTATTTACTCTGTTCTCTCATTTATAAGTGAGGATAATACTAATATCCATGCCTTAGGGTTGTCCCAGAGACTCAACGGCTGAAGTGAAGGGCTTAGAGCTGGGTCATAAGGAGCACTCTACGAGCCTTAGCAGTGTCCAAATCAACAGCTTTTATTCAACATCTTATTGGTCTTGCTGGTATCCCTGCACAAGCCTTCAGCCCACCACCCACTGTGGGACCATGCTCTGCCTCCCTGCAGAACATTAGCCTAAACTGTCCCCTGCATGGAACTCTCTCCTTTTCCCTTTCATTCAAATCCCTCCTCTTCCAACAAGTGACTCTCCAGCACAGTGACCTCTCCCTTCCCTGACTTCTGACCTAATGTGATCACACACAGAGAAGCACACAAGTGTTCTCTGCCATATACACCTTCTCTGTACTGGATCCCATGAAGACATGGGGGACAAAGTCTTAGATGGGAAAGGTCCTTGGGCTCATATTAAGGAGAAGATAGACAGATAAAGGGACATTTTCACCCAGTTGACAAATGTTATGACAGGGATAATCTCCGGACACGGGGGTGGCAAACTAACTAGCAGAAACTCCCCAGAGAATCAAGCACCGGTGCTGAATCTTGAAGGGTGAGGGGTGGCTGGTCAAGGTAGAGGGATTCGAGAAGAAGGGTGCCCCAAGCTATACTACTTTCCAAGACCTGCTGTAAAATTCCCACATGCTCTGGGGCTAAACAGCAGAAATTTTCTCTCCCATTTCTGGAGTACAGAAGTCTGAGCACAGGGTGTTGGTAGGCCCATGTTCCCTATAATGACTCCAGGGGAGAATCCTTCCTTGCCTCTTCTAGCTTAGCTTCTGATGGCCCCCAATCTTTCCAGCCTTCACATGGAAAAAAAGAAAGCTTCTCCTCTTATCTCTCCTCTGTGTGCCTCTGGTAAGAATGCTTGCCATTGGATTTGAAGCCCACTCAGACAATCTAAGATGGTTGCATTTCAAGATCTTTAACTTAATTATATGAACAATGACACTTTTTCCAAATAAGATCACATTCACAGGTCACAAGGGTTAGAATGTAGACCTGTCTCTGTGGACACCACTATTCATGTTGGGTCAGCATGAGAAAGGGGATGGGGGCCAGGCAGCTGGTTTGTTTTTCACTCTCCCACAGGCCCTTAAGGACTCAGAGTCCAAGACACCAACATTGACTGGGGACCCTTCTCACTTCCTCAGCATCCTTGACTCACCATTCATCTCAAGCTTGCCAACCCTCTATGGGCCTTCCTGCCTTTGTTTTCCCATCAGCACTACCAGCTCTGCAACTCCCCCCAGCACACACATGCTAGTGGGGGAGAAGCAAATAGGTGGTGGGGCCAGGCCAGGCCAGTAGAGCCTCTGGGGAGTGGGCATTGAGGGCAGGGCTGGAATGGATCAGCTATGCTGGACTGGGTACTCCTTGGAGGGACAAGGTTATTCCAGCTCCTGAAGCTGGCCTGGGCCAGGCTGGCATATTCCTGGCCAGAAAAGCATGTTCCTTCCCTCCCTCTGTGTGGGGCTCCAAGGCGCCTCCCTGAAGCCAGGCCTGATTAGTTCCACTCAGCTGAGAGGGAGCATTTGTGAGCAGGCAGTGCTGGTTTCAAGTCCCAGCTCGGCCACTTACCTGTGGAAAGACTTCAGATCTGGGACTTAAATTCTCTGAACTTCTGTTTCCTTAACCATAAACACAGACCATAAATCCTTATCCTGTTGTTCTCAGAAGCATGTTGTGAAGAAAAGCACTTGGCACATTTTAAGTATGATAACATAATGAATTAAGTCAGCCTGAATCTGTTTTGGTATAAGTCATACAGGCAAACATATAATGTGTGTGTGTGCACACACACGCGTATACCCACTTTTATTATTGACTAATATCATTTGCTCCATGACCTGGTTTCCTCCTTTCCTAGTTCCTTGGTTACCATGATTTCAGTTTGTGTTCATGGACCCACATCTGTTATAATTGCTCCTGGTTATCCCCACATGACACGGAGTCCTGGACTCAGCAACACCTCTGTTTCTCCAGTAATGGGATTCAGTGCAGGGTGGTAGCTGGCTGAAAGGCTGTTGTCGCCAGGAGGGGTGCTTCATTGCCTGGTCCTCACACAGCTGCTCCTGCTGACAACTCAGTGACTTCCACAAGGGCCACTCCAAGTCTGGAAAGCATGCAGATTACAGCTCTCTGTCCCCACCCTTTAGACTACCCTCTGTGAGGACACTGTCTCCCCTAGGTGTGAGGGTGACACAGCCCTTGATCCTTCCCAGAAGCAGAGTGTCTCTCTCCTTGCTGACATTGTTTCTTTACTACTCATAGTGTAGGTCCTGCTGAGAGCAGACGTCTTCACAGGCAGATTTTTCCACAGCCTCCAAGAGCCCTCCAGGTGGCTGAGGACATGCGAACTCTGGTTTGCTGACTTGTTTGCCAAGAGTCTGGGGGGAAATCCTACCCCATGGGTCAGAGAGACACTTGAATCCTTGACCTGGGAGGGAATGTAATGCTTTTCTCATCTTTCAAGGTAGAGAGGGGTCAGCAGCCACTGGAACTGCTGAAATCATAGCTTGGGAGCTGGGAACCTGGGTTTCACTCTCTCTCAGTAACTGGCTGTCTGACTCTGGGCAGGTTACATCACCTCTCTGAGTTTTAGTTCCCTCTTCCGCACAAATATGGGGCTTAGATCCAATGATCCCTTTGGCCCCTTCCTGCTGAGGTCTGAATTGCTCGTGGTTCTGGAGCCTACCCTTACCTTCTTTGTGTGTCTGTTGGGGCGGCAGGCTCTATTCCCCCCACATCACCTCCCTGAATTCTCTGCCTGCCTAGAGCAACCACTAGGAGAGTCAGAGAGAAATCCTCCCAAGATGCTTGCACCATGGCATGCTTTGTTCTTCTGTATTAACTTAGTCAACAAACATATATTAAAATATGTCAGCACTGGTCTAGGCACTGAAGAATTTGTAATGAAAAAAAGGAATGAAATCCCTATCCTCATGGAACTTATATTAGGAGACAGATACTGAATGAGAATTGGTAAGATACATGGTATGTCAGATGGTGATAAACTAAAAATTAAACAGGGAGCAAAAACAAGGGGGTGCCAAGGGAGGGGGGTGGCAATTCCAAATGCAGGGACAGGGAAGGTGCCACTGAGAAAGTAAACCCTGATGAAGCGAGGGTGTCACAGAGGTGAGGGTTCAGTAGGGTTCAGGCTCCCATGAAACCTGATATAACAGGCAAAGAGGGCACCTGGAGATTGGCTCGGGTCTCACGCAGTAATGGCGGGGAGGCTGTGAGTGCGGGGAACGTACAGGGCTTTTTAGGGGCGCATAGAGTTCTGGCCCCATCCCCCCACTAATGGAACCAGGAAGGCAGGGCATCCTGGACTGTCGGCCAGGCTGAGAGTGCCAGGCCAGGTTTCATCTCCCGCCCCAAGAGAGCAGCATTTCCCAGGGGTCCTGCCAGCCCCAGGAGGACCACACACAGCATCCCCAGCCGGCGCTTGCCCAGAGAGCCATGTGGTCATCTGCTGGTGAGTTGTAATGAAAGACTCCTTGCCTTTCTGCCTCCTTCCCTCCTCTCTTTCTCCCCTTGGTACAGCTGGAGATGGTGGGGAAGAGGTCAGAGGTAGGTGGGCATCAAGATCCTTGATCATCTGCAGGGAGGTACCAGACCCCATGGACTAAGTGCTAAGAAGAGAGAGAAAGGAAGGGCGTGATCAGCTAACCTGGTGGAGAGGCTCAGGTCACCTACAAGGAGGTCCTTTGTCAATTCCCTGCATGGAGAGCTGAGGTAAAGGGGGGTTTTGGTTCAGTTTCAGAGCATGTGTACAAACTCTGTCTGGAATTTTCCACTCAGGCCTCACTCCCCACTGTCCCATCCAGGTCTTGTGGACACTCCTCCCCAGTCCCACAGGCTAAGTGCCAGGAATGGGACTGTGGGGAAAGGCACGGTCTAGGGGAGGCTGTTTAGGATGCCACAGCACCCCCACCCTGTTAGCATTTCTGCCCGAACCACTCTGAATGGGACTCCGAGCTTTCTCAGAAGCAGCCTTGCCCTTGGAGACTCATTTTCTGTGCTTTTTGCCTCTTTCTTCACTGCCTGCGGGGCCCATGGGGCCCTGGTCACAGTCTGGAACACACCCAGGCCCCTCTCCTCCCCTAGAACTGGCCTTCTTGTCAACCCATTGTCCAAAAACTTCCTCAACTCTGCTCACTTCTACGTGGTGGTATTGTGGAAAAGGAGGTGGGGAGAGACAGAGACATGAGGGTAGAAATTCAAAAAAAGGAAAGAAAAATACAGTAAATTAAATCAATTGCCCCATTCAAAGGCAATGTCATTGTAGTTGCTGGGATGACAGAGATGGGGCTGCCCTGGTCCCCATGGGTGATAAGAAGGAGGAAAGTCGTGGGTCTTCATGGGCTCCCCAGCTTGAGAAAGGAGCCTCCTGCCCCTCTGCCTGGGATCCAGCTCCTGCCAACCCTCCTTAGGCCTCTCCTGACTACACTCCTATCCTTAGGAAGAGCCCCCCCATGCCTACCATCCTGGTCTCTCCCACCTAACTCCAAAGTCTCCGTGAGGAACACTGCAATATTTGGCCTCTGTAAGGGCTTTAAAAATAGATTGTGGATCCCCTGCAAAAAAAAAAAAAAAATCCCTGGCTAAAAATAGCTCTCAGCATCTAGGGGAGGGAAAAAAGAAACTGCAGCAAAATTCAACTAGAGCAGTGACTTTCCTGCCTCTGATGCTCCAGGTCAGTTACAGCACTGGCGAGGGCTGAGGGGGGAAGGGAGGATGGGGGTTCTTCAAGGATGGGGAAGCATCTGAATCACAATCCCTAGCAAATGCTCCTCCCTGTTCCCCAACTTTGGGTCACTTGACCTTATTGTTCCCAGCATCCAGACAGCACTCTAAACAACATCAGGAACCATGGAGGCCAGAATAGGGAGCTGTGCAGAGTGGCAAGGGTACCTGGGCACAGGCAAAGCAGTGTCCCCCAAAACGAGAGTCCAGAGGGAGAGGTAAGTCAGGCTTAGGGTCTCATACTGAAAGCGCTTGCCATGTGAACAGCTGCAGAATGGCTGAGGAGCGAGTGCAGAGGCTCTGCCTTGCAGAGATACTGCTTTTGCACTCAATAATGAACAGAGAAAACCTTTTGGAAATTGTCATTATGAAAGTTAAAATTTATATCCAGGACATCATGCAGGGGAAGGGGACCCCAGGGTCTCATTTAAGGTCACTTCCGTGCTGGCAGTAAGGACCCGTGTGGGAAGCTGTGTGGGAATGTCAGCACAGCATGGAGACATGGGCTTGCTTACTAAGAACGCTTTAAGGAGAGTGTTCAGGGTGGGAGCTTATCAAATCTCACACACAAACAGCTCCTTTGCTCATGCCATAAAAACTATCACAGTGAGCTGGAGAAAAATCAGGCCACAGCTTGAGAAGAAAGTGTCTGGCCCCTCCACTTAGTTGTTGGGGGGTTCTGTCTGAACCAGTGATTTGCCTGTATTGGTCACAGGAACAGAGGGATGTTAATGAGCTAACTAGTAGATTATTGGGGGCCAGGGACCACCCTTTAGGAGAGGTATGGATGAATCTAAGAAATATGCACAATGTCCTAAAACTAAATGTTTGCAGCTGATGTTCTGCCACTGCAATTCAATACAGAGGCTGTACAACATGTATTCAAAGGTACACACTTACACATACAGGAAGAGAAATGTTTCTCAAATTAATTAGGGTTCAACATACACACCCAGTCACTAATGATCCCACATGTCCCTGTGATACCTGGGCTCATCTTTTCTTCTAAACCACTACTGGCCACTTTAATGCCCAGAAAAGAAAGAAAAAGCTTTTTGATCACTAAAATGCAAATCCCTTTGAAGTAATCTGTGGGAGATTAATCTCTTTCTAAAGTTCATTCATACTGCAGGAAAAGAAGACCTAATGATCAGGAGGAAGAGGCAGGGTTGCCACGGAAATGTTACGTGGTGAGTTCGTGGTCAGCGGTTCTCATGTGCATGGCCCCAGATGAGATCGGCTAACGGGGCATGAAGAGGCAACACGTGACATCTCCTGGACCACACTTCTTTCTAAGTGCAGGGCAAGTAAAATACCCTCTTGGTCATGTTATCTTCTTAGTCTCTAGGACTGCCTTACTCAGTCTTTTTGTCCCTAAAGAATTCCTTAGCCTTCCCTGCCCCAAGGATCACAGCCTGATCGGCAGCAGGACATTGGGGTGAACAGAGACCTCAGGGCTGGCCAGCCCACCTCAGGCTTCCATCCCCTCCACATCACACCTGGGCAGGAAACATTTTTACCCAGCCCACCGTTACTGCGACCTTGCACAAGCTGTTTTCTCTTTCTTCCCTTGATCCCTCTACAAAATTGGGATCGCAATCTTCATTCCGTCTCATCCTACAAGTCATCTATTGCATAACGGGGTTAAAGTGAATGCACTTTGAGACAGCGGCAGGAAAACCCAACAACATGACACAGAAACAATCCCCCTTCCCTGCTGAACCCTTGTTCTTGATGGGGTCCGCACACAACAAGGCTGTAGGGGGTCTGCGCGGCCTCCACACCGGGCTTTGCGGCATTCTCTGAAGGGCTTCACTCACCCTCTCCAGTACTTTTCCTCTTCTCAGACCCTCAGTCCTGGCTCCCCCTAGTGGCCAGGAGCTCCTAGTACTAATCTAGATGCTTCCCACAAATGTGGTCATTAGCCGATGGTTTAGTTACAACCACGTTCTCATTTACCAACAGTGGGAGAAGGAATCATCCCTGTTTCCTTTGAGGTTTAGCTATGCATACATCTATTGCATTAAATGTTCCCTAAGAGCTTGAAAACCCCCTGCATAGTGCTCACCGCACTGGATGTGGATGACAACGGGGCGTCATCACTGTGTTCTAGGCCAGTGCTACTCAAAATGTCGTGCCCTGACCTGCAGCATCAGCATTACTTGGAAGTGTGCTAGAAATGCACATTTTGGGGCCCCTTCTCAGACCTACTGAATTAGTAACTCCAGGGTCTGGTGCCCAGGAATCTGCATTTTAACAAGTTCTCCAGATTTCTGATCCACAATGAAGAATGAGAAAGGACTGGCTTGGACCCAACATGCCCTCCTACTTTACTCCTATTGATGTCCATAAACTTTACTTGACTATTAAGGCACTGGGCAAAAGGAAAATGGAAAGACACTTCTTCCTTACTCTAACCAGTAATGCATTGATTGAAGTAATGTACAGATTGCCACAAGGAACACCTCTGCCAAGTTTGCCACTAAGGAAACTCCCCCTCCCAATGTCACCCACTTTCTTGTCATTAAAACCCAGTTTGGAATGAAGTCTTAGTGGCTGAAGCATCTTTGAGCAGTGCTTGGAAATTAGGAGTAATGAGGGCCCTGCCACCAGGATGTGAAGTAACCTTACAGACCCCAGCGAGGCGGCCATTGCCTGTCAAAAGTGAGTAGGACTGAGAAAGAAACCAGACAGTAGGCCAGTGATTGTTGACACAGAAAATATAAACCTTAGCTTTGCTATTGGACTTTTTCAGCCTATTGCAGTGAAATGCACCAATTACCCTTGACACTGTTAAGCACAGAGGGCTCAGAGTCATTTTGATGAGTTGACTAGTTCCAGGAGGTCAATCTAATTTTATTTTTATGGGTATTTAAAAAATATGCTTATGTGGAGAAGGGAGGTGACTTTTAATATCAAAGAGAAAAGTTAGTGACAAATGAGCCACAATGCAGAGGACACACTGAACACACCACTGTTTCCTTCAGCAGGATCTTGGAGGTCATTGACTTCAACTCCCTTCTTGATAGAGAAGGAAACTGAGGTCCAGAGTTGAAGACTTGCCACAGAGGAGAAAATGTTGTGCACAAGGTCCCCTCTCCATGTATTCTCTTCTAACTCCAGGTCCAATTAACAGGTAGGAGTTCCAGAATATTCAGCCTGACTCGTAGCCTGGTGAATTCTTCAAAACCTCTGTGGCGGGTGGTATTGGAATTGGAGAAACATTTTTCTCAAAAGACACCTGATCTCTTTGCCACGTCATCTCCCAGCCTCACTGGCTAATTCTCCTCCACAGACTGCAAATTGGGAAAAAGGGATCCCAGGTTGTTAGGCTTCCATGCAGAATTTCCAGGGCAGTTGCCTGCTGCTTCCAACTGCCCTGTAACCTCCTTGGGAAGGATGGGAACATTTCACAAGCAAGGGTCCCTCAAGTTGCCCACTTGATTTCACAGGCAAGGAGATCGGCGGGGGTCTCTGAAGCCTCGGCTTCCTAGCATCTGCCCAGGTTCTCTGAGCAGCGCATTTACTATGTACATGGCACCTCCTCCTTATACTCCTGAGTATGAACAAAGGAAGCTGGTCATCATCCAGTTCACCGGACATCCAGCCACATCAGGACTGACTTCTGGGGAAGAGAACCCGGCAGCCCCAGAGGAAGGGCAGTGAAGACTCTGGCCCAGAAAGAATTCATACAGCAAGCTTGGCAGTCATGAAATCACCTCACAGAACCACCCAAGTGTTGCCTCAAGAGGTCTTCCAACCAGGAGGAGGCATGGGCCCCTAAGGGCAGTTCTGAGATCTTTGTTTCCCATCAGGCCCATGGGAGAAACCTAAGTATGTACAAGTGATGGTGGCTCCCTCTAGTGGAGTTCTCAGAATTGGAAAGTAACTCTGAATCTTAAATGAAGAAGGCACCTGCTGGAAGATACTGAGCTGAGAGGGTGGCCCAAAGATTCTCATACATGTCATCTCAAGGAATAAGTAAAGTTTTTGGAGAAAGTCCTTTTGTTTTGTTTTTTTATTACCTCCAGCAAGGGAAGCTGTGGCTGTTAGGACAAGCAGTCTTGATCTCTGGCTGCAGGCCTCAGGTCAGCAGCACGCCAGAAGCCAGCAGGCCAAGAGCACTAACCTCCTACACAGGAAGTCTCTTCCAGCCACTGCAACACTGTGGACAAATCCCTTTCACTTCCCTGAGGCTTGTTTTTCTCCATATGTTGGGGGTGATGGTATGCAGGTTAACCAGCCTCTTCCCATATCTGAAATGATCTAAAATACCAGGACTCTTACATGAGCTCACAGCCTATTGCTCATACAGGAGGAAGCCATAGCATTGCTCACAATCTCCTACGCTTGGAGGGAGCCTGAGAGTCAACAAGCACTGTCACGAACATCACTGCACTTTGCTCTCATATGACCACCTAATGCACCCTGTTCTGGTGTCTCCCACTTTGCCCTAAACACTAGGTTGACTTTGTGTTCTGATATTGAGTGAAGAGGTGAAGGATTTTCTCTGATGCTACAGAGCCAGAGATTCCAGGCCAATAGTTCATCCAGGTCTGCTGGCTTTATCTTGGGGCCCTGTGAAAATGAGACTGAGAAATTCTACTCTTCCTTGAGCTGAAAAAGAATGTTCTCATGATTCATCCCTTAACAGTTATAATAATAATGATGATTAACACTTATATATGTTTACTACAGGCCAGGCACAGTTCTAATCACTATATTTGTATATTTACTCATTTAATCACAATAACAACCTTATGTCATAGGTAATCCATAAATGTGCCATTATTGCCTGGATAACAGAATAATCTTAACAAGAGCCAAAGTCACCTGGTTATTATAGCTGCCTGTCACCAATTATAGATGCTTAATAAGAGTTTAATCAACACAGATCTCTCTACACAAGAGGAAAAGGCTTTCCTTTTCCATCTTATACCTGGAAGTCAGTTTGCCCCCCAGTTACCGATGTGGTGGGGTTAAAAACCTCAGAATTACTAGGTGGAAAGAGACATTGTAGATTATATGCCCTAATTCTCGATTCCTTAGATGAAATGGAGGACTCAGGAATGAAGACGAAATGTCTTGACGCTTATCACACAATGAGATTAGTCCCTAGGTATCCAGACTCTTGGCACAAAGTCCTTTCTACTCTGCCATGCTGTGGCTGCCACACACTTGAGCTGATAAACAGCACCAAGATCTCCCCTCCTGTAGCCATGTGAGCTCTGGGTCTTTGGCCAGCCCAACTGAGCTCAAGAAGCACAATCACTCTAATACCAGCCTAGGGCACCCAAAAGTGGCCTGGTAAATCAGTCCTCCGCTACCTCACCTAAAGGCAAAGACAATAGTCACCTCCGGAATGGTGTGTTCCAAAGGCAGACAGATGGCAGAGAGCGAGGACATTCTGAGGGAAGAATGTGATTTCAAGTCTTGTGCTCACAGCATGAGGGGTGACCTTCCTCCTTTATCCATCCACTTTGCAAAAGTCTCTATGGTCCCACCTTGCAAGCTATAAACTTGGTTGGCAGTCCCCTAGTCTGAGGGTACTTGAGAGTTCTCTGGGTATCTTGCTATGAGTGTTCTGTCACTTGGCTGTGAAGCAGACTCCCTCTGCTCTAGTTTGAGTGGAGAGGGTGAGACGTGCAGAGGATAGTGAATGCAATCAGAAGGTGGTTGTGTAGAGGTAGAGGAGTGAGAGACTGAACATGAATCACAGAAACTCAGATGCAGCCCATCCTTGGCATAGGGTCATGAAACAGACAGGACAGGGACAACAACAACTGCCCCTCTCCCACACTGGCATTAGAGAGAAGGATGAGGGCCTGCACCTGCAGAAATCTGGGAGGAGAGCTTGCTTAGCTAGGGGAGGGTCATTCTGCAGGTCAACTTCTGGGAGGGCCTCCTTGGTCTTCCAGCAGCACCCAGAAAGGGTTCAGCCTCCAAGTCTTTCCTTTCTTCCACACACCTCCCAAACCCACCACCTGGGAGTCATCCTTGCCCTCCCTCTTTCCTTCATACCCCACATCCAATTCTCCCTGTCGGTTCTCCCTTCAAAATTATCCCGAATCTGTCTACTTCTCACCACCTCCACTGTTGACAGGCTGGCCCATACCTCCATCCACTCTCACCTACATGATTGAAACAGCTTCATAACTGGTAATTCTGTTAAAATTTAAGTCCAATTACATCACTTCTCTGCATAGACCCTGAAGGAATGGCTTCCCCTCCAAATCCAAGTACAAGCAAAGACCTTTTAGGCACCTATAAGGAAAACCGCGCCCTCCCCCACCTAGCTATCTTTAGCCTCATCTCCAGCTCACGTACTGCTTGCTCCCTGCCCTCCAGCCATTCTGGCTTCCTTGCTGTTCCTAAAACATGCCAGCAAACCTCCTGCCTCGGAGTCTTTCAGGGTGCTATTCTCTCTGCCTAGAAGATCTCCCCAGGTACATACATGTCTTGCTCTTGACCTTCTCTTTTTTACCCAAACATTACCTTCTAGGTTGGTCTTTCCCTGGCTCTCTTATTTTAAGCTGATCTCCACCCCTCTCCACCTCTGCTATATTTCATAGTCCCCTCTCTTATTGTCCTCTGTTGCATTTGTACTTATGTATAATATAATATATTGGTTAATTATTGCATCGATTTTCTGCCTCCCTCTAAAAGAGCCTAACTTTCATAAGGACATGAGTTTTTGATGGTTTAATGCATTGCCCACTGCATACATAGTAGGCACTCAGTGAGCACTTGTTAAATAAAGAAATAAATGATAGCTACAGCTTAGGAAATAGACCTTCACACAGGAGACGTCAGAGTTATGGGGTTTCTTTAGTAAGAAGAGAAGCCTGGGGAACAAAGGGTGTGTGTGTATTGCTAGGGTGTTTGACAACCACCTTCAGTTGTAGTAAACAATGTGTGAGTTCTTGGTGATGTGTATATGTGACATTATGATCTATAATGAAAAATACATTTGGTCTTTGTCCTCTTTCCTAGCACGGAGCTCCTACAACTCTTGGAACTCCCTAAGTGATGAGAGGGGTAGAGGCATCTTATTATGTGAATGAGGTAACTTTTGGAAAGTACCTAAGGATAGTGGTTAGGAGAACCAACCACATGCATAGAGGTCTATGTAACAAAACTTCCATGAAAACTCATGGGATTCAGAGAACTTCTGGAAGAACGTGTGGAGATTTCGGAAGAGTGGCTCGCAGAGAGGACAGAGAAGCTTGGCTCCCCTTCTCATCTCCATCTGGCTCTCTTCCATCCAGCTGTTCTTGACTTACATCCTGTAACGATACTCTAGTGATGTAGGAAGTGAAATGTTTCTCTGAGTTCTGTGAGCCACTCCAGCAAGTTAATTGAGCCCAAGGAGGAGGTTATGGGAATCTCTGCATTATCAGCCAGTCATGAAAAGCATCAGGTGACAACCTGAACTTATGATTGGCATCTGAAAGGGGGTGGGAGGTGCAGTGTTGTGGGACTGAGTCCTCAACCTGTAGGAGCCGATGCTATCACTGGGTGTGTTGTCAGAAATGAGGTGAACTGTGGGACACCACAGCTGGCATCTGAGAATTGCTTCATGGTATGGAGAAACCCCTCTCCCCACAATGGAGTTGGGTGCAGAACCCTTTTAGTATAAAAGTGTTTTAACTGTATCTGATAACCAGAGTCAACACTTCATTCATTCATGTCCTTACTCAGTCCTTCACCAGACATTTTAGGAGTGACAATTCTGCATCAGGTGCTATGCTTGACATTAGGTGGGCAGTGTCCAAGGGTATGGCTCCTGCTGCTGAGGCTTTTGCAGTATGGTAACGAAGACCCAGCACTCAGAACGTGTCTGAGAGATTCTGGGCACTAAAGCAAACTGTCACCCCAGCAACACCTAACAAAGAAAGTAAATTCAGGGCAAGAAAATCAGCCTTGTGTCTTGTTACCAGAGGTAAAGCTACTTGGGTGAGTGTCTACTAGTGGAAATTTGCCCCTCCAGAGCACCCTGGCAGGATCTGGGGAGAGGTAAGTGGGTGAGAAGGGACTTCCCAAAAATGACCTTGCTTTTCTTCCCCTGAGGACAGGCCAGGAGTGAAGAGCTGTTAGTGACAAGAAGAGCAGTGTAGGTCACACACTGGAAAGAAGTCCTACCTGTTTCTGGGAGACCCTGCACACAGTATCATCTGGGCTCTGGGAAATCCATGAGAAATGTAACTTGGATCTTGACATTTGCCACAGTCTTGTACATGTGAAGCAGGAACCCCTAGACTATGGGTTTTACACTTTACCTTCTTGGAGACTGTCCCCTGTCAGGGTGGTGCTGCTGCTGAAGGCAGTCAAGCACCACTTCTGATGATCTCTGAGCGGCACCTGGGAAACTGGCCAGGTGTTGTAGCATGTTAGAAATCTGCCTGCTTTTGTCATGACGGCATAATTTGTCTGCTTAACCTAGCTGTTGATGTTTTCATGCAGCAAAACACAGAGCCTTTGAGACTTTGCCATATATTTATTTGTGTCTTCCACAGCCACATTTTTTCCCAGCTGGGTCTGTGGCATGCACTTTCTGGCATCCCTTGACCTCTAACCTACCCGTACCTGGTCTTTTTTGCCTACAACACCAGCTCACTCCAACGTTCTAGGCCCCATCTTTAATGCTGGTGGTTTGGCCTCAGCTTCTTCTAGTCTGGTCACTGCTGTGGGAGGCCACTGGAGGGGTGTCAGGTCAGATAGCCCAAGGAGGGCTCTCGTCTTCTGGAGAAGTGAAGGGTCCAGGCCCTCTCTGTCCAGCCGCTATCAAGACCTATGTGTAAGCCTCCTTTCTTGGACCACTGTGCCAGACCTTTCCCTGCCAGGGAGGAATCAGAACAAAAGGAAGTATAGTTAGTGATATGAGGGTGAGCTGCAAGAGGAATAGCACCAGAACCCTAGGAACACCCTCTGGCTTCCTCCCTCAGCTCCTCTGGCTTTTGAATAGTGGTTCCCCAACTCAGTCCCAAATTCTTGTTTGCTCAAACCATACCTCCCACTCCATGGGCCCCCTCAGGGCCCTTGAAACCAATCAGCCACTGCTGAGCACATGCAACCTGAAGCCATCTTGCAGAAGTTGACTTTATATACTGCATCATTAATTATCAACTTTTAATAGCCTCTTAGTTCTCCAAGATCAAGTCCAAACATTTTGCTTGACTTCTAAGCCCTGGGAAGTAAAGCTTCATACAATCTACCCAGCCAGGGCCCCTACCCTCTAATGCCCAGTGCCGTCCACCATGGTCCTAGGGACCCATCTCTGACCTTCATTGCGTGCCAGGCTTAACCTCCCTCCATGACAGTTCTTGCCACCACCTGGTTCATCCCTCACTCTACCCACCAGAATGCTCCTTTCTCCTTCCCACATTCCTTGGTCCCACCATCCTCCAGGCCAGCCCTGTCCACCTCTTTCATGAGTTTTTATGACCACCCCAACATGACTGATCTCTTTCTTTCCTGGTATCCTGCTGCCTTTACTGTCTGGCCCAAGACATAGCGCATAACCCTCTCCTGTTAGAAAGTATATGAGATGTGGGGCCTAACATCCTGTGTTCAACATCTGCCTCTCCCATGCCCTGGGCAAAGACAGGCTCCTTGTTCATCCATCCGATATGATGTGTATGGCTGTAACTACCCCTGAGCCCTTCAAGGTAAGTGGGGTTTAGCTAAAAATAAAACCAATAATTGTTTATAATTCTCTTGCATACGTGTGAAACAAGGATGGCAATGATGAGGTGTGTTCTCAGATTCTTAGGGCTACTGCAAGGACCAGATGTTTGTGAAACTGTTTTAGAAGAGGGAAAGATTTACAAAAATGCCAGTAGATATTATTGTGCCTATACAGTAAAGTCCTGTAGAATGAAAAGACTTAATACTTGTAATACTTGTGAGAGCAAGCCCCAATGTCCACAACATGGAGTGACTTATAATTTCACTAAAAGACAAAGGTAACCCAAACGTGTACTGTCAGCCTTGGATCCTGTGGGCAGCAGTCTGCCTTGCAGCTCTGTCACTGACCACCTGGCATCAGAGTCACAAGAACATCACCTACTGCTTTCCATTGGCTTTGTCCAGGTGCAATAACTTCCATAAGGTGATTAGAAACAAAACAAATTCTTCATTTCTTTATGAAACTCCAGTGGTCATCAAGTTAAAGATAACATTTTAGTGAATAGTAAAAAAGCAGTTTTTTGTTGTTTCATAAGAGAGCGAACAGAAATCTGATTGCTTTTCTGAGGTGCTCATGTTTGGAAGAAGCCTGTACAAGCACATCCATGATCAAATGTGGAGCTGTATCAGGTGTCTGGACAGTTCCCAAATACAAAGGGTCTGCATTAGGTTCTATTCTCATGGTGTGGAGGCAAATTATACACAGTGGGCTTTGCCCCAAGGCTGCCCTGACTCGTACCAGAGTGGGTTGAGAAGCATGGGGAGAGTAATGGTGGATGGCGTAAGAAAGCTGAATCCTTATCTTCCACAGTAGGAAGTCAACTTTTCTAAGACTAGATAAATAGTGGAAAAAGTGGCAAATCTGGAAGAAAAAGCTAAAACGATTGTGTCTGGGGAGTGCAAGATAAGAATGGGGAGGGGGGTGAGGTCAGGGACTATTACAAAAATAACAATAAATAATTTTGTTTATGAATCTTGTTGAAATATTTATCTTTTTGAGCTTAGACTAATATTTTAATTTAAAGGAAAAGAAATAATACATGAAATTTTCCCTAAAGCAAAAGACACAAATTTTCAGATTAAAAGGCTCAAGTTCTTATAAGGGATTTAAATTTTTTAATACTTTATAATGAATTTTGACATTTAAATAAATAAATAATTCTGCATTTAAAAAAAGAAAGAAGGAACTGCTACCTTTTACGACATGGCTGGAACTGGAGAATATTATGCTAAGTGAAATAAACCAGTCAGTGAAAGACAAATACCATATGATCTCACCTATAAGAGGAATCTATTCAACAAAGTAAACTAAAGAACAAAATAAACCACAGGCATGGAAACATGGAGCAGACTGAAAGTGACCAGAGGGGATGGGGAAGGAGGACAATGGTGGAAAGAACAAATAGAGACTAAAGAACATGTATGAATGACCCACGGACATAGACAACACAGTGGGAATTGACTGTGGGAGCGGGATGTCGGGGGGGATGGGTGGAGGAGGGCAAAGGGGGCAAAACTGAGACAACTGTAATAGAATAAACATGATTTAAAAAAATAAAAAATAGGTAGACTTCAAGATGGCAAAGGAGTGAGTAGAAGTCACACTGACCTCCTTCCAGGACCAATCTGGAATTACAACTAAATTGTGGAGAAAACAATGGAACAATAGCAAGAGAGGAGCCTTAAAACCTCGGACAGACAGAGGAATTGGCTTCAGAACAACCTAACTGGTAAGGAGAGCAGCAGAGGCTCAGGAAGGTGGACTGCACCAGAGGGATACTGAAATGGCCAGTTGGATCCCACTGAGAAGAGTGGCGTCTAAACCATAAGTGGGGATCCCCAGCCTACACTACCAGCGACCAAAAAGCACACTGATAACAACCAGCTGTGAAAAGCAGCAGTGTGCTCTCTGCCTGAGACAGGTTGCTGGGGATGCAAAGAGCTGTTTAAAGGGCCAACACAAAAAATTGTAGTGGCAGCCATTTTCCTTTGGCTCCGGCGGAGGCGGGGGCAGCGTGGGCTAGAACCACCAGAGGAGAGACTGGAGAAGGAGGCTTGGGGAAAAGAACTGAGAAAGTGGACAGCCAGGTCCAGGTTCTGACTCATGCCCCATTCTGCAGCTGTCATCTTACGCAGGCAGACCATGCCCCCTAGCGGTGGCAGCGTGAAAGGACACAATAGCCACGTCCCCAGGAGGCTCAGCCTGGTCAGGTGTTGCACAGGCCTGGGTGCTGAGTACAGAGCAGCAGTCAGAGATAGTAGATCCCTGGCTAAAGGGGACACAGAGTGGTCCAGAGATGCTTGAGCAAAGTCAGGTGACGAAGACATTGGCAGAGAGAACTGAGGGAGTAGCCAGGGGGACCCCGGTGCTGACTCCTCCCCCATATGGCAGAGCAATATTGCTCAGGCAGACTATTCCCCTGAGTGACAGCAGTGTGAAAGGACACAATAGCCCCACTGAGAGGAGGGACTCTGCCCCACCCTGACTGCTGAGGGCAGAGAGACTAGATTAAAAGCTGGAGGAGACAGACACAGACAGTAGATTCCTGGAAGTCTCTTAAAGCCTGCCTAAGGTCGGATGGGTTCAACAGCTGACATCATCAGAGGAAGAGAAAGAAAGAAAGAAAGAAAGAAAGAAAGAAAGAAAGAAAGAAAGAAAGAAAGAAAGAAAGAAAGAAAGAAAGAAAGAAAGAAAGAAAGAAAGAAAGAAAGAAAGAAAGAAAGAAAGAAAGAAAGAAAGAAAGAAAGAGAGAGAGAAAGGAAGAAGCAGTCTTCTACCAGAGAAGTTCACACCACAAAGTCAGGAAGTCAAGACAGATCAATTTAAGAAGCAGAAGCAAAGAAGAGTCTCACAAATAATGGAAAGAAAAAGAACACCCCCCAAATGAAGGGAAAGGAGGATATCCACAAAGAAAACTAAATGAAAGAGGCAAGTAAACTATCAGATATTGAGTTCAAGACAATGGTTCTGAAGAAGCTCAATGAGCTCAGTCAGCTCAGAGAGAATAACAAAAAACTACAGAGAAACTACGAGAAACTTACTGCAAACTATATCACCATGAAAAAGGACATAGAAACTATATATGAGACAAGAAGAAATGAAAAATACAATTTCTGAATTGAAGAACAAGTAGAAAGAATCCAATGCAGGCTAGATGAAGCTGAGGACCGAATCAGCAAGCTGGAGGACAGGGTAGATAAAAGCTCCCAGAAAGAGCAAGAAAATGAAAAAAGACTCAAAAAGAATGAAGAGGCATTTAGAGAAATGCAGGACATCCTGAAATGTAATAATATCCCTATAATAGGGGTACCAGAAGGAGAAGAAGATGAGGAAGGGATAGAGAACCTGTTTGAAAAAATAATGATGGAAAACTTCCCTAATTGGAGGAGAGAAGAAGTCACGGAAGTCCAGGAAGCACAGAGGGTCCCATTCAAGAGGAACCCAGTGAGACCCACTCCAAGACACATCATCATTAAAATGACAAATATCAAAGACAAACAGAGAATCCTAAAGGAAGCAAGAGAGAAAGAGGCAGTAACATATAAGGGAACCCTGATACGGCTAGCAGCTGACTTCTTAACAGAAATACTGCAAGCCAGAAGGGAATGGCAAGAAATATTCCAAGTCATGAAAAGAAAAGGCCTGCAATCAAGACTGCTCTACCCAGCAAAGCTCTCAATTAAAGTGGAAGGCAAACTAAGGAGTTTCCCAGACAAAAGAAGGCTAAAAAAATACACCAAACCAGCACTGCAAAATATGCTAAAGGGACTGCTTTAAGATGAAGAAAAAAAGGCTATGAATACACAGTTTCTTTCAGGGTTGCCAATACTTGATATTGCCAATATTTTTAATACTCATTAATCTGATTGTGACAATGATATTATTTTAATTGTTCCTTTACTATTTGTTGAAACTAAACCTGTTTTAGTATATTTCTTGCCTACTTCTATTATTTCTTTTAAAAAGCTTTAAAAGACTTTTTGGTATTCTTTATCCATTTATTGATTAAAGGTTTGTAGAACTTTTCTCCCTAAAAAAAAACCACAAAAAACAAAAAACCTATTAACCATGTTTTAGATGTGTTGCAAATACTTTTCTATTCTATTCTTTGCCCTTTAACGTTTTTTATATGTATATTACTATATAGTTAAATGTTTAATATAGTCATATTGTCAATATTTCCTTTATAGCTTTTGGAGTTGAATATTTTACTTCAGGTCATGAAAAATATTAGTTCTATTTTCTTCTAAAACTCCTTAGATTCTACATATTGATTTTTAACTCATTTGAATATTTCTTGTATAACATGTGAAATAGGGCTCTATATTTGTTTTATTTCAAGTGATAGTGGTCCATGCACCTTTTGTGCTGAATAAGCCTTATTTTACCCATTGATTTGAAATATCAACTTAATCATATATATATATAGATCAGATATATACATTTGGCTCTAGAATGTTTATTATATTTCATTGATCTACTTGATTATTTCTGTGCTGGTGTCATGTTGGTTTAATTGCTGAGAATTTGTAAGAGTTTTAATTTTTTTAATATTTTATAATTAACTTTGACATTTAAAAAATAAATAATATCAATCTGCATTTAAGAAAGAAAGGAAGAGAGAGAGATGGAACTCCTACCTTTTGCAACAACATGGATGGAACTGGAGAATAATAAGCTAAGTGAAATAAGCCAGTTGATGAAAGACAATTACCTTATCATCTCACGTATAAGTGGACTCTATTCAATAAAATAAACTAATGAACAAAATAAACCACAGGCATGGAAACATGAAGCAGACTGAAAGTGACCAGAAGGGATGGAGGAGGACAATGGTGGAAAGAAGGGGAAGGGACTAGGCAAAGAACACGTATGAATGACCCATGGACATGGACAACAGAATTGGAATTGACTGTTGGAGTGGAGGGTGGGGGTGGGATGGTGGAGGGGGGTAAAGGGGGAAAAATTGAGACAACTATAATAGAAAAAACATGATTTATAAATTTAAAAAAATTCTAAATAAATAAATAAATACCTATCAATAATGACTTTAAATATAATTGGATTAAATGCCCCAATCAAAAGACATAGGATAGCTGAATGGATAAGAAAACGAGAGCCACACATATTCTGCCTAATAGAGACCGACCTCACAACACAGGACATACACAGACTGAAAGTAAAGGGATGGAAAAAAATATTCCAAGCAAATGGACAGAAAAAAAGCACAGGTAACAATACTTATATCTGACAAAATAGATTTCAAAACAAAGGCCATAAAAAGACCCAGAAGGACATTTTATAATACTCAAAGGAAGAATCCATCAAGAAGACATAAACATTGTAAACCTATAGGCACCCAACATAGGAGCACCTCAATATATAAGGAAAATCTTGGAGGACTTCAAGAACGATATAGACAGCAATACACTGATAGTAGGGGATTTTAACACCCCACTGTCAAAAATGGATAGACCTTCCAAACAAAATATTAGCAAGGATATTGTGAAAATGAATGATGCATTAGACCAAATGGACTTAACTGACATTTATAAGACCTTTCATCAGAAAGAAAGAAATACACATTACTTTCAAATGGACACGGAACATTTTCAAAGATAGACCACATGATAGGACACAAAACAAGCTTCAACAAATTCAGGAAAATCAAAATCATGAGAAACATTTTCTCGGACCACAAGGGCTTGAAACTAAAACCAACCTCAAGGGAAAAAATCAAAAACGTTCATACTCATGGAGACTGAATAGTACACTATTAAACAATGAATGGGTCAATAATGAGATAAGAGAAGAAATCAAAAAGTTTCTGGAAACAAGTGAAAATGAATGCACAACAGTCCAAAAACTATGGGAAACAGCAACGGCAGCCCTGACAGGAAAGTTCATGGCAACACAGGCTTACCTAAAAAAGATAGAAACGTTTCAAATAAATGACCTAACCCTTCAGCTTCAAGAACTGGAGAAACAACAACAAACAAAGCCCGGAGCAAGTAGAAGAAAGGAAATAATCAAGATCAGAGCAGAATTGAATGACATACAGACTAAAAAAACAATTCAAAGGATCAACTAATCCAGGAGCTGGTTCTTTGAAAAGATAAACAAAACTGACAAGCCTTTAAGCAGACTCATCAAGAAAAAAAGGGAGAGGACCCAGATAAATAATATCAGAAATGAAGAGAAATAACTGATACCACAGAAATGCAAAGGATTGTAAAAAACTACTATGAAGAATTATATGCCAAGAAATTTGAAAAACTTGATGAAATGGACAAATTTCTAGAAAAATATAACCTTCCAACACTGAATGAAGAAGAAGCAGAAATCCTGAACAGACCGATAACAGCTGGGAAAATTGAAGCAGTAATAAAAAAAACTCCCAGCACAAAAAAGCCCTGGACTGAACTGTTTCACAGGAGAATTTTACAAAACATTTAAGGAATAGCTAACCCCTATCCTTCTCAGACTGTTCCAAAGAAACCCAAGAAGAGGGAACACTCCTAAATTCTTTTTATGAGGCCAGCATCATCCTAATCCCAAAACCAGATAAAGACACAACCAAGGAAAAAAACTACAGGTCAATATCATTGATGAACATAGACACTATAATCCTCAACAAAATATTCGCAAACCGCATCCAGCAATACATCCACCATGATCAAGTGGGATTCATCCCAGGGATGCAAGGCTGGTTCAATATTCACAAATCAATAAACAGAATACATCACATAAACAAAAGGAATGACAAAAAACCACATGATCATCTCAATAGATGTGGAAAAAGCATTTGATAAGGTACAGCATCCATTTGTGATAAAAAACACTCAGCAAAGTGGGAATAAAGGAGGCATACCTCAACATATTAAAAGCCATATATGAAAAACCTACAGACAATTTCATGCTCAAAGGCAAAAACTAAGAGCTTTCCTACTAAGATCAGGAACAAGACAAAGAGGTCCGCTTTCACCACTTCTATTCAACATAGTATTGGAAGTCCTAGGCACAGTGATCAGACAAGAAAAAGAAATAAAAAACATCCAAATTGGGAAGGAGAATGTAAAACTATCACGTTTGCAGATGACATGACAGTGTCTATGGGGAAAACCCCATAGACTCCTCCAAAAAACTACTCGACCTAATAAGTGAATTTGGCAAAACAGCATGATACAAAGTCAACATTCAGAAATCGAAGGCATTTTTTATACCAAAAATGAAATATCAGAATCAGAAATCAGGGAAAAAAATCTCCTTTGCTTTTAGAACAAGAAAAATAAAGTACCTAGGAATAAACTTAACCAAGGAGGTAAAAGACCTGTACACAAAAAACTATACAACACTGAAGAAAGAAATTAAGGAAAATACAAATAAATGGAAGCATATACTGTGTTTATGGATTGGAAGAATTAACATCATCAAAATGTTCATACTACCCAAAGTAATTTTTAGATTCAATGCAATCCCTATTAAAATACCAATGGTGTATTTCACAGACATAGAACAAACATTTAAAAAACTTATATGGAACCATAAACAATCCCGAAAGCCAAAACAATTTTGAGAAAGAAAACAAAGTAGGAGGGATCACAGCACCTGACAACAAATTATATTACAAGGCCACTGTAATCAAGACAGTCTGGTAGTGGCATAGGAACGGACGCATAGATTAATGGAACAGAATAGAGAGCCCAGAAATAAACCCATGTCTTTAGGGTCAATTAATATTTGACAAAGGAGGCAGAAGCATAAAGTGGAGTAAAAATAGCCTCTTCAACAAATGGTGTTGGGAGAACTGGACAGCTACATGCAAAAAATTGAAATTTGACCACCAACTTACACCATACACAAAAATCAACTCAAGATGGATAAAAGACTTAAAGATAGTTGTGACACCATAAAAATCCTAGAAGAGAACATAGGCAGGAAACTCTCAGATATCCCACACAGCAATATTTTCACTGATATGTCCCCTAGAGTAAGCGACATAAAGGAAAAAATAAACAAATGGGACTTCATCAAAATAAGAAGCTTCTGCACAGCTAAAGAAAACATTAGCAAAATGAAAAGGGAACCAACCATATTGGAACATATATTTGCCAATGATACCTCGGACAGGGGTTCGATCTCCAAAATATGTGAAGAAGTCACACAACTCCACTCCAGGAAGACAAACAATCCAATTAAAAAATGGGCAAAGGACCTGAACAGACACTTCTCCAAGGAGGACATACACAGGGCCCAGAGACATATGAAAGGATGCTCAGTCTATGGCCATACCACCCTGAACGCACCTGATCTCGTTTGATCTCAGAAGCTAAGCAGGGTCGGGTCAGGTTAGCACTTGGATGGAAGGATGCTCAGCATCACTAGCCATCAGAGAAATGCAAATTAAAACCACTATGAGATACCACATCACACCGATCAGAATGGCCATCATAAAAAAATCGACAAACAACAAGTGTTGGCAAGGTTGTGGAGAAGAAGGAACCCTAGTACACTGTTGGTGGGAATGCAGACTGGCGCAGCCACTGTGGAAAACAGTTTGGAATTTCCTCAAAAAGCTAAAAATGGAACTCCCTTTTGATCCAGAGATTCCACTACTTGGACTATACCCTAAGAATCCCAAAACACCAATTCAAAAGAACCTGTGCACCCCAGTGTTCATAGCAGCACAATTTACAATAGCCAAGTGTTGGAAGCAACCTAAGTGCTCATCATTAAATGAGTGGATCAAAGAACTATGGTACATTTGGACAATGGAATACTATGCAGCAGAAAGAAAGAAAGAGCTACTACCCTTCACAACAGCATGGATGGAACTGGAGAGCATTATTGCTAAGTGAAATAAGCCAGAGGGTGAAAGACAAATACCATATGATCTCATCTATAAGTGGAACCTAATCAGCAAAGCAAGTGGGCAAGGAAAATGTGACCAGCAACATTGAAAGAAAGAAGAAACCAACAAAGACAGCAGGGAGGGAGGGACGCAGGTAGCCGGGAGGGGAAGGGGAATGGTTAGATCAAGGAACAGGTATGAAGGTCACATGGACGAAGGCAAGGTGGGGAAGGATTGAGGGGGTGAGGCAGGTGGGACGGGTGAGGTGGGTGGGGCAGGGGAAAGTGGTGGCAGGTAAATGGAGACAAATGTATGTGAAAAAATTTTTTAAAAAGAAAAAAGAAATTTAAAAAAATAAAAATGAAAAATAAATAAATCCTGGTCTAAAAAAAAATGGCTCAAGTTCTAAGTTTTCCAGATTTAGCAAAAACGAACCAAACAGAAATGGACACCCAGTTAAATTTGAATTTCATAAACAATGAGTAATCTTTTGATAAAAGTATGTCCCAAATATTACAAAATTACTCATAGTTTATCTGAAATTCAAATATAGTCATGATATTGCAAAGCATGGGGAGATAAAGAGAAGTTAACAACTCCCAGATGGAAAAAATGTCACATACAAAGAAATCAGAAAAAATATCAACTTCTCATGGCAAGACTGGGAGTTTGAAAGCAATGGAGCAACGCCTTCAAAATTCTGAATAAAAATGACATCTGTCCTGAAATTTTACATCCGTCTAATCATTAATGACATTTGAGAATTAAATAAAGGCGTTCTTAGACATGCAAAATTTCAAAAATGTACCTCCCCTTTACCCTTTCCTAGAAAATTTGAGGAGGATTTGCTCTACCAAAAGAAGAAATAAACCGAGAAAAAAAGAAAAGATGTGCAGGGAAATGGAAATTCGTCATGGGAGAGAAGGACACGACTTCCCAGGACACGGCTGTGCTGAGGCAAAGACTGGAGGGGGAGAAAGCAAGGGTCCCGGGAAATGAAAGGAACCCAGTGAAAGCCTGATGCATTCGATCACATGGACAATGGTGTTTAGATGGGTTTTCCAACTCTGTTGGAAAGTTTGGAAAGAGTTATAAATACGTGCACAGAAAACTAAGCAAGTGAAAAAAATTAGGCAATTTATTTTTTACTTAAAATATTTTTTTATTGTTGTTCTATCGCAGTTGTCCCAATTTCCCCCCTGCCCCGTTGCTTTCCCCTGCCCTGCCCACTCTGGCTCCCACATTCAATCCCCCACCATATCATGTTGTCCATGTCTATGGGTCATTTATATTTGTTCTTTAACTGGGCCCTTCCCCCTTTTTCCTCTGCTAACCCCCTTCCCCCTCCCCTCTGGTGGCTGTCAGTTTGTTCCTTGTTTCAATGCCTCTGGTCCTATTTTGCACATGTTTGTTTTGTTCATTAGCTTCCTGTTATAGGTGAGATCATATGGTATTTGTCTTTCACCCCCCGGCTTACTACGCTTAGCATAATATTCTCCAGTTCCATCCATGCTGTCACGAAGGGTAGGAGTTCCTTCTTTCTTTTTGCTGTGTAGTATTCAATTATGTAAATGCACCACAGTTTTTTGATCCGCGCATTTACTGATGGGCACTTAAGCTGTTTTCAGCACGTGGCTATTGTAAATAACACTGCAATGAATATAGGTGCACACAGGTTCTTGTGAATTGGTGTTTCAGGATTCTTAGGCGATTGTTAACAAAAATGTTTACAAGAGGTTAAATGAACATTATCATAATACACTGCCTGGCAATTCAGAAAGTAATATTTGAGAGTAACAATGGTGTAAACACTAAACATTGACTTAACCAGTAAATTATGTTGGAAGCAGAGAAAGTGGGCATATGGCTTCACACAAATAGGTAACATCCCATCACGAAGGTCAAAATTCAGTCCTTATAGCAACCTGCAAGGCCCCACACAGCAGCATTACCCCAACTTTGCACTCTAAACTTATTCCTCACTGCTCTCTCCTTGTTCACTTTGCTCCAGCAATAGGGGCTGCCTTGTTGTTCTGCTCCTCAGTTACACCACATGTCCTCCCATCTCAGGGCCTTTGCACTTGCTGTCTTGCTTAGAATGCCCTTTCCCCACATACCCACAGGGCTCTCCCTCCCATCCTTCAGTTCTTTGCTTAGATGCCATCAGCTGAGTGAGGCCATCCCATACCCCCATTTTCTTATTTAATATTGCATTTCTACCCCTACCTTCCCTATATCACCCCTTTGAATCGTAATTTTCTCTATATTATCCTATACAGAACACCACCTCTATATAAGGAGATGTTCAGAATGATACTTTATTTGAACTTTTGCTTATTCTCCCCAGTAGGGGGAAAGCTCTATGAGAGCAGGGAATTTTGTTTACTACATCTCCCCATGATTCTGTTCATTAATGTACGCATGCTTAGTGACCAGCACAAAGAAGGAGTTTTATAAATATCTGTTAAATAAAAAAAGAAATATAAAATAGCAATAGTTCTAGGCAGTATGGTCCAGTTGGTTGGGCATCGTCCTCTGAACCAAGGGATCGCCGATTTGATTGCCAGTCAGGGCACATACCTGGGCTGCAGTTTAGGTCTCCCAGGGTGCATATGAAGGACAACCAATTGATGTTTCTCTTTCACAGCAATGTTTCTTGACCTCTCTTTTTCCCTCCCTTCCTCTCTCTCCAAAATAAACTATATATATATTAAAAAGAAGAAATAGCAATGTAAACATTTATCAAGGAAAATAAAGGTAAATACCAGAAACTAACTGTTAAAATAATTGAAAGCTGTTGTCTCTGTAGGATTTGGATTCATGGTAAGGAGAGCAACAGGGCCTGCTGGTTTTCCTTAGAAGCTTTAGAGTATCATTTGGCTTTTCAAACTACATGCATGTTACTTTAATGCAAATTAAAATGACTTTTAATATGTTGCTTCACCTCCCCACCAAAATCATACTTCATTTCAATACCAAAAGGAAGTGACTACTAGATTACCTACTTTTTTGTCTAATTCTGGAAGTCTTGCTTTCCCTCTCTTCCACCTCCTTCTCTCTATCTCACCACCTGCAGTCCCTCACCAAGACCTGAATCTCCCACCTCCTCCGTAGTTCTCAAATCCACTCACCTCTTTCTATCGCCATCACTGCTACCCTAGTGCCATCTTTCACCTGGATGTTGGAAAAGAGTTCTCACTGGGTTCACCTACATCTTTCAGTCCATCTAACCCATTATACCATGGCCAGATATTTTCAAACACAAATCTGATCATATTGTTCCACTGCCACCAGCTTCAACATGCTTGTGGCATCCTGTTGCTCCTAGGCTAAAGATGAAACACCTACCCCTTCCACCTTGTTCCATGATTGCCCATTTCTTGGCTACCCAGTCTCATTCTTGCCATGATTCCCTACCACAGGGCCTTTGGGCATCTTCTTCCCTCTGCATGGGTACTCTTTCTAGAACCTTTCTCTATTTATCTCCTGCTCATCACTCAAATACAGCTAAAGAGTCATTAAGTCAAAGCCCTCTATTTTAGGTTGTGGTAGCACAAGTATGTGCATGTCTGTACTTTAAAACACTTGCCACAGTTGCAATTTACATTTGGGCTTATTGGTTTAACACCTGCCTCCAGCCCCTCCATCAACACTAACATACTCATGCCCACATACAACCATAAGTTCCATTGAAAGAGGAAATCATTTGTTTAATTTATCATTATATTCTAATTGTTCATATGTAGTAGAAGCTCAATAAATACATATTTAATAATTTGTTGAAACATTACCTTTTACTACTGCAACAACCTATATGTACTGCTTTGGTATGAATAAAAATTATTCATCTGTCTCCTCTCTATCCTATAATTGTAGGACTGGGAGACTGCAAGCTTTTTCTTTAAGAACTGAGTCTTGCCACTCCTCTCTATACTTCTAGTTCCCATCTTCACACATAGTTTCTGGAAATGTGTATTGACATGAAAGGCACAGAAGTCTTACTTGTTGTATGGAGTTTCTGTCCTGGAGAGCTCACACATTATAAAGTCATTCCTAACACTTTTCCTTTTAAACATAAGCATTCACAATATATCTCCTGCACTTCACATATGATCTTCAAATATGGAATCTTCCTTCTTACTTCGGCATGGACTCAGTGGCTGAATTCTAGCACATTACTGATAGAGGCTGAAGATTTGGCACTGAAGGCAAAACCTGAGGACTTTCATCTCAGCGCTGTGAAGTGTAACACCTATGCGTTGTACTGGAGATTTTTATGCTTTCCCTAATTTTATAAAATGGGGCAACATGCAATAAAAAGAGGCAAATTATTGCACATGCATTAATACTCAGAAAAGATGGTGACACTGACTGGCTGACAGGGCCACCATGACAATGACCATTTGCCAGCTAATGAGCAAAATTCCAAATCCAGCATAAGCTAGGGCACTAGGGGGCTCTACATGGGAGCATCCAATGTTGAACACCACTTGTTCACACTTCCTGTGAAATTAGGCTCTGCCTGATAATCCAGTACTAATTCAGCCCTTCGCTGAATAAATCAAATTTCAACTCATCCATTTTTATTTCTACTTTTTCCGAATTGTGTGATAAACCAAATATTCTTAAAATTTGTTCTAAAGAAAGACTATCAGATTGTCTTCCTTCACACAAACTCCCCTCAGACAAAAGCTAAAATAGGCATGAGAGTATTAATTTATGTTTGCAATATAATACAATTGTACAACTAAACTTGAGAATCTCCAGGCATGTATTTAAAAAATACTCCTTCTCTTGCCCCTCCAGATCAGTCTCTGGCAATAGCTATGGGGGATCATGTCTTCAAATGGGCTGCAGTCCCCAGAGCTGGGACTTTAAATTGAGTCCTTCCTGGTTTTGAGTTCAACCTACGAATTTTATGACTCTATTCATAAGCAGAGGTTTTTGGTTTTTGGTTTTTGTTTTGCAAAAGCCTGAACATCTTGAAAGTCTTTGAAAACAACAAAAACAGAACTCCTTGAAGGGTATGTGTTATGGATTGAATGTTTGTGGCCCCCAAATTCATATGCTGAAGCCCTAACCTCTAGTGTGGCTGTATTTGGAGATGGGGCCTTTAAGGACGTAACTAAGCTTAAATGAAGTCATAGAGAGAGGCTGATCCCATGGGATTGGTGTCCTCATAAAAGAGTGAGAGACACTGGAGCTTGCACAGTGGACAGGTCATGTGAGGGCACAGCTGATAGGTCAGAGGTCAGCAGTAAGAAAAGAGCAGGAACCCAAACACCACTAGATGGTTAACGTCCCTGGGGATGGTCAGAATTTGGGTTGACTTGTTGGATCCACAAAGGTGGCCCCACCTGAGACTCGGGCTCCCAGCCCAGCAATGAAGCTGCATAGCCACTGCTGGGCTTGTGAACTGAGATTTACCTAGCCTTAGAGTTGCCAAATTTAGCAAATAAAAGTACAAGACGTGCAGCTAAATTAAAGTTTCAGATGATTTTGCAATATTTGAAACACTCTCATACAAAAAAATAACCACTGTTTTCTGGAATTGAAATTAACTGGGCATCCTGTATTTTCTCTGGCCATGCTACTCAGTACAGGAGCAATTTTCTGAAGGGCATTTAGTAATGCATGTCGAAACATTTAAGCCATACAAAATTGTCCTTACAGCAATTTCACTTCTAAGAATTTTGTCTCAAAAAATTATTAGATAATAGACAAGCATGTACAGGTAGAGATATCATCAGTGTATTGTTTATTAATGAAAAAGTGATTAAATAATTATGGTGTTTTTGTTCAAATGTATGCATCCTTAAAATTATATTTTAAAAATCTATATTGATTAATATGAGAAGATGTTCAGAATATAACATTAAATGTTAAAAAGGTAATAAAATACTTTTAAGTTTGATTTTATTTTTAGTTAAGTATTTTATATGTACAACTCACACACACACACACAATATCTGGATAATTATACCAATATCTTGACAGGAGTCACCTCTGGATTGTGAGATTATTGGTGACTTTTGCTTTTCTCCATATACCTTTATGCATATATTATTTTAATAATCAGAATAAAACAATAATGCTATTACAATATTGAAGGTAAAAGTGCTAGTAACTTTCCAAAAAAGAATTATGTAAAAACATTCTTTGATATTTATATAATCTTAAATCTGAAGCAGCAAGTCCATGTATAGATTCAGGAACTCCTTATCTAAAGTTGTGGATATGTTCCTCCTCCTATTTTGGTGTTGATTTATCTAAGCTATGACATCTTTCTCTTGCTTAACCCACATTTGCTATTTTTGTTTATTTGGGTCTTAGGGGAAGGTGTTTTCTTTTTTCTTTTTTGGCTACCCTAGTTCCATTTTATCCCCTTTTATTTTTTTCATTATGGAATACCAGTTTTCCTCTGCAGAAACCATCTCTACACCCTAGGCTCAGTCCATGTGCTTTGGGTAAAACTAATTCCAACCGTGGCTCCAAGGGTGTACATGTAACCCAGATATGTCCAGTGAGAGTATACCATTCTCTAGGCCTAATAATCTGCCCAGATGAGAGGATGAAGTGGTATTCTGGTTGATGAAAATCAGATTATGAATTTTATCGGGTCAACAGAAGCACTCTCTTTTTTTGGACCAGAACCTGACAGGATATATGTCTGGAGTTAGTAGCCATCTTACCACCATCTGAAGCCAACACAGGCAGCAGAATTGCATGAATAGAGATGAAAAAAATTGTACCTCTTGGATCACACTGTACCTGAAGCCCATTTTATTTTATTTTTTGGAAGAATTCCATTATTTTTAAGTAACATAGTATGGGCCTTAGATTTATCATGAATTCTCCAGAAAAGTCTCTAGTTAGTTTAGTTGATATGAAAATAAAATTAATTGATTCTACTAGTACTAGGTGGAAATGCTATTTATAGATATGGGTAGAATTTCATGGGTTAAAATACCCTAAGGAGTAGGGTTGTCAAGCATCCTGTATATACAAGACAGGGACTATATTTAATGATTTTCCCTTGATTCCTGTATTGGCTTTCTCAGGACACCCTAGATGTTCTGTATCCCTTTTTCTTCAATAAATTACATAAATTCAGCATTTAGAGCTATATCAAACTAATGCAGGCATTTTATAAATTTGGTGGCTCTACTAAGCAGGTCTTTTAGCCCCTATAACCTTCCATGCTTCAGCCTGCTCTATAGATCTCTGCCAACTGAAACCCAAGTTTAGATAAAGTTATATGAGTTGATAAATTTCTTTTTTTTATTAAGTTGTTTTAAACCAGATTTTTAGTCTCGTAACCAAAAGAAAGCTTACTGGGCCCAATTAATTATAGAATCACCAACAACTAAGCTCTATAGTCTAATTATAATGATGACATTTTATTAATCACTCACTGTGTTTAAGACATTTTAAGTATATTATCTTATAAATAAAGCCACTCATCCTTTGAAATAGACATTATTTTCTCTATTTCACAGATGAGGAACCTGAGGCTCCATGAGTATAAATAATTCACCCAAAATTACATGGCTAGATGGATGGAACCAGGATGCCAGACTCCAATCTATGTGCTTTCAATGCACTGTACCATCTCCTAGTCTAGACTTTGAATTCTGAACTCCAGTCTCATGCCATGGAGAGAATTCTTTTATTGGGCTTGGGTTCACTACCAGTTGAGCTAAAATAACCACCAGAAAATCTAACTTCCTGCAAATAGCTCTGAATTCAAGCCAAGTATATAAAAAATGCATAAACAGAGATTCAGTTTAAAGTGAGTGAAGGAAGTCACCTCAGTACTAACATTTTCTTTAATTTCCAATCAAGGATCAGGATCCAAAAGCAAATATTTGACTCACTTGAGTCATGTCAAATGCCATTCAGCATTATGCAATCTCAAAGCATTAATTAAAGTCAACTCCATTGTTGAGGTTAACTGGATAGGTTCTAATTTTTCACTATATGTGAACACTGTCTAAAACTGTACAAGCTAGACATGAATTACATATACATGCAGACCTGAGACAAAGAAATCACTAAATTTCCAATATACCATTTCTGTTTCTTATGCGTGTATAAAAACATGCAAATAAAATGATTCACACACATCTATCTGTGACATGGCATTGTAAGTGTAATCATCTTGTGTTTTTTCTTTCTCACAGTAACCCAACACCCCTCTCAAGAAACTCAGGTACAGCAGATATGTGATCAGCTCTGTTCAAATTCAGACATCAGCAAACAGCAAACACATACGATCCAGTTTCTTACATTCCAGAGGTGACCGAGTCTCTTGGGCCATCATATCACAGCTCATTTAGGCTGCGCTTGAAAAGCAATCAGAGGTCAAGGAACATGCTCTTGCCGTCCTCTGTTCTGGCTCTCCAACAATGGCACCCACAGTCCTCATCTGCACCTGAGGGTGTGGATGGCACAGTGCTACTGCTTCCCCTGAAGGACAGCAAAGGCAGGACCAAAGGTTCCTGTAGAAGCGCAAGATTTTTGGTTTGTTTCTGAGTATATCTATTTGTCAAACATCCCTACCTGACAATTTCCTGGCACCCCTGAATATTTTATGGAGGAATTCCAGGAACACAAGAGACGTTGTTCCTTACCATGCCGGCCCAGCAGTCTGAGTGAGGGATTCAGCTTCCTAGAGAGGGTCAAGGGAAGACAAGTGTGGCCAAAGAAAGTGAAATTTGTGACACTGTGTCCCCGAGGTCAGTAGGATGATGAAAACCACACACCCCACCTCCACTCCACACCTTCCTAGTGTGCATGTTCACTTTTCACTGTTGAGAAACTGAGAGAACAGTTTCTGCAGCCTGGCGTGGCAACACCCCAACATAAAGGGTCTTTTCAAATCTCCTTCTGAACTGCAGGATCCACCCTCAGCCCATCCATCCATGAGCTCCTAGCAAATGCTCAATAAATGACTGTAATCTCTTTCACCTGGATTCCCTCAAGAGCCTTCCATTGGTGGCACAGAAAGGGCGATGCGTTGAGAGAGGTCTGTCCCCATGCAGGCGATGAAGTGCTGCATTGTCCACAGAGGATTTGAAAACAATAATAAAACTGACTAAAAGTCAGGCTGCTTTTTTCCCCCACACATTCCAGCAACTGTAAACAATGTCAGTGATAAAGTATTCCTCAGCCTAGCGTGGACCTCATCTCCCCACCACTGGTGATGCCAGCCCTTGTTCCCCTTAAGCTCTCACACTCTTTCCCACTCCTGTTCTCACTTCAGCCAGAGGGATCACTCCCAAATGGAATCTAAGCATGGGATGCCTCTGGCTGAAAACTCTTGCTTTCTCCCACGGCCTTCAGAATGAATCCAATCTAGCAGCTTCATGGCTCTTCTCAATGTGAGTCCAGCCGATTTTTCCAGCCTCCCCTGCATCCTTTCTCCCTCCCTGTGTGTCCAAAGGTCCTAGTTCCTTGAACATATCATCCCATTCCCTAGCCCCCATGCCTTTGCTCAAGAAATTCTCTCATTAAGAATTTCCTTTTTAATCTTGAAAATCCCTACTCATCTCACAAGGTGTGGCTGGTGTGTCAACTTCTCTGAAAAACCTTCCTGACTGCCCCCAGCCTAGAAAGAATTCATTACTCTTCCAGTCTTACCTGGAGCTGTGTTACACACCCCCATTATCACATCATACAGATCCTACCCTCTCTGCTTCCATTGTCTACAGCTGACTCCTAACCATGCGAGGGTTAGGGGCACTACACACCCAGTTGAAAATCCACATATAACTTTTGACTTCTCACAAACTTATGTGCAGTCCCTTGGTATCCACGGGGGAATGTTTCCAGGACCCCTACAAATAACAAAATTTGCAGATGCACATGTCCCTTACTAAAATAGGTGTAGAACAATGTGTACAGTTGGCTCTCCATGTCCATGGATCCCCAACCACAGACTGAAAACACTGAGGGGGAAGCCCAGGGAATCCCAGAGAATCCTCTGAGTCCCAGCATCATGGGTGGGCAGGCTGATTGTAAAAATGGTTCATACTCCCCAACCTGCCTTTGCAATGTGACTTTAAGCTCCTCCTACCCAGAGGCAGAGTTTATTTCCCTATTACTTGAGTCTGAACTAACCTAGTGGTTGTTTTAGCCAATAAATAGTAATGCAGCAGATGTGACAGTACTAGTTACAGATCTTGGCCTCAAGTGGCTTTGATGTTTCAGCCTGCTCTTGAACCCCTGCATCCACCATGAGAAAAAGCCCAGGCCACCAGCTAGAGGAGCAGGAAAGATGCACAGGAGAACTAAGGTCCCCTGGCCAATAGCCAGCCAACCGCAAGAAGCAGTACCACCTGATCAACTCAGGCTGATCGCAGAGGCATGAGAAAGTGCAGGTCAGGCAAGACCAGAAGACCTGCCCAGCTGAGCCCAGCTGAGCCCAACCTGTATTGCTGACATGCTGAATTGCAACCTAGAACACAGTGACTGTTGTTTCAAACCCCTAAGTTTTGAAGTGGTTAGTTGCAGAGCAATAGCTAACTGGTTTACCAATCCTGGAGCTGTCCCTCCTCAAGGACCCCAAGTTATATGAGAAAATAAGTGCCCTTTTGTTTTTTGTTTTTCAGTGTCACTGTTGGATAGAGTCAATAGTTCCCCGATACAATGCTGCTGAGGAATGAAAAAAATGAGGCAGAGCACCTGCCTTCAAGGAAGTGACAGTTCAAGTGGACTTAAAACATATTTTCCAACTATGTGAGGTGAAGATCAGTGCTTGGTGTATCTGTAGAAAGAAAGAGACTCTGAAAAGATACATAGCAATACAAGGTTACCTCCACTACATATAGAGTGAGTGGGCCAGTCCACATGGAAGCCTCAGAAAGAAAGTTGGATGTGAGCTAGGTGGTCTTTGAGGAAGGTTTAGGATTTAGAGAGATGGGGGTAAGAGGGGAGGTGAAAGAGGCAGGATCCTATCTGGGCCTGGAAAGATGGACATTCCATAGTGATTTATCCTCAGATGAGGTGAATGGCTCGGAATCGAGCACAAATATAGAGATTTAGGGCATGAAGGATACACAAGCTTTCTCAGTGCAGGCCCCCAAAATGCTCATTCTATGAGGTCACAATGCAAAGCTACTGGCAGGTACAGCCAGTGTCCTCCACAGCCACTCTCAAAAGAGTTTCAAAAGGCACTTTGTCTCAGGGGTCATCCCATGACCCCAGAAGTGACCAGGCTTGAAGAACCCCTTCCACCGATGCCCCTGTATCCTTCACTTCCTTTTATCCAGTGGGCCTACTGGCAGCCAGGGGTAGGGGGCACAGAGTAGGCCTCTAATAACGGTTGGATCTCAGGCAGAATGAAATTTTACAAGGCTACAAAGAAAGTAACAGAGAGGCGCCTCTTACTTTTACATGGCCGGAGTCAGCCACACCTCTTTTTACATGGGCGTTGCCTGAGCCTGAGAGACGTAATCGTGGCCTAACAGGATGACCCCGGGGCTCTGGGTCATCCACTTGCAGCCTTAAGGAGAGGTAAAATGAAGCCCCCTCTTTTTTGGTCCCAGCTACACACATGGAGGCACTTAACCATTCCCATGCCACACCAGCTTCAGAATTAGAATGCAGAGAAGGAGGAAACTATTATTTATTTTGGTCAAGAAACCTTTGTTCTTTCATTGAGCAATGATTAGCTGCTAAGCATATGTTATCCTCATTAGAAAACTCTCACAGCATTTCTCTGAGATGAGCATAATGATCTTTGTTTTATAGTTAAGGAGCACCAGGCCCCAGGAGAGTGAAGAAGGTGCGTGAGGTCTCAGCGCTAGTGAGTGTGAGAGGCAGGGTTTGAATCTAGGCCAGTCAGGTGCTGAAGTCTGTGCTCTACCCACGAAGTTCCACACGGTGCCTGGCTCCTGTGATTTTTCTCCAGGTCTGAGCCGAACACAGGCTTTTACAGGAGGTTATCTGTAGAGGTGCCCCACCTTAACCAAGAGAGTGAGTTAACACTTCAGACTTGGTCAGAACCAGCTTTGTTATAAAGTAGCCATGAGCCAATCAAGTGATCTCTTAGGGGCTCAAAGATTATTTTTCATTTATAAAATGAGAAATCAAAGCTGAATGATGGATCAGAACACTTTCGGGTCCAATGGCTGGGAGGATTTCCATCTCTTCTGTAGAGAGACTAGCCCAGAATAAACCAGAACCTTCTGACCCAAGTTAAGGCTTCTGGGAAAGAGGACCATTTGCCTCAGTTTCAACCTTCCACCAAGTCAGGGGACAGTGTCAATAGTACCAAGTCAGGCCCTGGAGGCTGAACCTTGTGGGTGACAAGGCATTTAAAGAGGTAAATGTGCAGGGCTCTTGGACCTTTTGATAGCCATTGTATCTGATGACATCTAAACAAAATGATAAAGATTCACCAAGCCAGCCATTCTGGGCCATGGAAAACTACACCACTGCTTTCTTTGCTTGGGAATAGAGAGCTTCTCTGTCCCACCCCTTCTCCCCTCCTTGCACATCCTCTCACTTGGCAGTAAAGCTGCACAGGGGCGGGGTGGTGGGGGGCATGAGTAGGCTTGCTAGCAGAAAAGGTATTTTTCCTGAAAGCCAGTCCTTGGGGAAGGGGGGAGGAGGGGGTCAAAGTTATTGAGGACATCGATCCTCCACACTAACCCACCACGTCAATTAACACCCCATGGTGGGCAGGTCCTGGGAGAGAGAAAGAATGATACTGCTGCAGGAATCTGCTAGGTGGGTGGCTCCATCTCAGTTGGAAAGCTGCTGAATGGATAAATAAAGGGAAGTGAGGGGTGTCAGCATTGGGACTCTCCCGTCCTGGTCCAGTTTTGCTGCCTGCATTGCCTGCAAGGCAAAACTCCGCCTCCTCCATCCCTCCTCCCAGCCTCCCAGGGAGAGAGGCTGCAGAATTCTGACACAGAGTCTGCAGTTGCTGGGAGCCTCTCCAGGACTCAGTCTGTACAAGGGAAAAGGTTTGAACAAGGAGAAGAAGAGGAAAGAGAAATGAGTCATTGGTTTGAGACAGGAGAGAGTTTAAGCCAATAGTTGGTTGCTGGTGAAGGGGTACATGCAGTGACCTGTTATGTTTTTCTTTCCCTGGTCTGCCTTGTTTAGCTCAAATCTATTCCAGATGTCCAGACTGGGACTCAGCACTGCAGGGGCCTCCAGCTCTCAGAGCGGCTCACAGGATCCACCCAGGTGGGCTTTAAGACTATTCGGGGGTAGGGTGGGCAGGGGAGTGGGGTACAGGGGAGAGAAACTTTGGTGGTGAAGATGAGAGTTCATTTGGCCTGGGAGGTGATTGTTGAGGAAACTGAACTTAGCCCTTGGCAGCTGCTGTTGGAGATGCTCCTCCTTGCTCCTGCAGTGGCCTGTGCTTTCTGCAGAGGACAAGCAGTGAAGGGCTAGATCTGGGGCCGGAGGTTGCTTCACTAGATCTCTTGGGTGTCATGCACTGCCCGGGTCCCCGGGCCTTCTGTCCCTCAGTACCAGTATCTAACGGCTAAGTGGGATGGAATCTGGGAGAAAAACCTAACTGTACTTTTCACAAGGGACTTTCTGCAGTAGAAGGGATGTGGATGGAACAAAAAGAAGGGGCCTCCTGAGCATCAGCACTAGGAGAGGCAGCTGAGGGAAGTTAAGATGATTTCATCCTGGAAGACCTTCAGGAGGTGGGAGGCTGCTCGTTTTCCCAAAGGCCTGGCAGGACCTTTTGCCCTGGCAGAAAGCAGCTGCTGCTGACTGAGGGAGAAGCTGTGCAAACTTGGGCACAGCTTCGGCCCAGTCAACCTCTCTGGGCCAAAGGCAATCGTCATAATGCCTGCCCGGCTGACTTTAGTGGATTGTTATGGTGTTCAGCTGTGAAAGAGATTTGTAAAATGTGAAGTGCACTGACATGTAAACATGTCAAATTATCATTGTTAGAATTTCTCAGACTAGTGGTTCCCAATTCTGTACAATAAAGTCTCTTGAGAAGCTTTTATAAAAATGCTACACCTGTACCCCACCCTCAATCAATTATTCAAATTAGGGGAAGGGTAAGAAAAGAGAGCAGGGCCGGGGGGGGGGGGGGGCAGGAGGTTATACTTAAAAAAAGAAAAAAACAGCTTTTCAGGTGATTCTGTGAAGGTTCAGACCCACTGCCCAGACTTCCCCAAACTTCCTAAAGATAATCACTTGGAGCACATTTTAAAAAAGCAGGTTCTTGTCTTTTCTCAGAACTACTGAATCAGAATTTCAAGGAGGCTTGGCAATGTCTATATTGAGCAAGCAAGAAAAACAGCGTGGACACATCATTCCAGGGACAGGTCTGTCGATACTCTCCTTCCCTGCAGGATGAGTACTCATACCCAGCAATGCTCCCTGCAGTGGGGCAGAGCAGCTTGGAGGGCTAGCGGTGAGGAGTCCTCCTTAGATAGCATGTATAGACATGTGCTTCCAGGACAGGGCTGAGCTAGATGGCCACATCCAATCCCATTCCTGTTCCTCCGAGTGACAGTCCAATTATAAAATGACAAATTCCCCAGCCAAAGTTCCTGAAGACTTTAAGATAAAAAGGAAACTATGATAAGTGATCTATAACTAATAACGCAGGTTACCGGCGTATCATTGTTTTGTCCATGGATTGTCCAGGTTTTCCTGCTTTACACTCTTTCTGCTGGCTCTGCCCTGTTCATGTGATGGTGTAAAACACACACATCCACAAGCCCCAACCTCATCAAACACACAAATAGGGGGATGAAAAGGATTAAAAGAGCCGGTGAACTCATACCAGGCAAGTGTGTTACTTGAAATATCACTAGTGTACAACTGAAGAATACAGGTATGTTAGGACCAAAAGTGACCCCAGGGATCACATCTGATTTAGTTCTTTCCTCTCACAGGAATGGTTTTAGCACAGCAGTGAAAGAGCAGGGATTCTGGAACCGGACTGCCTGGGTTAAAATTCTACCACTCCACTCACCGGCTGTGTGACTTGGGACAAACTACTTCTGTGAAATGGAAATATTTCCACGGTTGCTAGGAACATTAAGTGAATTAGTGCATGTAAAGCTCTTAGCAATGTGCCTGGCACATATATGCTGAGAAGTATTTGTTACTCTTAATTATTGTAGTTTCTGTTGTTATTTTATTGTAGGTGAGAAAGCTGAGTTCTAAATAATTCGCTCAATTTGTTTATACTTCTTGACTCTAGCAGGAATACAACCTAAGGAAATAGTCACAAGTGTGAACAAGTATCTATGCTAACAACTGTCACTGTAGCATCGTTTAGAAGAACAAACTGAACGTCCAACAATTGGGGTAAGTTATCAGAATAATGGTCCATCTATAGGATTTTTATGTAATAACTGCATGAGACAGAGACAGAATATAAAGTTTTAAAAACAAAATCCAATATGATCTCTATCTAGATACAAACTAAGGCAGAGTTAGTCTAGGAGACAACCCAATAAAATGCCAACAGAGAATATCTCTGGTTAGGGGATTATGGGGACTTTTATTTTCTTCCTTATACTTTTTGGAAATGTACCAATTTTTTATAATGAGCAGATATTACTTTTAAATTCAGAAAATAAATCTTGACTGGTGTGGATCAGTGGATTGAGCACCAGCCTGCGAACCGCAAGGTCACCAGTTCAATTCCTGGTCAAGACACATGTCGGGTTATTGGTTAGGCCCCCATTGGGAGTGTATGAAAGGCAACTGATCAATGTTTCTCTCCCTCTCTTTCTTCCTCTCTTCCCCTCTGTCTACAAAATATTCTTTTAAACTTTTTTTATTGCAGAAAATAAAATGTTTCGAGCAATTTGCTCAAGGTGGCACAGTGCATGGGGAGCCCACAGAGACTCTGCCCCTGTCCAGGGTTTGACTGCAGCAGCAGCCTGTGCTGGCAGGAGGAAGGGGAGCTAAATGCATGAGGGGGATGACAAAACACCAGAATGTATTCCGACCTGGTGCAGCCGGGCAGGACTGGGACCTGGCTCAGAGGGGACCCTGGTCTGGATGTGCAGTGCCAGCTCCCAGGGCTGAGCTGGAAGGCACAGCTAGTTGCCTTCTCTCCAGCCAAGACTGTTCTGTTCAGGGCCACTTTGTGTCACAGTGGGCATTCGATTTACCGCCTGCCCTGGGGAAGGGGAGGGAGGGTGTCACTTCCCTTTCTCAGAAATGGAAAGAGCAAGCTTCTGCTCTGAGGATACCAAAGAATTGTCCCAACTTTTTTTCCTTTGTCTTTTTAACAGACCTTTTTGCAAGGGAGGAGCCAGAGACCTAGCGATTGCTGGTTGGCACCCCTACTGGTCTGCATTCTCCTGCTTCTTTTTAACACAGAAGCGTCTTTCCTTTCCGTGCCCCACATTTTTCCAACCGCGATGCCAAGGTGCTGACACAGCCAAAACCAAGAAATGTTTATTTTGCAACTTAAAAGGAAAAAAAGATCTGGAATCACTTAATAACTAAGATAGACCTCATCAAAGAAAAATAGGAAGGCAAGCAGGAAGGAAGGAAAGAGGAAAAGTAAGAGAAAGTAAATTTATCATACTTGGTGTTACATAAAAATTATCACACCTTTTGAAAACAGTGCTATACACTGCTGCGTATATTTTAGTGTTAAGTTCTGATCTTTGCCTTAAAAATAAGAGGCTAGAGTAGATGAATTCTGAAATTCAGTGATTCTATATAAAGTTGAAATTTTAGTAATTCCAACTCTTTTTTTAAAAAACCATTCTCGTGGCGAAAATCACCCCATCGGGTTGGCCAAGTTTTCAAGGGAACCAGATGTACATTTAATGAATAAGCTGAGCATCCACAGAATATTCGAGCAAAAACTAAAAAAAGATCCAACCATCTCGCTTTGCAGATGAGGACACTGGGCCAGAGAATCACACTGAAAGCTAACATTGCTAAGTGCCAGGCAGGCAGCTTGCTCAGAGTCACACAGCAGGTTAGTGATTGACCCAGAATTAGATGCTATTCCCACCTTCCCCATAGTCTGCTTGTTCTGACTTTCAGTGGATTTCATGATGAAATAAGCAATTAGGTATCAGAAACCCCTCCTCAACCCAAGATGTCCAGAAAAGGAGCGGGTACAACAGTTCAAGATTATCTACATCCTCTCTCCTTTTACCTCTGAGCACAGAAGGGAAAATGTGGAAGAAAGAACTGAGTCCTGGGCCAGGTGATAGGTGAGCAGACAAGAGCATCAGACTCTCCCTGGGGACAGCAGGGAAGAGTCAAGGCGAGCCCTTGGTAGCCCAAAAGGCATGTAGGCGACAGAGCTTCCCAGAAGGCTTAAATCCCAACACTGGAGGGACCAGGTCCGACTGGAAGTGACAGTGCCTGAAATATATAGGGAGAGAGAGTGTGTCACTCTTGAAAACAGTATGTAGAAAAAAATGAGAATGAAAACAGAAAACCTGGTTACTTATAGCTCACTGCCAGCATTTCTTTGCATCTGGCTCTGATTGTGAATAAGACTTTCTAAATATGGTAATTAGTAAAGATATGCTTGAATGTTTTCATTAAAAGGTCAATTTTAACTAGAAAAGTACTTGTGAATAGAAGCACATGGTATCATCTTTGATGTAGTTAATAGCATGCATGGAAATTGGACTGTTCTACCATAAGGCAACACCACGAAGAAGTTTTCTACCTGGAGAAGTATATCTAAAGTGTGGACATTGGCTAGCAAAGTAGAACAGAAACTCTAAATCGAAAAAAATAAGACCAACTCTTACTTTTCTCAAAGACTTCTATTTAAGAAGGCTTTGAAGGGCAACAGGAAGAAAATGTCTTCTTTTAAATTACCCAGAGCTTTATTGAAATTCGGATTCTGTTTGTCTCTGCACAACTCAAGAAGGGGGATGAAAAATCACAGAAATGGTCCACTTGAAAAAACCTTGTTTAAGGACTCAGGCTCCTTCCTTCGATGGATGACTGGAATCCATTGCAAGGAGATCTCTTCAAGTGTTCCAAAACGTATTTCTTAGATTACAGTTTTTGTGAGATGTGAAGCGTAATAACCCCAAAAACAAGGTGGAGACTCTCTGTGATGAAAATAATTTGAACAACACTAGGTTAAAAAAATGAAATGGGTTTATTTGCTTCAGGACTCTTGGTGCCTTTAATCTTATGTTCACAGACATTGTGTATCTCTAAGAGGCAGTGCTTCTGAAATACAGTGCCTGTGGCTTCTTCTTCCATGGGCATGTTGTGTAGGGCTAGCGCTGTGCACAATGCATTGGAGAAACTCTGACATACAGAACTATTCTAGGTAATATGGTCAGTTGAGTATCCATATTCACAGAGAACAAAGTAAGAGGAAGGAAGTTTAAAGTACAACAGATGTGTCATCAAGATAGGAAGAAAACATCCTGACAACAAAGGTTGTGAAGCTCAAACACAAATAGCTTGAAGAAGTCTCAGTTATGATTCTCTCTCTTTGGGTATGTTTCAGAATAGGCCTGGGACAATTAGGAACTTTTTCTAATGGGGTCAGGGGCAGAGTAATGGATTCTGTGACTTTCAGAAGCTTCTTCCAGCTCAATTGTACCACCTCATTTTGTCTTACTCTCTACTTACATATCACGTGAGTTCAGCTGTCTTCCTTCAAATTAAATGCATTCCTGAAATGTTGACTACAAGTAAACACATTATCTGTATATTGAGTCATATTTTCCACGGACTTGTATTATAATTCCAAAGAACACCAACCCCAAACACATCACTAAAGGCAGATTAATGAGCCTCCTGGGCACTCAAGGAAGTGTCTACCTGGTGCTTGAGCAGTCAGTCTCCTCACAGCTCATCCTTCCACTCAAGGCCAGCCCAGAAGTCAGGCAGGTAAAGAGCTGAGCCTCATGATCTTCCCACGCCCTGTCATTCAATGCTCAGTTAATTCCTAAGGGAGCTGGAAGTTCTCACTTCTCCCAGGGATTATGGGTGGCTAAATCACTTAATTGTTTATGTTATTTTTAAAGGAATTTGTCAGAATCCCTGGATCTTCTCTTCTCTAGCTTTCTTTTTCTTTCTTTTCTTTTCTTTCCTCCTTCCTTCCTTCCTTCCTTCCTTCCTTCCTTCCTTCCTTCCTTCCTTCCTTCCTTCCTCTCTCTCTCTCTCTTTCTTTCTTTCTTTCCTATAAGAAATTTTTAGTCTAAAAGGATATTAAGCCCATTTACATTAGTCACCTTTGTTAAGGCCAGATATTTGATGGTTGAATAGCTGAATCATGCTCCGTTAGGTCAGGTAATACAAATCTACAAAACTATTGAGAAAAACTATTGCATATCTCAAAAGACTTTGATTCACAAAAGCTTGGAGTGGTTTCAACTGTTTTAAAGGTTGGGCAATGTACAGGGGCCTTGTCTATGCCTCATTACCCCACTGGAGCAGGCAAAGAAGGAAGAGTACATGGAAATAATAACCCATTGTTGTTGGGTGCTTACTACATACCAGGCCCTGTGATGCACCTGGTTAGCACTATGTCACTGAATTCCACCAGTCACCATGAAGGACCTTCTAATAATGCCCTAACTTTACAGAGGAGAAAACCAAGGCTCAGAGAGGATCAAAACATTCCCAGGGCCACACAGTGACACAGCCAGTGGGTGGCAGCACTGGATGCTGACTACCCGGTAGGCCTACATCACTCCTTACTGTGCAGTTAAGAGACAAGGGACTCAGATCATGCATTAATTTCTCCCATCCTGCTTCACCTGACACGGCGATAAGTAGGAATGATAGAAATGCAATGCTGCACACTTGCAAATTCATCACTGGGAGTCAAAATGCAGTAAGAAAAAGAGAAAATGGTAATAGAGTTTCTTAAAATTCCCGCTTTTGAATGTACATTTGGAAAAACATCCCCTACTCCAAACAATGAATAAAAAAATCTTTTTCTTTCTCAAATCTGGTCAGCAGTCCCCACCATTTCTAATACCATAGCATTCCTTTTCCTTCCATTGAAGGAAGGAATTACAATTGCATGAACTATGCCGTAAACTAGTTTAAGTTCATTTTCTACAGACTATATACTCTCTTTTAAGTTTATTGTGAGTTTTTAAATGTAAAAGGCCCCCTTTTATTAAAAAGCACCTCTGATAGGAGAATGGTTCTATTATTCTTACACACACACACACACACACACACTCATGCATGGCAAAAACAACAACTTCTGAAAGGCGCACTTATTGAGAAAAGTGAGGCAGACAAGTATTAAGATATAAGGTCCACAATGGATTTACTTTAAGCCCAACCTGATTCAATTTTCCACACTCCTGGAAAGTGCACATTGGGAGGGGGTGCATTATACAATCCCCTTAACTTTGGGTTTTCAGAGTGAAAGCTGTCCCCAGTGAGGGGTGACCAGTGTGAAATCTACTTCTCTCTTGGAATCCTAAGGATTTTGAGTGGACTCTACCCAAAATGCTGTTGAGATTCCTATCTTGAATTCTGGCCCTGAAATATTTTTAATGAAATTACAGGTAAAGCTAGGAAAAGGGGAGAGCCTTTCTTTTTTCTTTTCTTTCTTCCTCCTTTTAGATGGTGCTTTATTGATGCCTTGTTAAAGAAATCCTTCGCTACCCTGTACTCCAACAGTTTGCTCCAACAGTATCTCAAACTTGATTTATTTTTGGTTTTTGTATTTTTTAACTTATTTTTTATTTAAGTATAGCTGGTATACAATCTTATATTGGTTATATTAGTTTCAGGTGTACAATATAGTGATTTGACAATTTTATACTTTACAATGTGATTATCCCACTAATTTTAGTAATCATCTGTTACCGTGCAAACTTATCACAATATTACTGTCTCTATTCCCCTTCCCCTTATTACCCATCCCAACCCCTCCCTTCTGGTAACCATCCCTTTGGTCTATATTCCTACAAGTCTGTTCTGTTTGTTTTGTTTGTTAGATTCCACATATAAGTAAAAGCATACCATATTTGCCTATCTGTCTGACATTTCACTTGGCATAACACCCTGTAGATCCATCCATGCTGTAGCAAATGGCAAGATTTCATTCTTGTTGTTGCTGCATAATATTCCATTGTATATACACCGCATCTTCTTTATCTGCTTATCTATCGCTGGACACTTAGGTTGCTTCTACATCTTGACAATTGTAAATAATGCTGCAATAAACATAGGGATGTGTATATCTTTTCAAATTAGTGTTTCTGTTTTCTGGGATTAATCCCCAGAGATGGAATTGCTGGGTTGTATGGCATAGCTCTTTTTAGATTTTTGAGGAATTTCCAAGCTGTTTTTCATAGGGGCTGCAGCAGTGTGCAGTCCCACCAACAGTGCACAGAAAGGAGAGACTTTCTCCCTCCCAAAGGCCATACTGTCAGACATGATTCCACCTTGACAGTCGCTTAACTAGGCTTCTATTTCCTATTTCCTACTTCCATTTCCTATGGACAGCTCAGATACGGAGTTTGGTTGGGTAGGAAGTGAATAAACTTCACAGACAGGAGAGTCCACCTGAGGGCTGAAACTGATGAGGAAGAAGCTAGGGAGAGAGGCAAGAAAAGATCTGGGGTGGCCACGGGCCTTGTGATGTCACACAGACACCTGACAGATGCAGAGCCCATGGCTGGGTGGCCAACCGTTACGTGGAAAGCCATGACCCCACCTACGAACCTCCACTCTTGGCTCTCGCCCATCCCACCAGGAGGAACAGAGTGATGTTTCACTATCTGACACCACAGAAGTAGGAGGTCATCCTCAAATCGGAACTATCCAAATACCATAATTTGCTTTTTTCTCATTTTAATCATTTTAGATGGAAATCCTTAATTGTATCACACATCTTCCTGCCTTCTCCACTGGACAGAGAACATAACTGAGCATGTTGTTGATGCCTGGGAGCTCCCTGCTCTGCATGCAATCGCATGATCCTGTCTCTCGTCTGGAGTTGCGGCTGTCTCCGTCCCAGCCCGCCAGCCTGCACTTCTGCTCACACTATCCGTATCTAACAGCCGCACTTACTTCCAGCCCATATAAGAGTCCACTGTGACTCAGTACAATGAGATCGCAGAGGAAAGGCTTTGAGAGCAGTCACATGTACCCATGTCCGCAGTCACCAGATGAAGCAGGCTGGGTGAGTTTCCCTAAACTTGGCACCCTTCAATCTTTGATTTTCTAACCTGTTGTAGAAATGCGCACAGAGGTAAATATTTCCCAGCTACAAGAAAGACAATGCTGTGAACACAATGAAAATGACCGATGGCCCAAGCTTCAGTGGACACTGAGCAAAAGACAGCCCACTCCCCATTGATGGCTGATGTCGGGAAGTCAAAATGCAGGAACAATGAGATCAGACCCTTCGTTTTTCAGGAGAAATCAAAAATCCAGCACTGCATATGAAATCTTCCAATACGTATGTTTTTCCAGCTTTATTGAAATATAATTGCCATATTCTGTAGTTGGTAATGTTGTGCTGTAGTCGGCCCAAGAGTCACTGATAGAGGACCTGTTATTCATCAGGACTAGCCTGCAGTCTTAGGTTAGGTGCTCTGTGACTGGAATTCTGCAGGCATGTAAAAGCATGAACCAGAGGCTTGCAGATAAAATAAAATAAATAAAACAAAAAACAAATATACTTCCAGAAGAGCAGAGGGCGACTACCAGGAAGAGAGTCTGGCTGGGTGTGGGTGGGGGCCTGGGCTCCACGTCTGTGCATGTGGGCAAATGGGGCCCCTCCCCTGAGGGCAAAGAGCACTCCTGCAGGGCACGCGCTGTTTCCCCGGGCCTGCCAGACTTTCTCTCTTTCCAGCAATGCCAAGTTGCCTCCAAGCAACTGGGGAGAGTCTGTCTGATTTATGGCTCAGCTACCATGACTTCTGGATGCTTTGTTCTCCCTGTGATTTATAAAATATCTGTAACCCAACAATAACTTCTCTTTTTCTACCAAGGCAACAAAGTGCAGGGAAGAGCCTAGCAGCTGGTTCTGTTTCCCAGAGCATCAGAAGTCAGCACTCATGGGTAAGATGCTAACTTTCTGCATTCCTTCCCTCCTCTATAAAACAGAGAAGTCTCAAGTCACCTCTGCTTTCCTGATTTCCAACCTATGACAGTTGCCGGCAGCCCAGTCACAACATTGAACAGAAAGAGTCAAGTCCTGAAAGGTTCAACGTCCTCTTACTCGGTGAGATTAGAGGTCCATGGCATGGCTGCCCAGACCAGAGCCTGTACACCAGCTTCTCTTTGCAAAGTGCAAAATACCTTTGGTACTGTCTGGAGTAAAAATTATTAATCCTTTCTTAAAAACCTAGCAGCTGATTACCTGATTAAGGATTTCTCTAGCTAGACCTGCTGCCTCTGTACCCCAGAAAGTCAGGAGAGAGACAAAGATGAAATGCAAAAGCACGTAATTCCATTTCCTATGGACAGCTCAGATACGGAGTTTGGTTGGGTAGGAAGTGAATAAAGTTGGTATAAAAATGGTTAAATAATCCCTAGGTTTCCATTTTCCATGGAAAAATATACTGAAGGTGGAGTCAGGAAACAGGAGTCCTAGACTCAGCCATGCCCCAATTGCCCAGGTGAGGGGGCTAGTCATCCCACCTCTGGGCCTTCCAGCCCCCACATTCTGTCCAAGTGACCTTCAGTACTGTCCTTTGCAATGCTCCGGTGCTCGTGGGAAGGTATGACTGAGATTCCTCATCTACTTTGGTTGGAAACTAACTATTGAAAAAATATTATCAGTGTATTATTCTATTCTTGCAAGATATATTCAGATTATTTCTATATATCACATCACATCATAAGTGCAGTTATTTAAAGAGATTCTGCTGTGAATCCTTTGGACAAAAAGCCTTCTGGTGAAATAGCTAGCTCTCTCGAGTTGATTTTTTTATGTCATATTTCATTCCAATGTTTGTTTGAGAGAACAAAACTGAAGTTGGAGGGACCATGCCTTTCTCTGAGAGGGCAGAGGGTCCCAGCCCTACCCCAGTGGCTATTCAGGCCTGGAGCTCCCTCAGCTGCCCATCAGAGGGAAGAGCCTGCTCTGCTCAGAGTTTATTTCCTGCTACAGCCTCATTTGGGCCTCACAACCTCACAAAAAGCAAATGGAATTGGCTTCCTTATTTTGCGGGTGACAAAACTGGAGCTTGGAGAGGTTAAATGAGGTGCAGCTAATAAGTGGTGATTCAGACCAAACTCCTAAGGCGAGCCAGCCAAGAAGCTCCAAACTCGGGATGGGGAGGGTCGTCCTGCTGTGTGTCCTGGGCTGGGTCCTCCGTAGGAAGCTGCAGTGGCTGTGGGAATGAGTTGAGCATCAGTAGAGCATTCTGGCCTGACTAGGGACCCCCAATAAGAGCTGAGGAAGCTCTCTAGTCACAGGAGAAGCAAAGGGACACCCACAGGAGTAGCAGAGTCGACTTTTTCTGACCCCAGAGTCTTCTGTCTCTTCCAGCTGAAAGAGGGGAAAGGGAACCTGGAGAACTGAATGCCACAGGGTATTCCCACCTGCATAGAGGGTGTGGGGGGATTGCGGTGGGATGTAAAGGGGGCTGGGAGTGCTAAATTGTGAGGTGAGAAGGACAGAGGTGGTAGTGAGGAAAGGCTCTATGGAATGACGTAATACAGCTATGTGCTCTCAGGGCTCCATAGGGAAAAAGGTAGAGGATACCTGCTGGTTTTCCATCAGAGATAAACTAGTATGTAAATAAAAGCCCACATATACTTTTAGGAACTACAAGTTCATTCTCTCTTCTTGCTTAAGTACCAACTAGACCCTCAGTGCATTCTGTTCTATTATATTTTTCCTGAGGACAAGGGACCACACATGAGCTATGTGCCCTTGAACATACCCTCTGAGCCTGAACTGTCTTACCTGTCAAAGAGGAAAATAATGCTTAACCTACCTATCTCATTTGGTTGTTGTAAGATTATAATAATGATAATAATAGCCAATCTTTGTATAGTGCTTACATATTGTTACATAGACTATGTACCTAGTGTTACACAGTGCTACACATTCCATAAACATATACAGGGTCCGGCACAAATAATGCCCCTTTTTTATTACAAAATCATAAGCATGTAATTCTGTAGCATGACCAATATCACACTCAAGCACACCACATGATATTTTAGGTGAATGTTCAAATTGCTGTCCATCTCGTGCGAGACATTCACATACCCTACCAACCACACTCAAGCAAGCCTTACTTCTGCCAGACCCTGTATTAACTCAATCCTCAAAACACCTTTATGAAATTAGTAGTCATCATCCCCCTACTTGACAGAGAATGTAACTGAGGCACATTGCAGTTTCAGAACTTGCTCAAGTCACCCAGCAAGGCCAAGGTCAGATTTGATCCCAGAAAAATCTGGCGCCAGAGCCCACGCTCCTAACCTCTTTGTTATATGACATGATATCTGAAAGCACCGAATGTGCTTTAAATGAATGGTGCATTCTCATACTTGTTAGAACTACTCCCACTAGGGAGGAAAGCAGAGTGAGAGTTCACTGGACGAGGATGACACTACCAGCCTTGGAACTGCGACCCCTCACCAGGCTTCCCAGAGGAGAGGAAAGGGACGGCAGGTCCTCCGGCCCCTCCCAATGTAGGACTGTCTTCCTATGTTCTTTCTCAAAGCAAAGTGTCTCTGCTGCCAAGAGCGGGTTTGTCTGTCTCCTGGAGACAGCGGTTGTCAAGCCTGAGAGAACAGCAAGCATGTCAAAAATAGCAGCGCCAGCAGACTGTGTGGCTGCAATTTCCTTTAGAAATGTCGGCTTAGCTCTCGCCAAAAGAGCCAGGGTCTGCCTATGCTCTCTGCAGCCTGCAGCTGAGGCTGCTTAAGGTTCCAAGATGCTTGCTAGGGATGGGCAAAGAGTGTCTGCTGAAAAATCCTCTCCATAGCAACAATGATGAGATTGGAGCTGTGTTTAAAAAAATTTCCTTGCCATAAATCGCACCACGGCTAGGCCCCAAATAGGTTAAGTGATAGCCAAGGTGAGACCAGTAGTAACGATACTAACTACGGTGTAGGCCCCCGTTTTCTCCTTGGTTCCGGAACTAAGGGAGTCACTGTTCTGTTTGGATCACCTTTCAAAAGCAGTCACTGCTAGGTTTAACCCACTCCCCTTTAGGGTGCCAAGGGGATGAGGCTCAGGAAGGGAGGAAGAGGCTGGGTAAACCACTTTCTCTGGGAGTTCGGAGCAAATGGACATGAAAGACACGACAATCTCCAACCCCTCAGAGGCCTTGTGTCCAGAACAGGAAAGTGGTTCATCGACAGGCACAGTAACATAAAGACCAGGAGCCCATCTGTTGTTATTCCCAGTGGCCTGACCCTGGGAAGCTCCGTCTCCTGGTTAGCCCCGAGCTCCAGGTCCAATTCTGCCATGAGGCATCTGCAACCTGAGGCAGCTGGGTATGAAGTGGGATGGAGAGAGGAAATCCTACAGTTTAAAGAATGGATTTCTTTCCCCCCACCCTAAGGAACCTTGACGCGCTAGAACTAGACCACACTTTGCTTCCTGGGGCAATGACACAGTCAAAACCAATCCCAGCTTGGACAAGAGTGCCAGCCGAATTGTGCCAGGGGACAATATTCTCTGGGAATCTAGTTGGCATTTAAATACAGACGCTGGGCAACAGAAATACTGCCAATGAGAGGGTTCAGCCAGTGGAGTGAGGAAAGATAAGCGGCAGGACTGGAAGGTGTCATATGAGGAAAAGCACCAAGGGGAGGAAAGGAAGGGGTCAGAGAATGAAAGGCAAGTCAGAGTAAGAGGCAGCTCTTCTGTTTGCCCAAAGCACCTGGCTGCTGGGGCGGCCCCAGTGGGCAGTGAGGGGAGAGCCAGTGCTGCAGGCAAAGGCAGGAGGCCAGGCGGCTAAAGCCCTGACTCCCATGCAATTTCTTAAAAGTCTATGTTTACAGGTGCAGAGATTAGGTGGGGTATTTTTGTTTGTTTGTGAGCTTTTGTTATTTTTGTTTTGCCAGAAAAGCGTAAGTCCCTTGGGAAAGTTCACTGCCTTAGTCCCATATAATGAATAATATCTGCCATACTTATTATAGCTTAATAATGCTAATTATGCTCTCCATTTACCAAAAATAGTTTAGAGCAAAAATAGACAAATATGCAAATCCCACCAAAGTTTGATTATTAAAAAAAAAAAAATCAGTTTTGGCCCTGCACATGAGTAGCAAGGAGCAAATGTATGAAAGGCTCTAAAGTGTCCCCATGTAGCAGAAGAAAAACGCTGTTATCCCATCCTGGATACTCATTTGGCCCATCTTAAAGATGCTAAGCTTCTAGATTTTTAAATCCAAACCATTCCCCTAGCCAAGATGTGACTCTTGCAGATTACTGTCACGTTTTTTCACAGTTAATGAAGTTTTCGGTTCATTCAGAGTTGTGCCACCCTCAACACAATCCTGCTTTAGAAAACTTCCATTACCCTCCCCCGAAACTCCCATCCCGTGTCCTGATGCAGGCTGGGCTTGTCCTATGCTCTGTGCCCACCGACAAGGAGAATACACTAGCTCTCCTACAGACTGGATCTTAATCCACCTTGTCAAGGAGTGCCCCTGCACCTTGAACCTCTGGGATTTATGTCCTAGCTTTTGTTCCACCTTCAGTGCACAAGACAGACAGCTGGGTGCTCTAAGAACCTCCCAGTGTACTAAGGGCAGTTAGAAGGTCATCCCTGAGTTAAGGCTTTTTCTAGGCTAATTCCAATCTTATACTTTCCTAAGTCATCTCTTCTCTGTACATTTTATTACCTCTACTATTCCTATGTCTTGAACATCCCTATAAGCTTTTTAAGGTTGAGAGACCCTAAGATGAATGTATTTCAGTGTTATACATAGCAGAGTATTTATCTGAGACTTATCAGGTGTTCTTCCTGTCTTTCTCCCTCACCCCCATCCTTGCAGGTTCAGAAAATTTCTGGGAGATACTTTTCTAAACACACAGCAATCTCATCTTGCTTCCTAAATTCAGGACTTCCCTCCACAGAGAGGTGAGCATGATAGGAACAGATGGTCTACTGAGATGTCAGGGGAGAGGGGAATCCTGGAGAACAACTGTCTTGGCAAACACAGCTAGTCCTAGAGTCCCAAATGCGACCTCTGCGGAAACGTATAGGTGCTCCCAGCCACTAAAATGGTGAAGGCGGGGAGAGAGAAAGAAAGACACACGTGGAAGGAAGAAGAGATTAAAACAACCGAAGGGAAATGTGAGAAGGAAAAAAATGCATTGCAACTGAGAATGAAAAGAAGGGGAAATGCAGAGAAAAGGAGATGATTAGAGAGGGTGGGGCAAATCGGCAGTAGGCGAAGGGAAACAGAGAAGAAGGAAACTGAAGTAGATGGAGTCAAAGAACATGCACAGACAGAGAGTAAGGCAATGCTGAAGTAAGGGAACCCCAAACCCAGATTTTCCCCCAGTGCATACCCTCCTCCCTTCTCCCCAGCACCCCCCGCAACTCGGAGTTCTAACCTGCCCCAAAGGACTGAGCCCATACAAAATTCCCCAACAGTAGGACCTACCTCAGGTGCACTGAGGGCCAGCTGTCCCTTTCTCTCATCTGGGGGATGACCAGGCAGGAGGACTGTCTGTCGCACGTCTCTGTTGAGCCTAACAGATCCAGGAAGACCTCTGGGAGCTCCTGCTGGCTGCAGTGGGGTGTAAGGAAGGGCCGAACCCGGCCTTTGCTGGCGGCTGTGAAATCGCCACTCCAGCTGTTACAGCAACACAGGGTGAATATTCTCTTGGTGCTCAGGGTACAAAATCCATATAAAGAGGCTCAGAGTCAGACAGGGATCACTTGGCAAAATCCTCCACAGAAATTAGGTCAGGTCACAGTCTCTCAGTTTTTCTTCGGCATCTTAAGAAGAACCACCTATGAAATTCCCCCCAAGCACTAGACTGTTCCCTGGAGGTGTGGGGGGGGGCAGGGGGGTGGGGGGGGAGGGGTGGATATCATTTCTCTCCATCTTTCTTAGAGCTGGGAGGAGCCTCCCTCTGAGGAAATGCAAACTCCATGACACTATTATAGACTAAAACCTTATGACTCTCGGCAGGATCAAGTCCTCTCCAAAGCTCCCCTTGTCACTTTGAAAAAGGTAATATTGACATTGGTTTATATTGACATTGGTTTATAAAACTGGCAGTTGCTTTGCATTCAAGTTTCTGAAGAATCAAAAGTGAGATGAGGCAGCTTCGATGACTGGGTGGAGAAACCAGGAAGAAAGGTCCAAGTGCAAGTTTTAGGGACCTGCTTTTTCAAGGTCACACATTCCTGTCCTGGTACTACCAGTCCCTAACCCAATATGGGGAGGTGTCCCATTTCAGAAGCTGGAGATATGTAGTCTCCTTTTCTCCCTTGCTGCCCAAATCAGAAGATAGAGAGAACAGACTGGAAGGTTGCTATGGCAACCAGAGTCCCTGGAGAGCCCAGCGCTCTACAAACCCTTTACTTTCAGGCATGCTCTGACTTTAAAAGGAAATGTTTTATTAGTGATGGTGATGAAGATGATCACATACACACATAGAGATACATGCCTACAGGTTCCAACATTTACCCTCGGCTGGGCCCTTCTCCTTTCCCCAAATACCCAGGAGTAACTGAAGAGATTTGAGAAAGCAGCACTTTATGGCCCCAGAGCAGGCTTCTGAATCATAAACTCTTCTATTTCCTACTGTGTTTTAGGTTTGGAGAAGCTAAGCTCCCAATCAAAGTGGCCTCTGGTCCTGGAAGGATCCTACTGAACCTACCTAAAGAGCATCCTCCTTTCTGAAGGGTAAGAAGAAAGACAGGCCAGTGCAAGAGACTAAGAAGGGATTTAAGGAGCTAATGGGCCAGAATGGCCTCTTCTTGGGCTTTGGATCCAAAGCAGTAACCCTGGGGGGAGACTTTGCCTATGGGAGATGGGAGACAGGATAACAAACTAAAAATCAAGTCCATTGCTAAAATTCACACATTTGCATAGCATCATCCCCAGCTTCCCAGATGAGTTCATTGAACATTCCCCATGAGGTAGGGAGGGGAAGACATTAATGTTCCCATGTAATGGGTGGGGAAACTGAGGCACAAAGAGGGTGGTGCCAAAATTACCCTGTAAAGCTGTGGCAAAATCCAAATTGAGGTCTGGCACTCCCAGGAGCCATAGTGTCTCTCAAGAAAACCCTCAAAAGGCTGTCCCTCATAAGTTGCTCTTCGAGGAAATTAAAAAAAAAATTCCAAGAGTCTTAAAGCATAGATATAAAATTAAAAACATGTTAACAGTCCTTTTGGTTTCTGAACTGTACCCAGACAAGCTCAGAACAGTACATCACAGTTTATCAAGGCGACAAACAAATGACAATGTTACCCAGAGAGAAATGAGGGGAGGTGGGAAATGTGAAGGAAGGCAGAAGTTTCACGATGGAGGAGATGGCTTAGTCCAGGTGGTGACTTGCCACCTTACCTTATCGGTTAGAACTAGTCAGTTGCAGCTCCAAGGGGCAGGGCAGGCTAATGTTTGCTTGACTCAGCAAAAATCCTCGAGCAGTGTGGTTGTTGGCAAAGAAATAATGCTCCTTCCATACTCTAAACCACCTATTCCATTCCCAACAAGATGGCAAGCACCCCACACTAGCATCCAATGTGTGCTTTCACCTGTCTGCAGGTTTGAGCTGGAGTTTGTTTTAGGAAGCCTTCAACTATCCTCAATCGAATTCCCAAGAAGAAGGGTGGAGAGCTAGAGAGGTTGGGGGAAAGTGAGGGAGAGAAATCTGCCATTTGCAAGAAGATTCCTCTGCCTCTCTGAGATGACAGTATCTGTTTAAGTGACACCTCTCTTCAGATATGTGGACATGCTACTTGCCTGACTCTATTCGGCCATTTCTCCTGGCTCTGTGGTTCCCTTTTGCTAGTTCCTCTGTTCAGGAAGGCACTTGCACATAGAGTATTTGGCTCTGAGAAAGAACCTTCCTGAAAGCTAAAGAGAGTCAGGGGATCGGGGTGGGGAACTAAATGTTGACCAAAGACTGATGTTTACTGTGCCAGAACACACCTGGAAGAATCCATTGGCCCCTTTGGTCTGGGACTCACATTAACTGCCCTCCAAACGGCCAACTTTAATTGTAGTTTCTCTAATTCCATCCAAGATTAGAGATGAATAACATGTATCTCCCAAGGGCCCTCTGCAGGATGACCAGCAGGTGCTACAGGGCCCGGGAATAAAACAGCAAGATGAGTGCTGTCTCTGTCTTCCAGCTTCTGCCAGTTGCCACCTGGCCAGAAGCTAAGACAAGTGCATGTCCCAAAGGAAAGGGCACTAAGGAGAGAAACAGGACCCAGGTATAACCTGGTTTCCATCCAACTGACATCACCATACCTATAGCTACTAGAAGTCTCAAACATGAAAAATCAGAGCCTTGAAGGAAAATCTGACAGAAATCTCATCCACATAACAGAAGATGGGCATGGATGGGTGGCACCATTAGCATTTCAAAAATATCACTTAAATGGATAAAACTTGAATGCTGCAGGGACCAAGCAACAAGGTTGACAGTCCAGGTATTCAGTCCTGGATGCCATGCACTGGGGTTGGGAAAAAAGTCAGGAAGTCACCTGGAGCTCAGACGAGAGCTGTGGAGAATGAGAGGGAAGCCTAAGAAATTATTTGCTCAGGGTCATCCTTCTCATGCAGGCCCTTCCTGCATCAGTCAAACCTCAGTGAGCATCCTTTTCTCTGCATACATCCGATGTGGAGTGGGAAGGTAGCTGGGTCTCCGTTCCCGGGGGGCCTCAGAGAATTCAGGCTTGCCCAGTCCATTGTCAGCCGCCTTCAGGTCCGGTGCAGGCTGCCCACAAGTGACATGGGTGTACTGGCCTTGCTCCTCCTGCTCCGTCTCCCGGTGGTAGAAGTAGTTGAAGTTGGAGACAATGACGGGCACTGGTAGGGCGATGGTGAGGACCCCAGCGATGGCACATAGTGAGCCCACAATCTTGCCGCCAACTGTCATGGGGTACATGTCCCCATAACCCACTGTGGTCATTGTAACCACTGCCCACCAGAAGGCATCCGGGATGCTGGGAAAGAGCGAATCATCATCGTCAGCCTCTGCAAAGTAGACAGCACTGGAGAAGAGGATGACTCCAATGAAGAGGAAGAAGATGAGCAGGCCCAGCTCCCTCATGGAAGCCTGCAATGTCTTGCCCAGGATCTGCAGCCCCTTAGAGTGGCGGGAGAGCTTGAAGATGCGGAACACCCGGACCAGGCGGATCACCCGGAGGATGGCCAGGGACATGGCCTGCTGCCCGTTCTGGCCACCCCCTCCACTGGCCGACTGCTGCTCCTGCTGCTGCACCAGTTCAGTGCCCAGGGTGATAAAGTAGGGGAAGATAGCCACCAAGTCGATGATGTTCATGATGTTGCGGAAGAAGGCTGGCTTGCTGGGGCAGGCAGAGAAACGCACCAGGAGCTCAAAAGTGAACCAAACAATGCATAGAGTCTCCACCAGAAAGAAGGGGTCAGTAAAGAAGGAGCCCCCAAAAGTACTTAGTGAGGATGAGCCCCCCGCCCCTACTCCCCCAGGAGCGATGCCAGGATGAAACGTATAGGCATCATCTTCATCCTCCTCTTCTTCCTGACTCCCCCTGGAAACTGGGGAAACTCTGCTCACATCACCACCGTTGCTTCCACCTCGACCATCTGCACGGAACTGGGGCAAAGTCTCCAGGCAAAAGATGACGATGGAGATGAGAATGACCAACACGGAGACGATGGCGATGCCCCTGGCGGGCCCAGAGCTCTCCGGGTACTCAAAGAGAAGCCACACCTGGCGCTGGAAGGGCTGGGAGGGCAGAGGCTTCTCGTCCTCTCCACCTTCAGGCAGGCAGCCCTCGTCCTCCCGGAAGGCCGCCAGGGCCTCATCCCCCAGTTGGTAGAAGCGGATCTCCTCCAGGAAGATGTCCAGGGGCACGTTGACCGGCCTCCGCAGCCGGCCCCCCGACTGGTAGTAGTAGAGGATGGCGTCGAAGCTGGGCCGGTTGCGATCGAAGAAGTACTCGTTCCTCAGGGGGTCGAAGAAGCGGACGCGGCGGCCTGGGTCTCCCAGCAGAGTGTCGGGAAAGAGCGACAGGGTGCGCAATTGTGTCTCAAAGCGCAGCCCGGAGATGTTGATTACCAGCCGCTCGCTACTACAGCAGCCCCCGCCCGCGCCGTCCTCCGGGAAGTCTCCCGCATCCTGTTGCTCCCCCTCCGGCCCACGGATCTCCCCCGGCGCCGCCAGCGTGAGGGATTTCTCCGATCTCATGTCCTACCCGCCGTGCTCTGCCCACCACTGGAACAGCGCCCCCGACACAACCTCTGGAGCGCGGCAGCGCTTCCCAGCGCCTGGCTGCGCCCTCTCTCTCGGGTGGGGCTCGCGCTTCTCCGAGCTAGCAGTCTGACCTGCGATTGAGTCCGTGAGCCCTGAAGCCCTGGTCCCTGCAAGGCTAGGTCAGGGGAGGTGCCCTGGGCACAGAGAATTTGGCTCTGCGCCTCCCAGTTGTCCGCGCCTGTGTGCTAGGGCTTACTGGGATACCTGGAACAGCAAACGGGCGCGTGTGATACTGGATGCCCGAAAAGACGCTTAGCTTCGCCCCCTCTGTGCCTGAGTCTGGGCTCCAGGACGCAGGGGTCCGCCCTCCAGACGGGATAGCACTTCCCAGCTCCCAATGCGCTCCTCCAACAGCTCAAGCCCCCCGACTGCTGAGGGTACCGAAGCGCCAGATGCGCCTCCCTCTGGCTCCGCAAAGACTCCTGGCGGGGCTCGGCCTCCGCCCTACGTCCACCGCGGGATCCGTCTAGCCAAGGTCGCCGTTCCCGCGCCACAGCCGCTACCTCCTCTCTATGGGCCTAGCCGCAGGCCCAGAAAAGGGCCCTGGGGGTGCCCCGGCGCCGGGGGCGCGGGGACCCACCTCCCCACCGCTCAAGCCTTTGCCGCAACCACCGCAGCTGCAGCGGCTCGGCTCTCCGCTCTGCCCTTCCTTCCCAACACACACTCCCCAAGTGACGTGGCAGGCCCCGCCTGCTGCCCCTTCCCACCCCACTCCCACATCACACCCCTCGCCCAGCCAGGGGCTGCTGCGAGCCAGGGCGCTGTGGGAATAGACACACACTTGCCTCACCAGTAATCTTTCCCGCGCTCTCCCGGCACGCCTCTCCCTTCGCACGATCACATTCACAGCCCACCTAAACCAGCGCCAGGATCCTCATACCACACCCCCTCCACCCCCGCAATCAGCTTTTCTCAATGTCAATTTACAGCGTTGACCTGCGCAGTGCATTTCATCAATAAGAAAACACACCCCGCTCCACCACACGCTCAAGAGCACTGTGCCTCCACTCATCCAGAAATTTAATGAAAAAATCAAATCATATTTTGCCCTTCTGTGTTTACAAAGACCTATTTGCCAGCTTCTCCAATCTCTACTGAGAAAAAAGAAGTAGAGGAAGCATTTTTGAGATTTCTCGAGAGCTTCCAATTTAAATTGTACGCCAAAGTCAGTCCCCAAAGAACCCCATTCCCCCCTTTGCAAACCTGGGAGGGTGAGGCTGCAGGTTTCGAAGTGAAAGTAAAGACAGGGGGTAAGAAGTCTCCCCTTGCCTTTGCCCTCAGAAGTTTTCCAAGGAGTCCTGGGAACTTAGGCAGCAGGCCCGGTGAAAAAAGAACCAGAAAACGGCGGCATCTCAGAGGGAAAGGGCTGCCTGGAATTCATTTGCTCCCAGCCTCCCTGGGAAGGCATTTGGAATGTCTACTCATAGTGCAGACAGGCAAAAGGGTGGATGGAAAGGAAATGTAAGAGTGTTGATAAAAAAAAATAATAGCTATGTTTACTGAGCATCTAGTATGTGCCAGCTACAACCTAGGTGCTTTATCTGTGCTCTCTCCTTCAGTCCTCACAACCCTACGAGAAAGATGGCCTCTGCTCTAAGTAATGTTACAGGGAAGACCTACCTGGCCATATTTGTGTAGGGACCAAATGTGTTGTTAATTATTTCCCCAACTCTCCAGAAGAATGGTTTTCCATTCATTTCTGCCAAAGACCATACAGCCTTTTGTCACTAGATTAGACAGTTTGGTGTCTGGTGGGGAAAGGTTAGTCTTATCTTTTCAGAGGGCCACTTCCAGGTAAGCTTACCATTTGCTTCTCTGTGCCTCAGTTTTCTCTTTTGGGGTGTCTATAGCCACATCAATGGGCTGACAACCACAAGGTGTTTTTGTGTTGCTTCTTCTCCATATTAGATCATTAGTAAGGGTTCATTGATGATAACGATGGGAATGATAGGTAAAGGTACTCTCAAACCACAAGGTGCATGTAAGTATTCTTTGCATTGCACGGGTGTTTTAAAACCACAGTGGCTCGCTCCCAGAGGAGTCGGGGAGTAGGGAACAAAGGCTCCTAGATGTGTAGAGAAGAGGTCAGGTGGTGAGTGGGTAGGAGAGAGACTAGCATCTCACTGAGTCTTCATTCTCTAGTCTTGTCCCTCACCAGGCTTGCCTGGCAATAGCTTCTGCCTCCTTTCTATGCTTGTACTGTTGGTTTACATTCACTCCTGTCACCTTGCATGTTTCAGTGAAAGGCGAGAAAGAGCAAACATTCCAAGTCATCCAGTTGCTAGTTTTCCTATTTACAGGCTATGTAATTAAGCAATTTAGACTTCACCCAAGTAAGTTGTTCCATTCAAAAATAATTTTTAAAGGAAACCAACAACAAATACAACATAGAAGATACTGTTTAACCATTGTCCAACTATCTCTAATTATTTTCTGGGCTACAAATTGGTAACTTATGATTCTTTTTGTCTTTGTTTTTAAAATTTATAGTGAAATGTTCGCTTGCATGTTTGTTTTTATTGTTTTCATTTTTATTCACTAGTTTTTCAACTAGGCCAACAACTCCTTAAAATAATCCTTGGAGCCCTGGCTGGTGTGTCTCAGTAGATTGAGTGCCAGCCTGCCAACCAAATGGTCACCGGTTCAATTCCCAGTCAGGGCACATGCCTGGGTTGTGAGCCTTGGTTCAGGGCACGCAAGAGGCAACCACATAGTGATACTTCTCTCCATCTCTTTCTCCCTCTGTCCCCCTCTCTCTAAAAAATAAATAAGTAAATAACTAAATCTTAAAAAAAAAAAAAATCCTTGGAGGAACATAGGTCAGAATCTGCATTCTTCCAGAAGGGCACACAGTCTAATGCCATGGCAGAAGTCACCATCCTAGCACCTCTTGGGTTAAGCCTGCTGAGCTGTAGGCAGAGCTGATGTTCCATGTTTACCTTCACATGAGGCATAAGGCTGTGCCCAAGAGACACAAGGAGGTTCCCCTGGAGGGCAAAGCCATTAGCAAAATCATGAATCAGGATTCTGTTTTTAGTTCTTTGGTGAAAGACACTCATTTCTTAGCTTACAAAAGCCCTGTGTCTAAATCATTCCTTTCCAGCAAAGAATGAGACTAAAATTACACCTTCAGAAGAACCAGTTCCCAGGTGAAGGAACACAAGGAGCAAAAACCCAGCCCAGACAACAGCATTTCTCTGGAATTCACTGAGCACCAATTTCATGATAGCACAGATTTTTCTTGTTTTATCTGAATTCAGATATTTGCAGTGATGGTAGTGGTCTTTCATTCATTTAACAAGTATTCATTGAGAAGCTACTGGATGCCCATCACTGTGCCAGGTGCTGAAGACTTAGCAGTGATCTGGATAAAATATCTGTTCTAATGAGCTTACATTTTCATACAACGAATACATTCTAGATAGAAAATTTTTAACAGTAAACGATAAAGAAGATATTCACATAGTAAGTGCTCTGAGGAGAATAAATGACGTGTTATGTCACAAATAAACCTGGGAATCCAATTTTGAAGAAAGTGGTTGGGAAAGTTCCTCTGTAGAGATAATCTTTAAACTGAGAATTTAAAAAACAAGAATGAGCCAGCCATGCTAAAACCAGGGAAACAGCACTCTGGGCAGACAAGTGCAAAAAGTCCTGAGCTAGAAAGGTCATAGGTGTCCAAAGATGATAAAGCAGGCAATGTGCTGGGAGGAAAATAGGCAATGGGAGGGCCATCCAAAACAAGGCTGAAAAGGAAGCAAGGGGCACATTCCTGCAGAGGAAGGTGCTCAGGTTTTAACTTACAGGTGATGTATGTAAAACCAATGGTGGCTCTCAAGACATGGCATGATTTACATCAGGGCTGTCAGGAGAATAAATTACAGAGTGCCAAAGAAAAAACAGAAAGACCAGGAAATTGTAGTTGTCTGGGGAAAAGATGATGGTGACTTGAACTGGGGTAAAGTTAATGTGAATAGAGATAGAGTGGGGAGGAGGCAGGGATGAGGGTAAGGAAGGGCTTAGAAGGCAGAATCATCAGGAACTGGTGATGAATAGGGCACAAAGAATAAATAATGAATGCCATGTTTTTGGTGTGAGTAACTAGGTAGGCTGGTGGTGCCATTTATTGAGAAAAAGGAGAGGAGGGGTTAAACAAGTTGGGATCAATCAAGGCTTAGTTTTTAAACATATTACATTGGAGAGACAAATGAGACATGCAAATGAAGACATCAAAGAGGCTATTGCTTATTTAAGTCTGAAATAAATATGGTAGAGAAATTTATGATTTGGGAATTTAAAATATTTAAATATATTTAAGCCAAGGCACTACATACACAGAATATTGAGAACGAAAAGAAACATAACCAAGACCAAGTCCTTCACATATTCAACAATTTACAGTTCAAGTTCAGGAGGAAGAGGAGCCAGCAAAGAAGATCAAAGGGTTGTCATGAGGTAGGAGGAAAACCAAGAGAAGGGGCTGTTGGAAACCAACAACTGGGACTGGACCTCAGGGCTCCCACCCTTCTAGGCTCATGCTGACCTTCTAGCTGAACACAGACTACATTGGATCAGGAATACATGGTGGGAATAAGAAGGTGCCATTAGGGAGAATCACCTACAGGCAGAGGTATGTGCCAACCAAGATGAACACATATAATGTGGCACACAATTCGATAATTATTTATGCTCTTATCTGTGTCCTGGATCTTAAAATGTAGTTACTTGAGGTATAGAAATGATTATTTTATTCCATTTTCCAAGCTTCTCTTAATACATTTTTCACCTTGCTCTGTGTGTATATGTGTGTGTGCACGCACACTCACTTCTCATAACCCCAGCATAAGATCTTTTTAGTTTTCCTCTGGGGAAAGAGGCTAGTGGTTGGAAGCTTGGCCTTGCTTCTCTGAATACTTTCTGGGAATGGTTCTTTTCACTGCCCTCTCACCCAAAGGTCCCTGTGGAAGGAAATAGTAGTAAGTGGCCAACTCTCTCAGTTTCCCCTGAGTAAACAACTGTGCACAATTATACTCACACCCTCCCTAAGAAGAATCACCCCTCTCTTTAGCTTTCCACTGTAGAGGGTAAACCACAAAGTGATTGTTGTAGGCAGGGGTGATAAGTCCGACACTGTGTCCCTCCTCTTGCTCTCTCAGCTCTGGGCAAGGCTCACTGCCCTAGACATTCTGTTCTTCAGGATGGCCAATGTGGAAGTTCCTCTGACCAGACGACAATCTCCCTCATGATCCAGCCCCCTTCTTCCTGGGTCATTTTTACTCAGTCTATTAACCTCCTCTCATTTTATTTGCTTGGAAATGAGGAAAGGAAGCTTTGAATCTTGGGGTTAAGAGGGAGAATAATGAGTAATTCTATACTCAGGACACAATTTTTACTATTTTCCTTTTGTTCCCCCCTTCTACACAGATACATACATACACACACACACACACACACACACACACACACATAGACACCCCCCCCAAATTTGGTCATCAAAGAATTACATTAAAAAGAAATCAATTACATCAAAGAATTACCAAAAGAAAAAAGAAATTAATTTCCTGCCAATAGCACCCACTGGTTCTACAAACTAATTGATGTTCACTGCCCACACTTGATAGGATAATTCTTACATATAAAGCCCTTTCTACTAGTTTAGTCTTTGGAAACACTATAACCATTTCCCTCCTTCTGGAACAAAAGTGGACAAAGGGAAGGGCAAATGCAAATATATATTCTGTTAATAAACATCATTTATAATCAGCTCCTTAGCCAAAGTTTTGAGGATGAGGAGGGGAATGAGAATAATGATGACACGGCTGGTGATGATGATGATGATGATGATGATACTATAAAATGCTGGTAGTGATGGGGAATTCACCAGAAAAAAACCTAACAGCTTTTATTTGAGTGGAGCTGTATATTGAAAAAAAAAAGAATGCATTACACAGCTATGCCATGCAAAACAACAGTCCTGGGAAATGACTAACCATGATGAGAAACAAATCCATAAAAGACTCCTTATCTTTCCGGGAGGATCCTAAGAGAGCTTCTTAGCATCACACATTCGTGCTTCTGCATCCCATTCCCCTACCGTGGTAGTCATTCGTGCAGTTTTACCAAACAGCTCCAGCTCCCTATGTTTCCAGGCCATGGGAATTCTACTCTCCAGCTCACTTAGGGTTGGACCAGGCAAGTAGTGCTAACCAATACATTGTAAGCAGAAGTTACGTGGGTCACTTTTAGACCAAAACATTTAATTACCGGTGTGGAAGCCTCAGAATTTTCTTTACCTCAGCCACAAGGCCAGTATGGCTCAAGAGTGGCTGTTCGTTAGAATGAGGTGGGTTCCAGAGTGAGGTGACATGGAGATGGGTCCCCAGCCAAAGCAGAAGGAACATTCATGAGTGAGAAACAATCCTTTGTTGTTCTAACCCTCTGATATTTGGGAATTGATTTGTTACCCAAATGTAATCTAGTCTATCTAAACTGACTCAGTAGTAGAACCCAGAAAGGAGAAGCAGCTATAACCAAAAACCTAAACTTTGTGACTCTGGCTTAGTGGCCCAATAGTGGGCAGTGAAGGAGCTTCACGGGAGGCGGCTAAGAGCAATTCATTTCACGAGTGGCAAAATATTTGAAAAATTGTTGTCTGTGATAGCTTAGAAGGCAGATAATGCTCCTAGAATCTGCCTATCTTGAAAGAGGTTCAAAAATAGATTGTTTGTATTGTGTATGGTGGCTCCTATTGGCTGCCTCTGACAATGTAATACAAGATATTGATGAGCTAAGAAAAGCATTGGCCAGTAGGTAAGCAGAGATGAAATGGACAACAGAGATTCCAGAAATATGGGGATTTTCAGGGTTGACAGAGGCAACTGCTTCTCATCCCCAAGAAGAAATAAGCAAAACTTTAAAAAACCTCTGTGCAAGAAGGGCTTGATTCATGGAACAAATCAGCATCAGGTAGTCACACCCATTGCTAACACCTTGGAATGGAATGAAATGTTTTAGAGCAAAGCCTAATTAAAGTTTTGAAATTATAGTTTCCAAAAAAATTTGATTGGACAAAGTGGCTTAGGGGGAAAAACCAAGAGGTTTAGTCTCCTACAGAAAACTGATACACTCAAATTAACTACTGTTAGGTTCATGTCAAGAAGAAGCATGGGTATGGTTACTGATTACTGGCAAATAGAGCTGCCTGGATAGATAGGAAAAAAGCCTAAGAACACTTAAGATGATCATATTGCCGAAGGAACCATGACCTGGACTAAACTATTTATGAAGGCTCAAGACTTGAAACAACCTTCAGGCCCCTATATATAATAGCTAATTACCAGCATTCAGTAAATGTTTACTGTATTCTAAACACTTTTCTGAGAGTTTCAAAGTAATAGCTTTCCCTAACTCCTTATAAAAATAAGAAAACTGAAGGACAGAAAAGTTACATAATATCCCATGTTGCAGAACTAGTGCCGCACCAGAGCAGGCTTCCAATGCAAGCAGTCTCATGTCAGAGCTTACGTTCTTTGTCCCAAACTGTGTTCTGCACAATTCTAATTTTACATCATGTTAATAGATGTTCACATGTGTGTGCAGGCACACACACACACACACACACACACACACACACACACACACATACACACACTCCCCAATTAAATGAGTTTGGGAATCTGATACTTACACTGACTCAGAGGTTTACAATGAACATTAGAATAAAGGCTAGTTAGAAAAAGGCTCTGATACACCCCTTAGTATTTAACCCAATTCTTCCCAGATAGATTTAATCATAGGACCCTATTTTCACCAAAGCTTACATTTTGAAAGAATGTAAATAGAAAAAATTAAATCATAAAAACTAAGTGTTAGCAGTGACAGTGAATATCACCTCACTCAACTGCATTATTTTGATGATGCCAGAACAGGACTTTAGAACAAGCCATGACTTCTCCACGGCCTAGGCAACCATGATTGGAATCCAGATCTCTGGCTTTCTGTTCAGCATGATTTCTCTAGCTCATGGGTTATAAATAGCAAACTCTTTCAGAGTAAAGTGGTAGATCAGAGAGAAGCACAAGTTCCTACAGATATCAATCATTATGAGGACAAGGACCCTGCTTGTTATATGTTTTCCCCCTGGCCCAGCACAATACCCTTCACATGACAGGTGCTTATTACTTAAGCTGATTAGTAACAATGAGGAACAGGAAGAGAACAGAGTAACCAGAATGAAGAGATGAAGAGAGTGCATGGGCTGGGCAGAGAAAGCACTGGTTACTAAGTAGGTGACATAAAGAAGGTCACAAGGTCCAAAAGGATCCCTCTTCACTTACAATAACACCATCCTTCTCAAGGTACTGATGGAATTAAAGCAAATACTATAGAGCTGCATATGTGGACATGTGCGTGTGTGTGTGTGTGCACATGCGTACCCATGCACAGGGGATTGGGGTTAGATGGCAGAAGAAAGGAGAGCTAGATGAGACATAGAAAATCACTTCTAACTAAAGACATTGCCCCAAATAACAGATGGACAGGTGAAGGGGTGTCAAAACCAGTCCAGGGAACAAACTCTCAAAGGTTGTTCTGGAAAGATGAAAAAATGTGTCCCTGCCTTTTCTACCATTGGAATAAAGTGTAAGTTTTTTGTATATGACCACAAAGATATTGATCTAGAACCTTTGATGTACTAAAAGAAATTGTAGTTTCAGCGTTTATGTCTACTATTGATTTTGCTAAATGTGGGGTCCATGGAGTAGAAACTTCTTTTCATTCTGAAAACTATGTTCTTCTCTTGAAGAATGGTCAAGCCCAGAATACAGTTTGCAAAGGAGAACTTAAGGCAAAAGAAATTAAATTGTTTCACATCAAAACAAAAGTGAGATCATTTTCATTTTCCCTTAGGGTCAGGAATTTGGGGAAGCCTATATTTGTAAAAGAGAAGAAATTAAGGAAAGTTCTCTGTTGAGTAGGACAAGTCTTCAAAATAGGGTAGGGGTGACCAGGCTAAAGACCGTCCCTGTAAGGATCGGTGTCAGGTGGGATACAGAGATTGGAACAGGGTTGTCTGATATCCACTTTTAGGCTGCTCCCTTGTCTGGGCTGGAATTCCCCTTCCAACCTTGGGGAATGAATGGGGCTGTATCAGGGGAGAAGTGGGAGGGTAGAGAGGACATTAACATAAAGAGGAGATTCCACTGGGATCTCTCCCCTCCCCACCTTTCTTAAATACAAACGTGTGGGAGTGAGAGGAGGCTGGGAGGGCTGGTTGCCCAGGCAGGTAGACACTGCCCTTTGCCGAGTCAGTAAGTTGTATGTAGTTGGGCCTCCAAGATGCTGCTTCTCTTCTTGAGGAGCAGAGGGTGTGATTTTAATGTTCTGGTTCTTCTGCTTTACTGGTGTAATGAAATAGCTAGTCCTAAATAATGCAAAACTCCTGGTCCACTGATGGTAACTTCTCTCTTTTTTTAACTACAGATTCTAATTCACTCCAAGTAACAAATTATGTTTTATGGCCTTTTATAAAATATTCATTCCTCCCTTCAGTGCTCTCGGTAGTTCAGAAAGCCTTGTGTAAGGAGGACATCATTTCCTCCCAGACATAATTTACAGAGGCCAGCTGGGCTCTGGTCCCTGAGAGGTGATGATGCTGGGCTGGGCAGAGGGGCAGGGTTCCAGCTTTCTGTTCCCCATGGGGGCGGACTTCCAGGACACTTGGAGATGAGGGCCAAGGAGGATGTGGGGCAGAGAGTGAAGGGGACTGTGCTGCACTTTTGCAGAGTCCTCACACTTTGTTCATTTCTTCTGAACAGGTCAAAGCCATGCCAAGCTCTCTTCATACACTTCCTTTCCCTCTGCACCCTCTTTTTCTGAAATGTATGTGTTGTTTCCACCCAGGTCTGCATCCAGGACAACAGCAAGGGAGACAGAATCCAGCAATGGAGAGGGCCAGTTTGTGCAGGGGGCAGTGGGAGAGCAGGGCTAGGTGATTGCTGTTCTGGAGAGAAGGGAGATTCTCAAATACCCTCTCATTTCCCCTCCACTTACATTTTCCATCCACGCAACAAAGGGACATGCGATCATAATAACATTAAAAATAACCTTTCTTTTTCATGGTGCTTTACAGTTTGCAAAGGATGATCGCATCCAGGGCCTTGAATACTAAGTTGGAGTCAGGGAGCCTGACTTCTAGGCCTGGCACACCTGTTGTTCAACCCATGTCATTATATTTCCCTGGGCCTCAGTTTCCTCCCTTGCACAGAGAAGAGTTCATAGGAAAGAACTCTGAGTTATAGAACTAGGGTTATAAATTTTAACCTTGTTCTATAACCCTCAGAGGGTCCCTGGGAATCTGCTCACTGACTGGCAGAAAGAACTGCATATTCCTCAAGAGCAACAGTGGCAGTAACTCCCCGATGAGAGCGGTCTTCTACCCTACACTGGGACTCCAGGTTTCACCCACCAGGCTCTTCCCACTGGGGAGGAGTGGGCTTTATGTGCTCTTTGTGGCAGGCCCAGGACTTGTTGCGTGGACGCTGCTCAGAGGACACATGTTACCAGCTACAGTATACAGAGCCACCGAGGCAGAGAGAGACAGAGAGGCATAGAGAGAGGATGCAGAACACAGGTATCAACTCAGGTCCCATTTCCCCTCTATTCGCACGTATCCCTGTACCTTTCTATACTGGGAAGTGCTCATCTAAGAATAAGATGAATAGCAGAAGCTGAAAGATTTTATACCAACAGCCAAAAATATGGAGAGGTGAAAATTACAGTAGAGGGCATTTCCAACTGATTTGTCACCTAAAAATCTCAAAGTACACTGTGTCTCCCATTTATTCCCAGAATTTATTAATCTGAAAAGCCCAAATTAATTATTGCAAGCATTTTATATTATTCGAGGCAATCGTGTAGGTAAGAATCTGTGAGTCCTGAACTCCTCAAGCTGTACTAACTGCAAAAATACATAGAATTTGCCACCCATTAATTTCAACGTGAATTGACCAGTACTTATGTATGGGGAGAGCACAAAAAGAAGGCTCCTTGACAGAACTATCTATGCTGACTCTTTTTTGTCACTGCCTGCGTTCTGTTACCCATGCACACTGGAGAGTTGCGAGGAATTCTTTCATTTACTCAGCAAATAATTATTGAGCATCTTCTGTGCACCAGATACTGTGGTAGGTGCTGGATATACAATATTGAACAAAATAGTCATGGCCCCCAACCCAAGAACAGTCTAATAGGGGGCAAATTACACACACACACACACACACACACACACACACACACACGTAGAGAGAAAGCACCTCCAAGCAGCCCCTTGCTGTTTCAGCACTCAGTCATTCCAATCATCCCTGCTGAGGCCCCAGACATCACAGAGCAGACACCACCCATTCGCAGTGTGACTTGTCTGATATTACTGAATCACAGAATGTGAGGTAGAATGTGTACCTTGCTATATGCAGCAAGGGAAACTTGAAACCCTCAGACAAACTAAGTTACCTGCAGAAAGTCATTCAGTCCATTATGGAGTGGAGTTTCAAACCCAGCTGAGCTGCTAGAAGGGACTGCCTTCTGAGAAGGGAGTAAGATTGTCAGAGCTCAGGGGGCCCAGTGCTCAACTTATTCATCTGCTTTTCTGAATGCTGAACTAGCCCTGTGAGGATCACACACACATGCATGCACACACTCACACACCTAGGCATTGTGTTTCACTATCATCGCCAGGCGTGAGTTCTTACAGGAAAAGGGTATGCGTGCAGCCCCTCATTTAGGGAAAAAGCTTAGCTAATCAAAGAGTCAGCCGGCCTGTGGAATGCCAGAACTGGGTCTAACCATGCTCTGCAGTGCAGAGGAACCAGACATAAGGTTCCAATTTGAATTCCATTTCCATGAAAAAAAATAATAACTTTCAGGCTAATCCTGTGGTCCTTCCCAAAGCCAGGAAGGGGCCCTGCTCTGGGGAAGTGCCCTGCTTCCTCACAAAACAGGTTCTTGCTACCTTGTCAAAAATAAGGAGACCAAGAATGCAAGAAGAGGGCAGGCCAATGCCATCTAGAAACTCTACAGTTGGCATTCTTAATTTTGTCAGCTCAGGAATCAGCAAAGGAAGGGAGAACTGATATTATGGGGGAGATCTTCCCATATGTGACATCTTCCTTGTGTCCAGATTCCACTTTCCACAGCTGCTTAGGAAAATGTCAAACCACATGAGCATGCAGGATTCCCTTAAAGCCGTGGATAGATTGAGAGTGATCAAATGGGATTTATTTGGGTCCCAAACTGTAAAGGAAAATATAGTGAGGGTGTCTTATTCATTACTGCAGCCCTACTACCTAACTGTGATGCTGATAAATAATAGACATTCATGGTTTGCTGAATGAATAAAAAAAAGATCTCCATACACTGACTTGGTGTCAAGTTCCTAAACATTTCAGGAAGGGGCGGGTTTGCTCCCTGTCCAGACACATGCCTGTGGTCTTCTGAGAAAGAGCAGGTTCACTGAAAGCCAGGGCTCCTTTGCCCACTGGTAGGTCTCAAGCTCCTGGGAGAATATGTGGACAGAGCACAGACTGCTGCCCCAGATGCCAATCACCAGCTGTGTGCCCTGGGCACATTTTTTTGCCTCTCTGAGCCTTAGTGTTCTCATAGCTAACATGAAACTAAAATTTCTCTTCTTCCCAAATTAATGTGAATATATCTGAAATACTTAACATAAAGTTAAAACTTAATAACTGTAATTCCTTTCTCTTCATCTTAAGCTGCCACAACTTTAGAAATAAAATTTATCCATAAAAATCTGTAACCCTCGATTTCTCCATTCTTTCTCTTCCTTCCAACTGCCTGCCCTCGCAATCCAGCATAACTGGCAGCCCCAGCATGCAGGTTCACTGCGGGACGTGAGCTTACACAGACGTGCACTTGAGATACTGATGACAAGCACACCCCAAGGGTAAAGTTTTTTTAATCATTAATTATTAAATTTATTAAAATTATGTTGTTCATTGGTATTTTTAAATACTGTTTTACATGCTTTCAATAAATATCTTGTTATATACTTGAAGATGGATTGTTAAATTCATAGTTCTTCCATTTTTTTATTGTTGTTCAACCACAGTTGTCCCAATTTTTCCCCCATTGCTCTCCTCTGCCCTGCCCACTCTCCCCGCTTCCACAGCAATCCCCACCCTGCTGTCCATGTCCGGGGGTCCTTTATACATGTTCCTTGACCAGACTCTTCCCCTTCTTTCCCCGTTATCCCCCTCCCCCTCCTTTCTGGTCGCTTTTGTTTTGTTCCTTATTTTCATGTTTCTGGTTCTGTTTTGCTCATTTGTTGTTTGGTCATTAGGTTCCACTTATAGATGAGATCATACGGTATTTGTCTTTCACTGCTTGGCTTACTTTACTCAGCATAATACTCTCTCTCCAGATCCATCCATGCTGTCATGAAGGGTAGGAGTTCCTTCTTTCTTTCTGCTGCATAGTATTCCACTGTATAGATGTAACACAGTTTTTTGATCCGCGCATTTACTGATGGACACTTAGGCTCTTTCCAGCACTTGGTTATTGTAAATAATACTGCTATGAACATAGGGGTGCATAGGTTCTTCTGAATTGGTGTTTCAGGATTCTTATGGTATAATCCTAGCAGTGAGATCACTGGCTTAAAAGGCAGTTCCACATGTATAAAGGGCCCATGGACAAAGCCAAAAGGGGGAAGGATTGAGGGTGGGAGGAGGGGGTGGGTGGGGTGGGGGAATGTGGTGGCTGGAAAATGGAGACAACTATATTTGAACAATTATAAAAAAATAAAATAATTTTTTTAAAAAAAGACAATTCTATTTTTAGTTTTATGATGAAATTCCATACTGTCTTCCACAGTGGCTGCACCAGTTTGCATTCCCACCTACAGTGCACTAGGATTCCCTTTTCTCCGCATCCTCACCAGCACTTATTGTTTGTTGATTTGTTTATGATGGACATTCTGACCAGCATGAAGTGGTATCTCATTGTGGTTTTTATTTGTGTCTTTCTGATGGCTAGTGATATGGAGCATCTTTCCATATGCCTATGGGCCCTCTGTATGTCCTCCTTGGAGAAGTGTCTGTTCAGGTCCTTTGCCCAGTTTTTTAATTGGATTATTTGTCTTCCTGGTGTTGAATCATGTGAGTTCTTTATATATTTTGGAGATCAAACCGTGTCCGAGATATCATTGGCAAATATGTTTCCCCATATCTAAGGGTAAAGTTTTAAGAAAGACTATCAAAGACTTTGAAAATTGGGCCTTTGAGATTTGAATCCCATCTCCCCCACTTCAGTCATGTTGCTTGACTAATCTGGACTACCAACTTCTCACCTATAAAATGGGAGCCAAGATATTGTCGTTGCCAACATTGTTAAAACATTGCCACATTCTGAATTGGCAGGTTCTGCCCAGAGCAGAGCAGCAGGCATGATCCATACACAGTACCATGCACCTGTTGTGAGGCTGCTCACTCCAGAGGAAGGGCTGTCTTTTCTAATTTGCACCAAGGTACGCCATGGGCTAAAGGTGGACCTGGGCTGGTATGAGGATCCAATGGGATATAGCAAGAACATCACTTACTCCGGTTCATAATAGAAGGAAACTTTCAAAATATACCCCAAATCTGACACCTTTTTCTCACCACTTCACTGTTCTAGAAATCTCTCAATTGATCTCCTGCCAGTGGTGTGTTGGAGCTCATGCTGGCTCACAAGAATCGACTGCTAAATATTCAGAAATCTGGCAGTGTGTTGGTAGTTTGAAATTGGCCATGGTGGGAGCATTTACACCACAGATATCAGCAAACATTACACATCAGGGCCTTTTTAATTTCCCAGAAAGCTGGTTTACTGACAGCTCACTCATTCCACCAATAGAGTAATTTAAAAATGTGAAATACGTGGGTCATTTGCTGCTTCAAAGACTCTAACAGCTTCCCATCACACTGAGCGTAAAGTCTGAACTCCCACCCTCAGTCCTTTGGGATCTTGTGTGATCTGGCTCACGCTAGTGCCCACCTCTGCGACTTCAGTTCCTGACATTCCTCCTCCCCCTTTGCAGCTTCAGCTACTCTGTCCTCGCAGCTCCTGGACTCCGGAAGCTCTCCATGGCTATGGGCCTTGCACTTGTTTCTCCAGCCTGGACCATTCTCCCCACACCACCCCCAACCCTGTATATCTGCGGAGCTTATATCCATCACAAGGATATATTGCATTTGGTTGATCCATTCATCAATTGGGTTGTTTCTATGCTTTGGCTATTACGAATAATGCTGCTGTGAGCATTCATACATGAGTTTTTTTGTGGACATGTTCTCATTTCTTTTGAGTATATACTTAGGAGTAGAATTGCTGGGTCATATGGTAACTCTGTATGTAACTTTTTGAGAAACTTTCAGACTGCTTTCCAAAGTAGCTGTATCATTCTACATCCCACCAGCAGTTTATGAGGGTTCCAATTTCTCTACATCCTCATCAGCAATTGGTGTTTTCTGGATTATCGTTTTTAATTATAGCCATCCTAGTGAGTTTGAAGCAGTATGTCATTGTAGTTTTGATTTGCACTTCCCTCATGGTTAATGATGCTGAACATTTTTTCATAAGCTTATTGGCCATTTGCATAACATCTTTTGATAAGTGTCTATTTATATCCTTTGCCCATTTTTAAATAATTCTTCATATTCTAGATACAAGTCCCTAATCAGATATGATTTGCAATATTCCTTTTGTTTGTGAGGTTTTAAAAACAATGAATAGAATTTCTATTTTTTGAGCCGCATTATCTTTCTAGAAAAATTGTGGGCTGTTTTTTCACTTTCTTGACAGTGTAATTTGAAGCACAAAAGTTTTTCATTTGATGAATTCAAATTAGCTAACATGCTGCAGCTTCCTAAGGTGAAGAAATTGAGAATTATAGATTGGTAACTACAAAATATTCATGGGAATGTACATTACAGCAAAGGAAATATAGTCAATAATATCATTATAACTATGTATGGTGTCAGGTGGGTGTTGGAAATACTGAGGGGGTCACTTTGTAAAGTATATGATTATCTAACCACTATGCTGTACACCCAGAACCAATACAAAATAATATTGAATATAAACTGGAATTAGAAAAAAGCTCTTTTAATTTTCTTTTTAAAAAGCACAAAACAGTCTATTTCCTTTTTTGCTTGTGCTTTTGGTATCATAATACACATGGAATCCATTGCCAAGTCCAAGGTCCCCAAGATTATGTCCATGTTTTCTTCTAAAAGTTTTATAGTTCTGTGTCTTACACTTAGGCCTTTGATACATTTTGAGTTAATTTTTGTATACGATGTGAGGTTATGATGTGACTGTGGATATCCAGTTGTCCTAGCAGATATGTTTATTTTTAAAACTTACCCATTTCCCTGCTTAGGTCCTCAGCTCCCTGAGATCAAGGATTCTCTTCTGTTTTGTTCACTGATGTATCAACCTCAAGCACATAAAACATTGTCCAGCACACAGAGGCCACAAGGCTTGTTGAACAAATGAATAATAGTTAACCCAATAAATTTTATTTATTATCATTACCATTATTTTACATGTTTAATCCCTATGGTCTTCAGTCCATGTAATTAGAAATTCCTAGGGTAAAATAAATGGTCTCCCACATGAATCCTACTTTCACTCTTGTTCCCGGAATTTGATTCTTCCTCGTGATAACCCTGACCCTGCAAACAACCTAGGGGTAATCTCAGCCCCTCCCTCTACTGTCTGTCAGCTCCCTAGCACTTTCTCTCCAACTACGTCTCCTCCCCACTTCCTCTTCTCTCTCCCTAGTCATCCTAGCTTCCCACTTTCAGGGATCGCCATTCTGTGCCATACCCCAGTCACCCAACTAGTGACTCCTAATATTTGCCTAGATTATTGCCTTTCACAAAGTGCTCTTGAGTTTGCCTTATGGGTACCCTTAAGACCTCTTCCCCACCATGAGACAGATCAAGCACTCAATGTTATCCATATTTTAAAAATGGGAACCTGAGTCCTGAAAGGCTTCTCAAGCTGTCTGCAGGTTCCACAGCTTGTCAGTGGTGGCACTATGATTAAGGTGGCTAATCCTATGAAAAAAGCCTTCAGATTTTTGTTTACATGAGGAGAACTCTATCACACTGTCTGGGATGACTCCCCGAATTTCCAGTCATCAGTTTGATCAAACTAAGCATTTTTTACAGTATCAGTTAAATGTTGACAAATGATTGCTTATGTGCCAGACACTGCTGTTTTACATACATTATTCTTTTTATCCTCACTGTCCTCTGAAGCTCAGAGGGGTTAACAAACTCTCCCAAGTTCACCTCGCCAACAAATGATAGGGTGGGAATTCAGACCTACATTTGCTCTTAACAGCCACACATTGCAAACCCCCCTCATAAGGAGATTCACTACAAGCAAAAGCAACATTGGTCAAAGGGAAGGGAAGCCATAGAGTTCTTCTCTCCACAGTTAAGATGGCTATGCATTGGTCCTAATCCTCCTCCTTTCTGAAACAAGGAGAGCTTGTTTCAGAGGGCTCTAGGACTGAGATCCCGCATCCCGGTTCTTAGCACTCACCTGCTGAGCTCCTTCTTTAGCTCCTCCTCCAGCTTTCCTCGAGCTCTTTGGCTAATCCCTAACCTCTCATCCTCCCACTCACCTAAACTAGGCCCTCTTCATTTTCATGTTCTCACTCTGAAGAAGCTTGAAGCCCTCTCTCCCCAAGCAGAGCAAGAATAGCTCGTGACTAAATAAAATGTCTTGAGTCCTGAGCCACAATCATTATTTCTCTTTAAATTGTCATGTCCCTACTCATCACTCTCTGCAGGCTGTGCCTCAGCCCTCTCCTCTAATGACCATTCTTGGACATCTTCAGAAAGACTTGCTTTCCAAGCCACCATTAGAGCCCCCTCCCAGCCAGCCCCCAGCCTGCAGCTCACAGAATTCATTACTGAGCTACAGCAGCTCTCAACAACTGGACACTTAATGGAGACATATCTCTCCCCAGGGATGGCTCTAAAAGCAGCACATGCCAGTTAATAGTTTCTTCGCAATGTTTTTTCCAATGTAGGGCTTGAACTGGTGAAAGAAAGAAGAAATAATTTCCTTATTATGTCTTTAAAAGAAAGACCAACTTGTTCTGATGAACTCATCATCCCCAAAATATGCAAGAAGGGAGGTGGAATTTCTTTTATTCCTAATTCAAATGCCACCATCACATAGGGGGAGAAAGAGCATGGAACTCGAAGTGGATTGGGAAGGCCTAAGGTCCTAACATTTGGGGTAAACAAAGTCTTATTTCATTACAAAACTTTCGTATTATTGTTCCCTCTATTCTCCGTTCAATTGATTTGCATACTCAGTCGCACAAGTTTAAATTAGTCTGGACCTCTCTCAGTCAAATTCCATTTAATTCCCCTTTTGATGACCTACATTGACTTATTTATTCCTCTAAATTACCTTGTCTGATTTCATCTACCACTCCCCCATTATCACTCTGGATTCAGTTCCCATTATAACCTCAACAAGGGGAATTTCTGTGTGTGTATTTGGGGATGGTGGAGGAGGGAGTACAATTAGTGGGAAAAGTTGAGAAGGCTGGGGATATTGGTAGCAGAGCCAGGAAGCAGCACTCCCTCCCTCAGACTAAGAGCTCTTTCCTAAGGTGCCGGGGCTAATGGATGATTTTATGTTGAAGTATTTTTTACTGATACTAATGGACTATTTCTTACTGATTATTATTTCCTGATACACTCTAAAAGAAACCATGAAAGAGGACTGCTCTCACAACCCACAACTTACATTTCCTTCCTGAAGCATTTGTTGGTTGTTCACTGAGGCATTCTTTGCAAATGCACAAACCCACATTTAGCATTTACCATGCATTGAGATATAAGATACTGCTCTCAGCACTAGCACTTACATACCTAATTTAATTCTAGAAACAATTTTACCCTTATAGTCAAATAGTCAGAAAAACTGACTAGGTGTTCAGTAAACCATTTCCTTTCATCCTGGACACACAGCTGGACTACATTTCCCAGCTTCCTCTGCAATTAATTGAGCACAGACATGTAATTGGGTTTTGCCCACTGGGATATGGGTAAAAGGAATATGGATCCTGTCCTGTCCTAGCTGCTCAAACTACACAAACCTTAACAATCTCTCACCTTTCCAACTCTTTTGGCCAAATGGGGAGAACTCTGAGGACTGCAGGGTGGAGGGGGATTGAGGAAGGCAGAAGAGAGAGGGATCCTGAATCTCTGAGTCACAAACTGGAGGAGAGCTATGCAGCAGAGCCACCAGAGCAGGAACACCCATGTTAGACTGTTGTATTAGTAAGATATAAACTTTTATTGTCTGAAACTGTAATGGGATAGTAAGAAGACAGGAAAATTCCTGGGCAAGTGGAATGGGAAATTGAGACAAGAAAATTAAACAAGGCCAAAAAATTTGAACAACTTACAGACAGTTCATGAACTCGAAGACCTTTTCTGCCCTAACCAAGGACACTTGAGAACAAACGATTTATACCTCTCCTCGCTAACCAGAGATACATAGTTTAAATCACCCTGGTCTGGGAGACAGAGAACAGAGACCCAGTTAATGCTATTTGTGCCAGCTAAAGACAGATGAAGTCAGAGGAACAAATAACAAACCCCACTAAAGCCAGACAGACCCAAGGTAAAAGTAAAACAGTGAGGCAGAGCAAAGAATGATCCCAACTCCCCCATACACTCAGTTTGATTCATCAGCATATTAAAAACACACCTGGAAAGCTGATGAGTGCTCTGTTAAAACCCTCCCTTAAGATTCTCACCCACAGAAAAGAGATTAAATTTAAACTCAAAACAAAGACCTGGTGCCTGGCTCACTCTGTAGCACATCCTTGCCTCCTCTTGGGCATGAATGTTTTATTTCCTCCTAAACTCTAAAGGTCCCCATGAGAATTGCAACCGGGGGAGTGGTAGCTCATCCAGGGCTTAATCCCTAATCCTGTCTCCAAGGCCCCCTTTTTTCTCTGACTTTCCAGTGAGCTAACAGCAGCCCCTCCATCGCTCACTTCTTTCCCATAACGTTTCTAGGGAGCCAAAGCAGAACACCACCTAGTCTCTCTCCTGTTATTTCTTCTGCTCTAGGCCCTTCCTTGTTTCACTGTCCCCAGTTTTAGTAAATGTACTCTCAAAATCACCTGGACATGTATTGTGAAATCTTTCCCATATAAAGTTAAGAACCCACACACTATATGCTGGCCTGAGGCAGACCGGCTCCAGGCCAGTCACCATTCAGTAACAGATTAAAATTGTGGTTACAGAAGTTAATCTACTCTGGCTAATATATCCCCCATTCTATAGATTATGGAACTGAGACTCCGTGAATTTATGTGACTTTCCCAAGTTCAAATGGTTATTAAATGGCAGAGCTGAGATTCATGCACAGATTTTTCTAACTAAAAATCAGAAAAACACATCTGCTTCATAATCGCTTTTGCTAATGCCTTCAAAGAAGCAACAAATCTGCTGAGACAAGCAATCATTTTATACAAGGGCATTTATAGTTCATTGATGCTGTCCTAATTAGGACCTTAATTAAGATGGCTCTGGGGAAAACAAGACTGAAAGCAGGGAGGTAATCAGGGCCAGGTCCTGGGCATAATATGGGAAGAGATGCTGCAAAGTCACCTTTGAGAACCTCAAAACATCCTTAGCCAACAAGCGGCAACTAGGTTAGCCCAGAGAGGTCAGCGACAAGGGTAGAAAATGGCTACACTGTGTTCACACTAGAAAAAGGCAGAGCATCTGTGGCCCCTGGAAGGAAGGAAGCCCTAAACATGCAGAGGAGAGCTCTTGGAAAGTCATTCTGCATAGCCAGCACACTGGCTTACCATCACCGCTCTCTTGGAAATTCTTCGGTCACTTCCCAGAGGCAATATCATAAAGTCCAGCTTCTTACCTGAACAAAAGGTCCACCATGATCTACCCTCTCTTAACGTTTTCAGCTTCAACTCTCTTCCTTAAGGACAGCACAGGCAGAGTATGGAGAAAGTGACTTATGCTCCAGTAATCCAGACTATCTTAACTACAGAGAAGCACACCATGCTGTCCAGGCCTTTGCAAATGTTATTCCCTCTGCATATCCTCCATCCTTAGTCCTAGCCCCTTCACAGCCCAGGACATGGGCCACCTCCTTCTTCAGCCTGGGATTGATGCTCTTCTGTACCCCATGGTTTCCTCACCCACCAATTATAGTGCTGGTCAGACTGCATTGCAATTGTTCATTCAGCCTCCTACCACACTATGCATTGCACATCTTTGATTTTCCAGCACCCAGCAGAGCACATAGAACATAGTAAGAACTCAATAAATGCTAGCTGAGGGCATCAGTAAATGACTGAATAAACAGAATTCTGTAGAAAAGTCATTTGACATCCTAGTAGGCAGAACAATGACCCCCCCAAAGTTGTCTGCATTCTAATCCTTGTGACCTGCAACTAAGTTATGTTACATGGAAAAATGGAATTAAGTTTGTAAATCAACTGACCTTAAGAGAGAGAGATGATCCTGGAGTATCCAGATGGGTCCTATGTAGTCACAGGGGTCTTTCAAAGAAGGAAGAGGGGGACCAAATAATCAGGAGCAGATGGATGCAACGTGAGAGAGATTTGACCAGCCACCACCGACTTCGAAGCTAAGGAGTGCAGGAAGCCTCCAGAAGCTGGAAAAGGCCAAAAAAAGAAAAAAGAAGAAGAAGAAGAAGAAGAAGAAGAAGAAGAAGAAGAAGAAGAAGAAGAAGAAGAAGAAGAAGAAGAAGAAGAAGAAGAAGAAGAAGAAGAAGAAGAAGAAGAAGAAGAAGAAGAAGAAGAAGAAGAAAGAAAGAAAGAATCAAATACAATAGCACAACTTTCCCCCTACAACTTCTAGAAAGGAACACATCCTTGCCGACACCTTGATTTTAACCCAGTGAGAGACATTTCGGAACCCTGACTTACAGACTATAAGATAATATGTTGTTTTCAGCACTGTTTGTATGTAATTTGAGAAAAAAAAATAGAGGCACTTTTAAATCCATGCAAAGATGTTCCAAAAGAGAACATTCTAGTCATTCTTCCACATTAATTGAACATCTTCTATGTACAAAGTGTTATGCTAAGATCCAGAGGGATGCAAGGCTAAATGGGGGAAAAAACCTGACCTTGGGGTCTATCCTTTCAGGGAATCTGGCAGGGAGAGGGGTTTGATCACTTGATGACCTGCCACTAAAAGACACTGGAAAGCACTGAAAGAGGGAGGGAACCAAAATTAGGAGGGAAAAAACACTGAGAGAAAAAACACAAAGAGAGCAGATGTCTCTTGGCCAAACACAAGCTTAGAGAAACATGGGGCCACTTGCCACACCACAGTAGAAGGGGACTTTGAAGGCAGCCATGTGATGTGGACTTAGGATCAGACTGCCCGGGGAACACATATGTAATACATATGTAGTTTCCTATATGTGGAAAAGAGCTACCCGTGGTGACAAATGTGTGCAAGATAAGGGAATGAGAATTATGAAATGCTAAAGCCAGAAATCACTCTTGTGCAATTCCTGAATTTAACAGGTGAAATGATCATGGCTCAGAGAGGGAAATACCATGTTCCTTTTGAAGCTTTCACTGGCTCTCAGCAGGCAGGTTTAATCCTCCTTCACAGACGCATTTCCTCAGCCCCTGACTCATCATTACAGGAATCACGGTGAGTATGTTGTTCCCTAGTCACTTTTTTTATTCCCCTTAACAGTGATTGATACACGGTCATTGAAAATAAATATTTATTGAATGAATTAATGTAAGATTGTGATGGGGAAGATCAGGTATGCAGAGACTTCTCAAATTAAGGTGCCAGAGAAAAGAGATTAATAGCAATTTTTCTTCAAAAAATATACATCACTTTTATAGTTTAAAAGTAAGTTGTGTTTTAACAAAAATGATTCCAATTCCTGTGTTTTGTTTATCGTAAAGCTTATGTTTTTCTATTCTTCTAACTCATGAAAACCCACGTTGTAGTCCTCACTCAGACATCTACCAGTAGTGTGACCATAAACTGGTCAATTAACCTCTTAGTTCCCTCATATGGAAACTATGGATGATAACACTTATTTTGCCAGGTTGTAAGGTAAATGACAATAGTTTAGCACAGCCTTCGGTGCCCTGCGCACAATAAATGCTCAACAAATGATAACTGAGTGAGCATCCTCCCAGTGGGGTACACCCCTTTGCACTCAACTGGGAAGCACTCGCCCCATCGTTACACAGCAACTCCAGCCTTCTGGGCCTCCACCCACCACACCCAGGGAGAACAGAACTCTTTTTCGTAACATACTTCCATCTGCCTTCTACCTTCTCAGACCTGCAGCCCTCTGTGCTGGGCTGGTAAGCTGAAGGAGTGCTCTGCTCTGCTCAAAACTTGTACCCGAAAGAGACTCATCAATACCGTTGTTCTACAGAGTTATTTTCCAAAGCCTATTCTAGGAACTTCTGTCCTTTGACAGATAAATTCTCTAAACCCATAAATAAAGGACTAGTGAAAGATGCTGGACTTGTAAGTAAAATATTAAAATAGAGAATAAAGCTACAAGTGTATACAAGGTATGGTCCTAATTTTATTAAATGTATAATATATCCAGACGCACAGATTCAAAGAAGAAAGATAAGAAATTGGAAATAAAGAGAAGTTTGTAATTATTGCCTCAAAGTGCTACGATCATGCATGTTATTTGTTTATTATTTATTTTTGCCTTTATGTGTTTAGAAGTGTTTCTAGTGAAAGATAAAACATAAATATTATTTATTGTTTTGTTTCTCTGTGCATTCCTTAGGGAGACGGCATCATGGAAGACATTTCTTTTGTCTGTTATGTTCCCCATAGGCGCAGCGCTCTCTCTCCCAGGGCTTCCCATCTCTTTCTTGCCCCTTCATTCTATCCATGCAAATTTATTTTTGGCTCTCTTTTCTCCCAGTTCCATATCTCTGTTCAGATGTAGCCACATCCTTGGGACAGTCTCAGGACTCTCACATAGGAAGAGGCCACTTCTCACTCACCTCTTCAAATCCCACCTTTTTGGGGCAGCCTTCTAAGCCTGAGGAGTGAACTGGGAAACATCTTCACACCCTTGCCCACCCCTGTTAGCTTTCCCTCAGTCCCAGGAGTCCTGCTTCCTCTTCTGCACCATCCAAGTTGATCTGACTAGAGTGTCATATGAATAGAAATGGAAGTTAGGACTGAAGGTGGGAACAACGGGAAAACAGGTGAAAACCACAAAACTGAAAAACTAAGTTTGTATAATTTGGTGTATCTAGGCCATGCATTCAGCAGCTACAAAGTCTCAAAAGGCAACTACAGAAAGAACTTCAAATCATGTTTTTTCTCTTTTCTCTGAACCCAGTAGGAGGAGGCAAGAAAATGTGTCTAAAAGACAGGAAAGAGGGTGTCCCTTCTTTGAGGACACGCACTCTCCAAAGAAAAACACTGGATTACAAGGTCCCCTCCAGACTGGAGAGGAAACACCAGTCTGGAGGTAGCAGAGCTGTGTCCCCAGAACCACCCCTGAGGAGAGCTTATTTACCTGGAATTTTCTACTTTCTGACTCATGGATTTAATTTCTCTCTCTGTGTGTCTTTTAATGCACTGTTTTTAAAATCTCAGTGGTGGCTTTAGAACAGACTTGTCCCCCAGTCTAGAGACCCATTTATAATCACAAATAGCAGGAGTGTCGTGACACAGAGTTGAAGGCATTACTTATTAAAATAACATTACAAGAGAATCCCTGATTCAGTCCAAAGTTTTCTTTTTAAAAATGGTATATTTGTCTCTCTTCTTGTTGCTATTCCAGGGGAAGAGAACTGCCAAATGGAGTTTTTCCATATTTGACTTGAAAGGGGGCGAAAGAGAGGTAGAAGTGGATCCCTGTTATAACGTTGGTGCCAACAGTTGGCCTGAATAAGTATTCACAACCAGATTTTCAAATGACAGTAACCAGGAGCCCAACATGAGAAGACTCACACAAATCTCTCTTTCTCTCTCTTTCTGTGTGTGTGTGTGTGTGTGGCCTCCAGCCAAGAAGAGCAGGAACCTTTGATCATGTCTGGAGCCAAAAGGCCCTAAGGATGGGGTGACGACAGACAGGAGTGCTGGCTGAGAACCCAGCTGGGGGCACTTACTGAAAGCATGTCTGAGATGAAATCTCTCCACTACTGGGTTTGCCAGACCCCTGAAGCCTAGGGCCAGGGCAAGCTGGATTTCAGAACAGTTGCCTGTTTATTCTACCATAGTGCCTTCAGGAAGTGACCGGCCAACTGGGATATTTGCCCAAAGAGGCTCCACCTTACCACAGCCACCCTCCCCAAGGGCTTTAGCCGCTCCCTTAAGAGCCTCCCTTCCTTGTCTTCAAGATAGAACTGATTCTGGACTGCTTTTATTTATTTTTAAACCCCTCTGTAAATAAACAAGATGTTTGGAAAAGCAAAAGATGGCAAAGGTGCTGCTGCACTGGCCATTAATTTTCACTTGGAAGGCAGTTCTGGGCCACATCAGTGGAATTGCTTCTCCCAGGCTCTGGGTATTTCCCAGAACAGCTCTCTCTCTTCCTCTCTCTCTCTCTCTCTCCCCTCCTTCTCCCTTCTCTCTCAGAGAACTTGACTACAGAGGGGTCACACTGGTAGGGGTAAAGCAGAAGAGATGCCTTCAGTTTTTAGAGGTGTTTCCTATCAGAGTCTTAAGAAATCATCTCTTCCCCTCAAGGCTTTAGGGGAGAAAGGTGAGTCTCATAGGCGGGGACCTTCCTCTTTATAGAGCTCTTCTCAAGTTCTTAGGGATTGGGGTAGGACCCCAGAGAAGGCTCTTCTATGGAAAACAGCTTGTCTATGATAAGAGGTCCATTGGACACAGTGATTATAAGTAATGACCCCTTATGGCTCCCTTATGACTAAACAGAGAGATGCACCCTAGCAAGTTACCTCACTGATCCATAGCAACCAGAGCATGTTCCACTGGAGCTAAATTAATCCCAGATGCAAAGGTCCTAGCATCTGAACACAAGGAGAAGAAAACAACAGGCACAGCGAGAGAATCAGAGCCTTCCTGCAGGGCGCGGGGTGAGAACCGTGGCAGCCGCAGATTTCTCCAAGCTCTTTCAGAGCCATCCTTGCCTGGCCAGGCCGCAGGCTTAGCTTCTCAACACTTTCACACTGAGCCACTTACCTGCCATTGACAGAGTTCCCTTAGAGCCACGCAGGACCACTGGGGCCTTCTGCAGCAGCTACTGGAGGCAAGAATAGGTCATGCCCACCCCACCCCTTCTCTCACCCCGAAAGATCTGCCGCCCTGGTGATAGTGTCCTCGGGCATGCTGGCACCTCTGCTGGCACCGCTGGTACCCATGCAGCCACACCCATCCCACAGCATCCTCTATCACCCAAACTGGCTTTGCAGCCGGCCCCTGAGGCAGTGATTTTCTGTCCCCTCAGTCTATCTCCCCTGTTCTTTAAGCCATGCTGGGCGACTCAGAAGTGCAGTGTTCCAGCCCAGAGGAGCAAAGAAAGGCCTGGCAGGCAGCCAGGCCCCAGAGCAGCAGCCCTGCCAGGGGTCCAGCCGGAAGCTCTGACTGGGGAAGAGGAGCCCTCACCAGAGGGTCAGGGCGCAAGGCTGCAAAAGCAAATTGTCCGAGCCAGAGTGCCTGTACCACAGAATCTGTGGCACCTTCCCTGCACCCTCTGCCCATCTGTGAGGAAAGATTCCAGCAGCCGTGTCAGGGTCCCATGATAGGGCTGGGATGAACCTTCTGGGAGAAAAAGGTTCCATGGCTTAGGATGCTAGAGTTTTGTACCGGTCGTGGATTTCTTTTGTTACCATTGTTATTGTAATCCATACTCCTAAATTTTCCCCTTCCCCCCAGGGATCAGACCCTGGAAAAGTACATGCTATTCCACTCCTCTTCAGTGACCTCCATTTTCGGCAGAACTCTCTTGCTCTGCAGAGAAGCTCATTAGGGTTAAAAAGTCACTGTCAACTAACTGTTGGTGATTGTTACAGTCATGAGAACCATTGGGACCAGTAGGAGCCCACAGACACTGTGTCCAGACTGCTGTCAACTTGGCATAGTTCTCACGGCAACCACAGCACGTGTACATGTAGACATGAGGAGAGAATACTGCTGGAAAACTATTTGGTCAAAGGCATTTAAAAGTGCTTGGTAAAAAAAAAAAAAGAAGAAGAAGAAGAAAACATTTCAAAAGTGGAAGCAAAATAAAGGCATTTTAGATCAATAAGGGAACAAATAAAAAATAAATAAAAACATATGATAAATTTGCAACAATGTGGATGGGCCTGGAGGACATTATGCTAAGTGAAATAAGCCAGACACAGAAAGACAAATATTGGATGATCTCATTTATATGTGGAATCTAAAAATAGTCAAACTCACAGAGGCAGCATATAATGGTGGTTGCCAGGGATTAGGAAAGAGGAAAATGGGAAGATGGTGGTCAAAGGGTACAAAGTTTTGGTTATGCAAGAGTAATAAGTACTGCCCTGACCAGATGCTCAGTTGGTTGGAGGGTTGGAGTGTTGTACGGTATACCAAAAATTTGTAGTTTGATTCCCAGTCAGGGTACATACCTGAGTTGTGGGTTTGATCCCTGATCTTTCTCTCTCCAGGAGAAAGATCTTCAGGAGAGAGTTAGAAAAAGATTCGTAAGTTCTGGGGAGTTCCTGTACAGTATAGCACTGATAGCTGAAAAATACTGTATTGTATACCTAAAAATTTTCTAAGAGAGTACATCTTAAGCTAAGTGTGTTTACAATAGTAATAATAATAAAGGGGGCAAGAGGAAATCCTGGAAGGTGGGTGTATTCTTTAAAATTTTTTAAATATATATTTATTGATTTTTGAGAGAGAGAGGAAGGGAGAGAGAGGGAGAAACACTGGTGTGAGAGAAACATCAGTTGTCTCCCGTACATGCCCTGACTGGGAATTGAACCCAAAATGTTTCAGTATATAGGACGATGCTCCATCTGAGCCACGCCAGCCAGGGCTTGTGGTTATATTCTTATCCCCAAACTTATCAAGTTGTATACGTTCAATTTGTACAGCTTTTGACATATCAGTCATACTTCAATAAAGTGGTTTTAAAAGAAAACACTGAGCAAAGAAAAAAAAAGACAAAATTTTTATAAAGCAAATCCAAAAGAAGACCTATCTGATTGATTGTTTAATGGAGAACCCAGAGATATAAGTTGAGGGAGACCACCCAGTAGGTTTCAGCAAAGTTAAGATAGAATTCCCAGCAGTTTCCCCCATAGATATTACCTTTGGGATTCAGGAATGAAAACTGAGAATTCTCAGGAACTCTCAGGAAGTCCCCAAATTAATTGTTATTCTTTAAGTGTTTCTACAATTATAGATACCTAAAAAGTTGTTTAATAAATAAGTACTAAGTTTAGTAATGTCTACAAAAACTATAGTTTTAATATAACAAATATTCAAACACTAGAAAATGTCAACAAACATTACTATGTAATATTCAAATAATGTAGCATTCAGATCTCCTGGCAATAAGTTAATTAGATTAACAGCACTAGTCAGAATCATATGTTGCAATTGTCAATTTCAGGATCTAATTTTCCTTCAAAACTTGTTATTTCTTACAACATCATTCATAAGATTTGTATTGCATATACTGTGCATAAGGACTTTGTTAATATGTGTCTTTTATTTGCAACAATTACCATAAGAGGCAGGTAGGTCACAAATACACACAACATGGCAATTGCTATATGCATGGCCAGCTGATTAGGTCTTTTCCCTTTTTTATTGAATTTATTGGGATGACACTGGTTAACAAAATTACGCAGGTTTTAGGTGCACAATTCTATACCATATCACCGGTACACTGTACTTTGTGTTCACCACCCCAATTCAAGTCTTTGTCCTCCACCATTTATACCCCTGTACCTTCCTCCCCTTCCCTGCACACCCCCTCCCCAGCAATCACCAACCACACTGTTGTCCATGTCCATGAGTTTTTTCTTTTTTGCTCAATCCTTCCACACACTCCGATCCAGCCCCTCCTGCCCACAACAGCTGTCAGCCTGCTCAGCCTGCTTTGTATCTATGAGTTTGTCTCTATTTTGCTGGTTCGTTTATTTTGTTCATTAGATTCCACATGAGTGAAGTCATATGGTATTTGTCTTTCTCTGACTGGATTATTTCACTTAACATAATGCTCTCCTTGATTAGATCTTGATGGCTTTTCTTCTGCATGCATCTGTCCTGGTTTCTAAAACTGTCACCCTTAACCTTGGACTCTGTGTCTCAGTGTATCCTGCTCTCAAGTTCCACTGGACTTCAATGGATTCCTTCAAACCAGTAAATCTCTGTGTTACTTGAAAAGCTTTAATTCTTGCATGAGAATTACAGAGTTCTTTTCTGTCTTCCTAATTTTTCCATGGATTTTTTTCTAGAATTTGCTTTTTGGAAAAACACAGAAATTCCCCAAGCAAGGCTGGGAAGGAATCCTCAGATGGAAATACTACCGGGCGGCAGGCCGGTGGGGAAGGCCCAGCCACAGGCTCTCTGGACAGGAAAGTCGGGGGCCTGGTGAAAGCCGGGGCCTGGGGGCTGCAGCCAGTCCCACGCCTGAGAAGAGCACAATCCCCTCTTCTTCATTTTGGCCTTGGCTGGAATATGTATTCTAAGCAGAAGCCACCAGACTCATTTAGTATTTAATGAAGAGCCTTTAAAGAAGGGAAGATGATCCGCAGGGTGCTTGGGAAAGACAAATCCTGACCTAGACATAGAACTTTTTAGAGAGAACAAAAGTTAAAACTGAGCCTATTTCTTAATGTGAAAAATTTGAGTATCTGCCTAGGTCTTCTTGTTAAGGTGGCCAAGCAACTTTCTGATAGTACTAAGAAAATTTGGTTGTTATCAATCCGAGGAGAATAACTTTGTAATCTTGAGACAAGTTTGGTCCTTGAAACTGCATTTGTCAAAATGGTTGCAAGAGTAAACTGCTTTCGTTAAAATTAAAACTTAACAGCTTAGAGTCATGAGAAGTTGATTTTATCCAACAAATCTTGTGATAATTACCAAGACATTACTAACCTAACTCCAGTTAACGTAATCTCTTTAAAAAGACTTTACACATTTTGAAAATTAGTTAAAAGCACACTTCCTATTGTCAAAATGGATTAACAAGAAGTAAAATAAAGGGACTCTGTCAAAGATTAACTTTAAAACTGCTGGAATCTCATTATGACTCAGCACTCTTAGGTTTTACCCAGATGAGGAAACTGCTCGCCCGAGAGAAGGCACTGGGTCACTCAGTCCTGCTGCGGGTGATGCTTAGGGCCTGGAGGACAGGGACAACCACGTCGTGATGGCAGGACTGCCGTCGCCAGGCCCATGTGTCCTTGGAAAAGGGCCAGAATCCGAGGGTGCAGCTGCAATAAAGAGAGGGGCAAAGCCAAGCTGTACCCCTAGGGTTGTGTGGGAACTTGAGGGGGTCAAGCACCGCTGCTTTGTACCTTTAGTTTGGACAGACGGCATGAAAAGAGGAAAGAAGCCTGGCACCTGAGGGCTGAGAGGAGCATCTGGTCACCATGCAGTGTGGTTCCTTCAGGATGCTTGTAGGTGTGGCTTCTCCACACGGCCACGTGAGGGGTCAATCAGGGATGACCATGAAGAAACCCTGAGGCGATGGGGGATGGGGAGAATAATGGACACTGTGAGACACCCCCGGATTATCACTGAGCAGAGAACAGGAACTGGCAGGACCACAGTTCCAGAGATCCCACTCATGGGGCGATTGCAGAATTACTTCTCTGTTGGGGTTGTATGATGCCTTGTATATTTCTGTTGTTTATATCTTTAACTTGTAGTGGAGCTCCAACATTCCCAAAAATGAGAGACAGAGAGGAATCAGTGAAAAATGAACTTGGTTACCAAGGGAACGGTCTCCTGACTGCACTAAAGATAGTCACTGAGATGACCTTCACAGTGTTCTGACCAATGAAGGCTGGTTGCAGACAGCGAGCAGAGAAGCAGAATTTCATGCAGAACTTTGGACAGGTAGATAGGTGGTTTCAGGGCCAAAGAAGCAAATCAACACCATCATTTCTTAACTGACAGGCAGCCCACAGAGCAGAGCAGCTGGAGGAAGCTGAGAACCTCGGGGAATATTGGGGAGCCCGCTTCATTCTGTCATCCAAACTACGAGTGAGAGAGAATTACAGGTTTCCTTCAAAGAATAAGAAACACACCCAAGTTAGATAAAGCAGCATTGCTTACAAATGCAGTTTAGCAGGAAGAAATAGTTAATGTAGATAGACTTTTTTGTTTGAGTATGTTTTAAATCTTTTTATTTTGAAACAATTTCAGACTTACAGAAAAGTTGCCAACGCCGTACAGAGAATTCTTGTATATCCTTTACCTTTTATCCAGATTCATTTTACCACATTTGTTTTATTATTTTTTGTTCTGACTATCTGCTCCATCGTTGTCACCCATCTGTTCATTTGTTCGCCCATCCATCCATCCATCCCCTGCTCTGTCATTCTATCTGTCTATCTATCAATACATACAGATAGAATCTCAGAGAGAATGCCTCCCCCAGTCCATCTTCCAGTGGGTATTTCATAAAATCATTCTTATATAGCTGGAGTACAAGGATCCACATCAGGAAAATCACATTAATATAGAACTAGTATCTAATCAATGAGCCTTATTTAAATTTCACCAGTTGCCCACTGCTGTCCTTTATAACCAAAGAAAAAGGAATGTCCCCTCAGGCCCAGATTCCAATCCAGGATCACACATTCTATTTAGTTGCCGTGTCTCTTTAGTCCCCTCTATTCTGGGGCAGTCCCTCAATCTTTGTCTTTTATGATTTTGACCATTTATTTTGAAGAATATTCCCTCAATTTGGGTTTAATTAATGTTACCTCAAGATTATAGATTCAAGTTCTGTATTTTGGCCAGGAATACCATAGAAATGATGTATTCTTCTGGGTAAAGCATATCAGGAGGCACATGATATCCATTTGTTCAGTAACTAGTGGTGTTAACATTGATCACTTAGTTAAGATGGTGCCTGCCAGGTTTCTCCACCATGAAATTACTATTGTTTTCTTTGTAGTTAATAAATATCTTCTGGAAAGTTACTTTGATGCTGTGTATGTATCCTGTTTCTCACCACCCATTAGCTTTAACATCCATTGAAGATTCTTGCCTGAAACAACTTTAATTTTGTGGGTTGCCAAACAATTTTCTAAATCCATAATTCTAATCACAATTTTAGTTGGTATTTTGCCATAAAGAAGAGCTTTCTTTTCTTCTTCTTTACTCATTTGTTCATTCACCCATGCATCCATGCATTCATTTGTATAATCTCATGGATTCTTATTTTATTGTATGGTTTATAATCTATTTAATAAAAATCATTATTTTAATGCTCAAATCGCCTAAGATTTGACCAGTGGGAGCCCCTTGAACCTAGATGCTATAAATTGTGACATGTAGTTTATTGTTTTCTAACATAGGAAGGTGTTCCAGCCCCCCAACGCTGAAGTCAGCGATTTCTCCAAGGAGCCCTAATTCCTTTTCCTGGAAAATATTTAGAAACTGAGGATCTGGAGGCTGGATGCTGAGAGTGCTTAGAGTGGATGTGTCTTCATTTAAACTAGAGAAATAGAGTTAGGTTCACTTGTGTTTGTTTGTACTCCATTTTGTATTTGAGCATATGAAATATAACATGGTTCTAAAAGTCTAAATTATGGGGGGAGAGCACATTTTGAGAAGTCTCACTCCCCCTACAGCCCTTCTATCCTGTTCCTGTCCCTAGTCCTTCCCACTCTACCCTCAAACACTACCCATCAGTAACCAATCTCCTTAGTTTCTGGTTTATCTTTATGTTTCATTTTGAAGAAATAAGCTGATGCATGTGCATTTTTTCCTGATTTCTTACCTACAAGGTACATACTATAGATGCCATTTTTCCTTTTTACTATGGAAATCAGTCCATATTAGTGTAAAGAAATATTCCTACTGCTTTTTACAGCTGCATAGTACTCCATTGTGTTGATGTAGTCAACCATTCCCTGGCACTTGAACATATATTTTGTTTCTAACATTTATCATGAATACAAATAATTACTCTGTACATAAGTATTTTCTTAATTTTAGAGATGTAAATTCCTAAAAGAGGAATTATTGGCACAAATCGAAAATGCATGTATAATCTTTTTAGATATTGCCAAATACCTCTCCAAAAGGATTGTATGAGTTTGCATCCTTGCCATCAAAATATGAGGTTGCCTGTTTCCCATAACCTTGTCAATGGGATGTGCTGTCACGCTTTTTAATTTTCACCTATTTAAGTGAAAAACAATCTCAGTACAATTTTAATTTGCATTTCTCTAATTATAAGCAACATTAAACATTTTTCCATATGTTTAAGATATTGTGTTTTTTGTCCATTGTCTATCGGATACAAGCTTTTTAAAAAACTTTGCTATGAATTGCATTTTCCATTCAATTTGCTAATCAGAAGCTAGAAGTTATACATTTGCTTAACATTTATCCTGTCCTGTAAACTTGTCATGATAAAATCTTATCTGTGGCAAGGTTTTAGTTTTTGATATGGATGGTGTTCACAGTGAAAATTTTCTCAAGCTGTACACGTATGACTTGTACACTTATAAAAGCTTATTTTAAAAATTCTTAGCCAGTTTAACTCTGTGCTAAAGTAACAGCCTTGCTTGCCAGTTGCCTAAAGTAAGCCTAATGATTCCCAGAGTCATACACAAGTAGCTCTGATGTGAGACAAAGGGGAAAAAGTGACCCCCTGAAGAAGAGGCCCCATAAGCTCACACTTGAAAGCTGAGCCCGCATAACAACACAAACACACACACACAGTCATCCTACCTTTCCACCCTTCATGGTGCCCACACCCATCTTCTAAGACCTCGCCAAAATTGGCTGCCCTGGCTGTGTCTTCCCACCTCATCAGCCAGGGGAAATGATTTATTTACCCATTGGACAGCAACAGGAGCCTTGGTTTCAAGTTTTTCCTACAATCTCTCCTTTGTGTCCCAATAAGTGATGCCCCACTGTTTCAAGCCTTATTTTCTCCATTTGCAGGGATTGTAGAAGAAAATGGGTAATCAAGCCTATTAAATATTATAAGCTACTTTGAGAAAGATTCAGATAGCTTGGATATTTCTACCATTTTCTATGAATTGTATTTTCCCTTCAATTTGCTAGGCAGAAGCTAGAAGATACACATTTGCTTAACATTTATCTGCTTCCATACAGAGCTATGATTAGCTGAGGTATATTCTCTCCTATTCTCAACCTATGGAACCTGTGTTGGTAAGGGCGAGGTTGGATAATCCAAATAAAACTACTGTGAGTGGTTAAATGGAGATTTTTTTTTTAGATTATTGTGTATTTGTTGTGCCTTTAAGGACAACCTAGAAAGAGAGAGTAGGAGCAGCAACACACCTTCAAAGAATCGGTGGCCTGAATAGTTGTCTCGCTGTCCCCAGAAGATGATGACCCGGCCTCTTCAATGTGGCAGCCCCAAGGCAGTGGAGAGTCTCTGAGCAAATGAGCTGGGAGGAAGCATGTGATAGTAGTTGTCAGGGATGAAGACTAAACAGCATTGGCCAGGCAGCCAGATGATCGTGGCTGTTCCAAGGAGTTTCCAAGAATGGCATTGATATATACATCATGATCTTCAAAGGGAAGCTGGGAATGAAGCATTGTAATCTCCTTACTCCTCCCCCAACCAGGACCGGAGAAGATGTTAGCTGGACCCCCAGTTTTGGACAGTATGCTGAATTGTCCACACTTGCGTGGTATAGGTCTGGGGCACAGGCATGTAAAAACCTGGTGTCCTTCTTTATTTCCAGACAGTGTTTGGTAGTTCTGTTTATGAGGGCTCTTCCCTGGGTGAGAAGAGAAGACAGAATCAGGGTCTTGAAATGCCGTAGCAGTGTCTCATCTCCCCTGCTGGAGGGGTCCCTCAATCCTCTGCCAGTCATCCAGAGGACAAAGGGAGCACAGTGTAGTTAGGTCACCCAGTGCTTGTTCTGCTAGCTGTGTGGTAAACTAACCACCGATCTGGGAGTAACCCCTGCAGTACTGGGTTCTGATGTTATCATCTGCCTCTCCTGAGACTGAAGCATCAGGTCAATGTGACTGACAAGACATGATGACTTTGGAGAGACTTAGCCCTTCTCAACTTTTTCTTCTTTTTCACATCTTCACCCTTGAGCCCACGAAACCCACTGGGATTCTCCTTCCTTCTTTATCCACTGGTATTCTCCCACACTCATCAGCAAGGCTTCATAGTTGGACTGGAGCAAGAGCTACATTTGTGAATCTCAGACTATTTTCTCTACCACTCTGTGGGAGGCAGTTCCTACCTCTCCTGTGTGGGAGCTTCACCAGGATTTACTCCTGGGAACATTTGAGAGCTCTAGAGCTAGAATGTCTGGGTTAAATCCCTGCTCCATCATGTACAAACACAGAATCCTTTGGCAAGTTGCCTAACCTGTCTAAGTCGCAATTTCCTTATCTGTAAAATGGGTGTAGGGTTAATATTTATAGAGCATATTGAGGCAGAAGCCTCTCACCATTCTCGTGAGGGAAGCGGGAGGGGTCATCCTTCTCCTTGTTCCCAAGAGCCAATTCCACCCCACCCTCCCCCGAGCTCTTCCTTCATTATCTTCAAGGCTCAACAATTGATGAGCTCGCCTTTGTCCTGGTCCTATTCTCTTCTCCCAAACCTCCCACTCCCTACTCCTCTTTCCACCTTTTGGCAGGAATAGAACATAATCTGCCTTAATGTGGGGGTGACTTCGTTTTCCCTGTGCTATTATCCTCAGACGCAACAGCCTCCATTTGTCTAGCGAGAAACCCTGATCTCTCTTTTCTACCTCAGGTTACCAACCACCAAGTATTAACAGCAGGAAGGGCACCAGTTCTAGGTCCAAATCTCTGCTCCGTCCCTAACCATTACCTCCCAACTTCTCTTCTCTTCTAATCACAAACTGCGCCCCCCAGAGTCACCTGGCCCTGGCCACACCGGACTCCCTCTGCCCCCAGCTCCCCCACCTCACAGGGTGCACCCATGCAGCCTCACTGGTGAGGGTGGCTCTCTTGGTTCTTGAATTCCACTTGCAGACCACGCAGGACTCCTGGAAATGGCCAACCACAGAGTGGGTCTATCCCACCCATGTGCCTACAGCAGCCTGGCCTCAGCACTTGGCTTGTTCCTTAGGGTTGCTCGTCCAGACTTCCTTATCACTCTTTATCCCTTGATGCTCTCTTTCACTAAATGCCTTTATTTTTCACTTTGTCAGATTTGCTTCCAGTCAAACTAGCCCCTTGCCAAAATGTCACGAGCAATCCTCCAGATGCTGCTGCTGGATGGTCTTTTGAAAGGAGCTGCCCTGCCTCTGTCTCTACTGCCAGCAGCCCCCTGTGCTCTAAGCCCAGCTATCCTTAACATATATAAAGAAAAACACTCTTCCTGTCTAACATGCTTATTTTATTTGTCCTTTTTGGCAGCTTCCTTTTCTACTGACTTTAAATATATCCAAATGCCCCAATATTGGAAAGAGGGGAAAAACATCATTAACTCTACCTTCTTTTTCAAACAAACATCCAGTGTTTTTCTCCCTTTCAGAATAATACTTCCTAAACAGCCAGGCAATAACAAATAGTCGATAAGATTCTCTTTGAATTTTAAACATTGACTATGCCGTGTGACCTTGGGAACATTATTTGACTTCTCTATACTTTAGTTACTTCATAGGTAAAGTAGAACTAATGATAATACTTCTCTTATAACACTAAAGACTAAATTAGATCATGTTTAACCCAGTGTCTGGTATATAATATGTACTCAATAAATCTTGGCTATTGTAATTTATTTTACCCTTTCTGATGGAGTCAATGGTCTTTTTTCTATTGTCACTTACAAGTAAAATGTGCTTTGGCAGTATTTCTTACATTCTGGATCTTGTATGTTTTTACTTTGGTTTTTCACTGGAGTGTTGTTGCCTTCCAGTTTAAAAAAATATTTTTTTCACTTTTACAAAAGAAGTATGTGCTTTTTTTAACTTAGAAAATATAACTTTAAAATTAAAAGCATTCATCGTGGGATAATATTGAGTATAGTTTTTATATCTGTTCTTTAAATTTAACACTACATCATGTGCATATTCCAATTTAATTAATTTTTTGAAAATATACTTTTTGAGAATAGTTTGAATGGATATCTAATATTCAGTTTGAGGGATGAACAAAAACACTACCCTGGCCATGTGGCTCAGTTGGTTGGAGCATCGTGGCGCATCATCTCATGCACTGAAAGGTGGCAGGTTTGATAACAGTCAGGGCACATACCTAGGTTGCTTGTCTGATCACCAGCATCCCTGGTTGGGGCACATATGGGAGACCACTGATTGATGTTTTTCTCTCTCACATCAATGTTCCTCTCTCCCCCACTTTCTCTTTCTCTAAAATCAATAAAAGCATATCTTTGGTTAAGGATTTTTTAAAAATCCCCCCTGCTGTTGGACATTTAATTTTTCCTAATATTTTGCTCTGACAAATATTGATATTTTCTATATGAATTTTAAGTATATTTTATTTACTATGCTATTACAGTTGTCCCATTTTTTCCTCCCCTTTATCCCCCTCTGCCCTGTACCCTCTCCCTCCAGCATTCTCCCCCTTAGTTCATGTCCATAGGTCATATATGTAAGTTCTTTGGCTTCTCCATTTCCTATACTATTCTTAAACTCCCCCTCTCTATGTTGTACCTACCAGTTATACTTCTTATTCCCTGTAACTTTCCCCCAATCTCCCCACCCCCACTGATAATCCTCCATGTGATCTCCATTTCTGATTCTGTTCCTGTTCTAGTTGTTTGCTTAGTTTGTTTCTGTTTTTGTTTTTTAGGTTCAGTTGTTGATAATTGTAAATTTGTTGTCATTTAACTTTTCATAGTTTTGATCTTTTTCTTAGGTAAGTCTCTTTAACATTTCCTATAATAAGGGCTTGGTGATGACGAACTCCTTTAACTTGAACTTCTCTTGCCTTTCATGACTTTGAATACTTCTTTCCAACCCCTTCTTGCCTATGAGACTTCTTTTGAGAAACCAGCTGATAGTCTATGAGCACTCCTTTGTATGTAACTCTCTCCTTTTCTCTTGCTGCTTTTAGGATTCTCTCCTTATCTTTAATCTTGGGTAATTTAGTTATGATGTGTTTTGGTATGTTCATCTTTGGGTGCAACTTCTTTGAGACTCTGAGTTTTCTGGACTTGCATGTCTATTTCCTTTACCAGATTGGGGAAGTTTTCCTTCATTATTTGTTCAAATAAGTTATCAATTTCTTGATCTTTTTCTTCGCCTTCTGCACCACTGTGATTTGGATGCTGGAACATTTAAAGTTGTCCCAGAGGTTCCTAATCCTCTCTTCATTTTTTTGAATTCTTGTATCTTTATTCTGTTCTGGTTGAATGTTTATTTCTTCCTTCTGCTCCGAATCATTTGTTTGAGTCCCACTTCCCTTCCTTTCACTGTTAGTTCCCAGTATATTTCCCTTTATTTCACTTTGTATAGCCTTCACTTCTTCCTTTATTTTGCATCTGTACTCAATCATTTCTGTGAGCATCCTGATTACCAATGTTTTGAACTCTGCATCTGATATGTTGGCTATCTCCTCATTGCTTAGTCCTTTTTCTGGAATTTTGATCTGTTCTTTCATTTGGCCATATTTCTTTGTCTCAGCACACCTGTTACATTGTAAGGGGCAGGGCCCTTTGTATTTGCCAGGGCAGGGCAACTCACTTTGCTGTATTGTGGCACTGTATGTGGGGGAAGGGTTGGAGAGGGAGCAATGCTTTTTGCTTGTCTCTCACCCCACTGTCAGTCACTTCTCCCACTACTGCCAAGAGAATTGAGTCCTTCTGGTGCTGATTCCCAGATGGGTGGATTTGTCTATATTCTAGGACCCTGTGGTTCCTGCAAACAGACTCTCCTGTGAGACTGGGAGTTGCTCCAGCTGCTGCAACGTCCACAGGTTTTTACAGCAAGAGGTTTTGAGACTTTAGTTCCCTGTGCTGGAGCACTGCATTGCATGGTCTGTCTTGCTCCCCAGTTCTTCTTCCTGGTTTATCTGCATGCGAATGTGGGACTGCCTGGTCTGCCAGCCACCACCTTGCCGTGAGTTCTCTCCACTTTGGCTGCCTGTCTCTGCCCCCCCTACCAGTCTCAATGAATGTTTCTTCTTTAGCTCCCTGGTTGTCAGACTTCCTTAGAGTTTGATTTCCTGGCAGTTCTGGGTATTTTTGTTTGTTTTTAAATTAGTTGTTGTCCTTCTTTTGGTTGTGCAAGGAAGCAAACCATATCTACCTACATCTCCATTTTGGCCAGAAGTTCTAATGAATCTTGACCTACATTCTACATTATTGCCTAAATTAAGATGTTGTCTTAAAAGATAATTAGTGCCTTTACAAAGGACATAATTAGTTTTGTGGTTCTTATTGGTATCATGGTTTTTCCTATAGAGAGTTAAATTGCTTTCTGGAACTATTCCGACCAGTGACTTGGAAGAGTAACTCCAGAGGTCTCCTTCTCTTCTTGAATTCTGATGACTACAAGTGGTCTCCTCCTTCTCACTACCTCTCCCAGAGATTCTTTATGTGTCCTGAGCTGTCACACCATTTGGAAGACTTCCAAGTGATGACTTTCACCCACGCTCTCCCTATATTCAGATGTATCTACTCTCAACTCTGGTTCTCATCTTGAAATCTAGATACCTAAAGTATGCTTCATCTCTTTGCATTGGGTCTCTTCTTAGTCACTACCATTATCTATCTTGTGGTTTTTGAAGGTCATAATTTTCTCTGGTTGACTCAAAGTGTTAATCATGAATTTGGAAGAAAACAAAGGAATTATCTAGTCTACCTGCTTCTCAATTCTGGAAAATATCTTTGGTAACTTTTTAATAGAATGAATGTATAATTTTTGTCTACAAATAGAGCACAAAAGGATCCTAACATTAAATCAGATATCATGTTCACATATGAAAGAACTGAGATAAGATGGTTATGAAAGGCTTAGATAGAGTGAATTGACTTAAAACTGACTCAAAATCAGCAAACACTTGCATGATTGCCTCCTTCTTTAACTTTTGGAGTTCTTGGCCTGGTGACTATAGAAAGCGATGCAGCCTGGACTTCAGAGCGGTTGGGCAGACTCCCCCTGAATGTCAGGTAGCTCCAGGTCTTACCCAGGCACAATCTGTATTCTATCCACAACTTCAGCCCCCTGAGAAAGTGATCTTCCAAAATTCTCTTGAAAAGGCAAGCCTCAAAATGTTTGGGATGTCCTAATTGTTTCTTTAGCATATGTAATGTCTTCATTTCCCAGGAGATTTAGAATAAAGTATAAGTGTTAAGAAAATTGAATACACAGTATTTGTTTAAGATTCTGTGTATATTACTATACTTAAGCACATGCTATGCTTAAGAAAAAATTGTCTTACAGATTAATCTTGTGCTACCAACTTAAAAAATGTGTAATTGAATATTTAAATCTGTGATTGTATGCTGAAATTTTACTAGATTGAAAACATTTTTGAACATTTAAGGGGACTTAAGAATTTTGAAGTCAGGTTATTGAATTTCTTAAGAAAAAAAGTTTAGCTCTGGCAGGTGTGGCTCAGTGGATTGAATGCCGGCCTGCGAACCAAAGGGTTGAGGTTCGATTCCCAATCAGGGCACATGCCTGGGTTGCAGACTAGGTCCCCAGTAGGGGGCACATGAGAGGTAACCACACATTGATGTTTCTCTCCTTCCCTTTCTCCCTCCCACCCCTCTCTAAAAATAAGTAAATAAATAGAATCATTTAAATCATTTAAAAAAAGAAAAAATGGAATGTATTAAATTTATAAATATAGCCTATAATGTTTAAGGAAATTTATTAAATTGCAAAATCCTCTTTAAAGTGTTAAGAGAGTAGATCTTAAAAGTTAGCATAAGAAAAAAAATTGCAACTATGTGTGATGATGGATGCTAACTAAACATATTGTGTGTGGTAATCATTTTGTAAGAGACACACAAATGATGTATATTGTGTTGTACACCTGAAATACATAACGTAATATGTCAATTATACCTTAATGATAAAAATAAAAAATAAAGAGAACACTACAAATAACTTTATGCTAAAAAATTTGAAGAAAGGGGATCATTCCTCAAAAACCTTAAACAACAAAAACTCGATCATCATAAATAATGGGAAAAAAAGCAAAATAATCTGAATAGCCCTGTACCATTAAAAAAATTATTCAATTCATGATTTAAAAACTCCTGAAAAAGAATTCTCCAGGTCCATAAGGTTTCACCGAATAAGTATATTAAGCATTTTAAAGAAGGATTATATTGGCTAGAATTTTAGTACCTTGTTGTACACCAATTTAAGACAAACTTTTACAGAAAACATCTCTTACAGAAATTGATCTATTCTATAATTTTTGTCAAAAGGATAAATTTTATCAATAGGAAGAAAGAACAATACCCATCTCACTCTATAAGGCCAATACTAAAACCATGCAGTACCAAAAAAAAAAAAAAAAAAAAATGGCTGAAAGCCATTATCTCTAATAAACTTAGACACAATAATCTTCAACAAAATACCAACAAAGCAAATCCAGCAAAGTATGTAAAAAGTATATACCATGACTAATTATGATTTATTCCTGATATATAAAACTGGTTCAATATTTGAAAATTAGTGTAATCCATCATATCACTAAGCTAAAGAAGAAAAAACATAATCATATCAATTGACACAGAAAAAGCATTTGACAAAATCTAATTCATATTTGAAAAACAAATTCTTAAAAGGTTAGAAACATAGGGAAATTACTTCAATTGATAAGGAGCATCTACAAAAGAATATACAGCTAATGTTATACTTAATGGTGAAAGACTCAATGCTTTCTCCCTGCATTTGGGCACAAGGCAAGTATATTTACTCTCACCACTCTTATTCAACACAGTACTAGAATAGATAATATAATAAAACATGAAAAACAACAAGAGCCATATGGATTTGATACTTAAAAAGTGATTGTTAAAACTTGATAGGTTTATGGATAAAGCAAGATTTGTAAGCAGAACATAAAAGCTTAAAGGAAAACTAGAGTTCTTTAATTTATAAGTTCAATAAATTTAATATTAGTTTTTTAAACAAAAGTAAACCTCTATTTGTATTTTCTGCACTCAAAAGATACCACTAAGGATGTCAGAAACTCACATTATCTACACTAGGCCTGCCAGATGCTCTTTTTTAAGATAGCTTAAGCCATTAGACTGTTAGAAAGTCCTCCCCCTGCCTGTTATGTTAAATCAAACTCCTTGATTTCCAACAACAGGTCTTAGTTCTGCCCTCTTGTGGACACTGAACAAGTCTACTTTCTTTTTCTCATGAACCCAGCATCGCCTTTTCTCTAGATTCACCTCTCCTCTAACCAATACCTCCAGGTCTGACAATCTTTTATTTGTTCTGCAACCATTTCTTGAATGCCTGTAATGTTTCAGGCACTGCGTTAAATGCTAGAGAGAAAACAACAAACAAAACCAGGCCCTGTCCTCCAACCTACATCTTAGTGATGGTAAGAAGCAAGTGAGGAAGCAATTAGAACAGATAATGAAACAAGATGGAACTTGATAATACAAGGAGAATCCAGAGGAACACTTTGCATTTGGCCCAACGAAGAGGTTGGAGAAGAGGGAACAATGCTTCCAAAAGATAAGAAGAAGCATGATCTTTCACAGAATTACATGTATTTCCATACAGTTGGAGCTTAGAGCAGGAAGACAGGACTTACCCTCCTTCTCCTTCTCACTGATGTTGTCTATTTCAAAGAGACTTAATCTACAATTCAAAAATCCTCTGAAGTTGTAAGCAAAATTGTGCATATATGTCCACATAAATGTTTTTCTGGAGATAGTCCATAGCTTGCAGCAGATTCTCAAAAATGTTATTAGCTTTAAATTAGGAATTACTGAGTTAGATTGTCCATGTCTTTTTATTTGTGGCTTTTGAACTTTATATACTACCAACACGCTCAGAGGTAGGTATGTTCATAGATGAAGCCTTGCCTCCCTCCATTAGAATATCACATTCCTGCCAGTGTGGCTTAATGCAGCCCTATCACACAGTAAATTCACACATAGACACATAAACAATGTTCATGTCATTGTCACGTAAATTCTGCCAGATTACCTCACCTTGTTCTTGGTCAACTGATACTGAAGTTAAAGTCAAGACTTTTAGCCCTGGCTAGTGTCGCTCAGTGGATTGAGTGTTGGCCTGAAAACTGAAAGGTAACCAGTTTGATTCCCACTCAGGGCTCATGCCTGGGTTGTGGGCCAAGTCCCCAGTGTTGGGCCTGTGAGGGGCAATGTATTGATGTATCTACCTCACATCAATGTTTCTCTCTCTTCTTCCTTTTTCTCTCAATAAATAAATTATTTTTAAAAAAGACTTTTATATAGTCCGTGACAAATTTCAGCCTAGTGCTCCAGACTCTCTGATTATCATCAAAGATAAAACTGATCACAATGGCTAATATATATTAAATATGCTTTTTGTATATGCTAAAATGCTTTACACACATTATCTCATTTAATCTTCACAACCCATAAAGTTGCTATTATCATCTCCATTTTTTGATGAGCATATTGTCTCAGAGAAGGTAATAAAACTGCTAAATGTGGCTAAACTACGATTCTAAACCAAATTCTTAACGATTAAGCTATAACAGATTCCATATTTCTTTTCCTTAAGCCATCTCCAACTTAAGTCAACAGACTCAGTGTTTCATACCCAGTTCTCTGTTTCTAATGTTTTCCCTATACAAGTCAACACAATTAATCTTTCTAAAACACTATCAAATCACATCTGAACCTCTCAGGTTATACTTGAATATATCTACCCTTTTAAAAGTATGTGATCAGTTTAAAATCCCAAATATGTGCAGTCTATTTTTGACTGCCTTGGAACATGGCTGTAAAGTGGGCTTCTCCCCACTGCCAGGGTCTGTCAGACAGTGATCATCAATACCTGCCTCTGCAATCAGTTGTCCCACGTACATCTCTCCAGTTAGGCAGTAGTAGACATTTTAAAAGAGAGCAAAAGGGTCTGCCATGGACAGTCAGTGGGGACGTTCTTGGCTGTGTAGTGGACATAGAGAATGCTCATGAGTCCTCTAGACACTCTGTCACCATGGGAGCCACCCTTTGCTTCTTTTCCCCCACCCCCAGTTGATTTTAGGAAGAAGGCCAGGCATGAGGGAGGGAGCACTAGCCAGCTTCCTCCCATGCAGGGCACCCAACAGAATCATGGTTTGTATGGATGAGGGAGCTTATCTTTGAAAAAAAAAACCCAAAACCCACAAATGAACTGTATAAGCTGTCATTGTAAGCCTCAGCTATGAGCTTGTTGTCATGAAACCTTTCAAATTCTCAATCTGACCCTACCTTGTTCAGTGAGTTTGAACAAGAAGGTTGTTTTGTGTCCCATTTTTTTTTTCCATTTGTCCAATGGAAATGCTATCTATCCTGCATCCCTCAAAAGGTTCCTGTGAGGGCAACATGCAAAGTAACACGACAGATGTGAGTAGTCTAAAGGAAAAGAAATCCCTTGGCTACACCTTTCACTTAGTGCCAGATCTCTTCTCTCCCCTGGAGGGACTTCCATTTTGCCTCTCTCTTCTCTAGCCCTCTGTTCACCTGCCCACCTTCCAGGCACACAAGGAACAGTGAGAGGGTGCAGGGAGGCAGTGTGAAGAGGGGGAAAAAGGAGATTGAAGGTTATTGCCAATGAAAATATTACCATAGAGAATGAATGCAACAGATCAGAGCCTTTCTACATAGCCTACCTGTACCTGAAATAGAACTGTCTTGCCATGACTTTTTGAATGAACTTGGAAGTGCTTAGTTACAAGTACAGGTTTGGGTTCCACCACGACTCGTTACCCAGGATGCTTAGCTCCTGCCTCCCCATCATCTAACACTGAGTTCAAATCTGGCAAAGGTTGCTATAGGCTGAGCCTCAACAGACTCATCCTATCTGGGAAAAAGAGATTGTGGAAGATACCTGTGGGCTGTATTCATTACAGTAATACATGACAAGTGTATTGCCTGGAATAGGTCCCTGATCCAGGCATATATGTTCATCCAATGGGTTTTTCATTTGAAAAGACATGACAACACTGTTGGAAAGAATCAGAGAAAGAGGGCCCTCAAAACTCCCCAGGCCCTGCATTTTCTCTGGTACTCCAAGGGTGCCAGAAATGACCAGCAAAAGGGACCAGCACTTTGGTATCCTGGCAGCAATTTTCTAAGCACTAGGCAAATGCTAAAGTAAGGCACTGATGTGATGCCCACTCCCTGGGAACACCCAACCCCTTCGACCATGCCAGCACATATAGAGAAGGGTCTATCATGCCTGCATTCAGGTGGGCAAGGCCAAAGATCCTGCTTGGCTGAGAAACTGGGAGGGTCAGAGCATGCGCTGCAGTATGCAAAGGAAAAAGAGAGGGGAACCAGGGAGCAAGAGACAAAAGGAAACTGACAGAGTCCAAGGGCAAAAAGCCAAGGAAGGAGCTGGGGATAAAAAAGGAATCTTGGGCAGGAAGGGTTTTGGAAACCCTGTTTTGGGTAGTCTTGTGATTCAGGTTTCATTGTCTGTTATAGTGAAATATTTAAAATCTGAAATGTAATTCCATAATACTTACTTTTCTGTAGTCCACAGAGTTGTGGATTAGATTCAGGGCTGGATAAACATTTTTCAGATACCAGTCAAAAGGTTTACATTTCAGTTTCTCCCGGAGTGCCATTCTGGAAGATGTGTGTCCATAATCGATTCCAGAGTTCTGTAAATAAAACATGGAGTGTTTCTAAAGGGTATTGATGATGCCTGAGGAAACTGGGTATTTTTCTGATGGCCTGTAAAGTAACCTAGATAATTTACAATTTTCCAGGGAAAGTGAAAAAAGCTTGAACCTTAGGAATCCCTTTTGGTTTCAAAGACACTTGCAAGGCCTGTGTAATTGGATCCCTTGGGTTTACTTCTCATCATTAGCAAGCTGATACAGGCTGCTTCTGTTAGAGATAACATTTACATCAATAAGATACAAAATACTACTCATGACTGCCAGAAAAGGCTTTCAAAAGGAATATTTTGGTAGCATGATTTGGAAGTTAAAGGACATTTCTAAAAGTGATATCTGTGGAGAATAAAAGTAAAAGAACGAGGCCAGATCCACAGCTCAGAAACAGAAGAGAGCAAATCCCACTGGCCTCAGGTGGCAGGGACAATAGTATGGCCTTAGCCAAGAAGGTCATCTTCATTCACATGCATCCAACAGGATTACAGTCCTTATTCCCACCTTCCCACATCCTGACTACCATGTTTATGTCCTGCTAAGACAGTGACTTGATGATGGATGAATCTTAACTCTATCACTTAATACCCTATTACCTTAAACAAGTTTGTTTCAACTCTTTGTGCTTCAGTTTCTTCATCTGTAAATTTAGAATAATAAAAATAAAACCTACCCAAGGTAAACTCTGTGCTCACCTCCTCCTATTACCACATTAAAGAAACAACTAAATTATAGAACAACAACCCTTGAGAACCACCTGAAGACTAGCAGAACAGAAAGGAGCCACACCAAGACTAGCGAGAGGGATGTAGATACAGAACAGGCTGGTCCCACACCCACAAGTGTTGATTAAGAATCAGGAAGGATATCTCAGCTGTGAAGGTCTACACTGAGGGGTCCCGACTGCATGAGAACCCAGCCCTGGCCAAAGCCTTGTCTGCAACCTTTCAGAGGATGCAGCCCAGCCAGGAATGGACTCCTGAGCCACTTTAACTGTGAGATAATAAACATGTCTTGCTTTAAGTCACTAATTTTGTGGTAATACTATTACTACTGGCAATAGACAACTAATACAGGTATTTCTTGACTAAAAGATACCATGACTTATGATATAACTATAAATATTTTTTTCTTGTCATCCTGACGGGAACAAACATACTTGTCAGACTACACAGTCCAATATTTCACTTAAATATGTGGTTTAGGTCCTGGTAGATGGTAAAACTATCTAATGCTATGAGATTGATTCAAGCCTCTAGTGTCTTCTCTTCATAGTTGTCTGAGTATAATTTTGGGGAGATAATTAGCTTATTTGGCAGCAGTTAGCAACCTATTGCACTCATGCTTGTAGAGCCCCTGAAACAGAGGTGAGCAACTTAAGTCCTGCTGGTTCACTTAACCACCTGAGGACCCCGTCCCCTTATCTGATCTTCAGCTCTTTCATCCCTTCCTCAGCTTCTGAAGCCACAGATTCCCTTCCCTTGACTCTTGAAAAAAAGCCAAGCTTTGAAGTCAGGCTGGCCTGTGTTCAAACCTGTCACTGCACACCTGATGACTTGGAGCGAAGCACTCTTCATCGACAATCACAGACACCATGTGGGTTGTCAGGTGGATTAAATGACTGACATAACATATGCTCAGGGAACAGCAGCATCTATGATTATGAACTCAAAGCACCTCTTCTTCCATTTCCCCTCATTAGTTCCTAGAATCATGTGGAAGCTACAGGTAATTTGTTCTACAGATTTTTCTGTAGCCAAACATTTAAAAATCCAACCTCAATCTTTCCAGTTCAAGGAGTTTTCCAAACCACAGGAATTTAAGAGAAAAATTAACTATTGACACAAGAAACCTTAAATTAAAGTGAAAAGATAAAAGTCAAAATTGATATTTATGAAGTAATATTACTGTTATCCTTGACCAACACTTTTCAGATTTTATTCTCTCAATTTATTCCCACTTGAAAAGAGCTCCCTCCCCCACCCTTGACACACACATACAGACATGAATCTTCTGTTTATGATAGCAATGGCTTAATTTGTGCCACAAATTAAGTACCTTCACAAATTAGTATTTTTCATTAATTTAACCCTCACCATGTAGGTATTATTATTATCTGCACTTAAGTAATTTGTCCATGTTTTCTAGTGAGTGAATGACAGGCTGGATTTGACATTCTGGCAGTCCAGTCCACATGTTAAGCTTTAGCACACCACTAAGAATTCACACAGCACTTGACAAATGTTGGTTTTCTGTTCTTGCCCATCAGACCCATTGCTCCATCTCCATTTATACCCATCCATGCACAACATCACTACTGTGGCCTCTAGATGTCAGAATAAAACACTCCATGCAGTTCTGATGTTCTCCAAGATCTGTTGTTGGGGAAAGACAGATCCTAACAAATGCTTAAAGGTTTTGAAAGGCAAATGACCACACACGTAAACGCAGGAATCTGAATGTGGGTAAACTATTTTATCCAAGAACAGCAAAAGAATGACACTTCCCTGACACTCCCTACTTTTCCAGCAAACTTTGTATTAAAAAAATCACAAAATATTAAAAGAAAGAAGACTTCTCTGGGAACTGGAATGGCAGAGTTTGACATGTGGGACAGGGAAATGGAAACAGGGAAAGGCAGTCAAGATGCAGAAAAGGAGAGCAGAAGAAAGCACAAAGAGCTCAGAAACAAGAAGAAGGGCTCTGGGTCCTAGGTCAGGAATCAGAGTTCCAGCCAAATTCACAGGAAACTCTGATAAGCAGGAATGCCCCAGCCCCAGTGTAACTCATCATCATGACTCTGCTAAGTACCATACATAAAATAATTACTTTTGTGTTTACATTTCTTTGTGCTAGGGACTAGCAGTACTCCCAATACCTATCCCCTCATATAGCTATAGTCATAAAAGGAATAATTGGGTGCATAACCAACTAGCTAAAATCTACATTTCCCAGGCTCTTTTGCATATAGATGGGGCCGTATGAGCAGTAGTGGCCAATGAAATACAATATTCACAACTTGCATGGAGAGCCCTTTAAAAACAGGCATACTCTCTCTTTTCCCCCTTTTTCTCTTCCTGCTAATTAGAACACAGATGTGATGTTGAGTATAGCAGAACCACAAAATGGGAGAGTCTTGGTCCCTGTCACCCTGGAGCCGCCATCTCAGTCCTGAAGTACTGATGCTCAAACAGTTATGAAAGAGAGAAATTAATTTCTACTTTGTTTAAACCTGTTATTTTTTTAATCTGTTCCAGAAGTCAAACAAGAATTCTAATTCATATCTTAATAAAATCATGTAAAATTATTTATTTAATTTTAACTGCATGATTGCTCCCATGAGGCAGTTAAAACAAGGACACTTCTCTTCATTTCAAAAATAGGAAAGGTGATCCAGACCACAAGGCAAAAAAAATAGTTCTTTCTGCCAAAGAATGGTTGTGGCTTAATGGACAACCCAGACTAAAACTTAATTTGATAACATATATATGTGGGGCCCTGTTTGTGTCCCAAGTGGATACAATATGTGGTCATGAAACTGATGGGCATAGGCCAGAATAAGCTTTAGACAGAAAATTGTCTTGTTCCTCCAGAAACCATAATGGACCAAAGGTCACCTGGTCTCAGGCACAGAATTTTGGAGCTGGGAAGGGGGCCAGCCATTTTATAGAAGTTCAGTCCACAGAGAGTTAGCAGAGCCAGGGTTAAAACCTAGGTCCAGCATTTTTTACAACACCATCTTGACATCATTATTAACTCTTCATTGAGCAGAAGCCATGTGTCATTCATCATGTTAGGTTTGTTGTGTTTTTTTTTAATTAATTTTAGATGGAGAAATAGAAAGAAAAACATCAGCTTGTTGTTCCACTTATTTATGCATTCATTGGTTGTTTCTTGTATGTGCCCTGACTGGGAATCAAAGCCACAAGCTTGGTGTATCAGGATGACGCTCTAATCAAGTGACCTACCTGACCAGGGCCTCATGTTATGTTCTTGATGCAGCAGGTATAGCCTAGAGAGCTTGTTGTCCAGGATAACACAAACTTTCTAGTGAAAGATAGGATTTGGACTTAATATTTGGAGTCTAATACCTGTGTAATTTTCACTATTCTTACGTACCCTCTTTTAAAAGTTCAGCCTTAGACCCTGGCTAGATGGCTGAGTTGATTGGAGTATTTTCCCATACACCAAATGTTGCAGGTTTGATCTCCTGTCAGGGCACATAGTTAGGTTTTGGTTTCAATCCCCAGTCAGGACATGTAGAAAAGGCAACCATCAATGACTCTCTTCCTCTCTCTCTTCCTCTCCCCCTCCCCAACTTTGCTTTTTCTCTAAAGTCAATAAACATATCCTTGGGTGAGAATTTTTTAAAAAGTTCAACCTTAGTCTGGAAAATGAAAGAGGGGTAAACTAATGAAAATAGTCACAAACCCAAGAGTCAGGGTCTTTTTAAATAAGGACTGTAGATTATTCAGAAGACACAAAACAATACTATTGAAGGAATATATTTTACATAAAACCTATTTCAAACTGATCATGATGGGTTGAAATTATTGGTCCTAATTCTTCATGGCTTCACTGTAGGTAGAAGACATTCCCCACCCACTGACTTTGGGCTTGGCTGTAAGATGCACTTTGACAAATTGGATAGGGCAGAAAAAAATAACACACTAGTTCCAAAATGAGGCCTTAAGAACCACCCCCATCAAACTCCAGCTGGACCTGCAGATCTCTGAAAATAAATTAGTGTGGTGGTGTTTTTTTTTTGAAGGGTAAATAATATATTTTTTTTAATTTTTATTGTCCAGATACATTTGTCTCCATTTATCCACCACCACTTTCCCCTGCCCCTCCCACCCCCACCTCCCTCCCTCAATCCCTCCCCACCTTGGCTCCGTCCATGTATCCTTCATACGTGTTCCTTGATTTGACTCTTCCCCTTCCCTTCCCTGCTACCCATCTCCTTCACTCCCTCTGGTTTTTGTTGGTTTCTTTTTTGTTTTTTTAAGGTCACTGAGTTTGGGGTGCTTGGTTACCCAGCATTTTTGTAGCAATAGCTAACTGATACACTGATATAATACAAACTTGCTCTTGGCATTTCTCCAATCATTTTAGTTTGTACCCTGAACTCCCTTATAAAACACAATAATTCAGGATGTACATTTGACCTGAGAAAGCATGAGAAGCTGTCAAGGGCAGAGAAGAGGCATCTGAAGTGAGAAGCCAGTGCACCAAAGGCTGGCCAGAACTAGAAGTGGTTTGAGAACTCTGTTGCTGTAGAACCCATCACTGGCTGTTTGTCCTAGACTAGACCACATCTCAGCATGAACTTATGACATTATGTCAGTTGCTCTAGCTGTCCATTCAGGAACAATTTTGGCTACCCACACATCTGAATCCCCTGGTTCCTCTGCCCAGTTTTTCATTGGTCTTGTAGAGAGCTGTCTGCCACCAAGTTGTTTTATTCTAAGAGACGCTTGAAAAATGTCTGGATTCCTCAAGGGAAATAGGGACACCATCTGCTGAGCCTCAGTTCTACCCCTTTCCACTCATGTGTCCCAGATTACATAGACCTACACCCAAGAACACTCCCCAATCCCATTGCCTCTGTCTGGTGACCTAGAAACATGAGGATTTGTCCACCTCTTGAGCCAATGACATTCAGCCTTCTTCCAGGATTCCAGTGATCTTATCACTCTCCTTTATTTCTCTCTGCTTTGTCTCATAAAAAGAGTGGAAATGTACCCACCCTCAGGCTAAGTTCCACATTCTCTCTTCCATAGATTACCATCCACAGATCTGATCTTTCCCAGGAAGAGCCTGTTGGCAGCCAAGATGTCCAGGATGGAAAGACTCCTGTGGAGCACAAAGAAAGTTACTAACCTCTCCGTAATGGGTGGGTTAGGATAGAGGTGAGGGCAAGAAGCCAGTGATGATTTGTGCTTTGAAACTTGACCCAATCCCCTGATCCTGTAGGATTTCCCTAAACCCTCCAGCTGGACTAAGTGTGTATAACCTTTCCTCACCTTCTGTTGTCATAAACTTTCTCAAATTTTACTAAAAGTACATCTTTTTCATCTTGATATCCCTACTTCATAGCTTAATAAATGCTCAAAATGGACCAAATGTTTTCTAAAACATAACTTTGCTTTGGTTTGCTTGAAAGCCCTAAAATAGTCTTATGTGTCTATGATATCTTACCTAAGATCAGCCTTTTTTACTTTTTTTTTTTTTTGTCATCCCTGTCCCTAATCTCTCCCACATTTCTTCCATTACTTCCATTACACACCATTTATGCCTGACTTCCCATGTGCTAAGCAAGTTCCTGAGCCCTCTCAAACTTACTGCACTGGTGCAATGACATAATTCAGATAAATCCAGACCCTTGGCAGTAAATCATAGTGGCACCAAAGTTCCCAGTTAAACCAATCAGCCGTCAATTCGTACCTAGTCAGTTCAAAGGTGTCAAACACAGGCAACACAATCACAGTGTGGTCTTCCTAAATCTGAGCCAAGATAGGCTCTCCCCTAGAAGAAGAGTGTGTCAGAAGCCCAGGTTGGATATGAGGGTAGGCAGCAGAAGCAAGCGGACAAAGCTGGTCCAAGCAGCTTGCCCTGACCTTGAGCACCTTCTTCATTTAGGCTGTGCTGGGTGGTGGGAGGAACTCTCCAGAGTCCAGAAGAGCTTTGCAGCTTTTGGGATAGCTGGGGACGCTAGAAGCTAACCCATGTCAAAAGTATATTTGAAATTAGTACCCAAATACTACCCACAAGCCACTGTAAACCAGGACCATCACTATTCTGTCTGAATTTATGTTATCTCTTTCCAAAATATTTTCAAAATGATAACTCTTTACTGTCTGATTTTCTACATTCTCCAAAGAGCACGGCTGTCTTTGTATCATGTAATTTCAGGGCTGGGAAAATCTTAGGAATTACCAAAATATAATCTCTTCATTAGATAAGGACATAAATATCAAGTTAGGTGAAGTGATGTCTTCAAAGTCACAGAATATTTGGTAGAGTCAGGATTGGGATCAGCGTCAACAGCCAAGACCATTCTCCAGTGCTAGATAGCTGTCCTTAGCCAACCAAAGTCCTTGAGTAAAAGCATCCCATCTTAGTAGCTGCCCTTTGTTTAAGGTCTGGTGTTGGCTTTCCCTATTTCTACACTATCCTATCTTGTATTCAGCATGTACAATATCTCCTTTCTCCCCGTTTTCAGGGGAAGAAATCTCCTGGAGACTTACCAACCAATGTTCACTTCAACATAAGCATCCAAGATGGCAACCACGCCAGCTGTGGCCACTTTCCACAGTCAGTGTTTCATACTTGAGCAAGACCTTTTCTCCTTGTCTGCTGGGCTATTTTCAGTAGTCCTGGATACTTCTGGTTGTAAAGCTTAATATTCTCATCCAAATTTCCTTTTAGTTCTCCTGCCAATGAAATGCACACCTATAGAAATTCTAAGTGCAATAATCAATTTGGTACAGAAATTTTGTACTATTCTACATATAGTAGTGGTTTAACTATCTACAGCTTAGGATGAGCAATTCTACAGTCTTGACTATTTCCCCTGCAACTACCTCTCCTCTCCATTCCATCCTCAGGCTTAATAGTACCATTCCTGATCTCTTTCCCTCAAAGTTAAACTACCTTAAAATAATAATACTGCTCACTATGTTCTAGACATTGTTATACAAGCTCTATGTATATAGAGAAATTTTAACAAGAATGAATAGGACAGACCTGACCTAACTAAGGTAGAAGTACTGATGGTCAGATATTGCAGACAATTTATAATATCTCCTCCGCAGTTAAACACTCAAGATTTTCTAGAGAATATATAAACAAGTGGAATTATTTTGTCATCTGTTAGCTATTCTTACTTTGCCTACCCAAGGGCCAGTTGAGACAAATGCCCTGATTCATCTCTTTTCCAACCTCTAGCTAATGAATTTATCCCCAAAATCATGAAGCAAGATTCACTATTCCCAGCTTACTTACAGCTATTTTTCTTCCCCGTCTCTCCTCTCCTTTATAAAGCCTGTCTATGCATTTGTTCTTTGGCTGAGCCTACCCATTGAATTTCACATATGCATGAAAACCACTTGGATGCAAATCACTAAGCAGTGTTTAAAGTATCTAACCAAAGGACTCCCTGATAATATGAATTAATTCTCAAAGAACCCTATGAGGAAGGCACTTCTGTATCCCCACTTTGCACATGAAAAAACTGACTCACAGAGAGGTTAAGAAACTTGTTTAAGTCACACATCTAGTAAGTGGCACACCTGGGTGTGGGCCCATGCTATGTTTGACCACCATGCCATGCTGCCTCAATAATTATGTATATGCCTGGTTGGGTTTTTCAAGATTCCCCTCCAGCTCCTCCCCCCAACCCCCATCCCTCATGGCTAAGAGATGAGATTCTTTCTGGTCTCTTTCTCAGAGGAAGAGTAGATTTGTGAGTCCTGGAGTGGTCAGGGCCTAGAATCAGTACTGAGATGACTATGGTACAAAAAATTTTACCCATTTTAGAACTTTCCCTGTTGCACTCCAGGGCTACTGACTCAATTATTGAAGGTGTTAAAGAGAGCCAATGGAGAGCCTGAAGAATGTGTGCTCCTACAGAAAGAAACAGAAGGTGGAAACTCCATGTATTCACTCAGTTGCCACTTTTAGAAATAAATCAGAAGGGATTGACACATTTTTTTTCTGCCTCTGCTGCCACCATAGCATCTGTGCAAAAGCTTGTGGCAAAGCAGGGCGAAAACAAAGGAGCAGGTTCTGGAGTTTATCTTTGATTGCTCCTACCCTGCAGCATACAGAATCATGAATTCTGCCAATTTTGAAAAATATCTTCAAGAAAGAATTAAAGAGAGTAGAAAATCTGGCACTCTCAGTGGTGGGTTTACAACTATTAAAAAGAGCAAGATCAAGATTACTTTAATTTCTGAGGTTCCTTTTTCCAAAAAAATATTTGAGAACAATTTATGTGATTGGTTGCGTGTAGCTGCTAACAGTGAAGAGTTAGGAATTATGTTAGTGTCAGATAAACCAAGATGAAAAAAAGAAAAAAGATGAGGATAAAAACTCATTTATCTGGAATATTTTACATGAGTTCTTGATTTAAACGTGGAAACCAAAATAGTCGGGGGGGTAGGGGGAGAAAAGGAAAGGAGAGGGGAGGGGAGGGGAGAGGAGAGGAGAGGAGAGGTGAGGAGAGGAGAGGAGAGGAGAAGGGGAGGAGAGGGAAGGGAAGGGAAGGGAAGGGAAGGGAAGAGGGGAGGGGAGGATTTGCCATAGACTCTGGATATCTAGGCTGTAATTTGAGTTCCCTCACTATCTAATTCTGTGTCACTTCCCATTTGGAGATCTGTTTCCAAAACTCAGAGAAGGCTGGATAACATGTCAGTATCCTTCTGATTCCAAAATTCTATGAGTTGTAAATTCTGAATCACCCTGTCAGAAATAATGCTTATAGTCCAGAATAAGAATTAAGGATGCTCTATGGCCCTTCTAAAGTAAACCTATGCCCCCTTCTCAATCTTGCTCTCTAGCTGGTACTGCACCCCCCACACTTCCCCAAAAAACTTTTATTTCAGGCTAGTTAACTCAGGGTGCTTCTAGCTTCTGCATCTTTGCTCACATTTTTTCCCTCCACTCACTGTCTTTTCCCACCACAACCAGTCTTCCTTTATTTTCTTTGCCTTTTCAAATCCTACCAAATTTTCAAGCCCAACCCCAAGGTCCCCACCTCCAGGGAACTTTCCTAGGTCATCCCAACCACTTCTGGGCTTTCTTACACTCACTGACAACTCACTAAGTTTTACACACTACTTTTCATACACTGTGGTATCTTTTCATAGGATTGCCTTGCATCATCAATTAAAATGGGAACTTCTTGAAATCACTGACATTCTCTTCCATGCCTAAAGCCTGACACATGGTAGAAACTCAATAGTTGTTGATTGTGGAATTTGTCTACATTAAATTAATTTCTGAAAAACTTAGGTTACCTCTGCTGACCTAAAAAGAGCTGATTAAAATATTCAACCTCATGCAAATTAAGATTTTTTACATCTAGGGAAAAATAGGAAGGGGGTATATCTCTAATACCAGGTTGTAGCATTTCAACAGTTCTATAAATGATACTGAAATAAACAAGGAGTAATAATGCTAGCTAATATTTATTGGGAGCAAGCCCTGTTCTGAGGATATTACATGTATTATTTAATCCCCAGAATGGTCCTATCAGGAAGGCGCTATTATTTCCCCCAGGTCACAAATGAGGAAAAGGGAGTGTAAAGTAGCTGAGTGACTTACCCTCAAAGTCACATGAATAGTAAGTTTCTCTTGTGGCATGCATGGTAGAGACTTCCAATTATTTTTCTCAATTTAATACAAAATAGATTTTGGAGTTATGTTCAGTGTAGGCCTAATCTACCCAGTGCTTCCATGGTTAATGAGAGAAATGCTGATTCTTGTCCCAGTGACAACAGTCAAAAAATGATTAACAATTCCCTCTTCTGTGCCCATTCAAATAAACTATCTCTATGGAAAACATAAACGAGTTCCCAACCGGTGTGAGAAGGATATGTTATCCAATGGAGGCACAATGTAGAAATATAGAGGGCTTTGTTATGTGTCTACCCTATGTCTGTAATCTTGTATCTTTTGATTTCATTGTTCCACATGAAAAAGTCTTGAATTATTTCTTATCTGCTCCACATGGAGTGTGGACTGATGGATACACTGATTTTTTTTTCCCATAGGAAAAGATACCTTCAGAGGTCCTCCAATTTAGCCCCTATATTTGCCCCATGAAGAAGCTGAGTCCCAGAGAGGTGAGGTGACTGAACTCAGGTCATCTCAGAGAGCTGGACAGTGGAGTCTCTTCAGGTGTCCAGAACGGAGGCTTTCCTAATTAAGCTCCTATTTCTTGCTTGAAAACCAGGTTTGCAAGTTTATATTGATCACCACCCCCAGAAATTAATGAAGTCAGCCATTTTCTTTTCTTTGGTTTTTGGTGGAATTTTGTTTAAGAATTGTACCTTCTCATTTTTTGTGCAGTTATTTTAGAAGGACAAGAGAGGAAGGTATTAAAGCATGAAAAGGAGTGGTTTTAGTGGCTGGAAATTAAAAAAAAAAAAAAAGAAGGTGTAAGAGGTCATTTGTCTCTTCTCCTCAGGTCAAAGTACCCCTAATTTGAAGCTGCAATAACCTGTCTGGTACTTAAAGATGCTCAGAGAAGGAGAAACTATTCCACCCACAGGCTGCCATTCCACAGCCCTTACTATTAGAAATGTCCTCCTTATTGCTAGCCCACTCTCTAGTTTTGTGACTTAATTCTAATTTCTTTTGTTTGATGCCCAAAATTAATAAAACAAAGGACTAACTCTTGTTGGGTGGTTACTATGTACTAAATGTTATTCATAAACCACATATTATTTCAATGAACACAGTGGCTAGAACTAGGGCTCTAGACACTGAAGTTTATGGTCAAATCTCAATTCTGCCATTTACCAGCTGCGTGATGCCGAACAAGTTCCTTGACCAGACTATGCCTTAGTGTTTTTGCATCTGAGAATTGAGCAAAGAAGTGACTCCTTCCTCACAGGATTTTTATAATGGTAAAAGTAGTTCACCTAAGTACAATGTTTAGAACAAACCATGTTAGCTACCATTGTTATCTCATTTAATTCTCATTACAGTCTATGAAATAGTTACTATTATCAACATCCATGTTGTGCAAATAAAAAAACTGGAGCATGGAGAAGTTAAGTTACTCAAAGACACAGAACTTATAAAGAAGGAACTTGGATTCTGAAACCCCAGAAAGTGAGGACTCCGGTTTACCCACTATCTTCCAGTTTTCCATGTGTCCTCCTTGGCTGGGTTAGACCAGGCAGGGGAGGGGCATGCTGCCAGCAAAAGACATTGCCACTTTAAAGAGTCTCAGCATCCAAAGCTCCTCTTCTCTCTGGGCTTAAATACCTGGGAAGATTGTTTTTTTCCTAAGAAAAGATTTGAATCCGATCTTAGTGTCCAAGATTCTCCTTTGGACCCCATGTTACTCCTTCAGGTCTCTCCCATGGTGCATGGACAGGGCACAGGTGGCTTTGGAATCACACAATCCTGGGCCTGGCTCTGCTCCACTACTGACTGGCCTCACAATATGGGCACATGATGTGTTCTTTCTGTCTTCATTTCCTCATCTGTGCAATTAAGATGATTATCCTCTGTCTTGACTTTGTGAAGATTAATGTGCCCAGTGCAAATAGGGATCCATAAATGACCCCTTTCTTTTCCATATATGAGGAGCCCGAAGTGTCCTAAACTCTACACCAAAACCCCTTTCCAGCCTAGCACAGTTGATAGATGGTCATTTTCACTACTATTCTTTGGTCAAGTTGCTCACCATTTGAACTCAAATTGCCCTCCACGATGATCCCCTTCAACAGTTGGGAGGGGGTCAGGTTGATGATACTGGTAATGGCCTGTTGTATAATGGACAAGGCTTCGTTCATGAACATGAGAACGACACTGAGGGATGGAAGCTGTGAAGGATATGTCTTCTGAATACACCTATATGAGACCATTGTTTAATTTTTAAAATTACTTAAACATTACTATCCAATATATCACTTCACTACACATAATGTCATTGTATTAATCACCTCACCATCTCCCCCAGCTCATTAGAAAGGAAAACTTTTTCTTTCTCATCACACTAGCAAGAAGATTTTATATTTATTTATCTAAAATTCTCTTGTCATAGGGGCAAAATCCATTTCTTTTCTTTCTTATTCGTCTTCAGGAGAGATTTCCACTTGAACTTTCTACATGCCCCAAGAAGAATGCCTATTTCTCCTCCACCCCCAAACTAGTTTCCTTGCCAGGGGCCTTCTTTCTGTCATTGCCATCACCCTTTCCCCATGTTCTCAGACCTTCAGGCATTTTTGACACAACCTTCTACTTCACCACTGTAGAGAGAGACCGCACTATCCAAAGAATTGTGGTTGACACATTTTTTAAATATTATAGCTTACATTTATCAAATGCTTACCATATGCTAGGCACTGGCTTACTCTTCTTTTTTTTTTAACATTTTTACTGAGAAACATTTTACATATGACAAAATTTACCCATTTAAAAGTGTACAATTCAGTATTTTTTAAAAAATAATATTCAGGGTTGACCAAACATGACCACTATCTAATTTTAGAACATTTTCTTCACACTATAAAGAAACCCATATGCATTATCAGCCATTCTCCATTTCACCCTAAACTTATTCTACTCCCACCTACCTCAGCCTTAAGCAACCGCTGACTAGTGGACTTACTTTCTACCTCTGTGTAAGTGCCTATTCTGGACTTTTTATATAAATGGAAACACAGAATATGTGGTCCTTTGTGACTGGTTTCTTTCACTTGGCATAATATTTTCAAGGCTCATCAATTTTACAGCAGGTATCGGTACTTCCTTGTTTTTCTTGTCAAATAATATTCCATTGCATGAATATGCCACATGTTTATCCATTCCTAAGTTATTGGTCATATAGGATGTTTCCACTTTTTGGCTATTAATGCCACTGTGGACATTCTTACACAAGTTTTTGAGTTGGCTTTTTCTATATTTCACTTACATACACCATAAGAGTGCAATTGCTAAATCATGTGGTAAGTCTATGTTTAACATGTCAACCCCAAGAAGAAAGATTCATTTGATGTAAGCCCGAGGCAGGAATTTACCTGGTGAGATGGACTCCCCATGGTCAACCGAGGGCCCAAATTTTATAAACAATAACAGCCTATTACCCATTTGCTGACAAGGGCTTCTTGTGTACTCTGTACTCTGGGAAGAACCTCAGACGGAATGCTTGGCTTCTGGCTTTTGCACTATGCCCAGCTTGTTTACACCATCTGAGTCAATCACTGCAGGAAAGGAAACTCTCATTTCATCTTTCCACAAACAGACTGAGATCTCACCTATCCAATCAGAATTGTACAATTTGGATACCTCGTTCACGTAAAATGGACCTAATTAATAACCTGGGCAGGAACTTTTGTTATAAAAGACATTTATCCTTTGCATTGGTGGAACACAATTTAGACTGTTACCTAAATGTGTCTCCTGGACTGCAGCTCCTTTTGGCACAAATCAATGTCTTCTATTCTTTATAACAGTCTAAAATTAATTTTGGTTTACAAATAATTTGATGAACTGCCATACTGTTTAAAGTGGTTGTACCATTTTATATTACCAGTAATGAATGAGCAATCAAATTTCTCCACATCTGGACATTTGTCTTTTTCTGTCATTTTGGTGCTAGTAATCATAATTGGTATGAAGTATTATCTCACTGTTTTGATTTCCCTTTCCCTAATAACTAATGATGTTGAGCAACTTTTCATTGCTTCTTGGCCACTTCCATATGTTCTTTGGGACAATGTCTGTCTTTTCTTTATTTCTTTTTTCCTTTTTCCATAGGATTTATTTTTTTAATTTTAATTTTAATTTTTTAAAGATTTTATTTATTTTTATTTATTTTTTAATTTATAAATCATGTTTATTCTATTACATTTGTCTCAATTTTTCCCTCTTTACCCCCCTCCACACATACCACCCCCCACCTCCCTCTCTCACACTCAATTCCCACTCTGTTGTCCATGTCCATGGGTCATTCATACATGTTCTTTGTCTAATCCCTTCCCCTTCTTTCGACCATTGTTCTCCTTCCCCCTCCCCTCTGGTCACTTTCAATCTGTTCCATGTTTCCATGCCTGCGGTTTATTTTGCTCATTAGTTTATTTTGTTGAATAGATTCCACTTATAGGTGAGATCAGATGGTATTTGTCTTTCACCAACTGGCTTATTTCACTTAACTTAATATTCTCCATTTCCATCCATGTTGTCACAAAAAGTAGGAGTTCCATCTCTCTCTCTTTCTTTCTTAAATGCAGATTGATTTTATTTATTTTTTAAGTCAAAGTTAATAATAAAATATTTTAAAAATTTTAAACCATTATAAAGTCTCAGCAATTAAACCAACATGACACCAGCACAGAAATAATAGAGTATCAATGAAATATAATGAACATTCTAGAGAACAAATGTGTATATCTATCAATATAATATATGATTAAGTTGATATTTCAAGTCAATGGGGAAAATAAGGTTTATTCAACAAATAAGGTTCATGGACCACTATTACTTGAAATAAAACAAATATAGAGCCCTATTTCATACATTATACAAGAAATATTCAGGTGAATTAAAAATCAATATGTACAATCTAAAGATTTTTAGAAGGAAATAGAACAAATATTTTTCATGACCTGAAGTAAAATATTCAACCCCAGAAGCTATAAAGTAAATATTGACAATATGACTATATTAAACATTTAACTGTATAATAATATACATATAAAAAAGTTAAAGGACAAGGAATAGAATAGAAAAGTATTTGCAACACATCTAAAACATGGTTAATAGGTTTTTTGTTTCTTGGTTTGCTTTTTTTTTTAGGGAAAAAAGTTCTACAAACTTTTAATCAATAAATGGGTAAAGAATACCAAAAAGTCATTTAAAGCTTTTTTGTTTTTAAATAGAAATAGGCAGGAAATATACTAGAACAGGTTTAGTTTCAACAAATAGTAAAAGAACAATTAAAATAACACATCATTGTCACAATCAGATTAATAAGTATTAAAAATATTGGTATTAGCAAGTATTGGCAACTCTGAAAGAAACTGGGTATTCATAGAAACTTTTCCTCCATCTTAAAACAGTCCCTTTAGCATATTTTGCAGTGCTGATTTGGTGGAGGTGTAGTCTTTTAGCCTTCTTTTGTCTGGGAAACTCCTTATTTTGCCTTCCACTTTAATTGAGAGCCTTGCTGGGTAGAGCAGTCTTGGTCGCAGGCCTTTGCTTTTCATTACTTGGAATATTTATTGCCACTCCTTTCTGGCTTGCACGGTTTCTGTTGAGAAGTAAGATGCTAGTCATATTCGGGTTCCTTTATATGATACTACCTCTTTCTCCCTTGCTTCCTTTAGGATTCTCTGTTTGTCTTTGATATTTGCCATTTTCATGATGATGTATCTTGGAGTGGGCCTCATTGGATTCCTCTTGAATGGGATCCTTTGTGCTTCCTGGACTTGTGTGACTTTTTCCTTCCTCCAATTAGGGAAGTTTTACATCATCACTTTTTCAAACAGGTTTTCTAACCCTTGTTCCTTTTCTTCTTCTTCTGGTATCACTATTATATGTGTATTATTACATTTCAGGTTGTCCTGCATTTCTCTCAATGCCTCTTCGTTCTTTTTAAGTCTTTTTCCATTTTCTTGCTCTTTCTGGGAGCTTTTTTCTACATTATCGTCCTGCTCACTGATTTGATCCTCTGCTTTATCTAGCCTACTTTTGGTTCCTTACAGTATTTTTTCAATTCAGAAATTGTATCCTTCATTTCCTCTTGTCTCATATTGATAGTTTCTATGTCCTTTTTTCATGCTGATATAGTTTGCAGTAAGTTCCTCGACATTTTCCTGTAGTTTTTGGTAATTCTCTCTGAGCTGACTGAGCCCATTGAGCTTCCTTAGAACCATTGCTTTGAACTAAATATCTGATAGTTTACTTGCCTCTATTTCATTTAGTTTTTTTTCTGGTGATTCCTCTTTTCCCTTAGATTGGAGGGGGTGTTTCTTTGTCTTCCCATTATTTGTGAGACTCTTCTTTTCTGCTTCTGCTTCTTAAATTGATCTGTCTCGATTTCTTGACTTTGTGGTGTGAACTTCTACGGTAGGAGACCACTGTTTTCTCTTTCTAGATCTGCCTCTGATGATGTCAGATCTTGACCCTGTCTGACCTTAGGCAGTCTGTTCGAGACTTCCAGGCATCTACTGACTGCGGTTGTCTCTTTCAGCTGTTAATCTTGTCACTTTGCACTCAGCAGGCTGGCCTAGACACCACAGGGAGGGGCAGAGTCCCTCCTGGGGGCAGTCCTCTCATGCTGTTGCAGCTCAGGGTAGTGATCTGCCTGAGCCAGATGGCTGCTGCTGTATGGGGGAGGAGTCAGCACCAGGATCCTGTCAGCTACTCTCCCAGTTCTCTCCCCAAATCCTCTGTCTCCAGTCTCCCTTCAAGTGTCTCTAAACTACTCTGCTCCCCTTTTAACCAGGGATCTACTATCTTTGGCTGCCACTCTGTACTCAGAAGTCAGACTTTAACACTACTGGACCAGGACAGAGTCCTTCCTGAGGGCAGAGCTATTGTGTCCTCTCATGCAGTTCCCACTCAGGGGAGTGGTCTGCCTGAGCAAGATGGCTGCTGCCACATGTCTGCACCAGGATCCTTCCAGCTACTCTCTCAGGTCTATCCCCAGAGCCTCCTTCCCCAGTCTCTCCTCAGGCATTTCTAGCCCACTCTGCTCCCACCTTTGCCAGAGACCAGTGTAAGTGGCTGCAGATAAGTTATGCATTGGCCCTTTAAACAGCTCCTTGTGTCTCCAGCCACCTGTCTCTGGCAGAGAACAACCCTGCCACTTTTTGCAGTTGGCTGTTATCTGTGTACTTTTGGGGCTCTGGTGCTGTAGGTTGGAGATCCCTGCTTATGGTTTAGACCCCGCTCTTCTCAAAGCGATCCAACTGGCCATTTCAATACACTTCTGGTGCTGCTGTCCATGGGTGCCCTGTCCACCTTCTCAAGTCTCTACCACACTCCTTACCAATTTTATTGGGCTAAAGCTGATTCTTCTGTCTGTCCAAGGTTATTAGGCTCTTCTCTCACTATTGTTCAGTTGTTTGTTCCAGGCATTTTCTCCACAATTTAGTTGTAATTCCAGATTAGTACTGGGAGGAGGTCAGTGTGACTTCCACTCACTCCTCAGCCATCTTGATTCCCTTTTGTTTATTTTAAATTTAGTTATTTGTCTTTTTATTATTGAGCTGTAAGAGTTACTTATGTATTCTAGATTCAAGTACCTTATTGGATATATGGCTTGCAAATATTTCTCCCATTCTGTGAGTTTTTTAAAACTTTTTTGATTATATTATATGCAGCAAAATATTTTTTCAGTTTTGATGAAGTTCAACTTTTCCATCTTCTCTTATATCTCTTATGCTTTTGTTATCATGTCTAAAAACCATTATCTGACCCATGATCAAGATATTCTCTTGTGTTTTCTTCCAAGAGTTTTATAGTTTTATCTCTTACATTTCCATTTATGACTATTTTGTGTTACTATTCATATATGTGTGATATAGGATTCCAACTTCATCTTTTTTATATATAAATCCCCAATTATCCCAAAAGCTTTTGTTGAAGAAACTATTAATTCCACCCCACCCCCACCCCCAATGAATTGTCCTGGCATCTGCAAGAAAGAAAAACTTTTCTGTTTGTTTCTTTCTCTCTACTCACAACACTACTCACAATGAAAGCCTTGATGACCAGATGTGTATGGGATTTTCCCATATTGAAGAATTCTGTGCCAACAGGGTGTCCTACAGTTTAACTCAGTTTTGATATTGTCTACCTGAAGTTATTGGATCCCACAGGTTAAGGGTTCAGACCCACAAGACTGCTCCCCACCCAGTCCAGAGGCCAGTCACAAGTCCATGTTTTTACTTGTGCTTCTGATCTACTGGCTATAAATTCCTATGATTCCATTCTTGGGTTAGATTAACCAGCTAGAGGAGCTCACAAAATTCAGGAAATTAGTTTACTTACTAGATCACCAGTTCATTACAAAAGATATTAAAAGATATAAATGAACAGCCAGATAGAGACGCAGGTCCTGAGGGGTCCCAGGCACAGGAGCATCTGTCCTAGTAGAGCTTTGGGGTACAACTCATTGCTGGCATATGTATAAGTTCTTATTCATCAACCCAAAGGCTCTCTGAATCTCATAGTCCATGGATTTCTCTAGAGCCTTCATTATGCAAGCATAATTGACTAAATCATTGACCTTGCATTAAGCAGTGATTTCTTAGATATAACCCCAAAAGCACAGCAGTCAAAGGAAAAAAAAGATAAATTGGGCATCATCTAAATTAAAAACTTTTGTGGATCAAAGAAAACCATCAAAATAGTGAAACGACAACCCACAGGGGAGAAAACGTCTGAAAATCATGTCTAATAAAAACTTGTATCCAGAATATATAAAAAATACTTACCAACTCAACAATAAAAAGACCAACAAAACAATTTTTAAAGAAGAAAGTCTCTGAAAATACATTTCTCCAAAGAAGGTACACAAATGGCCAATAAGCACATGAAAAGATGTTCAGCATCATTAGACATCAGAAAAATTTAAATCAAAACCACAATGATATACCACTTCACACCCACTAGGGTGGTTATTATCGTAAGACAGATAATAAGAATTGCTGAGGAGAATCTGGAAAAGTTAGGACTGTCATACACTGCTGGAGGAAATGTAAAATGATTTACTAACTTTGAAAAACAGCCTGGCAGTTCCCTGAAAGGTTAACTATAAAGTTATCATAGGATCCAGCAACTCTATTCCTAGGATATAACTAAAAAAACTGAAAACACATGTCCACACAAAAACGTGTATATGAATGTTCATAGCAACTTAATAGTCAAAAAGTGGAAACAACCCAAGTGCCTATCAAGTTATTAAGAGATAAACAAAATGTGGCAATCTCTACAATAAAATGTTATTTGACAATAAAGGAAAGAAATATCGTACATGCTATAACATGAATTCACATAAAAACATTATGCTAAGTAGGAAAATCCAGGCACAAACGACCCCCTATTCTATTATTCCCTTTAGATTAAATGTCCAAAAGAGGCAAATCCATAAGGACAGAAAGTAGACTAGTGGTTGCCAAAGACTGAGGAAATTGTGAGTAAAAGGGGAGTGACTGTTAATCGGTATCGGATTTCTTTTAGAATTGATGAAAATGTTTTAAAATTGATTATGGTGATTATTCAAAGTTCTTTGAATATGCTAAAACCCATGAAATTATATACTGTAAATGGATGAATTATATGGTATGTGAATTATATCTCCACACAGGTATTATTTTTAAAACTTATGAAAAACAGTAGGACAAACAGAAAGAGAAAAGGCAATAAGAATGGGAAACAGAAGAAGGAAGAAAGGGAAGCCTCTGTGAATTAGAATTAATAACAAAGGGAAATCCAAGCAGAGAACTGGAGGAAAACACCAGGAGAAGAAGTAGAGCTGTAACTTCAGTATGATTTGCTCAAGTCCTATCTTTTTCTCAGCGTCAGTTTCTCCACCTTGAAAATTATGAATAACATACCTCATATTAGAATTCCCAAGGACCTATGTTTCTTTGAAATTTTGGCACATCTCCAAGAATCTGTATATATTTGGATCAGTTATCTTCTTTGAGTTGCCATTATAAAATGGATTAAAAACAAAGACTCTGTTTAGTACTACCAAACCAGTATTACAAGAAATGTTAAAGTAACTTATTTAAAAAGAAGAAAGAAAAAAAAGGGGAACATAGTTATAAAAAATAAAATGGCAGTAAGTACATACTTATCAATACTTTAAATGTAAACAGGTTAAATGCTGCAATCAAAAGACATAGGGTAGATGAATGATTAAGAAAATAAGACCCATACATATTCTGTCTGCAAGAGACTCACCTCAGAAAGAAAGACACACACACAGACTGAAAGTAAAGGGATGAAAAAAATATTTCATGCAAATGGTAATAAAAAAACTAAGGTAGCAATATTTATATCAGACAAATTAGACTTTAAAACAAAGGCTGTATAGTAAGAGACAAAGAAGAACACTATATTTGATAAAGGGATCAATTCAACAAGAGGATGTAACTCTTGTAAACCTTTATGCACCCAACTTAGGAGCACCTAAATATATAAAGCAAATCTTCATGAACATAAAGGGAGGAATCAATAGTAATACAGTCATAGTAGGAGATTTTAACCCCCCAACTGATTCCAACTGATAGATCTTCCAGACAGAAAACCAATGAAACAGCAGCCTTAAATGACATGCTAGACCAGATGGGTGATATTTTCAGAGCATTATTCCCCAAAGCAGCAGAATATACATTATTTTCAAGTACACATGAAACATTTTCTAAGATAGACCACATCTTAGGACACAAAATAAGTCTCAATAAATTTGAGATTGAAATCATATCAAGCTTCTTCTCCACCACAAAGAAACTAGAAATCAATTACAAGAAAAGAAACAGAAAAAAAATATAAACACATGGAGGCTAAATAACATAGTACTAAACAATGAATGGGTTTACAATGAGATCAAGAAATAAAACGATACCTTGAGACAAATGAAAATGAAAACACAACCACCCAAAATCTATGGGATACAGTGAAAGCACTCCTAAGGGGAAATCTCAAAAAACAGGAAAAACCTCAAATAAATTATCTAACCTTATACCTAAATAAACTAGAAAAAAAAAACAACAAACAAAGCTCAAAGTGAGTAGAAGGAAGGAAATAATAAAGAATGGAAATAAAAGAAACAGTATAAAATAATACTACAAAATATCAATGAAATCAAGGGATAGTTCTTTGAAAAAATAAACAAGATAGATAAACCTTTGACTTGACTCATCAAGAAAAAGAGAATGACCCCAAATGAGTAAAATAAGAAATGAAAGAAGAGAAATAACAACTGGCACCACAGAAATATAAATAATTATAAGAAAATATTATGAACAACTATATGCCAACAAATTGGACAATTGGTAAGAAATGGACAGATTCCTAGAAACATACAATCCTCCAAAACTAATCAATAAGAAAAAAAACCTGAAAAAGGAAGTGATAATTAATGAAATAGAAGTGGTAATAAAAAAAACTCCCAACAAATAAAAGTCCTGATCCATATGGTTCACAGGTGAATTTTACCACCCATTCAAAGAAGAATTAACACTTATTCTTCTCAAATTATTCCAAAAAATTTAAGAAGAGGGAAGATTCCCAAACTTATTTTACATGGCCAGTATTATATTATTTTCAAAACCAGATAAAGACTGTAGAAAGAAAGTAAATTATACACCAGTATCTTTGATAAATATGGATGTAAAAATATTCAACAAAATATTAGCAAAGCAAATTCAGTAATACATTAAAAAGATCATGCCTCATGATCCAGTAGAACTTATTCCTGGGATTCAAGGTTGATACAATATCTGCAAATCAATTAACATGATACACCATATAAATAAACCGAAGGATAAAAGTCATATGACCTGTCCAGAAAGTATCCAGACACATACTATGAAAAATAGAGACATTTTTGAAGAAGATACAAGATGCAAGAAACATTGGACATAGGACAATGGCTCTGCATTCTCCTTCAGAGTAGGCACATGAGGGCCTCACATAGTGTTCGCATTGCCATCAGCTGCCCCTTGTATTTTCCTGATTCTCATCGATGACATAAAACACCTTCCCTTTCAAAAGTGATTTTTAGTGTGTGTGCAGGTGGGAGCAAGAAGCGCTGGCTTGGGATGTGTGTGCCTGGAGTGCTCCATAACCCAGGATGATTTCTGCAATATCTCCATGGATACTCAGAGAGCCAACATAAATGGCATAAAAGGCATCTAAAGAGCATCAAGTTCAAGAGATCAAGGAGACTGCATCACTGAATCTCACAGGTCAACTACTATAGAAGGTCACACCACAAAGTCAGGAAGTCAAGGCAGGTCAATTTAAGAAACAGAAGCAAAAAAGAACCAAAAAAGAACCAGAAAATTTTGTTATTCACACAAATAATGGGAAGACAAAGAAACACCCACCCCCAATCAACGGGAAAGGAGGAATTCCCAGAAAGATAACTGAATGAAATAGCGGCAAATAAACTGCCAGATGCTGAGTTCAAAACAATGGTTCTAAGGACACTCAATGAGCTCAGTGAGCTCAAAGAGAATTACCAAAAAAGCTACAGGGAAACTATGAGGAACTTACTGCAAACTATATCAGCATGAAAAAGGACATAGAAACTATCAACAAGAGACAAGAGGAAATGAAGAATACAATTTCTGAATTGAAGAACACAGAAAAAGGAATCAAAAGCAGGCTGAATGAAGCAGAGGGCCAAATCAGTGAGCTGGAAGACAAAGTAGAAAAAACTTTCCAGAAAGAGAAAGAAAATGCAAAAAAGACTAAAAATCAATGAAAAGGTATTTAGGGAAATGCAGGACAATCTGAAACATGATGATATCTGTATAATAGAGATACCAGAAGGAAAAGAAGAGAAGCAAGGGATAGAAACTCTGTTTGAGAAAGTAATGATGATAGAAAACTTCCTTATTTTGAGAAGAGAAAAAGTCACACAAGTCCAGGAAGCACAGACGGTCCCATTCAAGAGGAACCCAATGAGGCCCACTCCAAGACACATCATCATGAAAATGGCAAATATCAAAGACAAAGAGAGAATCTTGAAGTCAGCAAAGGAAAAAGAGGTAGTAACATATAAGGGAGCCCTGATACAGTTAGCAGCTGACTTCTCAACAAAACACTCCAAGCCAGAAGGGAATAGCAAGAAATATTTCAAGTAATGAAAAGCAAAGGTCTGCAATGAAGACTAGTCTACTGAGCAAGGCTCTCAATTAAAATGGAAGATGAAATAAGGAGTTTCCCAGACAAAAGAAGGCTAAAAGAAATTAGGTACTTCCTCCTCACCCCCATTTTCTCCCCTCACTCTTCTAAACCTTGGCAGAGTACTAAGAGAAGTTGCTCAGCTCGGCTTCCTGCCTTACGGCCAGCGCAGTCCTCCAAGTCCTGTGGGAGGTGTGTGTGGAACAGCCCTCCCTCACATGTCCCCAGGAGTGTAGGAACCTCTTCCATGTCAGCAGTCACCACTGGGGAAATACCCTGTCCTAACATGACCAAGCCCTCCAAACAGTGGGATTATAGGCTGAGCATGACCAATAGGAAGAGACCTTCTTATGGGCATTCTATTGAACTTCAGGAGTTGAGGACATTGAGACGGGGAGGCCATGGGCCCCATATTTGCTCAGATCTTTGTGAAACAGAATCATTGCTCTAGGTGTGTGTCTCTGTGGCCACTCTCTCCATTCTCTCCGCTCATTAGGCCATGGCATTCCCTGATGTGCAAAGAGTATCTGAGGATGCTATAGTCCCTTTGAAAGCCCCTGCTTTTCCTTGGAGCAGATTTATTACTGCAGTCGGACCCACCCCCAGCTGGCCCAGTTTGTGCGCGAGGTACAGAAGAGCCCCTTTGGCAAGGACACCCGGGTCGTGTCCCTCGGCTCGCGGCAGTTAGGCAGAAGCAGGGCGCCTCGGCCCAGGTGCCATCTGCTTCCTTCCCCGTCCCTTTGTCTTTCTCTTCCAGGTATAGAGAAATGATGGGTCCGAGGCAGGCAGAGCCAGGGGAGGTTTCTCATCTCTTTTCTCCTCTGTCTTACAGACTCTTTGTATAAACAAAGACGTGAAAAACCTGGGTTCTGTGCAGCTGATCAACGACCGCTGTGTGGAACTGCAGCAGGGCTGAAGTGGTAGCCACCCTTGAGCTAAAGAAGCAGCCTCTGTGACCATCGTGTGGCCTCGGGCAGTCCTGGGAGTGAGGGGGCAGGAGTGGACATGGACCGGGGCCACAGGAAATACAGAGAGGATCTTAATGGACGTGATGGTTTCTTCCTAAAGATCCTCTCCTTGGGGAGAGGTGTTTTTGCTTTCTGAGTCAGTGTCAATTCCAAAATCCTGGCTTTGAACACAGTGCAAAATACCAAAATGTTATGGTGAGACCAGAATAAATAGCTCACGGAAGGGTTCTGTAGACTTGACCTTCAGGGCCTGCCCCTGGTCATAGGACAGTTACCGTTCTTTCTGCCTCTCCCCCGTGTTGGTGCCACCCACAGAGAACAAGAGCAGAGCCGAGGTTCAGGGGCTGAAGAGGAGACGGAAGGAGCCCCGGGAGGCCTGTCCCTTCTACCACCACAGGCAGCTGCATCTGCTCCTGGACAAGGTCCTGCTGGAGATGAAGGACATTGAGGAGCTGGCAACCCTGGGGAAGGAGGCCGGGGCCTGTCCCTATTACGGGAGCCGGTTTGTCATTCCAGCGGCCCAGGTGAAGACCACAGAGGGCTGAGCAGTAGCTCTTGGCTCTAACTGCAGCCTAGAGGGAATCCTTTACTCCTCTTAGTTTGGGAAGGTGCTTCCAGCCATGGCTGGACTGACTACACTGCGCACTAATGACATATAACCCACTCTCCTAGTACACAGGGTCGCCGGAGGCCGTGGGTCCCTTGGTAACTCTGGGCTGCAGGGACTGTTGGCATTTTGGGGGGGAGGACAGCAAGCAGGAAGGAGTGTGCACTGCCAGTTGAAACCACAGTGAGCGATGCCAGGGCAGAAACCGAGAGGAATGGAGTAAGGGAGCTATGGAACATAAATCGGTTCCCGAATGGCCTTCCCGAGTGACTGTCCTAACTCTGCGCTTCCCTGCAGCATTTGAGAGTCCTGTTTTCCAGACTGGCCATATGGAGTATGATTTAATTGTGAAAAACTGCCAGTTTGACAGGTCAAAACTGATGTCTTTGTTATTTGATATGACTTATGTGTTTTCTTACTACTTCGTTCATTTGAGTGACTTTTGGAAATGAAATATTATTTGTCGAAAATTCTGTATAATGAAGAAAAGGTTAAAGTTGAGTTTCAAAGTTTCAGGGAACTATATGAGTTATCATTTCACATGGCGCTAACTGCGCGTCGGTGTAGTACCCTGTCCCGTGTGAGTGGCACTCACAGAGGAGTCCAGGAGCCTCCCAGCCGTCTCGTGCCCCTCTGTCCGCCATGTGGGGGGCTGGTGCTATAGACACTGTGTGCCAGGACGGTTAGAGGTCCCCTGAGATTTTTATTATCTTGAGTTTTTAAGACACTTTTCACCTCTATTTTGCCTTTATGGTATCCCCTGGAGGTAGCTAAGACAGGTACTTTTTTGCATTCTACACATGGGGACACTGGGGTCCAGAAAGGTTAAGTAATTTATCTGTTTTCTCACATAAAGTGAGCAATGGAACCAGTATTAAAACCTGGGTTTTAAGTTTCCAGTTTTCTGCATTTTCACTGTTTATCAGTATTCTTGTAACTGGAAAGTGATAGTGACACCATAGCACCTAAAAAATTTACAGTGTTTTTATTTTTGTTATGCCAACCCCTCTTCTCAGCCCTGTCTTGACATGGGGTTTATCGAGCCCATTTTGCAGATGGAAAACAAGGCTCATGAAGTTCAGTGACTTTCTCAGAACCGCAGCTGGGAAGCGGCAGCTCCTGGACCAGAACCCTGGGCTGCCTTCGGTACACCAGTGGCCTTCCCCGCGCTCCAAGGAAACGTGGGCGCCCAGGGGCTGCCCTGGGGCCGCGGACAAGGCTGAGCAGCAGGGGTGTCACTCCTCTCCCTCATCCCCGTTCAGTCAGAGGTTAGATCAGCTTCGCTTTTATGTTTCATGTATTTGAACTTTTGAGGAAAGAGCCTGCTGCTAAAAGCTCAGTATGCTCTATATAGCTCTCTCTACACATATTCTGGGCAGGAAATAAAGCTTCATGCCAGGAACTTGGAGGAGGCTGGGCGAACTTGCTGAGGAGGGTGTCCAGCCACCACTCAGGGGGCCGCCGTCTCTTCCTCCCAGGTGGTGGTGCTGCCCTACCAGCTGCTCCTGCACACGGCCGCCCGGCAGGCCGCAGGGATCCGGCTGCAGGGCCAGGTAGTCACCATCGACGAGGCGCACAACTTGATCGACACCATCATGAGCATTCACAGTACGGAAGTCAGCTGTTCCTAGGTAGGGACGTTCCTCTAACTTCCTGGACCCGGGGTTGCTCCAGAGACAGGGCTTGGTAGAGGTGCACTGAGCCAAGGTTCACGAGAGGCAGACTCTGGCTTTCCAGTCGGTCTCAGAATGGTGGGGACTCGCCCAGCTCAGGCAGAGTGGCTCGTTCCCTTGGTTTTCACTGGCCTATGTCATCCCGAGCCCCCTCAGCCCAGGATGCTACTAACTATAGTCTCCATGATCCAGGATAATGGTGCAAGAGAGGCAGAGTCCACATGTAGTTGGATGTTATTGTTACTGATATTGCTTTGTGGGGATTTAATTGAGGAATGCTCAAGATTTCTGAAAACCACTATTTATTTTTTTACTTACTATGTGCCACACCTACTCTGCATTGGGCTCGTATTCCAATTTTACACTAAGAATTAAGAGACGCAGAAAGGTTTAAGCAGTGTCTAAGGTCATCCAGCCAGTAAGTGGGGAGCTAGGATTTGGCCACTCACTGGTTTCTGACCCTGAAACCCACATGACAGCCCACCACATCTCCTGACCAGTGCCTGGGTTGACCTTAGGCCAGGATGTGATGGTCACCTTGAACCATCACTCTTAGTACACAATATGTCTTTTCCCAGCCCCGTAAGGATGAGCAGGGAGCTTCATCACCTGCGGGATGCAGCCTCCTGCTTTTCCCCAGCACAAAGTGGAGCCTGCAGCAGAACGCACTTTCCTTTCCCTCCCGCAAAGGCCCCGCCACCCTATGGGCCTTTGAAACACATGCCTTTGTCTGTTCCCAGCCCCTCTCCTCACCCTGATTGCTTCCCGTGTGTTCTGGGCTGGCACTTTCTAGGCACAGCCTAAGATGTCCCTGGCGCAGCTCTAGGCTGCTTGCGCAGAGCCTGGGTTGCCTTCACGCCTGTTTCTTCTCTCCCCAGCTCTGCCAGGCACATTCCCAGTTGCTCCGGTACATGGAATGATACAGAGGAGACACCACCTCCTGAGGGTGAAGGGAAAATCCTGCTCAGCCTCGGCACCCCTAAGGCGGCCTCTGAGCCGAAGCCCTGAGGTTGCCCTCTCCGGCCAGGCTCAGTGCGGGATGGCCCTACGTGTCCCGTGGCCTCTTTTCCTAGGAGGGTATTTGTAGCTTGTGAGAAGTTTGCAAGACATGAGACAGAAAGACCTCATCTCAGGGCACTTAGAAGGGAAGCTGCTGTTGGAGTAACCCTGCTTGCTGTCCGTTGGTTTGTCCTCAGGAAGTGTTTGAAGGCCAAGAACCTGATGTACATCAAGCAGATCCTGTATCTGTTGGAGAAGTTTGTGACTGTGCTGGGTGGTAAGGTGCCCCACGCCCGCCCAGATCCCCCCTGCGCAGCGTGCCGGGCCCGGGTCCCTGGGTGCTGCAGGGCAGCTGGGTTTTCTGTGTCCTCAGATTGTCTTGGCCATTCATTAAGAAAATTCTCATTTTATATAGCTTAGTTGAATTGTCTGACTTAGATCTTTTTACCGTTCTGAGGTGGTAATAATAATACGCTCTAAGTGTATGGCACTTCATGTGATAGTGACAGCGGCCTGGAGTGCCCCAGGGGGGAAGCAGCACAGGCATGGTAACCCTCGGTGACAGAAGAGGAAGGGAAAGCTAAGAGCAGAGAAGTGACCTGCCTCTGGGTCCTGAGCCCAGGGAGAGGAGCTAGAATCTGTGGCTCCAGGTCCCATGTGCCTCTCCAGCATTCTGGGCAGCAACCCTTCCTTCCTCGGCGATCCCTTTGAAGGCTTCCTTAGGAGCGGAGGTCAAGAATGTCAGCTGGCCTGGTTCTGCAGGGATTTTTGTCTCCTGTCGGTGCTCTCCGCTTCCATCTCTGCCTTGCCCCTGTCACAGTGCAGCCTGGGCACGTCCTGTTGGCACCTGCATAAAAGGGGCCGGTCACTCTGTCCCTGCCTCCCTGGAGGAGGTGTGAAAAGAATGAAATCACATGTGGGTCAGACTTTGAGGCTTCCTGGGACCTCCTGTGCTCAGTGGGGTCTTTGGGTTCTAAAAATTGCAAAAAACCTGTTCAAATACAAATGTTCTTATTTGACTAGTCCGTTGTGGAGTGTGAGAAGGTGGAGGGCTAGGGGACCACCACCCTGGCCTGTTTGGATTGTCTTTCAAGGAACATTAAGCAAAATCCCGATACATAGAGCATCCCATACACAGGTAAGGGGGTGGCCCTCATGGGCCCAGAGCTGGTCTGAGCCAGTTCTGATCTTCCCTCTGGGACCCCAAAGCTGTGGTCTTCAGGGCAGGACTCCAAGGCTCCCGTTTGTTCACCTTTAGGGACAGAGCTGAAGACCATCAATGACTTTCTCTTTCAGAGCCAGATAGACAACATCAACCTGTTCAAGGTAGAGGTTTTATCTGTTCACGTTAGCACATCACATCTTATCCTTACAGCAGAACACTAGGTTAACAATGCGGAAGGAATAAAAAAGTGAATTCCTTCTGTCCTTGAGCAGTCCGGAGGGCTGAGAACCTACAGCACAGGCATGTCATTAACCCTTAAAACAAGCAATGTGTCAGCAAGAAAAAAATCCTCAGCCTCCAGTGGGAGAGTCATAGAGATTAGGGATAAAATGGTGCCTGTCTTTGTACCCAGTGAGCACAAGTGGGGAGGCCCGGGCCCTCCGCCTTATCCATCGTGCTTGGGTCACGGTGTTTCCCCCGGGCTGCTGGGCAGAGCAGGAAGTTCATTTTGCATCCTGCCCTTGGGCTGAGGTGAGTAAGGACACAGCTGGGCCGTTCCGCTTGACCTTTGCAGTCGTGGTTTGCTCGCAGCCTCAGGTCTTCGCTTGCTCCGGGCCCACGTATTCAGTGCTCTGCCAGGTGGGGCACAGCCACTGTTGCTAGGCCCACAAGCTTAGCAGTCCTAGTTTACCAACAGGGACCGAGCAGTTTCTGCATTTGAGGCAGTGCACCAGGCTCTGTGACTCCAGGGTAGGGCGTGCCACCCCCATTCCAGAGCAAAGGAAACCGGGGCTCAGGGAGGTTCCCTCAGGACGACGATATGCACAAACCACACAGAAGTAAACAAATGGTACATGGCAGAGCCCCATGTGGACCCAGCTGCACAGACTCAAGACCTTGCTTGCCTTCTATCCTGACTCTCCGTTTCAAACCAGCTTGCCCCTGGCTTACCCATTTTGGTCATGGTTACTGCCATTACCCCCTTCAGACAGACTGGCAATACTGTCATTTTTGAGCCCTTTCTTTCTCCCATTGTGTCCCACGTCCCAACTGTTGCCAGGCCCCATAGCCTGAAATTGCTGTTGGATTTACCCCTCCTTTTCATTTCCACGGCTCCTACTTCATTGCGGCTCTTTTTCCTCTGCTTTCTTCCTGGTTGTCTTGGTTTCATTTCATCCTGTTTCCCTTCTAATGGCTGTTTCTGTTTCCCATCTAAAGGCTTTTACTAACTATAGACTAGTGGCTTTTAATTGAAAGATACTGTTCTTTTCAGAAATCTTTAAAGGCTCCAGAGTCATCGTCTTGCGTTCCAAGCTACTCGCCTACTAAACTGCACTCCAGGAGTCCCCTGAACAAGTCCCAAGCTTTACCTCCTTTGTGCTCTGGCTCCTAGGATTTTTTTTTTTAACTAACCCTTAATCCTTCAAGGTCTAGCTTAGGTGCTGTCATGTGGAAGGAAAGCAGAGGGGACATAGCTATCACCAGGCACCTTTAGGAGGGTTGGAGCCACGCAGACTTCTTTGTAAGGAGCCTGTGTCTGAGGCCTGGCGGCAGCCCTCCCATGGGAGAGAGCTGGGTGGTGTGGAGGCCCTGGGGGAGAAGCGACCTCAGCAAGGAGGGTGACACCATCGGCCTCAGGAGGCTCCGGGTCCCTGCAGAGACTGCGGTGGTGAATCATGCTCCCCGGGTTTTGGAAAGGGGGCCTTTTGTTTTCCGGCCCGATTAAAGTTTCCAAGCGCCTGCAGCGGGTTTGGTCTTGCAGGTGCAGCGCTACTGTGAGAAGAGCATGATCAGCAGGAAGGTAGGGCTGCCCTTCCCTGGGACCGGGGCGGGTCTGGCAGCACCCCAGCTCGCGGCCCTCACAGGTCACCCCTCATCCATTGTCCGTTGTCCTCACTGTGGAGCAGCCTTATGGGAGGGGGGGCAGGGGGGCTGCCAAGACACTGGTGTCGTGGGTCGGCGGGTGGTTGAGCTGCAGAGGAGATGGAGGCCTCTCGTCCGCCCCAGCCTCCCTCAGAGCCGCTGCCCTCATTAGTCTTCATTGCTCTCATCCCTGCTCAGCTGTTGGGCTTCACAGAAAGGTTTGGGGCAGTCCTCGCACCCCCAGGGAGCAGCCCAGAATGGCTGGGTTCCAGCACTTCCTACAGAGCCTACAGCCCGGGGTGACTGAGGGTGAGTCGGGGGGGGGGGGGGGGGTGGCGGCTGGACGGCAGGCCCTGGGCGGGAATGTTCCTTCCTCACAGGTGGACTCATCTTCCCCAGAGACCGCTTCAGCCCAACTGCAGAGCGGCCCTCTGCCCTTGTCCGCAGTCCCGGACTCCCTTCCTTCTGCTCTGTGCAGGTCCCCCAGCCCCTGTGGAGGAGGGGGAGGCCAGGGCACCTCGGCCTGCTTCCCCACTGATGCACATCGAAGGCTTCCTTGCAGCTCTCACCACTGCCAACCAGGACGGCAGGGTCATCCTGAGCCTCCTCACTAATCCGAGGAGGAGCCCGCCTGGAGCTGGGAGGCCAGAGCACGGAAGGAGTCTCTACTCCCAGCCCCGCACCTCCATGGGCCAGGACGGGGAAACAGGGCGGTGGTACCTAGACTCCTATGACCTGGGCAGGCGGTCGGGTTAGTGAGGAGGGGTGCAGATGTGCTGGGATGGTCAGTCATCTCAGGCGAGGGTACGAGAGAAGCCATGTAGCCTCGTGGTGAAAGGTATAGGAGCTTTGGTTTGAATCTTCCATCACCTACCAGCTGCGTGTCTTGGACCAGTTTCTTTGTCTCTGAACCTCAGTTTCCTCATGTGCAAAGGGAGATAGTCGTTCTTTCTGTCTCGGGGTTGTCCTGAACATTAAATGAGATCTAGAGAGAAAGTGCTGTCACTCATGCCTCCTACACGGACCAGCTGGAGATCCCCTTTGCCTTAGACAGAGACACTTCTGTTGGGGCTGTACCTGCCCCCTTCCCATGTAAGCTGTCTTTTACTTGTCTTTTTACCAGGCAGCCTCAGTCAGAGCAGCCTCAAATTCTTGCTGCTGAATCCAGGTGTGCCTTTTGCCCAGGTGGTGAAGGAATGCCGGGCCGTGGTCATTGCGGGGGGCACCATGCAGCCGGTAAGGAGCCCAGACCCGGCCTCTTGTGCTGGGTCTGGGTGGGAGAGTGACTGGGGAAGGGTGCAGTCTCACCCCTTGGGTTCCCCAACCAGAAAGGGGTTGGCTTGAGCAGGCCAAGCAATGCCCACCAGGTGGCATCGCTGTACTGTCTCACTGCCCAGCCTTTTAGGCTGTGGGGACGGGGCCCTGCCACGTGCCAGTGTGTCCATAGCAGTGGGATCACAGGGAAAGCCCTTCCGGAGCTCCTTCCTCTCGCCGAGTTGCCTCAGTGCCACCCCCGTCCTGTGCCCACCCTAGATATAATCTCCCCTCTCTTATAAACTTAAATATACCATTTATTTAAATATACCATTTATTTTGCTGTGAGTAATGCGCTCCCAGGTATAACTTGCACCATTCTTGTGTGCTCTATACAGAGGATTGTTATACCCATGGTATACCCATTAAAATGATTATAAATGTAATCATTTATACCCATGTATAATGCGAATCCTTATTTTTTCCTCAAAAACTTGGGCTAAAATGTGTGTATTATACACAGCAAAATATGGTGTTTTTAGAAAAGTACTATATTTTCAATTGTAGGAAGCAGAGACAAACAAAAACAAGAAAAAGGATAATAATTTCACCAGCAAAAGATTCTTTTTGTTGTGCATATCATTATAATAGTCTGCATAATTTTTACAAATAGACATACATATTTTAAAAAAATAAAAAAGGTACCATATTATCTGTATATGCTGTTGTTATAATTTGTTTTTTTCCCCACTCAGCAACAGAATGCCATATACATTTTTTCTGGTCAACAAATAAGCATTTATTCTGCCATACCCCAGCTATACGTTATGCTATTACATGAATATATTTTATATAACCACTCTTCTTTAGTCAGATATTTAGGTGATTTCTAGTTTTTCTCTGTGTAAACAATAGAATTATGAATGTAACCAATCTCTGCACTGTGGTTATTTCCTTCGGAGACATCCTAGAACAGGCCCTGGTGCATGAAGAGCTTATCAACGTCCTCACGCAGCCTGTGCCCAACCTCGGCTGTCCATTTGATCACCCCTGTAGCTTTATTATTTTTTCATTATTTCTTGTGTATAGACTTGTAGATTTTTATTTATTTATGTATTAAAATAATTTGTAGTCCGCAAGGAGGCTTTTGATGCTCAAGTTGTCCCAAACATGGCCTGTGGGACCCCCCTTGCTGCCTCCAGTCCTCTGAGTGCAGCCCCCTTGGCCTGGGGAGGCTTCTGGCACAACAGAAATGCCGTGGGCCGCGTGATGCTTTCTCCATCCCAGATCTGGAATCATTCATTTCTGCAAAGTGCCCTAGTTTCTTCCACTGGAGGTGGGTATTAGTAACCAAGATCTGGGTGCTGGGGTATTTGCAGTATTCCTGGGTGGTTACTGTTTATGAGCCTTTTCAGTGCAGGCCTGGAAATATATTTTCAGAAATCCTGATTCCATATTGATATTTCGAAATAAAAATCAATCAATTTATTTAAGCATTTGCTGCATCTCTTTTCTCTTGAGCTAAACTTTTGGTTTCTTATATTAACATAACTACTTATTTGCTCTATCCCACAATATACTCAAAATAGCATCAAAAATATAATACCAATATTCTAACAATAAACTGTTGATTAAAATTTTATTTCTTTGCATTTATTTATTGCCCTTATTGTATACCCTACTAAGGATACATGGTCACTACGGTTAGGAAGTCATGCCCTGGCCAGTGTGACTCGGCTGGAGTGTCATCCAATAAACTGAAAGGTTGCAGGTTTGGTCCACGGTGAGGGCACATACAAGGGGCCACCAATAAATGTTTCTGTCTCTCTTCCTCCTTTCTGCTCTCTATAAAATCAATAAGCAAATCCTCGGCTGAGGACTTTATAAAAAGGATATGAAGTCACTTGGTATCAGGCTTTATTTGTTGCAGTTTGTTTTCAGTTTTAGAGTTTGCCTTTTTTGTTGACTTAATTCTATTTTTAGAATATGTAAACATCTGTATGGTTCCAAAATTGAAACTATAGGAAAAGTTTCAGAAAGTCTCACTTTCCAGCCTATTCCCCATTCCTTTGGTGAGCATGTTTTATTAGCTGCTGGTCTATCTTTCCACTGTTTCATGTTATTTTCTTTGCAAAAATAAGCAGATCTATGTCCTTATTCTTTTTTACTTACATCAAAGGTGGCCAAATCTGTTTTTATGTACCAGTATGTTGATGGTCCGCATCCCTTTGCTCAGCTGCGCAGTTTTCTGCTGGCCAGATGTAGCACCGCTCAGTCGGCCAGGCCCTGCGGAAAGGCAGCCCTGCTCTCACAAATAACTCCACAAGAAATATCCTTGTGCCCTTGTTATTTGGTTTATTGAGCCATCTCTCCAGGGGAGATTCCCAAATGTGGGATCGGTGGGTTAAAAAGTAAAAATGTATCCAATTTATTAAATATTGTCAAATCCCCTCTGCTGAGAGCAGTGCCAGTCTTATCCCACCAGCAGGGGATAAGAATGTCTATCTCTCCATAGAGTGGTCAAACTTTTGTTTTTTGCCAACTTGATAGGTAAAAAACCTGGATGGAGCTCTTTAAAAATACGAAAGCCTATTCCTCCCTCTAGAGATTCTTATTCAATAGTTTGGGCTGGGGCCTGGCCATCCAGGGCTGAGACTCACTGTGCCAAATTTGCCGAATTTCCTTTGCCCTTATCACAAGTAGTTTAAATGAGGCTGCCAACACTGGTGCCATTAAATTGTTGTATCGTTTTTGCTAATTTGTTATCAGCCTTTCCTTTTTTGACCTCTCTTCTTATTAAATAATTGCTGCCTCCTCACCCTAACTTCTGTCTTTCCCAGTGATCCTCTCTTCCCCTCCCTGCTCAGAGCTAAGTCCTTGTCCCCGGACCTCTGTGTGGTCACAGAGCCTTGATGTTGTGGTCTTCAAGTGTCTGATTTCGGGAGCAGCTGTTGGCATGTGCTGGGGTGGAAGCTGAGCGACTGGTGGAGTTTTCCTGTGGTGAGGATCCGTGTCCGGGGTGGAATGGGCCACATAGTCACATCATGGCCCTGAGCTGTCACCATTGAGCTATATGCTGTTATCAGGCCTAAGGGGCTAAGGGGACCACGGGATGCTGGCTGTCGCGTGAGCTCACCGTCTGCGTGCTCTGTGCTCCCTCCGTCTACATGGGAGAGGCCTGAGCATTGCTGTTTCATTGTGGAAATGGGATGGGTGGGTGAGCATTAAAAATTGCTGCTCCTCGTCCGGAAGACAGGGGTTGGGCAGTGCTCTGTCTGGCATCTGCCTTGCTGAACAGCCTGCACTTCCGGTGTTTCGACCCTCACTGGGCCTCCGCAGGTCACGTGATCCTTCCAGACACCATCCTGCCCCTCATCATTTGCACTGGGCCCTCCAACCAGCAGCTGGAATTCACATATGCGAAAAGAGAGCTGCCCCACATGTTAGTACCAGCCAGCCTGCTTCACCGCAGCCTTTGCTGGGGCAGGACAGAGATTTCTGGGGTGCGGGACATGCTGGCCAATCGAGAGCTGGCACAGGATGAATAGCATCTAGATGTTTATCAAGGAAGGTCTGAGTTTCCCCTCATCCCTCACCCCTTAGGCTGCTAAGTAAGTTTTCTTGTCACCTCCAGTCATCCCTTTAGGATGAAGCTCATGAGAAAGTGGCTCGTTCCCTTCGGTTCTCTTGCCCTTTGGTTGTATCGGCCTCTCCCTGGCAGGGATACAGGTGCTGGGGCACTTCCCTAGGGGCGAGCCTCGGCTTTCCAGTGCCCGGTCTGTCACAGGCGGTGCTTAATCCCAAGTTGCCCGCAGGGCATTGGGAGCGGGGCAGGGGGGTGGGGGGGAGGCAGGCCTTGGCACACGCCGACAGCAGGCGCAGCTCTGCTGTGCTAGCACCGCAGTGCGTGTCAGATGCTGCCCGTCACCGAGGGCAGTAGTTGGGTGTGTTTGGCGGGGAGGTTCCAATCTGTGATTCCCAGCGGGGCTGTTACCCAGCTGCAGGCCTCCCTGGCTGCATTCACCTCTGGGTCTCTGTACTCGGCTCTGAGCCCTAAGGTTGGGAGCCTTTTGGGGTGTGGCTTCAGGAGTGGCCCCATGGAGGACCCTTGTCTTCTTTTCTTAGATGGATGAGACAGGTCGCATCCTCTGTTACTTGTGCAATGTGGTCCCTGGAGGGGTGATCTGTTTCTTCCCCTCCTATGAGTACCAACGCCAGGTCCATGCCCGCTGGGACAGGAGTGGCCTGCTGGCCCGCCTGGCCGTCAGGAAAAAGGTTCGTGACCCCTCAGCTGGACCTTGTGGGGACAGTGAATCCAGAGTTCCTTCTGGGATCTCGTGCACGTCAAGCCAGATCGTGGGGCCTCACGTACAGGGGCTTCTCCCACCATTTCTAATCCCCGAAGACCGCCCAGAGGTGTCTGCAAAGACCCCAGGCACTCCAGGCTGGGAAACAAGGCCTGGAGCAGACCTGTGGCCCAGGCATCCTGACCCCCTGTTCTAGAAAACACCTCTTTACCTTCAGATATTTCAGGAACCGAAGAGAGCAAACCAGGTGGAACAGGTGCTGACAGAGTATTCCAAGTGCATTCAGGTGAGAGGTGGAATGCAGGCCTTGGTCCAGACACGTGGGGTTGGTGGCTGAGAACGTTTTGATGGCGTCCCAGCTTTGGGGGGTTCCCACAGTGCCATGTTCAGGCAGGAGGCATGGTGACCGGGGCCCTGTTGCTCTCAGTGGTCGGAGGCAAGATGAGTGAAGGCATCAACTTCTCCGACAACCTTGGCCGGTAAGGAGTGGGCTCTGCATCTCCTGGGTCTCTGACACCCGCCCACCCCTCACTCCAAGCAGCTTCCCCCTCACCCCCAAGCCCTTTGCACTCAGCTGTCATCTGAATCTGCACCTGGGTTGACCGTGCTGGCCAGTCAGCTGCACGGGGAAGTGATTTGGCAGCTTTGTGTTTGCCCCTTTGAGGCCAGGTGAAAAATTAAGCAGACCATAACTTTATCAAACTCAACTCCTTGGTCTAGGTGGGATTTCTTAGTCAAAAAACCCCTAAGTGGTAGGCATAGGGTGGGGAGGGAGAGGTGGAGCCTCTGAGCACAGCTTGAGGACTGCAGGGTGGTAGACGTAGCTGTTGTGACAGGTGGGTGAGGACCCGGCCCTCTGTCCTGGGCCGTGAGCACCCAGCTGCCGCTGGCTCCCGCATGCCTCCTCCCCAGGTGTGTGGTCATGGTGGGCATGCCCTACCCCAACATCCAGTCTCCCGAGCTGCGAGAGAAGATGGCCTACCTGGGTCAGACCCTCGTGAGTACCTCCAGGGTTCCGGAGGGCGAGGGGAGAGGGCAGGGAGAGCTCTGTCGCCCCTAGGACTGAGGAACGCTGGGACTGCCCACTGCCCCTTGCTGTGTGCCACTGTGTCCTGTTTGCTGCAGAGGGATGGCAGCGCCCTCCGTGCCCTCTGGAGCTGCCCACGACTTCATCCCTCGTATCAGCTGTTGGCATTGTGCCTGGGAAGCGACTGGTCTTGCTCAAAGCCCAGCAGTGTCATTTTCTCAGAACACTAGACAGGAGGCAAGAAACAGTTCTGATAGGTCGTCTCCTTTGCCCTTCCCAGCCCCAAACCCCAGGTCAGCCCACCCTGAGAAAGGCTTTGGTGGAGAATCTATGTATGAAGGCTGTCAATCAGTCTATAGGTAAGCCTGGGACTGTACCAGTCTCTCAGGATAAATCGCTGGGGAGGGAGGGATGAAGGAGGAGGTGAGAGGGTGGGGTCTCACCGGCCATCTCTCCAGTCTGAGGGCCAAGGAAGGGCAAGGGACACAATAGAAATGCTCTCTCAGGAAGGTAGGTTTAGTCAGAGCCCCAGCCTGTTCCCATCCAGGCAGGACCATCAGGCACCAGAAGGATTTCGCCAGCATCGTGCTCCTGGACCAACGGTATGCCCATCCTCCTGTCCTGGCAAAGCTGCCGGCCTGGGTCCGAGACCGTGTGGAGGTCAACGCCACCTTTGGTCCTGCCTTTGCTGCTTTGCGGAAGGTCAGCCCTGCCTCTCCCTTCCCCCCAAGAGCTCCCCGCCAAGACCCCCATCTAGTGTTTCACAGTCTTCTCTGTCTCCCCAGTTTCACCACAAGAAGTCTGGCCTTTCCTGAGGGACGGCAACGCTTGTCTGGCATGCAGACTACGCTGCTTCTGGAATCACCAGGCTGCCAGGAGCCAGGAATAGATGCAGAAGCCAATAGGCGAAAGCAGGGTTAATCCTGAACCGTGGGTCCTGGCCATCCCTGGGCCCCTCCCAGAAACTGGATCTTTCCTCCTGTTCACACTGCCCAGCTGAGCTCCCTGCCCTGCTCCCGGGCAGGCCTTTCCCAGGGGCTGTGGAAGCTGCACCTTCCACGCAGCGTCTCTGTCCTTGCTCGTTTCTCAGCACCCTCTTCATCAGAGGTGAGGTGGAGCAGGCCTCTACTGCCTCCCTTTTCTCCTCTTCCCTTCTAGCTGTCCGAGACCTTTACCCTTTCCTCAAAATTAAGGATGTTCCCCATTCCCGGCCCCCCTGGGGTCCAGGGCTCATCTGCCCTCCGATGTCTGTTTACCTCACCCGGCTGCCGCTGCCGCCTGGGGATTAAGCACCATCTGTGAGGAATCGGGCACTGAAGTCGCTTAGAACTGGGGGCAGGGCCAGTGTGCTGCTGCCCGGCCGGCCGGCTGGCCTCACTTTACTTCCGGGCTGCTCCCTAACCTGTTCTCGGCCCTGCACAGCCTCCTTATCCCGCTGGACGGGTTCCAGGTCCTGTAAGTCGGTAGCACCTCTCCCGCTCTCCGCCACTTGGGCAAACTCCCAGACACCTCTTCCCCTGACATCAGCAATTACACCCAGGGCCATTAGGCCCTCAGCATGACTACTTTTAGATACTCATGTCGGTCACTGAGACATTTTTTCCTGTGTGAAAATATCCCTGCCCCCATCTGCAACAAATGCCCCTGCTGACTACACCTCTTCTCTCCCTGACCCCAGAGAAAAGGGCCTTGGTCCCCTCGGCACCCTGCCCATTGCCAGAGACCAGTGGGAGCAGGAGGACGGGCCCTGGCGCGGAGATGTTTGCATTCTGCACAGCCATAGTTCCTTAATTAAAAGTGCACTGTTGGTTGGTGCTCAGTTCTGCTTTCTATTTTTATTGATTCGTGTACTGCTGTATCTCAAGTCTCAGGGAAGAGTAGAGCTCACCAGTGAAGGAGGTGGGGGGAGCACAGGCAGGGAGCAAGGGCCCCCCTCCCACCCCTCAGAAGCCAGCCGCCCCGCTCCTTGAAGACGGCCCGGCCACAGACCCGGGGGAGTCCTCCATGATCCGCGTCCCTCCAAGGGCAGCGGGGGCTGAGAGACCTGCAGGCCAAGGGGCCCATCCCAGCTGTTTCCATGTGAGGGCAGGAGCCTCAGCCTGGCTGTGGGGAGAAGGAGCTGCTGAGCCCCTAGGATTCCCAGTCATCTTCGTCTGCCTCTCCGGGTGGCTGCTGTGGGGGAGGCAGAGGCGGGATGGAGTCTGACATTCGAGCGAAGGCTCCTCCTGGTCCCTCACTGGCCCCGGTCCCAGGTCCTTTCCCAGAGATGCCTGGGAGGGAAAAGGGGGAGGGTGACCGGCGTGCTTTGGGGCACCAACCCATCCAGCCCCTAGAGACTTAGAAGCCCCTGGAGACTTAGAAACAAGGAGACAGTGTGTGCATGGCGCACAACCCCCCAAGTCCCCAGAAGGCAGTGGTGCTCCGCCTACCTTTGCGCCTCAGGACCAGCTTGTTAAAGAGATCCAACATCAGGTCCCCACCTTGGCCTGTGGTTCTCACTGCAACAGGAGAAACCACCGGTGAGGAAGGAGGAAGGGAGGGACCACGTATGAAGCCCTATACTTGGGTGACAACCTCAGGGTTCAGTCCCATTTGTCCTCTTTTTCTTCATTATTGACAACCCCCAGCCCTCTTCACAACCACCATGTCACCACCGGCTCCTGGAGCCTCAGTGTGTCAGTGGATCCAGCACCAGGGCACTGACAGGACAATGGTTAACACTTGAGTAGCACCGTCATAGCCACCCTGTGAGACAGAGGGGCGCGAATGAGCAGCCCCACTGTATGAGCAGCCCGGAGTGGTTACGCAATTTGCCTGGGTAGGAAGCAAAGCTGGGACTCAAGGGCAGGACTGTTGCTTCCTGCCCAGGTGTTACACTGATGCCAGCGTCACAGGGGAAAGAATCTGTAGCCCCGAGAGGCTTAGAGAAGCAGGACTGAGCTACCGCCCCAGGTCCTATGTGTCTAAAATATCTCAGGTCCTGACCGTTCCTTGGACAAATGGCAAAGTACGAGAAGATTCTGTCTTGCAGTTGGAGCTGGATGAGGCTCTGTCTCTACCAGCTTAGTGAGGACAGTTCCACTAAGCGGGCTCCAAAACCCAGCAGGAGCCCACTGCAAGGAGCACCCTGTTGGAGGCTGGTGGTGGTTGGAAGAGGCGGCCCTGTTCTCAGAGCCCTTCCAGAATGGGCACAGTAGAGTCCCCTCACCTTGCTCCTGCTCCTTCTGTTTCTTCTTCTCTAGCTTGTGCTCCTTGACGCTGCGGAGCTTGGCCTTGCCAATGCCACCAGCCTGGCGGATAGACTCCAACAGAGTGGCCCGGCCACTGGAGGGGTCCACCACTTCCTTGGGAGCTCCCTGGACGGGAGCTGGGGGTGGGGAAGGAAGGCTGCTCAGGCAGGGCTAGGCAGTGGGACAGCCCTGCCCAGGCAAAGCTCTGGGGGTCTGGAGGAGCCGAGGGCAGCCCGGCTGCAAGGAGGGGCTCTCCCTGAAGGGGAAGCCAGCTGGTGAGGCCGGGCCTCTGGTGAAGCCTGGATGCTGGCTGCACCCACTGAGCTCAGAGAGTCACGTGTCCAGGCACCCAGGTCCCTCTCTGATCCCCACCCAGCTTAGCTGCCACCTGCAGAGGGGGGCCTGGGAGTTTCCCGTATGCTGAATATCTAAATGTGACATGTGATCCAACAAGGGATTTTTGTACTGCTTCTGGATGGTGGAGATGACTGGGAGATACAGTAAAACTGAGATTCTGCAATTTAAGGGACACGTGGATATTTTGTTGCTGTAGTTTTCAATAATTTTAGCAGCCCCCTTTCTCCATTGATTTAAGTGGGAATGGGGGACCCACAGCCCCATCTGCCCAGGCTCCCTCTACCCTGATGGAAATCCGGAGCTCTATTGACACAGTTTGAAAACCACTGTTTTATATACCCAGTGGAGAAAGATTTAAAATTAGAACTATTCTGAAACCCTAGAATTTATGACCACTTAACCAAACTACAGAAAATCCTTCAGGGATCCAGAAATTTGGAGGTGCCTTCAAGGAAAGTGCCCTACCCCACACACGCACCCACGGGTCGACCTGCCATGCTCCTACCTGCAGGAGACAAGCTGCCGTCAGCCTCCTGGGCATCTTGACTGGGAGAGGCCACCTGCCATCTGCAGTGGGGGCAGGGGCGGGGGCAGGGCAGGGCTGACCAGCGCAGCTGGAGCCAGGAGAGGTGGTGGCGAGGGTGGTGGCGGTGGTGGTGCCATTAACACCCCATCTTCTAGGCCTGAAACAAGTGTGAGAAATGTGAGGTGTCTGAGGAAGAAAGTGGCCCAACTCCCATTCCTGGCTCTCACTCACCCGGCTGGAAAGGCTCGGCCACCTCTGTGTGGAAGGCAGGCAGCTCAGGGATGGTGCCTGGTGCGGAGGGGGCAATGCCAGGGCCCAGATCAGCACTGTACATGAGGTCATCAGCGATGCCTGGCAGGTCAGGCAGAAAGCGTGGCACGTCAATCTCGGGCACTTGGCCCAGGTCGGGTACATAGAAGTAGTTCTCTGGAACCTGCAGGTGTAGGTGGGGGTATGTGAGCTGGGATGCTGCACTTTGACCTTGGGGCAGTCAGAACCTATTTTCCCGTGTGAGCTGCTCACGGATCCTCTGATGGCAGACAGCCAGCTGGGCCTTGGTGGCTTTGTTGCTGGGGTAGAGCTGCAGGACCTTCTGGAAGTCAGCCCGTGCCAAGTCAAAGTCATTCACTGCCAGGTGGGCCTCTCCCCGGCGGAAAAGGCTCTTCTCCTTGTTGCTGTCCAGCTCCAGGGCCTAATGATGAGGGAGGAATCAACAGTGAGACCTCAGCTACTGTAGCCTATCTGGCCAAGACTCGGTTTCCAAGGTACCCTCAGCAGGATGATGGAGAATGCCAATGGCTGGCCCCACCGCTTAAAGAATGAGTCTTGGGGCATTAAGTGGAAAAGACAAAAGTCTATGAAGGAACCCCATTCAGTCCAAGATGCAGAGAGGGAAGACAGGTCTTCAGATGGAAAAGAAGGCCCTCTGTTAACATTCGCATTCTCTTTACAATAAAGCCGGTATTCAAGAGGGAGGCAAGAAGAGGGGTGAAGAAAACACTTAAGTAGCTCTTCCCATCCAGTGTTTCCTTTTACCTCTGGGTCATCTGCCTCCTACCACTGAAGCCAAGGTACTTGCTTCTCACAACCCCTGCCTCTGGGTCCTTAATCCCTGAGCTCACAATGGTCCATCCTGCTTACTCCTACCTTAGTCACGGAGAGCAAGCTTCAGACATGCCGGCAGCTCACCCCCAGTCTTGCCTGTGACTACTGCCCCATACGTCTTTAAAGTGGGCCTCACCTTGTTACAGCTTTCGATGGCAGCTGAGAAGGCCTGCAGTTTCAGATGACACATGGCCAGGTTGAGATGGGAAGCTAGCCGCAGGGCCATTGTCTTCTGTGCGTCCTCATCAAAGAAACTTGACTCGTATTCCAGCCAGGACACAATCTTCTTGTATTGCAGTACAGCTTGCTTGTACTTGCCTTCCTAGAACGGGAAGGAGGCTCAGGTACACAGCACAGGTTCAGTGGCACCAGGCTGTCATACCCTGCAGTCATCAGTGATCCGTGGGCACGAGAAGAGCCCTGCCCAACCCCCACCCTCAATGCCCCCAGGCAAGACCTGCTAGCTTACACTAAGGGAAGACTGCAGGTGCCACCTGTCCACTCCCTGGCAGAGACTGACCTCAGCCATCGGTGGGAAAGGTGGGCCCGGGGGAGCCCTCCCCGGAAGTGTCCTCAGGACCACGGCTGCTGGCTCACCTTGAAGTACACAGTGCCCCGCTCCTTCACTCTGGTGCTCTGTTCCAGCTTCTCCTCTGAATTCATCTCCCAAGACTCCTTGGCCTGCCACCCCCCCCAAGGGAGAAACACAACTGTCAGCTACCCCAGAGTCACCTCCAGGGTGGGATGTGACTTCAGAATAAGGAGAACCTTGGGCCAACTCAGCCTCTCAAAACTCTGGAGGTGGATTTCATATTTCAGGTCAACGTTTGGTGGGATTTGGAACTTTTCCTTCCCAACACTGCCAAAAGCATAGCTGTGGGGGCAGAAACACCCTTTAAGTCATCTCATAGCAGTGAACCTGGTCCGCACTGGAAAGACTTCCTGTTTTCTGGGAAGTACCTCTCCATCCTGTTTGGCAAAATCTTCCCTGACCCCCTAACACAACTAGTTCTCTTAGTATCTTACATGTCCTTGTAACAACTCATGCTATATACACACTGGCTTGATTATTAATTGAAATGGCATCTCACTGAAAAATGAGTCAGTAGGTGGCAGGTACAATGTCCCTGAATAACTAGAAATTGTCAGCACCGTGTATGGCACAGAGTAAGTGGGCTTCCATAAACTTCACCAATGAGTGAGTGAATGAACACGAAAATCTTGATGTTGGTAAAGGAGAGAGTCTGTAACAGCCATGACTGAAAAGATTGTGCTTTGATCCAAGGAGATGTGGACAACTGTGGCCACGCTCCTAAATACAGCAAAGAGACCATAATGGCCAATGTCTGGTGTGCCCAGAGGCACAGTGAACACTAATGAGGACGTGAGGGAAGTGAACACACACGGAGGAAAGGATACACATGGCCAGTCATCTAACTCACTGTGGACATGTCGATCTCTGACCTCGGTTCACCTACCTGCTCTACCAAGCTTACATCTTACCTGGGCTTGAGGTACACAATGGAATGTTCTCCTTTTTCCATGTGCTGAATGGCTTTCTCCAGCCCACTAGGCAGATCCAGACTCTCTCCCTCACCAATCTCAAAGTGGAGCTCCCGTTGGTCAAAAAACTTTGTCCTTGTAGTGCCCTTCCAGTGCGACTGGCATGCAAGAAAGGCAATGTACCAAGTGCATGAGCAGGGAGGTGACTGAAGAAGGATGCCGTCAGCATCCCTCTGTTATCTCCTCACTTCTTGCCCTCAACGTGCCCTTGTGTTCTGAGACTTGGAGGGATGATAAAAAAGGGTATGTTCCAATCCCTCACTTTACAGACAAGAAAAGACAATCAGAAAAAGGAAGTACCCTGCCCAAAGCCACCCAGAGACTAAGTATCAAAAACAAAATTAAAACCTGCCTACTGTCCTACCCTCCACCACGGCACCCTCGTTGGGCCTGGCATAGCCTTCTCCCCGAGTCCATATTCTCTGGATGATTCCCCCATCTTCTTCCTTTGTTAGGTCCTCTCCCTTGAACTTGAACAACTCTACCTGTGGGACAAGACATAGGGCGACACCTCCTTTCAACACTAACTTGTCAACAGTGAGATACAACTTCTCTCTCATTTAGAAGAGTCCCTAATAACTGCCAAGCTAGGTCTGACCATGAGGGCAGTCACACTAGGAGTGGACAAAGTAGCACTTTTGCTAAGTTCTCAGGATTTGCCCTAGTCTCAGTGTTGGTAGAGGTGGGCAGGCCATCCAGATTTCAGTTAACCTCAGGAAGTCAATCTATTTGCTACCTGCTCTACCTAATAAGGACATGTTCTAGTCAAGCCCAACTTAGGTACTTGAGAAGCCCAATCTTATATGCATTATAAATGACCCAACATCTTTCAGCAGTCTTCTGCACATTCTCCAAGTTATTCGTGGTGATTAGGGCTCAACTACTTACAGACTGACTAGTGTCTAGTTCTACCTCCTCAGAGAAAACTTCCCTCACATCCTTGACCCACAGGGGGAGGCATCTCTCCCCTCCTCTTATCTCTAGGCACCAATATTCTATTCTGTCATTTGCAACTGCATATTGATTCTGACCTCCTGACTCCTTTCAGTTAAAATTATACCTCATCTTCTCTTGAGATAAACATGCCTCAACCCATTACTGCTTCAGGTCTGAAGAGGGGTTCGTGGCCACCTCTTTCCACCCGGAACCTCCATCATAGCCTGTGTTCTGGCAGCAGTAAGCTGTGTGCACAGCAAAGCCAACTACCCTCTCCAATTCTCTTTGCCCCTTTTAAGGCCAGGCCCTTAGCTTCGGCTACATTGTCTCCTAGCGGCAGGAAGGACCGGAGGGCAGCCAGGCCCTGAGCTGAGCTAAGGCCGGCTCTTTGCTTTGCTCTCTGGCTGGACTCTTACCTCAAACACCAGCGTGGCATTGGAAGGGATTTTTGGAGGGCTGCCTGCCAAACCGTAGGCATATTCTGGCTTGCAGGTGATGCGGCATACCTCTCCCACCTTCATGGTTGCTACAGCAATGTCCCAAGCCTTGATGACCTCCCCTGTAGGAACAGAAAGCAAACAGGTCCTTCTTCCTTGGCAGGGAACTCATTCTGGGCTCGGTGGCGCCAAGAGTATGATGCCTGAGGGGAAGCTGGACTCTCTTTAGAAATAGGACCAGGAAGGTCGAGAAACATGGCTGCAATCAGTGCTGTCATCTCAGATGTCTCATAAAACAAAACAAAACAAAACCACCCAACACTGGAACAAATAAGTTCAACAAACACGGCAGTCCACTTCTGAAGAGGAAGTGGGGTATTCAGAGGTGATCAGAGGAAAAAGCGAAATCAATATAGTTACAGGACAGTGGAAGAAAAAGGAACAACAACAACAACAAACTTGGCAGTTTGTAATAAACCACCCCTCCTTAAACTTCTGCAAATATGGTTTCAGCTTGTGACAGCTTATATCCTCCTTGAAACCTATCAATATCTACCAAGCCTTGGTTTTGCCTACCTTTTCCCAGATCAAAGGAGAATTTATCTTTGCAGTCCAGACTGGAGTCAAACTTGGTGCCATCTACCAACCAGCCAGTGTAGTGAATGAAGACTCGGTCCCCAGTCATGGGCATCTCTGTGCCTGTGCCCTCTTGTTTGATGACCTGGGAGAAAGGAGGAGAAGTTGAGTACCCATGGACGGGGGCAGGAGGAGGCACAAAACTGCCTGCATGTCTCTGACTGGTACATAGAGGGAGTCTCCTACCTCCCTGCAAATAGATTCTGGGGACCAGGCCTCAGAGGATTCTGATACAAAGCTTGGCTACAAGCCACGTGACCCCCTCCCCCTTTCTTGAGGTGTGACAGTGACATGGTTTTAAAAACTGAAGAAAAGCCCTGGCCATGTAGCTCAGTTGGTTAGAGTGTCATCCCGACACACCAAGGTTGCAGGTTCAATCTCCAGTCAGGGCACATACATAAAAAGCAACCAATAAGTGGAACAACAAATAGGTCTCTTAAAAAAAAAACAACAACAAAACAAAACCTGGAGAAAAAAGACCCAAGTTAAAGTTTTTGCTGCATGATCTTGGGTAAGTCACTCAAACTCTCTAGACCTTTTTTGGAGTGATGACAATCTCTATCAGAGTTGGAGGATTCAATTGGTAAAATTTATCAGCAGCAAAGGAAGAAGTATTTATGTTGCATTTTCTCATCCTTCCTAAATGCCAGTGACCATCAGATCAGAGTCTAGTTTGGAGGTAAGGAGAGGAATGAAAAGTCCAAAAGACGGAATATACGATTGTAGGTGAGCACAGGGGCTCCTATCAGGCCCTAAACTCTGACTCTGGACGTGGGCGTTCCTGACGAGTAGGCTAGTTTAAGTCCCTTATTTCCAGGCTAAGAGTATTTCTCAGGAATTTATAAGCCTCGGCTTCTCCTCCTTATCGTTTATAAAAGATCCCTCTTGGGCTACCTGGTAGGTATGTGAGGGGGGTACCGCATTCCACACAGAGTCCCCTCAGGTCACTGCAGATGGAAGAAAATAAGTCATTTCAGACACTTCCTGGTCTGCCAGGAAAAGGGGGGTGGCGATTCCCTCTCACAGAGAATGCTCCCAAGCCTGTCTCTTCAAGTGGCTTTTATTAAGAAGCTATGTGCAGCGGTATACAGCACGGATGCAAAGTTCATCAATCAATGTCAAAACGTTCTGTTTACAGAAAATAGATAGAGATCATAGATAACAATTGAAGGAACACAGATTTGCCTCGTGTCAGGGTCTAGTAAACAGGGTGGTACCCATTCAGCCCTGAATGCCTGGGAAACTGATCACATTCTATGCTCAACCCCAAACACCAGTACTCATTAACTCCAGGGCATTCTTAGCAAAGTAAGTCTCATAGGATTTAATGAATTCCTCTTCCAGACCTAACTGCCCCCAGGGAACGGGGTGATCCAGTTTAAAGCTGTACCTGCCTTTCGTATTGTTTCACTGACTGGGTCAGGCAGGTGGAGCAGAGCAGTGAAGAGATAAGGAGATTTTTTCAGGTAGAATGAGGACTCCAGCCAAGACTGAGCAGAGAGGTGAGGGTCTTTTGCCTCTTCTTCGCGTCCCCCAAATCCTTCCCTGATGGCCCTATGCAGCTGTGCCTGTCTTAGGTTGCCCCTGCCATCGAGGGGCCTTACCCGTCATTGACTAACCAGCCATCCTCCGGGACCAAGCAGGGTGACGTGAGGAAGGCAGAGGTTGCGCCTCTGCCAGAGGGACAGGTTTTGTCTCCTCAGTAGCCTATTTTCCCAAGGCCTCCTTGCTCAGCTCCAGCCTTGGGGTCCTCTCGCCTGACAGCAAAGCTACAGTCCCTGAAACCAGACGGGATGGTTCTCAACAGGTGTGCCATTGCCATGACCTTTCTGGGCAAGGAAATAATGGCAGCCAACCAATAACCCCAGCACTATTTCCCTAATTTTTTCTAAAGAAGGAATAACTTTAGTGTCACGAGTTATAGAGGGAAGACATTATAGAAACAGTCTTGGCATCAGAACATTCTAGATGCTGCCCACATTGGCTCCCTAACTATGTACTATATTACATCAGCAGCAGGAGCATCACCACCCATTGTTCCCAATGTTTGGGAAGCCGTCCCAGGGCTTAAGGAAAGAGAAGGGAACTCTGAAACCAGTCTACTCCCATGTGATGGCCAGAGAGACCCAGAAGGCGAATGTCATTTCTCTGTTCTCACAGAGCCAGGCTGAGCAGAGCTGTCACGAAAGCCACTATGTCTGGTTCTCAGCCCAGGGCTCTGGGTTTGCGGGGACTGCAGACTCACGAGGCTGCCAACGGTCACGATCTCCCGGATCCCACTGCCTCTGGTTATAACCAAGGCCGACAATACTAGGATGTCAGGAGCTAGTGAGTTTATGTTGTTTTGGAGACGCAAAGAGCTTTAAAAGGATGCCTTCTTATTATTCAGGGTGATGATAATATGTAATATTTATACACCACTTTGGCTGCTAATTTCCAAAATGATAAAGAAAAAGAATTAAAGACCCAGCCATTTCTGTGAGTAGCAACTGCATTCTTGACAACTCAGATGAGATCTTTACCTCTGGTTGCCAGGTGTGTCTCTGGTCCTTGAATTATTTCTAAGATGACACACAGCAATTCGACCTTTGGATGGTGTGGCTCTCACCCTGCCAGAGACACACAGGACACCGGACAAGCCTTGGGCGAGCTGGGGATAATTGCCTTACATCTTCACAAGCTCAACCAGTTTAGATTTATTGCAATGCCATGTCATGCCTGACCGTGAGCAAGCTTCCCCACCTCCACCCTCCCCCGCCCCCCAATTTGGAGGCCAAACCTCCCTGGGCTTGACCCTTGGCTGTGGGATTCGGGCAAGGTCTTCAACCTCTCTGTGCCACAACATTCACAATTGTTCAATGGGGGATAATAGCAGTGATTTTATAAGGTTGTGATGATTATAGGAGATAATGTATGTTAAAACCTCACAAAAAAGTCTGGCACACAGAAGGCCATCAATAGGTCGTAAATCCTATTACATTTTTATAAACGCCGCGCATGCTTTGTTGCTGGAGGGCAGGCGATTGGGGCCAAGTACCCTGTGGGGATCCGCCCTTCCTGGGGTGCAGGGGCGGTGGCCAGGAGAACGGAATCCACCCGTCAGCTACAAGGTGAAGGTCAGCAGCACAGCTTCCCGACTTCCCAGGCACGTATGTTTACCTACACGATATCCAGGCAGCGCTGCAATTGTACTTAAGCCCCTGTGTTTACCAATAGATGCCTTTTATAAGTTAATAAACTAAAGACAAACATACACTTGTAAAGAAAAGTAGAGCCCAGCGCTAAAATTGTTATTAGTGGTGACTCTCAGCAGAGAAGAGTTTGTTACTGCTGCGGGCGGTGTTATTCTAGCCCCCAGTTCTGGTTCCTGCAGCTCATTCCCCGCCCCCCACCCAGGGCCTCAGTTGAGTGTAAAATAACAATTACGGTGCCAGGCCTTTCGGGTCCCCCTGCCAGCTTTCCCCTTCTCTCCTGCGCTGCCCTCATCCACCCAGGCCACCTGCGAAGTGTGCGGCAATGAGCAGGTTCAGGTTTGAAAGGCCAAGCCTTAGAGTAGTGTTCTCACACTTGATGTGCATTAGAATCCCGAGCGTTTGTTAAAACACAGGTGCTGCCCTGGCTGTGTGGCCCAGTTGGTTGGTGCGTTGTCCTGGACGCTAAAGGGTTGTGGGCTCCATCCCTGGTCAGGGCATGTACCTAGGTTTTAGGCTCAATCCCTTGTCGGGGAGCATATGGGACGCAACCAATTGATGTTTCTCTCTCATTGATGTTTCTCTCTTTCTAAAAATCAATAAATTTATCCTTGGGTGAGGATTTAAAAAAGAAAACACAGATGCTGCTGCCCCCGTACACCCCACCGTATTTCTGAGTTAGCAGGTGGGGATGGGGTCTGAGAGCTGTATTTTTAACCACCTGGGGGCTGTTGAATCTGCAGAACCTCACTTTGAGAACTACCACTTTAGGGCAGTGCTTTTCAACCTGAGCTGCCCCGGAGCCACTGAGGGAGCGCCCGGGCGGAGCCCCAGGTGAATTCAATCAGGCTCTCAGAGGGCAGCACCAGAGAGAGACCCCGGCTCAGAGGCGGAGCTTCCCTCTAACCCCTATGCCCTTGTTCAGCGCCTTGGGGTGGCTGAGCTCTCACAATCGATAATCACAGGCTCACCCTGGATGAACTTG